>NW_024704742.1:123226735-123829860 GCF_018977255.1 Callorhinchus milii
ATGCTGTACATGAACACCAGCTCAGACATTCTGCCAGAGCTCTCTATCTTTTTTTGATCAGTCGGGTGTCTGACACATGCGGAAACGCATGACTATGCTTCAGAGTATCCAAGCCAAGCTGAGATTCCCATGCATCCCACCTACACATGGAAATTCCAGAGATAGATTGTTGGAATGGAATGTGCTCTCTCCCCCTGGAGGGATGCATCCTGTTTACCTAATTTTGAAAAGTATCAGGCGCAGGTTGGCAAGGGCCAAGGTTTAGGGACCCCAGAGTGTGCATTTGGGGTAACTGCTGGAGTTTAACCAGCTCATACTGCATAACATGCCATTGATATCGCTGACTGGCAAGCTTTCCTACTGCTTGTCCAGATAGGACCACCATAACCGTTAGGGCTTTGGCTTACAGGTCTAACAGGAACAGAGTCTCCCAAGCCAGACTAGGAACATAGGAAAACAGAAACAGGAGGTGGCCATTCAGCCCATCAAGCCTGTTCTCCCAGTTTATTAGATCTTGGCAGATCTTCTAACTATAATTCCCCATCCGTTTGGACATACCCCTTGATGCTTCTCCCACCCAAGTGCCTGTCTTCTTTTTAAACGTTCCTATTGATTCCACCTCTACAGTTTCCTGGGACAGAGCATTCCCAATCTTCACAGTGTGAAGAAATGCTTCCTGGCCTCATTTCTGACTGTGAGCTGCATTGCCAAATCGATTGCGTGACTGATTTTGTAACCAATGTTAGGTGCAGGTAGTTTAAAGGGCATTTTGACCACTCTGGACAAGCTGTTCAAAACATATGCATAGCAGAACATTTCAATCCAACACACAGCTCATCCCAGCAAATTTATAGCCCTGTGGATACAAAGCAACAGGAAATGCACCCAACAACCAGCAGTTACAGGCCTCTCCAGCTGCACATTGTTGTTGTTCACCCTAATACATAAGAGAAAATAACATTCATTATATGTTTTACCAGTGGTGGATTTTCACAAAAAATGGTCATGTTTTTACCAGAAGGGACTTCAACTGTGCAGATTTTCTATTTATGGAAATACAAGTTCAGGGTTGAATTTGGCAGGGTTTGAAAGACTAAATTGATTATGCTGCCAAGTGAAATGCACTCTGCGACCTACTCTTTTATGAAATATAATCAGCAGATTTAAGTATGGATAATCGCACATTTCCTTTCAATCGCCATCTAAACACAAGTAGGAGGCTTTTGCAGATCCTAAAACTAAAACAAAATGCAGCATTCCTAGAGTTAAACAGTTTTATCCCACACTCTCTATGAAGGATTACTGTGCTATCAAAAAAAGAATTGTTTTAAATACTGGAAAACTTTATACAATTAACTATAATAATAAGCCTTGCATTTGATACAGCGGCATTCACGTCAGGAGGGCATCTCAAAGCTATTTACAGGATTTTACTGTAAAGTGTAGTGACTGTGTATTTTACAGTTGAACACAGCAGCCGATTTGCGCACAGCAATGTTACACAAACAACCATAAAGTATGATTACTGCATAAAATAAAACAGAATTTATTTGTGTATATCGTGTTTTAATGTGTCAATTGTTTCTTTTTTTGTAAAAGAAAACTCCAGTTAAAATATAAGATATTTGACAGAAATTGATGCTTAATGATGGCAATTACCTATTTACAACAAAGTGACCCAAACTGTATCTAACCTTTTGAAAGTATTCATTACAAAACAACATGGCTATTTTCTCTCATGATCTCTGGTTCCTGAAAGCACAGATTATTGCAGCTCAGGTCGTCAACATATTCCCTCATCATCCCAGTTGAGTCCAATCTTGTCCCTGATTCACATAAGCACACTTCCCAATATGAGGCCATTGGATAAAGATCAGGCATGGGAACAGTGACTGTTTTTCCCCTCCCTTGCCTGGAGATACTGAAGCTAATATTGCCCTACCTCCTGCTGGTTAAAATCAATTAACCCGCACAGAAACTTAGTGGCAGTCCTGATCTGTCTGACTCAGTGATATGCAACTTAAAGAGTATTTATCTACAAAGACAATGCGGAAGCCCCCAAGCCATTTTGATAAAGACAAATGTCCCAATGTTTTGCTAGCAGCAAATGAAAACAGTGGGAGAAAATCTTCCCGATTGTTAACAGAGGGAATGTACTATTGAAATTTGTTAGGAACAATGGAATTTGAGTTGACAATTATTGACTAGTTTTGGGTGTGAATAGCCTCTCTCCCCATTCCCAGCCTTGATACGGTAGTTGGGTTTTGAAAATTTGATTCCTGTTTCATATGGGCCCAGTTCAGCCACGAGGTGAATGATCATTGATCTAGAGGATTATTGGCCAAGTCAAAAAACTCCTCTTTTCAAATAGATGTCAAGGGATCTTTAGTGCCCATCTGAACAGGTAGACACGGGACATCAGTTTACCATCTCAGCCGAAAGATGGCACCTCTGCAAAATGCTGCGTTCCATCAGCACTACACTGGAATGTCCACTTGATCTGTGAGCTCAAGCCCCGATGTGGGGCTTCAATTCACCATCATCTGATCTAGAGGAGAGAATGCAATCATTATACTAAGCTAACACAAAATGCGGCCCATTGCTCCACTAGTACGTTTGACTTACAACCCGACAGCTGCATTTCCAGGAGGAGGTCACGGGAGAAGTGGAACCTTGCAAGATCTGGAGCCGGCAAAACTGCCCATTCTACATTACCAGTGGATCTGAAGACAACTGTGATAGAACAAACCCGCTAACTGTGATTTCTACAAGATAATAATAATCCTTGCATTGATATAGCATCTTATTACATCGTTGAGACATCTCAAAGCGCTTCACAGAATATAGTGTAAAGTGGATTGACTGTGTATTTTGTGGGCGAAAAAAGATCGTTAGCCGTGGAGACAGAAAACAAAGGGTTTTTCTTCTTTTGGAATAGAAAAACCACAAACCTTCTCCAGACATGTTTGATCAAGAACAATCAGCTTATTTTGTAAATATAGTATGTTAGCACGGACTATAATTTGAGTGTTGGGCTTACAGGGGGAATTCTTGGTGTTCTGAACTATATAATTAATTCTGAACTATAGAATTACAAAATTGATTTTGATGAATTGCATGATTAAGGACACTTAGAATTCCCTCCGTAAACACACTTTAGCACAATCCATTGGTTAGCACAATCCATAAAATACTCCCTTATATGTTCAAAATAGATTTCCTCAAATGGAGGCAATATATTCATCCAGAGTGCGAAACTAAGCAAAGCTATTTTAAATGATTTCAACGGCCTTCATAAAATAATACACAGTAATCAAAGCAAAACAAAATCTGCCTCTTTTATGTTGTGTTTATACTGCATGTTTGGCAGTAAATCACCACAGTTTTGCAGCAAAATGTAACAACAATTTACAGTTATGTAGCGACTTTCACATGTCTCAAAACACTTTAGCTGACTGGAAACCCAAAGCATAGAGTCACTACACTTTACAGTAAAATGTAATCCAAGCATAGTTGATTATGCTGAGGCTAAGTGGCTGATGAAATATGTTGTTGAATAACAGTGATGATGCAATTTGCACAACAGCAAGGTCCAACAAACAGCCATGAAATTAAATTACCAATTTTATCTGGGGGATTGTTGCCCAGGACACCAGGCGAAAATCCCTTCTCTTTTCAAAATAGTGCAATGGGATCTTTAACGTCCATCTGAATAGGCAAATAGAACTGTGGTTCATTTTCTCATCTGAAAGACACGCCCCCAAAAATGGAACATACTCCCAGCACTGCACTGGACTGTCATACAATGGAATTCAAAGTCCAGACATGGGACTTCAACTCACAACCTACTGGCAAGGGTGCTACCAAATGCATCAGGCTGGCATATAAAGAAGATTTTTATGCTACTATCAATTTGTAGGATTTAAGATTAAGAGGTTTCTTCATAAGAAATGTGTAATTAGCAAATTTATTAAAGAATACATTCTAAATACATTCAATATTTTCAAAATTTGATAATGATACACTTCTTATTAAGAAACATATGAGGAAATACAGCAAATTGGACCCTATTATGTGATTTCTATTGCATTAATTGCAGGGCTTTGGTTCAGGTCCTTAATAAACATCGGTCTGCCTGAAGATTTATATTCTGTTGGCTCTAGTGATGGTTGCAATCAGTGAACCCTGAATGAACTATGTGAATCTATCTACTATCATATCCAATCCCAGTAAACATACAGCAGTTTGTCATTTGAATGTGTGCACAGCTGGATAAAGTGGGGGCGTAAACACAAGAACACAAGAGAGAATGGAATGAAGGACCTTTAGGTCAATTAATCTTTTTCTTCACAAATATCCACCTTATCATCAACAACAACAAGTTGTATTCATATAGCGCCCTTCACGTGGGGCAGCGTCTCGTAGCATTTAACATTGGTGCAGTCTGATGTCGAGCTAGGGGAGGGAGGAGGTCTTCCTATTCCACTTTCCTATTACAGCATCAAGCTGGTTCTTGAATGCGTCCAATATCCTGGCCTTAAATTATCTTTCCCGGTAACACACTCAAGATGTTGCTAAACTTATGTGTAAAAATACTTCCTGATATTTATTTTAAAAAATGTCTTTCACAGCTCTGACCTCTTGACATGCTGTTTTGGCATATAAGAAAGCATTGTTCTGGGTTTAATGTCTCTCCATTTTAGTATTTTGTACAACTCTATAACCAAGTACTCTGGTTTCATTTCAGATTTCAGATCCCACAGGAGTCTGGCCAGTGACACTACAAGCTTTGGAGGTGACCAGAGATCAGGCTGAATGTGCACCTGAGATGATATTAATGTATATTGAAGGGCGCTATATAAATATAACTTGTTGTTGTAGCCTCATTTATGGATCATCGACTATTATAACAGCAGCAATAAAAAAATTCTGATTCTTTTATTAGCACAACTAGGAGGTGGAGCAACCACGGTTAGACCACCATGAAGAGACAGTCTTGCTTTAAAGAAAAATACCACCATGTTGGCTGCTCTTCAACGTTAAATCATCTCCCAGACATGTTACAAGATCTCTTGCCTTCAATTTTGCCAAGAATTCTCCAGCTAGCACTTCACTATGGGGCTGCATGGGTTGAAGCTATGGACAATAGAAAACACTAAAGATTCTAGAGAGCGGGTGTTTTTAAGAGATTAATACATCATAACATTTGCAAGTTGTTTTGTTCCCCTTTAATCTTCATCAATGTTTTGGCAGACAAGTGTATGTTAAAAACAAATCACAATTTGATTGTTCAAGGACAGGATCCAATTTGTGGTTTTTCTTATTCGCTGGTTTTCCAAATAATAATAAAAAAAGTAATCCTTGTATTTGATATAGCCCCTTATCACATCTTCGAGACGTCTCAAAGCACTTCACAGAACATACTGTAAAGTGAATTGACTGTAAATTTTGTGGGTGAAACGCGGCAACCAATTGTGCACAGCAGTGTCCTACAAAGAATCATGGATTGAAGTGACCAAGTTATTATCATTTTTTTGAAGGAATTATTACCCCGGAAAAGTGATCCGCCAATCGACTAACAATAGTTGCCTACTTGCTGCTAGGTAAACAGAGGCATGTGAGTAAGAAAACTTGCCAAATATTTCACCGTGTCGGGAATTAAACCCAGGTGAGTGCTCTAACCACTGAGCTACAGGACTCCAAATGCAATATAAAACATCAAAGGCAACAACCAAAATCCTTTAGAGGCAGCAATTTATAGTCACTAATTACAGTAAACATATAGCAAAGTAATAGTTTAGCGCCACAATAACCAACAGAAACCAGTAATATGCCATACTAACTAACAGGAACCAGCAATATACTATGCCAAAAAAACAGGAGCCAACAATATGCTTTGCTGACCAGTAGTGACTCTGGGTAGCCCCCTCATGTCACAGGGACCAGAACAGTACACAGCACTCTAGTTGCTACCTGACCAGAGCTCTATATAGCTTGAGTGTGACTTCTAAGAATCTGAACTCAGCTAAATTGGCATTATAGCCTAGCATCCTGTTTGCCTTGTTTATTCCTGCCACACACTGTTTTGACATAGCCATCGACGATTGAACAGACATCCCTAGATCTCTTAAAAAAAAGTCAGTGCCACAGGGATAGTAGGTACACCTTCCTAGGTCCTATTATGGTTATGTTTGTTCATCCCAGAAGATGTTTACACGTTTCGCCCACAAAATAAACAGTCAATCCACTTTACAGTATATCCTGTGAAGCATTTTGAGACGTGTTGAAGACATGATAAGGTTCTATATCAAATGCAAGGATTATTATTGTAGAAGATGGAAGCCCTGTATAGTACAGATGATCCGCCCCATTAATCATCCTAAACCAGCCACAAGCCAATACCACTTTGGGGTCCAAATTCCACTCAGTGCCTTTGGATATGTGTAACTATAACAGGAAATCTCATTCAATGCCAGTAACGCCAAAGATTATAGGCATAATGTGCAGTGCAGAAACAGCAGGCCAGGTGAAGGATTAGTTTCAAAACTGTGTTGTTGAACAGTCCGTCCTCCAAAAATTTTATCTTGGGTTCAAAATGGTTCGGTATTCTGGAAGGATAAGATGAAATGAGACAAAGGCCTTTTTTAAAATCCATGTTAAGATACTCACACTCGCCTACACTAGCCTTGGCACTTAATGCCGCAGCACCTCTCTGCCTCTCCAATCTGCTCCCACCCCACTTCTCTACCCAACCCTCACCACTTGGCTGGCTCAGGCATTCTGCACGTCCATCAACCCCTTCAGCCACTATGCCCCTAACTATTGGAATTCCCTGCCTCAATCTCTCTGCCTTGCCCTCACCTTCAGATTTCCCCCCAAAGGTTTTCCTCTTTGACCATGCCTATGATCCCAACCACCAGCTCGGGTCCAGATCCCTGACTGTCCACCGCCTTGGGACGTCCTCCTGACGTGAAAGGCGCTTTGCAAATGTAATTTGTCGTTGTTGTTTTTCCCCCAGTTCGGCATCAAACCAGGCCATTGTTCAGTGCTCCGAGATGCTACCTCGCGTGAAGGGCGCTATATAAATGCAAGACGTCGTTTTTGTAAATGCAAGTTTTTTTCATCCAATCTGCTCTCGTGATCTTGTGAACTAAAGAACACTGACCAATAACACCACCTACTGGAAACGCTATGAAGTGTACTATTTTGTGCTGCATTCTCAGCCGCCATTTTTTTTCTTGCTGTACAAACAGAATCATTTCATAAGTAAGCGTTTCTTAGGTCCTTTATGCATGAGCTCCATTTGATTTTATTACTCAGTGATCTCTTGTATTAGTCTCTGTATAGTTTTATTTAAATTAATGTTTTGTTGCACTTATACAATCAATTCCCATATATTTAATTCTGATTCAAACAAATTCCTATAAGGAGATCTTGCCATAGCTTTGCCAAATCTGCAATATCCAATTTTTCCAGATAGTTTTGCTGATTTTCTTCCATGAAAACTGTTTGGAAAAAGACAGATGGGCCATGGCTGAAAATTCTATCTATTGGTTCTCCTTTCTTTGTGACAGATGATTGAATTACACTTTGCCATTGTTTTCCAACAAGCTATTATATATGTTGTGTTGATCTTGTAGATGAATGGAAAACCAGTTCAAATAGAACCAGTTCTCAAGTTGCCTGAAGCTGCTGCTGTTGCTGCTGTCTGGAATCCATCGGGTCTGCTTTGCAACACAGCGGCCAGGGTCCCGACAACAACATAGAATCAACTGCACAAGTTTCCAATTCACAGGCCAGACAGCCAAACAGCAGTACCTCTGAATGGGTCACTGGCAGTACAGTAGTGACATCGGAATTCATTTAGTGGCTCCATTCAATACAATAATAATAATAATCTTTGCACGTCAGGAGGACATCTCAAAGCCCTCCACAGGATATCCAACATATTTAATGCCCCCAGGTATGTGTGTGGCAGACATGTTCTTTCTGTGTATCTACAGGTTCCACCGCCATTGCCCTTCAGTTCCTTTGAGATCTGTCCTTCAGATGAAACGTTAAATCGAAGTCCCATCTGCCAATTCAGGTAGATGCTAAAGATCCCATGGTACTGTTAGAAAAGAAAATGGGGTTTCTCTCGGTGGCCTGGCCAACAATCCCCCAAACAATCCCCCAAATAAAATCGGTCACATGGCTGTCTGTTTGAGACCTGAATCCAAGACTTTTGTTGTGAAATCTTTTGGAAAACTGCTCTGTCCTTGCTCCCTTCCTCTTCAATATCTATATGCTCCCTCTTGGTGACATCATCCACAGACATGGGGTCAACTTCCACATGTATGCAGATGACACCCAACTCTATCTCTCTGCCTCCACCCTTGACTCCAGGACCACTGCTGTGCTGATAGAATGTCTGTCAGACATCAAGTCCTGAATGAGAGCTAACTTTCTTCAGTTGAACGTCAACAAGACTGCGGCTCTCCTGATTGGCTCCCGTCAGCGCCTCCTCACCTCAGGCGCTGACAGCATCACCATCCGAGGTTGCACACTCCACCTTGTTAAGCCAGTCCAGAACCTTGGTGTCTTGTTTGACCCTCAACTATCCTTTCTACCCTACATCTGCACCATGATCCGCTCTGCATTCCCCCAACTCCGCAACGTTGCCCGGCACCGACACTGTCTCACACCACAGGCCACCGAAACCCTCATACACGCTTTCATTACATCGAGGCTCAACTATGCAAACTCACTGCTTGTCGGCCTCCCCAACTCCTCCCTCCACAGGCTGCAGATCATCCAGAACTCTGCAGCCCATGTCCTCTCCTGCATTAGGATCCGCGACCCTATCACCCCCATCCTTGCCCAACTCCACTGGCTTCCCATCACACAGAGGATACAGTTCAAGATCCTGATCCTCACCTTCAAAGTCCTCCACGGTCTTGCTCCCCCCTCACCTCTCCGACCTCCTAACTCCCTACCACCTTGTTCACTCCCTCCTTTCAGTGGGCTCCTGCCTGCTTCACGTCCCCTGCCTTGCTTGCCCCACTATCGGCGGGTGGGCCTTCTGCCACCCTCTGGAACTCCATACCACAGTCCCTCCATTTCGTCCCCTCCCTTGACACCTTCAAGACCTACCTCAAGATCCTCCTTTTCGACCGTGCTTTCGATCTCCCTGCTTCCCCCACTGCCCTCCCCCACCTCAACCCTCAGCTCGGGTCTGTAACTCTGTCTGTCCAGCGCCTTGGGATGTTCTCCCAACATGAAAGGCGCTATACAAATGTCATTTTGTTGTTGTTGTATTTCCTGAAGTATAGCCATTGTCTGTGATCGCATTACAATTATTTCACCTGCCATTCCTCCTTAGGATCACCTACTGGTTAGTTGGTTCTGAGCGAAGAGCTAAGCAGCCCATGGTGATCTGGCCTGTGTCCTAACATTTCATTCACTGAATATTTCATACACCTTTCTTTGATGTCGGCAATGAATCTTTTTGTTCAGGTAACGGTCATTAGTTTTTTGATAGATCTTTTGCCAAATGTGATCAGGGAGAACCTTGCAAAGACGATCAAAATATTGGCTTTACAGACTGGCGACCTTAGAAGTTCAAAGAACTCATACCTCAGTCCAAAGTGCTGCAGATTCCAACATAACTTTGAACAAAACACTGCAGATGCTGGAAATCTGAAACAAAAACAGAGAGAACTGGGAAAACTCAGAAGGTCTGGTAGCATCTATGGAGAAAGGAAAGTGAGTCAACGTTTCGGGTCTACGACCTTCATCAGAACTCAAGGTTTCGGGTCCACAACCCTTCGTCAGACTCACTTTCCTTTCTCCTTTCCTTTCTCACTCACTTTCTGCCTGACTTGCTGAGTTTTCCCAGCTCTCTCTGGTTTTGTTTCCAACATAATCTTGTTGATTATGCAAGTTGCTGATCCCCGACTGTTCAGCACCTTGGGACATCCTCCCGACGTGAAAGGTGCTTTACAAATGTAATTTTGTTGTTCGTGGTGTTGTAATACGGGGAAGTTTTTACCTATTAGTGGAAAATACTGCAGTTTTTCCAAGGTTTTAAACCCTTCAGACACCTGGCTCATTAAAAGATCCAAATACCGTTTAGTGGGACTGATGGTGAGCAGTAGTTAACCCACACATGAACTACGCTCTCGCCCCCCCCCCCCCCCCCACCACCTCTGCGACCTCCTCCACATGACCCTGGTCACTCCCTTCACCTGCTTGATGTCCTGCTCCCTATATGCCCCACCATCGGCGGGTGGGCCTTCTGCCCCCAGTCTCAGGAACTGCATCCCAGAGTTCCTCTGACTCCCTCCCTCCCCTCAAAGCACACCTCAAAACATACCCGTCTGATAGTGCTATGGGTCATTTTTTCCCCTCCCCACTCCCCACAGCTCACACCCCCAGCTTGGCTTCCTATCGACCACTATAAGTACTTTGAGATATCCTCCCAACATGAAAGGCACAATATAAATGTGAATTTTATTGTACTGAAACTGGGCAAGGCACAATTTTTCTACATTGCTTTGTGAAGCTGGTGATACAGGTATGTTCACAATAGACCAGAAGCATAAGTGCTCCATGCACATTAACCCAGTCTTGAGGGTGACCTCACTAGAAAAGATGGACTCCTTTCTGCAGGCAAAATTTAATATTGGACCATTTGCTCTACATGTTATGTAGGGTGGTCCAAAGTTTTTGTCAGTTGAAGACCATATAATTGAACGTAAGGACCCACAGATGGAGGCCTTTCCACAGGAGTTGTTACAAAGCATAAGGATTCTACAGATCAGAGTAATCCTATCTGAAACTCACAGAGGAGCAGTGTCTGTGGAGAATGATCATCTCCAATGAGGCAATAAGAGAACAGTGCAATATTATGGCAGAGATCTTGAGGGTGTCCTCAGCAGTCAAGGCCACTTTCCTCAAAGCAACGGTTCTGAACTCCCTTGAGAAAGGCTCCGTTCTACTTCCCTCTTGTGATTTGGCGGGCATCTGCCAAAGTCCCACAAGTGCATCAATATAGTAGAGTTGCCAAAATAATCGCAAGAAAAGGGATGACATTTTCTGTGTTTCATAATTAATAATTATCATCAAGAACAAGTTATGAAATATTGAAAATTTCATCCCAAATAATTATTTTGGGAGTTTCATCATGAAACTAATTCATCAGACATTCTTCCTAAACCTTTTACACTCTGCTCCCCTCGGTGGCCATAAGCATGTGTCACATGCATCCTTGTTTTCATTCGAATATATTTTTAAAAAAACACTTTTGGGGATTTTAATTTAATTTTGTTTTCAGAATTTTTTTTATTGGTGATCAAGAGGAGGTTACACTCAACCCCTTTAGCTGAATTAGACTGAATACATTCCACTAGGGAATGACGGTTGTCTCCACAGACATGTCCCCAAACCCTCGTCTCCAAATTTTCAAAGGACAATGTGGACTTGATGCCTGTCTTCATGACTACCCTAGCAAGCCAGGTGACTCAGAAGACCTGCAATACCAATCCCAGCCAATAGAGATCTGAAAGCATAGCTGTTGCTAGGAGCTCATTCCTTCCCATAAAGCCCCTGAGGGTAGGGGTAGGAGGGTGACCAAATGCACAGTCAAAGAGGAGGGTCTTGAGACTTGCTTTGATGGAGGAAAGGGAGGGAGCGAGACAATGGGACTGTGGGATGGAGTTCCAGTGGGTGGGAGCAGAGAAGCTGAAGACCTGACCACCGATGGTGGTGTGGGTTGGCCAGGGGACATGGAGCAGGGCAGAGCCTGCTGAGCAGACAGAGCGGACAGATTGATTTGGCCTTAGCAGGTCACGGAGGTAGGAAGGAGCCAGGCCGTGGAGTGCTTTGAAGGCGAGGACAAGGATGTTGAACTCTATCCTCTGCATGGATGAGGGTTTTGGCAGCCTGAGGCAGTGGTGGAGCCGGGTAATGTTGCGGAGATGGGGGATGCCAAAGTGAATCATGGTACAGATGTGGGGTAGAAAAGACAGTTAAGGATCAAACAAAATTCCAAGGTTCCGGACTGGGAGGAAAGTGGAGTGGGCATCTTTGGATGGTAATGCTGCCTGAGGTGTGGAGGCTCTGACTGGAGCCAATCAGGAGAGCTTCAGTCTTGTTGATGTTCAACTGTAGAAAATTAGCTCTCATGCAGGACTTGATGTTTGCAGCAGTGGTTCTGGAGTCCAGGGTGTAGGCAGAGAGGTACAGTTGTGTGTCATCCGCATACATTTGGAAGTTGACCCCATGTCTGCGGATGATTTCACCAACAGGGAGCATGTCTCACTGAAGACTTCTTGTCAAATCTTCTTGTTATTTCCCATACTCTTTCATTTTCCTCAGTCATCTATTTAATTTCCTTTTAAAATAATTAAAGGTTTGATTGACAAAGATATGTAGCAGCATGCCTAGCTCAAACTTAAATATAACTGTGTGCAATTGTGTGATCTGAAGACTCCAATCTTCTCCTTTCCCCCTTCTCCCCTGTTCAGTGTCCAACTCCGGCATTGTGAAGCACTCCAGGATGCTATCCCATGTGAAGAGGGCTGTACCATTACACCATTGCAAGTTCTTGCTGTACAATAGTATGAGTTTTAACACTGTTTGATTCAAAAGGAAAATAAAATAATAACAATAAAAATAATAATCCTTGCATTTGATTCCTTCCAAAAACAAATGTCCAGAGGACATCTCAAAGCGCTTTATAGGATTTACTGTGAAGTGTTGTTACTATGTGTTCTGTAGGCAAATATAGCAGTTAAATTTTAGTTACCTGTTGTGGATTGTTTAATTTCCTGCACTGAATCTTCAGCTAATAATTCTCTTTCTTCTGATTTGTTTCCTCATTCACTACTCTGGGCTGTTGCTGCTTCATATTTTTGTGAAGTGCAGTCAGATCATCAGTAAATTTATTAATTGTGGAGGACAAGGGTGTCTTAATCCCAGTTGGTAAATACATTTACCAGCTTTGACATTGAGAACTCATAATGGGATTTTCCTATCATATGCTCTCATCACCAAATCCACCACATTTACCAGACACTCAGGTGCCCCAAAATTCTAATGAACTTAGTCTCAAGACCCAATGTCTTAAGCTTAACATAGTGCAGAATTTTGAAAACGTCTTAAATTAGTTGTTGATGGGGAATCTGATTTTTTGCATTCCCCAAAACAAGCTGGAAAACAAACTGAATTTAACAATTTTGCTAAATTTGTGCCTATCTAAACTTTTAAGATAATGGTCTTGCCACTAAATCCATGAGAATTTCAGGCCTCTGAGACAGGTAAATATATTGTCAGTTAAAGATTCAGCCTCAATGTGTTCTTGAGCACATTGTTCTAGTATACTCAAAATAAGGGTGATAATAAATCACTACATGTGAAATTTTTAGTACGCATCATTTGCTGTGTATTTTTGAGCAAATCATCACAGGTAACATATTATTTCATAGTGAAACTTTTATAGCAAACAGGAAACTGCACAGGAAATTGCTCATCCCCTGGGAGTCCTAATTTCAGGCCAGTTTGTTTTATCATGGACTTAGCATTAACCCTGTTTTTTCCACAGCCTTTTGGGAATATCCAGAAATCAGTAAGAATGTACCACTGACAGTTAGAACACTACATATTCAGAAAGATTACATAGAACTCTATCATGTGCATATCAACAATATCAAGCCCAGGTTTCATTTATTACTATTGATAAGATGCTGATGGTAAACGTCCTTTCAGCATCTTGTCTTTTCCTTTAAAAGTTTTTCCTTGTCTTTTCCACTTTCTTATAATAACTAACAGGCAATGAATTATTGAATAAAAGTTCAGCCAGAGCAGCAGTTGAAAAGTTTAGCTGCCACTGTGTCCGCCAATAGTGTGCGTCACTATACACTCCATGTCCATGACCTAACGTTCTGAGATAGGCACTGATCCATTTCTCCAAAAGCCACATCCCCAGATAAGAATGGTTAAAGCATTCCCCTCCTTCGGGAACCCAATTACATGGGAATACTGAAGCTTCCTCTGCCATATGTATTCTCCCAGCTTACAAGATGTCTTAATGCTGTGACCAACCCTGACTCATTGTCAACAAGGGGGAAAAAAATCACTATAGCTGTTAGCCTATCTTTTGAATCATTTACTAGCCATTATGGCGGCAGAAAGTGCTGTATTAGAACAGGAAAGGAGGAAAGCAGGAGGAGCGAATAGCTATCTGAAGGTTGTGAGTGAAGGCAGTGTGCAAGCCTGATCCAGTCTTAATATACAGGGTGGTTATTGAGGTTTATCCTAGAACAAAGTATTATTACCAGCAGCAGCATGAGCATTCAGCACGTCCACTCACTTCAATAGTTTTCTTCAGGTCAATTTTGTGCAGTTGCACTCAGTCTTCTTAGTCATTAGAAAATCAAGGGAATCCTCTTTGACCGTGCCTTCAGTCACCTTCTCTTCCTTTCCAGCTCAGCATCAAGCCACACCATTGTTAAGAGCTCCGAAATGCTACTCGCGCAAAGGCTGCTATATAAATACGAGTTATTGTTGCTATTAACATGTGTCTCTATCAAGCTTGAGCTAACCACCGACATCCCCACAATCC
The DNA here is from genome assembly GCF_018977255.1 of Callorhinchus milii. Lineage (NCBI taxonomy): Eukaryota > Metazoa > Chordata > Chondrichthyes > Chimaeriformes > Callorhinchidae > Callorhinchus > Callorhinchus milii. The sequence continues at coordinate 123,241,338 of NW_024704742.1, forward strand.
CATACCAGCTGGTTAGTAGTAGTTCCAGCTCATTCACTGGAACTCCCTTCATTCCGGCACATTTATCTTTCTGCTTCAACAAATACATCAACAGATGAGCTAAGGCAACATCATATAGGGATGAAAATACAATACAATAAATCTACATTTATATAGTGCCTTTCATATTGGGAGGACATCTCAAGCACTTAGCAACGCTAGATATGCACCCAAGATGGGTGCTGAGGGGGGTGAGGAGGAATATATACAATGTTTTATAACAGATTTGATATGATATGAAAGCAGCTATGAAAGAGCATTTCGCAACACAAAAACTCATTTTAACCACCTGCTGAGATTTACAATTGCTGCATATAGTGTGCAGCAAACTGGTGTCCCAATGTTGTAAAAATTAGGTTTGAGCTGAGTATTCTGGTAAATGCTCTTCTGGACTAGATCCTTCCTCATTTAAAGTCGCACATTAAAACTTTCCAATAGAGGTTCATTGGATAGCAACAAAGCTATCTGGTGAACATTGCTTGACTTTTCTCTCTAACCCAGTGGCATTGAGGTCAATTGCAACACTCCTACACCCAATGAGACCAGCTAATTCAACGCAGATCAGGAATCAAATCTATGACTTTCTGGTCTGCATCACTTACTACTACATCAGGTGATGTTTCTATCCTTTGTACCATTGAAGGAGCTTATCAATTCTTCTTAAACTCACCATGTGGCTGTTAAAGCTTAGTGTCATTGGCTAATGATTTATCACAAGAAGACAATACAATTACAAAAAGTAGCCTCTACATAACAATTACGAATTTTGTGATCAGCAGGGAATCAGAGATGATCTCTATAGAGCTCAAATTGTCACTATCCCCTTTTCCATCATCATTGCCAAACCACTTTCCAATCCACTTTAACCGTAGAGCTTTGTTGTCTTTAATTTATTATTGGGATAGACATCCTAGCTCAGTTGATTGAGTGCTCGACCAGGGACTATAATGGTCTGGTTTCAAATCATTAGGCCTCCAACTTTTTAAGTTGATAAAATGATCTAATAAAGGGTAGGAAAGGCTGAGAGAAAAGTCATTTAATTTTCAAGTCCTGGACTCTGTTACTTGGTTGTAAGTACAGTAAAGGTATACAAACGGGATATAGAAATGAAACTCAGAATACCTTCAGATGTGCAAAACAAGAATACATAGGTTTGGGATTGTAAAATGCAATTTCTGAACAGATATCAGGAAATATTTATTCCCCTGAAGGTAATTAACAACTGGAACAGGTTTGCTGGGAAGGGTGGTTGAGGACAAGACACGGGCTCGTTTACGAAATAGCTTGATGCTTTTATGGGAGGATGGTGAACTGGATATTCTGCATTCAAGATAGGAAGAAACTCCTGTGGTGGGAGTGTCGTTAATCAGAGGAACCAGATTTAAGATAATTGGCAAAAGAACCAGAGGGGAGACAAGGAGGATTTTTTTTATCCAGAGAGTTGCTATGGTCTGTAATGCACTTCCTCAAAGAGTGGTTCGAGAAGATTCAGTAACAGCTTTCAAAAGGGAATTGGATAGGTACTTAAAAAGGAAACATTTGCAGGGCTATGGGATAAGAACGGGGGAAGGGGACTAGTTGGATAGCTCTTTCAAAGAGCCAGCACAGGCACGATGGGCCGAATGGCCTCCTTCTATGCTGTAAGATTCTATGATCAATGGCCTTCTTCATCCTTCTTGTGATCAGTATCCAGTGATCCAAAACACATGTAAAAAGTAAGGCAACAACTAGTGTCCATATATGTGCAACAATGTCTCTAAGCCACAATCTCGTTGGGTATGCAACACCCTCACATCATCATTGGTTCCTCACGAGCATGGAAACAAATCTGGGATTTTCAAAACTGAAAGCAGAGCCGAACGAAGACTGACACCTCTATTTACTGAATTAAGTAGCACGGCAAGAGTTCAAAATTTAAATATCTCACGTGCTCACCTCAGCATAGCTGTACCTATTGTTACCATTAATACATCCTTCCCCTCTTTTAGGTCACGACTGTAAACCTTCCTCTTTGAGTGTGCTTACGGTCACCCCCTCCCTCCCCACCGGCCCGGTATGAAGCTCGGCCACGGTTAAGGATACCAAGACGTTGCCCCGCATGACGGGAGCTCTATAAGCGCAAGTTGTTGTTATTTTTTTTATCAGCCTGACTAAAGCTAGGCGAGTGATTATGTTACTATAATTTATACTGCGAATCTTCTGTGCAAAGACTTTATTCAGTCCCATTCCTGCTCCAGGCAAATCAAAATAAAACGTGTGGCTGTCCCAACATGGGAAACAGCAACATTTTTACAGCACTTGTGGGGGTCAAAGTTTAGACTTGATTTTCTCCTTTACTTATTCCACACAGCTCAGGAAACTCTCACTAGATAATTAATCAAGAATCGCATCACTACAGATCCTGTTTCAGACATCATTTTCAAAAGCTGGGACTCGAGTTGTTTACAGAATGAATGCTGCTGCTCAGAACTTCAGTACATTTTAGGGAGAGAGACTCTTCATACCCAAAGTGCATTGCCATCTTGCACATGCTCAGTCTTGTGGTGAGCACCCCTTGTTTACAGTGAGATGGTTCTGTTTTATTTGAGGAGACATTGGTTCTTCTGCTTTAATCTACATTTGTTTTGAGTGGTACATCATTGGTGGCTGTTTCTGGACTCGGTGACGTGATCAAAGGGGCATCTTTGGCAGCATCAGAGGAAGAGACACTTGAATTTTCTTCAGTCAAGCAGCGTGCGGACTTATTCAAAAGGTTCAGCTGTTCTCGGGAGATCTCGCCTTCCAGCAGCAGCCTGTACCAAGCAGTTTGTTTCAGTGCTAGGTGCAGGCCAGCACTGCTATTCTCCTTCACAACCCAGAGCCGTAAATTGATTTATTACAAGTCCCCCTCCCCTGCCAGCATATTGCTCTGCGATAGCTGTCATTCCATTTACTGCAGTCGTTGCTTCTCTGTCTGAAACGCTGAGCTGAAATTTTTTTGCTCCGGTTGTAAATAATGAAATAGAAAAATGGATTTTAGTTCATCGTCTGTTTTCGATCAGCATAAAGGTACGGATGTTTTCAATATGAGTAAATAAATGAACGGGGTACATGCTTGCTCAGATTTCTGCTGAACTGTATGGGTTTCCGAGCTATGTGCGTGGGTTCTTCAAATTAAGGTAGATGGTTTGAAGAATGAGCCTCTTAATTATTAAGTACATTGATGTTTCTTACCTTGTCGGATGTGTTTTGGGAATAGGACATACAATTTCTATATCACAATTACGTTTAAAAAAATCTGACATTCAAATTGTGGGTGGTCACAGTGTTCCACTGATAACCTGAGGACCACAGGAAGAAAAACCAGTTTGATAAGTTAAATGGGCAAATGTTGAATCATAATTCATCCACAAACATTGCAAGACGCTTCAGTAATATTTAGATATACATATGTTTATACATTTTACTTTATATTTATCGAGAAATTAATAAAGCTATCCTTTTTTTCAGAAAGCCAAATGGCATTTAATAACCTCCAGAATAGTGTAACTGAAATGTGCTCAGTTAAGTGACTGTTCTGCTGTGCTGTCTATATTAAACAAGAAATACTACACATTCATGTTTTGTCAATTTTCGTTTAACCTTCAATACTGTGTTATTATGTGTGTCTTATTATTTGTGCCCTTATTTAATTTATTGCTGTGAACATATGTGGCAGGAAGGAAATAAATAGGGCTTGTTTAACCCTTTGAGGTCTGTAATATTATCTGTGCATTGAAACTGAATTTGTAACAAGGTAGTGTTTTGAAATTTACATCATAAATCCAGTGATTGAATCAATTTTGTATGTTTCTGTAAGGTTTGCAAATTTTGGTTCAGTATATTCACGAAGATGTCAAATTTTAACCTCTCGACTAGCTCGGGCACTTAAGCACTGGACTGGGAATTAGAAGATACTGGGTTTGAATGCTGCTGAGTTTTCTCAGCAGCTCCCCCTATTGAGGTTGATAAATGAATACTTCTTGTGGGTGGGGAGTGAGCAGTGTCTCCTTGGGGTGTCACTGCCTCTGAGGTGATATGCCTAGTGAAGCTATGCAAGTCCATAACAACCCAAGAAAGAAAGTTTGCATTTTTGTAGCGCTTTATTCGTTGATTAATCTGGGGAATTGCTGGGAAGGACACTTGGAGGCACGCCATTCCCTTATCAAATAGTGTCATCCAAGCTTTAAAATCTACCTGAGGACAGGCAGTCCTCATCTCATTCAAAAGATTGTGCTCTCTGACAATGCAGTGCTCCCCCACCAAGTCTCAACATAGGGCTTGAACCCACAAACTTCTGAGTCAGAGAAGAGTCAGGCTGACAGCTACAACCATTGTTGATGGTCAACCAGTCTATGTGGCACATCAATAAGACTTGAAACAACAATTTATACAGTGCCTTTCACATTAGAAGGAAGTCTTAAAGCTGACTGGTAGCGTGGAAGGAGGGGAACTGCGGGTGGGGTGAAGGTGACTCAAAGCTTGATTGAAAAGAGTTCTTAAAGCGGGCTTTGAAGGTGGGGAAGACGGGGACAAGGCAGAGAGTGGGGACTGTGGGTGGAGTAGTCTGTGGCTTACTCAACCTGCACTAAACTCCATACCCCCATTGCATCAGTTCTAGCCAGGCTCCACTGGCTCCCTATCACCTGAATCGAATTCAAGATCCAACAACAACAACACCAATGACGTATTTATATAGCGCTCTTCATAGCATCCCTGAGCGCTTAACAGTGGTTGAGTCTGACCCTGAGCCAAAGAGGGAGGTAACCATAAGCACGTTCAAAAAGGAAGGTCTTTAGTGAGGATTTGAAAGTGGAGAGGGAGGGGGCAAGGTGGAAGGATTGAACGAGAGAGCTCCAGAGTTTCAGTGCGTAGTGGCTGAAGGCACAGCCACTGATGGTGGAGCGGATGGGACGAGGGACTAATAGCAGGCCGAAAGCTGAGTGGAGGCAGTGGGTGCTGGAATGGGGGATAAACAGGTGGGATAGGTAATCCGTTCGGTAATTGGAAGCCAGTGGAGCCTGGTGTGATGGGTATGGAGTTTTGTGTGGGTGAGTATCCGGATAGCAGAGTTTGGGATTCATTTAATTTTTTTGTATGGTGGTGCTGGGGAGATCAGCGAGGAGGGCATTGGAATAGTCCAGCTGGGAAGTAACAAAGGTGTGGACGAGGGTTTCGGCACCACAATGTGATCAGGTCCTATATCGGGTGCAAGGATTATTAATAAAGATAACTGTGTGTGATTGAAGAAATGATAGAGGATACATTAGATTTTGGAAATAATACAGTGAATCAATCATGTGGGTGTAAAGATATATTTGGTGCAGAACAAGAACAGGAAAAGCAGAGGATATAATTATTAGTCATAAGATAAAGAATCTTAACCTACATTTATCTTAAGGAACAATGGTAAGGAACAATTATTACACTACAATAGAAAATTACATTTGTATAGCTCCTTTCACATGGGAGGATGTTCCAAGTCGCTGGGCAGTCAGTGATTTGGATCCGAGCAGGGGCATTGGGATCAGAGATGGTGGTGGGCAGGATGGGTGGCCGAAGGCGTGGTTAAAGAAGAGGGTCTTGAGGCATGCCTTGAGAGAGGCGAGAGACGGAGCGACGCAAAGGCAATGTGGGATGGAGTTCCGAAGGGTGGGGGTAGAGAAGCTGAATGCCCGACTGCCGATGGTGGGGCGGGCCGGGCAGGTGACCTGAAGCAGGGTGGAGCCTGCTCCGCTGAGGGAGCAGACAGGTTGATATGGGGTTAGCAGGTCACAGAGGTAGGAAGGAGCAAGGCTGTGGAGGGCCTTGAAGGTAAGGATGAGGATTTTGAATTCTGTCTTCTGAGGGATGGGGAGTCAGTGGAGCTGGGCAAGAGTGGGGGTGATAGGGTCGCAGGTGCGGGAGAGGACACAAATTGCAGAGTTCAGGATGATCTGCAGCTTGTGGAGGGAAGAGGTGGGAAGGCCGACAAGCAAGGAGTTTTGACATGGTCAAGCCTGGATGTTGATACATACAGAAAATCAAACATGAGTCTTCAGTGTTATAATATGTAGCTACATCATTGCAGCTACCAGTTTATTGGACTGTTGGCTGCAAAGTAAACCGGGCTGGATCATAGCATCAACAGCCTCAAGGTATTACAGAGCCAATTCTGTTTGAAGAGACTCATCCTGTAAGATTACTGCAGTATCAATATCACCTGATTAAGCTGTTGGGAATAACTGCTTCTTTTTCTATCTTCATGAAGGATCAATACCATATCCCTACCTTTTCCAAACGTCAGAAGAGAATTAGTTTGGAAGTGCTATTGTGAGATGATAAAATAATATTCCTTGGATCTGATATAGCATCTTACCGTGTTGTTGTAAAGTCTCAAAGCGCTTCACAGCAATTATACATCAGAAAGGTGTGATGCATACTTTAGGCACTGGAAAATCATTGAAAATAAACTTCAAAGCATAATTTTTGAACAAAAGATGCAGGAACTTGATATCTGTAATTACTGTGTGTAAAGATCAGGCAACTCTTATTATTACAAATGCATGAAGACTGGGAAAGCTGTCTTCTGTCGAACATATGGGGTGTATGGAGAAAAGACCGGGTGGTGGTGGGATTGAAGCGATATTCTTACTCTGTAAATCGATACAGATTGATGGGCCGAATGGCGTCCTTCTGTCCTGTAGGTTTCTGCGTTCAGAGGCATAGTGTTGATTTCCGTGAAATGCAGCTTTTGTCAAGAGAATTTGTGATAAGTGAGTCATGAGGTTTGGAAATAATGGTAGTTTTAATGCATTTTGTTTAGTTAAAATCACTGATCTGTATCAATCTAGAACTGAATGGTAGTCATCGCAAAAGAATGAATAGCCACTTTGCATCAGTACCTTAATATGTGCAAAACATTACCAATGCTGTCTATTATCACCCACTGAGAACCATTCTTTTATAAGTATCAGCACAGTGCATAAATGAAAGTGGCTGTTTATTACCTTCCTTTTACAGATTGTTTGCGATCCTATTTATAGATCATAAGTAGTGATTTCAATTCAGGTTGTTTGATTTCTATTTGTTGTTTATGACGAAAGGGTAATGGAACCTAAAATTTGCATAATTGTACTGGTTGAACTCAAATATGAATCCATAAACTGCCATTTGTTAACAAGTTGTTTTTTCCAATGTAGTTGAACCTTTAAAGGAAAAATGTCTCCTGCAGAAAATGACTGACAGAAAGATGCACGCATATCTTGGTATATATATATATATGTTAACATTTGGTTAAATACTTACGTTTTAATGAGCCTTCTCAGCTGCAGAATTGTTTGCATGAATTCCTCAGGGTTATTAGATGATAAGATAGATGTTTAAAAAGAATCTTTAGGGAAGTTGGATATGTAGCTGGATGGAACATAAGTCTAATCCTGCCTGAAACTGTTAATGTATTCCTCTTCCTGGCCAAGAATTAGACTGTCATTGCCTGGCTAGCTTTCCCACTGCTTGTCCAGCTAAGACCACCCAACCAGTTAGCGATTTGTCTTGCACGGTCAACAGGAGCTGAGCGGGAAGAGTCCCTACCCCCAGTAACTGGTCTGACCTTCCAAGTCCTGCCGATGAGCCAGGCTGGCTGGGTTATCATCAGCAGTATCCTGGTGTAGTGGATCTGCCACCTAAGAATGACCAAAACTTGTTTATGATTTGGTGTAAAACCACCCATATTACTGTATTCCCATAACAGTATTGTGCTGTTTTAAAAATTAACTCTTTATCTTGGCCTCCACCATCTTTCCTAACCACGTGCTTTAGAGGTTGCGATTCTGGAAGATGGGAGAGGGAACTTTTTGTTATTTGTAGTTTGAGAAGCAACCAAAATTGGATAGGTATGGCAGTAAATGAATGAAATGTCCTTTGAACCAGGCCATTTAAACCAGCGAATTTCTGGAGTGAATCTAATCCAGTGCTGATGTTTTTGTCTTTTGTCTGCTCTGTCACTATCTGGTTGTTTGAAGTATAAATGTTATAAAGTATAAAGTATAAATGAAGCACATGGGAGTTTTTTCACTAATTGCTTCTTTACTTGTCATTCTTTGCCTTCATCATGTCCAGCCTAGACTATTTGAATTCCTCCCTACACAAGCAGCAGACCATCCAAAACTCTACAGCTCGTGCACTTGTGTCCTGCCCATCCTCACTTGGCTCTACAGGCTCCACAAGCCCTTGCGGATTGATTTCAAGATTCTAGTCCTCATAATTCAATCCCTCCCTCCTTTTGCTCCACCTTACCTCTGTAATTTCCTGCAACCCTACCATCTTGGTCATTCCATCCACAAGGAGGACACCGGCCTGCTTCACAACCTCCGCCTGACCGTTTAGCCATTCTGCCTCTGCATCCCGGAACCCCTCTTCTTCACCCATCCCTCCCCACCTTTAAAGCCTGTCTTAAGACCTTTCTTTTCAATTGCATTTTTGATCACCATTCCCCCCTCCCTCCGTAGCTCTACCCACCCACATCTTGGGCTGCTAGCTGGCTCTGTCAAGCGCTTTGAGACCTCATGAAGGCGCTGCATGAATGTAAAACTGCCGTTGTGTTGTTTTGCAAGGTGACTCTGCAGAAGAAATCGACCTGAGTGTGGTTTATCATGCAGCTTCTATTGGAGACATTAACACCCTGACAGCAGTCATTCGAGAGGATCCTTCCATATTGGAATGCTGCGACAGTGAAGGTAAATGTTACAAACAGACTTTGTTCGGTGGTGCGTGATTTGTGTGTGTGTGTGTGTGGTGGTGGTGTTGTGTGTGTGTGGTGGTGGTGTTGTGTGCGTGTGTGGTGTGTGTGTGTGCGTGGTGGTGGAGGTGTGGTGTGTGTGTGTGCGTGGTGGTGGGGGTGTGGTGTGTGTGTGGTGTGTGTGTATTATGAAGTCCGATTGGAGGTTGGAATCACATGAAACATTACAAAAGGGTCCGTTCATCAACCAAAAAGAAAACCCTTGTTGTGCCCCATAATCTCTTTATGTGGTGGACCTCACACTGCTCATGTGCAGGAAGCGCTGTTGATGTCATTTCGTGAAGAAGTATTACAGGGTAATCAAAAAGTCGTGATAACTACCCTATTATCTAAAAATATATAGCATCATTTCTTTAAGACTTATTAGACATTGTAAGGGTATCACGGCTTTTTGGCCACCCTGTATTATTTCATGAAAAGAAACTGTTTGTGACATTCCCATTCATTTAATAGCCTCATTTATATTTGCGGTTTTCGCCTACAAAATATACAGTCAATCCACTTCACTGTATTATGCTGCACTTCCTACAGTAACAAATGCACTTTTAGAAAATGCTCCTCAAAACCTGTCTGAAGCAACAGCAATAAACATGAACTTCTCCCTAGCCAGAAGCCTGAAACGCAGTGATTTGAGGAAATAGTCTGCATCAATGGATACAATGATGATTATAGACAATAAGATTTTATCATAATGTAATGAGGCTAAAAATTGGGAGACAAAAGCATCGTGGAGACAATTGTTTACAATTTATTTTCAGGATCGACTCCATTGATGCATGCAATATCAGGACGGCAGCTTGATACAGTGAAATTGTTGCTTAAGATGGGAGCTTCCATCAACACTGAAGATGCTTGCGGAAGAACTGCATTGTCTCTCGCCACCTACCTGGTAAAGACTTGGCTGAATTCTATTTGATTTTCTATGAGTTTTTCTATCAATAATAGCTTAAGGAGCAATTGCAAAGTTTCTCGTAGACTGTAGAAATTAAACTGCTTTGCAAAATAGTATTGACTGTCCACCCAGGTCATGATGACTAAGCTGTAGAGTAGAAATTCCACTTGGATCAAGATTTTCTCTATTTATGCAGCATTTCAGTGCATCCAGAATTTGGCAAATTCACTCTTAATTTTTAAGTCACTTTTCTGTAAGTTCTTTAAAAGAAACTTACCAACACTCGGCTTCAAAATTAAGGCCTTGTTTAATAATTTGCTAAATTCGGCACATTCTGAAATGCTCAGGAAAGGTAACGACTGTATTGAATGGAGAATAACAGGAATGTGACTAGATTTTGTTTTTAAAAAAATCCAGTTTGTAACATCAAACCATTCTATATGATACGTACAACATTACAGGACAGAAACAAACCATTCAGCCCAACTAGTTAGTACCATTGTTTATAGTCCACATGAGCCTCCACCCCTCCTGCTATGGTGTTGGGGAAACCCAACACAGGTATTTGTTCAAATAAAAATCTCCCAAGTTCTTAATGATGAAAGCAAGTGTACTGAGTGAACACTGATGGAAGGAACAAATGTCTTCTTGTTATAAGGGCTGGTTAGATGGCTGTGTAACTCTGCTGCGAAATGGTGCCAAGCAAAACATGCCAGACAAAAACGGCAGACTGCCTCTTCATGCTGCCACCTCAGAAACTGACTTCAGGTAAGGGCACAGTTTTTATCTAAAACAAGAGCGATTTTCCAACCATTGGTACACTTTCCAAACTTGTTAAGTGAGGAGCACATTACACTGTCCCCTGTTTGCTAGTAAACTTCTCAACCATAGCAGTGTGAGTTTATAAAGTGTAATTTAACAGGCGGATTCTTAGTCTGTGCTGGTCAGTAAATTTTCCAACCTTGGCCACATGAGTGTAGGCGAAGATTAGAGTCGATAGATTAGGGAAGACTATTTACAATGTGATAATGAACTCACCACAGGATGTAAACTAACAAAAGCTCTTGGGAAACTTTTTTTTAAAATTGCGTGAAACTAATAGTCTCTGGAAAACAGTCTTGCAAAGTGCTGCCACCTGGTCCAGCTAGGAACAGCTGTTCTTTTCTAATCCATTTTCTTTAATTAAATGCCTTCCCCCAAGAACCTCTGATCATTGTCATGTCATAGCTATACCATCAAAATAATGCACTTTCTTGTAAATCATTAGAAATGATTGACAGCAAGACATATTTAGGACCAAAGTTCAGATGTAAGGGCTTGTGTCCTTCTCAGGGACACATTTCACATATGGGCCGAATAAAGAGATGCTTTATACATTTGTTGCAGTGGATCATCTGCTTTAGATATAATTTATGTGCTATGGGACTAAGGGTGGGGAGAAGAGGATACAAAAAGGCAAGGTTAGTAGAGTGGAGATGTCAGAAAATAGCTTTTCTGATCACCTTTGGGAATCGATGAGTATTTATGTAAAACCTTGCCCAAGTAGATCAACTGTATGGGAGAATTCTATGTTACGATAGGTTTATATGATCAGTGCAAGAAATGGGCTTGATAAAATGAGGATTACTATTGCAACAACATAACATCAGTAAAACTAACCTGTTTCATGACAGTCATTTCTCATTCTATTCTTTCTTACAATCTTGTGGATTTCATTTTTATTTCAACTAAATGTTATTTCTAAATAACATTTTATTTTCAAATTTAATTAAGTTGCAATTAATCCCTTTTTAAATACAAATGAAAAAAATTTAAAGGAAAGAAGCGGTAATATGTGGAGCTTAAATTGTTCTTTTGCAGAATGTATTTTTTTGTATTACAGTTGAACCTCAAACTTCTACTAATTTCAATTATCCAGGATGGGCCAGGGTTTCTACGTGAGAGCATTATTATCTTTGTATTCTGTAAAGAAAACTAATAATAACCTTAAATTTAGTAAACCACCTCATGTTGGGAGGACATCCCAAAGCATTTCACAGGATATACTGTAAAGTGCAGTGACTGTATGCTTTATGGGCATCCATACAAATAGATGCAGCAGCCAATTTATACACAGCAATGTTACACAAACAGCTACGAATGACCAGTTTATTCAGGGGATTGTTGACCATTGGGATCTTTAGTGTAGCTGTAAACACAGATGGGGCCTCAGTTTAATATCTCATCCGAAGGATGGATACATTCATCTTCTGTTAGACATTATTCTGCAAGCATTATTAAAATTTAAAAGAACACTTGGAATGCAAGAAGCATTAGCTTCTTGCATTCCAAGTGTTCTTTTAAATTTTAATAATGCTTGCAGAATAATGTCTAACAGAAGATGAATGTATCCATCCTATAAGATGAATGTATCCATGTATCCATCCTATAAACTCATCAGTAGTGATAGGAGATCTTAGTAATTGAATAATTTATAGAAACAGTGGTTGCTACTATTATCACATATGTCTACATTAAATTCTTCGAAGATTAGCAGGACTTTTTTGCTGTCTGAATTTGCGATAAATAGACAAAGCCAGCAAATGAACATCTCATTGGCAATACTCAGGGGGAGACATATTTATTAAACAGAAGTGGTTTTGCCAATGTTGTCAGTCATGAGTAAAATACTCATACAAGCTCACGCTGTCCTCTAAGGATTTTGCACAGTATCCATAGATACAACATGCTTTGCAAAAAGCAAGAGCAAGATAAATGCTGTGAATAAATCCAGCCTTCAAATTAGTCCTGAGGGAATAATCAGGTGTCAAACCTTTTTAATCTAAAGAGTAAATTCGTGACTGGGCAACATGCCAAAAAATGCTGAGCACCACAATTACTTCCACTAAACTGCTGGCTGGATATTATTTACTGTTTCATTATATTTCTTCAGAGATGTTATTGGAAAAATCATAAAAACAAAACAATTCAACATGTTGAAATATATCAGTTCTATAATTGCAGATTATAGGGCAGCAGCGATGAGGAGCACTCCAAGTGCTGCGAATTCAGCTTTTAATGCTTGGTTTAGGTTTTGGCAGTGAGTATTGCCCTTCATACCACCGCACCTTTCATCTTCCTGATTGACACATTCTGAACTGGTTCTGCTCTGCACATGTACATCAACCTGATGTTTTCAGGTTTAATACACAATGAAAACACGCTATGCATGCAAAGTGTAGTCTTTGCATGAACACCATGTCTTCATTGTGGATTTACCGTGAAGTGATTTATTTGTAGGTGAAAACGGCTGCCCATTTGCACACAACAATGTCCCATGAACAGCTATGAATTGAATTACCAATTTTAATTGGAGGATTGTTGGCCAGGATCCTGGGAGATACTCCCTTCTGTTACCGAGCAGTGCCATGGAATCTATAATGTCCACCTGAACAGGCAGATGAGAGCTATAAGTTTAACATCTCCAAAGGATGGCACCTCCAACAATGCAGCACACCCCAGGCACTGCATGGAGTATCAGCCTAAACTATGTGAGCTCAGCTACCAACTTGGGGCTTGAACCCACAATCTTCTGCCTCAGAGGCAAGAGTGCTACTGACCCAGCTGATATCTTTCAAGTCAGGAGGACATCTCAAAATGCTTCACAGAATGTATAGTGAACTGTAGTTACTGTGTATTTTGTACGTAAACGCGGTAGCCCATTTGTGAAATTTAATAATAATAATAATCTTTGCATTTGATATAGCACTTTTCACGTCGGGAGGACATCCCAAAGCGCTTCATAGAACACACTGTATAGTGAATTGACTGTATATTTGTGGGCGAACGCGGCAGCCAATTGCGCACAGCAATGTCCCACAAACAGTCGTAGATTGAAAATGACCAATTTATTATTGTTTATGGTTTTGGAAGGATTATTATTAGGCGTGTGGAGTAAGGAAACTTACCCAAGGTTTCGCCCTGCCTGGAATTGAACTCAGGTCTCTCGCTTGCAAAGCGAGTGCTCTAACCACTGAGCTACAGGACTTTGTGCACAGATAAAGGAAAATCCAAGACACTCAACTCTTTACACTGTGGTTTTGCTGTCATGGGCAAATCATAATGAAAATGTGCAATTCACAGTACCTTGATTCATCTATTGCTGTAATAATAATCCTTGCATAGAGCACCTTATCACGTCTTTGATACATTTCAAAGCACTTCACTTAATATACTGTAAAGTGAATTGACAGTACATTTTGTGGGCAAAATGTGACAGCCAATTGCGCACAGCAATGTCCCACAACAATGACCTCAATTTTAAATGTAAAAAATTTTTTTAGAGGGATTATTATCCCCGGAAAAGCGATCCGAAAAGCGACTAACAACTGCGTTCCTACTTACTGCTAGGTGAACAGAGGCGTGTGGAGTAAGGAAACTTGCCTAACATTTCGCCCTGCTGGGAATCAAACTAGATCTCCAGCATGCAAAGCAAGTGCTCTAACCAGTGAGCTGCAGGACACTAAGCCAGATCTGAAATTGGTCATCCCTGATGTATCACGGTAGCTGAACAATCAGCAGCAGAATGCACAGTGTCATCAGAATGCTTGGTATCATCACTCATGTAATGTGAGCATTTTGATCATGTCAGGCAACCTTCAGGTGCCATTTACAACCTATTTCAACCAGCCATGCCTATTTAATTTGATTTTATCAGTCATGGCAGGCCCGTCGCTTTCTAATGTGGTGAAAGGAAAGAGATTAAATAATCCATTAGTCTCTCTTGCAGCTAAATAAAGAGGAATAAAGAGGCAGCACTTCTTTTACATCAGCTAAATATGAACTGCATGTAAGTACTGTATCTCCTTCAAATGTTTTATAAAACCTGTCTTTGATTTACTCCAGAGTGTTGGCTGTACTGTTGCAACAATCAGTTATCAGCGAGATAAATCACCAGGACAACGAGGTGAGTGAAAAGCTGTTATTGCTATTATCAAAGTGGTACATTGTCGGATTTAACCCTTTGAGAACTCTCTTTCTGCAACAACAACAAACAAAAAATTACATTTGTACAGTGCCTTTCACTTCGGGAGAATGTCCCAAGGTGTTAGATAATAATCCTTGCATTTGATATAGGGCCTTATCACATCACCGAGATGTCTCAAAGCGCTTCACAGAATATACTATAAAGTGAATTGACTGTATATTTTGTGGGAGAAACGCACTGCCAATTGTGACAGCAGTGTCTCACAAACAGTCGTGGATTCAGTGACCAAATATTCTGGTGCACCAGAATAAATAAACAAGATTATATATTTTTAGTTTATTTTCAAGAGTGCAAGTTAAGTGGTGTCAAAGCGCTTTGAGATGGCACCCCGAATTAAGGGCACTGTATAAAAGTTGTTGTTATAATATGGTTTCAAATTCTGGTTTAAACATAGGAACACAGAAGATTCAGCACAGAAGGAGTACCGTTCGGCTCATTGAGGCCTTGTACCTAATCTATGTATTTTGGGCAGATCAAGTGAAGGAAATAAATATTAAACAAAAAAACTTTGTGTTTACAAGATAAAAAAATTAGAATAATGATTCTTGCATTTGATATAGTGCCTTATCGCGTCTTTGAGACATCTCAAAACGCTTCACAGAATATACTGTAAAATTAATTGACTGCTCTGTAGCGTTATAGCAGATTATAGGCTAAACAGATGCTCCTTGAAATTTATTGTCAAGGACATGTGCAAACAGAGTATTGTAGGAAACTGTCTATACAAAGCAGATCTTTCAGTGTATTTGGGGATATTTTCTGTAAAGTTAATATTAGAGCTACAAAATATTACCCCACATGAAGGACACTAAATAATAATAATAATCCTTGCTTTTGATATAGCACCTTAGCACATCTTTGAGACGTTTCAAAGCGCTTCACAGAATATACTGCTTAGAGAATTGACTGTATATTTTGTGGGTGAAACACAGCAGCCAATTGTGCACAACAGTGTCCCACAAACAGTCATAGATTGAAGTGAGCAATTTTATTATTATTTTATTATTATTATAAAAAATCACATTGCTTCAAATTTTTTTAAAAAAACAAGATTGCAGTTGGCTCTTTTCTTGCCCGCTTTACATACTGCTCAGAAGAGTATTAATCTGCACTGCCATTCAAAGTGGCAATACTATTTGGTTGTAATGTTCTGTTTGTATAAATGAATAATTCAGATAACTGATTGCATTATTTACCTGTCACAGAGTGCATGTCACAGGTCCAGAATAATAGCGACACTTATTGTATACCTATTAGAAACCCTCGAGTTTCTGACAGATGTTGTGAAATGCTTCCATTGAACTCTGTCCCAATCCACCTAATAAGTCCATCCCTACATCCTATCTGACTCCATAGGTTGGCATTTCATGACAAACAGAACCAGAGATCAGCAACTTGTGAAATGTGCAGCTGAAAATTCTCATCATAGTATAAATCTTCCTGCAGGGGTCAGCATAGAGCCGTCATTCAATATCTAATAATAATAATAATAATCCTTGCATTTGATATAGCTCTTTTTACGTCGGGAGGACGTCCCAAAGCACTTCACAGAACACACTGTAAAGTGAATTGACTGTATATTTGTGGGCGAACGCGGCAGCCAATTGCGCACAGCAATGTCCCACAAACAGTCGTAGATTGAAAATGACCAATTTATTATTGTTTTTGGTTTTTTTGGAGGGATTATTATTAGGCGTGTGGAGTAAGGAAACTTGCCCAAGGTTTCGCCCTGCCTGGAATTGAACTCAGGTCTCTCACTTGCAAAGCAAGTGCTCTAACCACTGAGCTACAGGACTCCACAATCTAGTTATAATAATAAAATAGCAAAACATTAATCCCTGCATCTGATATAGCGCCTTTCACATCAAGAGGATCTCTTAACGCGCTTGTGGAGACCTGTAGCATAGTGGTTAGAGCACTCGCCTCACAAGTGAGACCACCTGGGTTCGATTCCCAGGCAGGACATAACGTTGGGCAAGTTTCCTTACTCCACACGCCTGTTTACCCAGCAGTAAGTAGGAACCTGGTTGTTAGTCGATTGGCGAATCACTTTTCCGGGGGTAATAAACCCTTCAAAACAAAAACAAATTTAAAAAAATAATAATTTGGTCATTTAGTCACTTC
Source organism: Callorhinchus milii (assembly GCF_018977255.1). NCBI lineage: Eukaryota > Metazoa > Chordata > Chondrichthyes > Chimaeriformes > Callorhinchidae > Callorhinchus > Callorhinchus milii. The sequence continues at coordinate 123,258,216 of NW_024704742.1, forward strand.
AATCCACGACTGTTTGGGACACTGCTGCTGTGTTTCGGCCACAAAATATGCAGTCAATTCACTTTACAGCATATTCTGTGAAACTCTTTGAGACGTCTTGAAGATGTGATAAGGCGCTATATCAAATGCAAGGATTATTATTATCCACAGGATATATTTAAGGCACTCTGAGACGCTACCCTGCGTGGAGGGTGCTACATAAAGTGTGAGTTATCATTGTTATAAAGTCATTGTAAAGTGTAATGACTGTGTAATGACCCCCTGTCTGCGGATGATGTCACCAAGGGGGAGCATGTAAAGGTTGAAGAGGAAGGGACCAAGGACAGAGGACCACCACACAAGCCTGATACAAAGTTATTAGGTATTTAATTTGCAATGTGCATTCGAAAAGGGAGCGGAAAGAATTCATTTGTGCTCCTTGGATCCACCTGAGAAGATCGATTGGGTCAGTGATTTCCAAAAGCATCCAGAGAGTATAAAGTCCAGAGGATAAACCTGACAGCTGTGGGGAGATGGTGATTCTACCCACTGGAGGATCTGCCAAGCACCAGGAGCCTGTTTGGCACGAAATCCAGCTTCACAGAGGTTTAAACGTGATCGGATTGCCCCTCGGCATCTGAGCAAAGTTCCAGAGGTTTTGCCTGAGAAGCTGTGAACCTCTCTGATCCTGTGATCAGATGATTAGCCCGTGACCCTTTCTGCAAGGACAGGTTGGTGGGTATCTAAGGCAGTTTAGCTGATAAAGATGTTAATATTTGGATGGGGGGTTTATTGCATATTCAATTTCTGCAACTGCTTTAGTGAATATCGTAATTTGGACCCCATTTTGATACTACTTGTGTAGATCTGCTTTGTGATGGTGGCACATCTGAGAAGCACTCTAAGCCCTGTGTGCATCTCGTTGTGGTCACTGGCAAAAATATCCAGTGCGTTCTTTAGGAAATCGTGCATGGTCACAAAAATGGCTCCAATGAGATCTTGTGATAGAGGTCCACGACTCTGTGTGACTCTGTTTACAGCTCAGACACCTTTCCCAGAAGCCACCCAGCAGTTATGCTGCTAGACCTGGACTTACCTAGACTAGTGCGAGTGTTTGGCGGGCGGGGGGATTCTTGATGGCTCCACAGACCAGAATCAGCACTGTTTAGCCAGCACTGATCTAGAGTCTAGACTGTAGACAGCTTCACTGTTTACCATGCCCCCCTCCCGCCACCCACTCTCATTTTGGTGTCATCTGCAAATTTTGACACCACCATTCCTATACCTGAATCCAAATCAGTTGCTTTAGCTGAAATGCATGGATCCTTGCTGGCTATTCAGAGAAGAACCACATCAGTAAAATAGTCACTGTTTTAAAGTGTGTCTGGCTGTTGCAGAAAGCCTCCCACGATATCACTGGGGGTAGCACCCATACTACAATATAAATGTAGCATGAATAAATACTTTAATACTAAGTTCCTTATTGAACAGAATAAAGCAGTTGGAATTTTCTAAGGGGTTGAATCATCTGCCAACATCTTGGCTCACCCATAAAGAATGCAAATTAATTAACAGTAATTCACTGAAGCAGAGAATGGCAGTACAGGTGTCTTAATCGAGGGGATCCGTTCAGCTGTCTCCACCCTCCCAACTGCCACTCCCTCCCCATCTCTCCTCCCACACTCTACCCATCCCTCCCTCCAATCTTCGAACCTGTCTCCCCCTCCTCTCTCATCACCACCATATCCAGCATGAAACACACCACCTGCTCCCTTGACCTCATCCTCACCCCTCGCCTTACCTCCCAGCTCCATCTCCTCAACCCTCTATTCTCCAACAACATCAATCTCTCCGTATCATCTGGCATCGTTTCCATCCCCTAAAAACAGTTATAATCACCCCCATCCTGAAAAAACCTTCCCTGATCCCATCCCTGTTTCTAACTACTGGCCCATCTCCAACCTCCCTTTTCTGTCCAAGGTCCTTGAAAGACTTGTTGCTTCCCAGCTTCACTCCTTCCAATCCTACCACTCCCTTCACGAGCCCCTCCAATCTCAGCTCTGGTCAAGGTCACAAACGACATTCTGTCCATCTGTGACCAGGGCTCCCTTTACCTTCTCCTCGACCTCTCTGCTGCCTTCAATACCGTGGACCACTTCATCCTCCTTCACCGCCTCTCCTCTCACCTCAACCTTCAAGGTTCTGTCTTTGAATGGTTCAGGTCTTATTTCTCCAATTTATCTCCGCCAACAGTTTCGCTTCCAGCCCTTGCACAGTCTTGTGCAGTGTTCCTCAGGGCTCTATCCTCAGTCCCCTCCTCTTCAATATTTACAATTCTATCTCTCTGCCTCCACCCTCAATTCCAGGACAACTGACATCTGTCAGACATAAAGTCATGGATTAGAGGAAACTTTCTAGCGCTGAATGTCAGCAAGGCTGAGGCCTTCCTGATTGGCTCGCGCCAGCGCCTCCGCACCTCAGGCACCGGCAGCATTAGCAACCATAGATGCACACTCCACCTCACCAAGCCAGTCAGGAACATGTTCAACCCTCAACAACATTGGTCTTACATCACATTTCATTTACTCAATCTTTACTAAACTAAACAACAATCTTTCGCAACTTTTTAAAGCAAATAGAAAACATGTTAACATTACTGAACTCAAAAAATTAACCCACGGTACTGTTTCTTTCAGAAATTCATGTGTTTCAAGTTCAGCTCTTGGTGTAACACTATCTAAAGAGATGCATCCCAGCAGGACGAAACCTTGGGCAAATTTCCTTGCCCCACATGCCTGATAATAATCCCTCAAGAAGAAAAATACAATAATAATATAGTCACTCAATCCACGACTGTTTGTGGGACACTGCTGTGAGCAATTGGCTGCCGCGTTTTGCCCACAAATATACAGTCTTTACAGTATAATTCACTTTACAGTATAATCTGAAGCACTTTGAGACATCTAGAAGACGTGAAAAGCGCTATATCAATTGTAAGGATTATTATTATGATTATTATTATTATTTACAGTAACTGCTAAATTGCTGCATGTTTGGCAACTTTGACTAGTTGGGCCAGGTTATTTCAGCCACTCTTTATATTGTAGTCCAAGTGTATGACAGCAGAGGAATTAAAGGTTTCTACTTGTATACCTTTGTAAACTCATTAACAATGACACAGATGAAACTTACAGAAAATATTTTAAGACAAGTGAGCATTCTCTAATAATGTCCTTCATTGTGCCTAAACTTGAGATGTTTTCGTGTTCAAATCCATTCACTCCCTGGCACCTCCTTACCTCTCCGACCTCGTCACTCCTCATCCTCCACCCGGCACCTCCACTCGACTGGCACCGGCCTCCTGCTCGTCCCTTACACCCTCCAGCCCCACCATCGGAGGTCGCACTTTCAGCTACTAATCCCCAAAACTCTGGAACACTCTTCCTTAATCCTTCCGCCTTATAAATATTGTATAGATTCTAAAACTGCTGTACGCTGTCATTTGCTGTAAGTTAATGCAGCACCAACTTGGAGTCCTGTAGCTCAGTGGTTAGAGCGCTCGCCTTGCAAGTGAGATACCGCGGTTCAATTCCAGGCACGGGAAAACCTTGGGCAAGTTTCCTTACTCCACACGCCTAATAATAATCCCTCCAAAACAAAACAATAATAAATTGGTCATTTTCAATCCACGACTGTTTGTGGGACACTGCTGTGTGCAATTGGTTGCTGTGTTTCGCCCACAAATATACAGTCAATTCACTTTACAGTGTGTTCTGTGAAGCGCTTTGGGACGTCCTCCCGACGTGAAAAGCGCTATATCAAATGCAAGGATTATTATTATTATTATTATTATATTCTGTGAAGCACTTTGAGAGATCTAGAAGACATGAAAAACGTTATATTAAATGCAAGGATTATTATAATTATTACATTTTGTGGAGTCCTGTAGCTCAGTGGTTAGAGCATTCGCCTGGCAATTGAGAGATCTGGGTTCCATTCCCGGCAGGGCGAAACCTTGGGCAAGTTTGTGGGACACTGCTGTGCGCAATTGGCTTCCGTGTTTTGCCCACAAAATATACAGTCAATTCTCTTTGCAGTATATTCTGTGAAGCGCTTTGAGACATCTTGAAGATGTGATAAGGCACTATATAAAAAGCAAGGATTAATATTATTATATATTGTTCTTCACGTGGAGTAATATCTTGGAGAGCTAATATTAACTTTACAGAAAATATCCTGAAATACATTGACGGATCTGCTATACAACAACAACAAGAAGATTGCACTTGTATAGTGCCTTTCACATTGGGATGACGTCCCAAGTCGCTGGACAGTGTACAGCATTTCAGACCCGAGCTGGGGTCGGGGGGGGAGGGGGGGAGGGGAGGGAAAGGGTGGTGGCTGATGGCATGGTCGAAGAGGAGGGTCTTGAGGCGGGACTTTAAGGGGGCGATGCGGAGTGATTGGGGGATGGAATTCCAGAGGTTGGGGGCAGAGTGGCTGAAGGCTCTCCCGCCAATGGTGGAGCAGGTTGGTCGGGGGATGTGGAGCAGGCCAGAGCCGGCTGAGCGGAGGGAACAGGCTATTTATAGTATTGTTTGCACATGTCCTTGATAATAAATTTCAAAGATGATCTGTTTTATCCTATAATCTACTATAATTACTACACAGAGCAGTCAATAGTGCCAGGAAGACATTCAATGTTGAGAAGCATTTTTTAAAAAAAGGAATGAATACTGTGTGTGTGATTTTAAGATCCTTTTCTTAATATTAATCAGCAACTTCAATGAATGGTATGCAATTGGCTCTAGGGAGGATTAATGTACACATGATCGAAGCATAGAATTTTAAATGACCTGCAATTATTAAATCCATTCACTTATTAATTAGAATTACTGATAAATAAGAGTAATCTTTAACAACAACAAAATTACATTTGTATACCGCCTTTCACGTTGGGAAGAACATCCCAAGGCACTGGACAGTCAGTGTTTCGGACCCGAGCTGGGGGTCAGGTTTGGGGAGGGTAGAGGGCAGGGTGAGGAAGGAGGGAGATCGAAAGCACGGTCGATGAGGAGAGTCTTGAGATGGGTCTTTAAGGAGGCAAGGGAGGGGGCGAGGCGGAGGGACTGTGGGATGGAGTTCCAGAGGGTGGGGGCAGAGTGCCTGAAAGCCCAACCGCCAATGGTGGGGCTGGCGAGGCAGGAGACGTGAAGCAGGATGGAGCCCACTGAGCGGAGGGAGCAGGCAGGTTGATAGAAGGTTAGGAGGTCGCAGAGGTAGGGTAACAAGGCCATGGAGGGCTTTGAAGGTGAGGACCAGGATCTTGAACTGTATCCTCTGTGTGATGGGAAGCCAGTGGAGTCGGGCGAGGATGGGTGTGATAGTATCATGGAGCCTGGGGCAAGAGGACACGGGCTGCAGAGTTCTGAATGATCTGCAGCCTATGGAGGGTGGAGTGGGGAGCATGACAAGCAATGAGTTTGCATGGTCAAGCCTGGATATTATGAGGATTTCAGCAGCCTGTAGAGTTAGATAGTGTCGGCGCCGGACAATGTTGCGGAGGTGCGGTCAGGCAGAACGTGTCATGGCATGGATGTGGGGTAGAAAGGATAGTTGAGGCTCAAACAAGACGCCAAGGTTCCAGACTTGCTTAGTAAGGTGGAGTGTGCAACCATGGATGGTGATGCTGTCAGTGCCTGACGTGTGGATGTGTTGACGGGAGCCAATCAGGAGAGCCTCGGTCTTGCTGAAGTTCAAAAGTTAGCTCTCATCCAGGACTTGATGTCTGACAGACATTCTATCAGTACAGCAGTGGCCCTGGAGTTGAGGGTGGAGGCAGGGAGGTACAGTTAGGTGTCATCCACATACATGTGGAGTTGACCCCATGTCTGCGGATGATGTCACCAAGAGGGAGCATATAGATATTGAAGAGGAGGGGCCCAAGGACAGAGCCCTGAGGAACACCGCACGAGACGGTCCGGGGGCTAGAGGAGAAGCCGTTTGTGGAGTTGAAATGGAGGCGATGTGAGAAGTATGTTCTGAACCATTCAAGGACAGAGACGTGAAGGCCGAGGTGAGAGGAGAGTTGGTGGATGAGGATAGAGTGGTCAACGTTATCGAAGGCAGCAAAGAGGTGAAGGAGGATGAGGAGGCAGAGGGAGCTCTGATGGACAGAATGTCATTTGCCACTTTGACCAGGGCTGTTTCTGTGCTGTGGGCAGCACGGAAACATGATTAGAGGGGTTCGTGAAGGGAGTAGCGAGAGAGGGAGAAGCGAAGCTGGGAAGCAACTATTCTATTCTATTCTAGGACCTTGGAAAGGAAGGGGAGGTTCAAGATGGGGAGTAGTTTGAGAGCAAGAATGGATCCAGGGAGGATGATGACAGCCGTTTTTAAAGGGGTGGGAACGTTGCCAGTGGACAGGGAGAGGTTTATGATGTCTGTGAGTAGAGGGACAAGGAGGTGCATTTGATAAAGAACCATGAATTGAATGACTAATTTTATTTGGCCAGAACTTCTCTTTTCGAATAGTGCCATGGGATCTTTAATGATCACCTGAGCAGACAGCGGGATCTTATTTTATTATCTCATCCAACTCCCACAATGTAACAAACCTGCAGCATTGAACTGAAGTGTCAGCCTAGATTGTGAGTGCAAACTCCATATGTTAGCCTTGAACCCACAACTTTCTGACACAGAGGTGAGAGCCTGATCCAACTGGAAAGGCATAACTCTGATGCAAGCACAATTCAGCTTATTTTCCATGTTTAGATAAACATGTTAAATTGCCTAACTTAAATTTTTTCCTGAAGACAATATCCAGGTTACGTATCTAATCCCTCACACATTGAAACCTGTAGAAGATCATTTTTTGCCAATAGAGTTTATTATAATTAGGTGTTATTAATTTACATTCAGCTGCCCAATTTACCAGCATTCGGTTTAGTAACCATTAAAGCATCTTATCAGGGGGGAAACAAAATATCACTAAGATAACTCAGGGTAATTATTGTAATTACTAAAAGGTCATTATATTGCCACAATCCAATTTGCGCTTCTTCCAGCATTTATATTCTTAAAATGAACATAAATGTATTTGAGCTCAATTCAGTCCCTTGCAGGGAGGCAAGTTGTTCTTTCAGAAATTCAGCGCGGACACAATGGCTGAATGGCCTCCTTTTGTGCTGTAACTTCTATCATTCCATGATATAATTCAGGCAGCTAATTCAGGCAGCTATAGGGAGAATTGGCTGCAGCTCTCCTTAGGATAGTGGTTGAAAAAAATCAACCAGGGTCTCCTGCTCCTGATCATTTTCTAGTTACACCCTCACCTCCTCCCTGCTAGAAAATGCTGATGTGCAAATGTCAGATGAGGGCTGGATCCTCAAACAATCCTCAACTGAAGAGGATCTAGTGTTCATATAGATTGTCTTGATCTGCCCTCCACTAACAAAATGGCAAAGCAGTTTGAAAGCTTCCCAAAAGCACCTCCCTAGCTCTGCTTTCCTCATACCCACTCCTCTGCTTGCCCCTGCGATAGTTAACTTGGTCTTGCTGCTTGTTCCCCATCCCTCTACACCGCTTTGGTGGCTGACTTTCCAGCCACTAAGCCCCTAATCTCTGGAACTCCTTCCCTCTACCCCTCCATCTCCCTCCACTATCTGTCTTTAAATGCTGCCTAAAAACCTACTGTCTATGGTCATTTCTCCCTCCTCCATCCCCCCTCCCTTCTCCCTGGATCGGCATCCGAGCCTGTCATTGTGAAACGTTCCGAGACGTTATCTTCCCCAAACAATGGAGAGGTTTTTAAATCAATTTACCACATGTCCTGTGTGATGCAAGAGCAGAGGAAAGTCACACACACTCCATTGCAGCTATCAAAATGTTATAATTTTTTTCCACAGCTGAGCAAACAAAACTGATGTTTCCTCAAGGACCTGCAGAAAAACAACAAGTCCCATAGAGTATAAATACATTTCAGCTATGAGTACATGTCAGTGGAACAAATGGATTAGAACAGGATGTTTATATCATTCAGCACAAGAAACCTGGCAAGAAACAAGCAATGTAAAAACTATATGAGTGTCATTCTACCAAATGTTGAATATACAGGGATCTTAGACATACTACAAACCTGATCACGGGAACTATAGGCCCTAAATTACAAACTAAGCATTACTTATGTAATTTAAGATTGGTAACCAATTTGGGGAGTTAATCAGAAAACAAATGTTAAATTTATGCCTGAAATTCCTTGTGAACCTTTTGCACCAGTTTATTGGACTTCCAGTGATCCTGTGAAGCCACTAAAAAACGGTCTTAGTTTTCCACAAATGTAGGGAGGGTTCTCGATATAAAATGCATAATTTTCCCCCAAACAACAAGAATGTTTGCAACTCTGTAAAAAAGCATGTTGTGTTGCTGGGGAATGAAAAGGACTTTAGATAAGTTATTGTCCGTACAGGAAATGTAAATGTGCACTTTATTCTATGTGTGTGCTCACTAGGTTCACTCACAGTGCATCCCTTACATGTGAGAGATTGGAGACTGGGACATTTAATGCTGTGTGAATGGTGCAGCATAGTTTAAATAAACAATGCAGCTCAGTTATAATGTGATGTTTTGAATCCATAACATCTCAACTCAGTTGTAGTGAGGCACAATAATGGGTGTGACTACCGATTCACTCCCTGCGTGTCAGTTGTTCCCATATTAAAAGAAAAATGGCTGAATTCCAGATCATCAGGCATAAGGCCATTTCCTGTTTGCTGTGCATGCGCAATCAGGGATGTATTAATAAAAATAATTGTTTTCGCTTGTTCCAATCTTTATAAACTATTTCACCTTTGAGATCCTTTGGGAGCCCTTGATTGTTTCTTGCCTGTGATACAAAACCAAGGGCACAGATATGATGGGCCAAATATCAGATGCCTCTGTTTACCTAGCAGTAAGTAGGAACCCAATTGTTAGTCAAGAGATGGATTGCTTTTGGGGGTAATAAACCCTCAAAAAAAATTGTAGCTTTATCCACAACTGTTTGTGGGACACTGCTGTGCACAACTGGCTTCCATGTTTCTCCCACAAAAATGCACAGTGAATTCACTTTAGAATATATTCTATAAGTGCTTTCAGGCATTTCAACAACATGATAGGTGCCTTATCAAATGCGAGAATTATTTCTTTATTTATTATTTCTAAGGTTCTACGACTACTGAATTTACTTTATATATACTGCACATATAGATTTAAACCATAAATTTATTTAAAAAATTATGCCAGTTTGTAATCTTGTTTTGTTCTTTCCATCTTTTGTTCAGGGTATGACCCCACTCCATTGGGCTGCTTTTCACAATCGACCACAGCATGTTCAGGCCTTACTGCAGAAAGGAGCTGACCCCACTTTGGTTGACAAGGACTTTAAAACAGCACTTCACTGGGCAGTGCAGGTGAAGTTCATTTGTTTCTCAGTAAATTCACTTGGAAATGACTTAAAATGGAATGTTAGCTCCCCCGAAGCTTAATTAATGAATGTCCCATGTAATGTGGTGGTGAGTAACACCGTAAAGAAACATCTGAATCCCAGTCAGGGAGATAGGGGGAGTTCTACAATTGAAATCAGCACCCTCAGACAAGGATAATTCAGCCAGGTTTCTTCTCCAGATTGACATGCAAAATGATCATCATCTGTGAAAAGGAAACTAAGTGGCTTAGCTTTATTTTACTCGCTGCTCGTCCTGATGATGACTGATGTACCTTTTTACTGATACAGATAACAGAATTGTTCTGCAGAACATGGTCATAGATCCAAATTTACTTAAAAGCCATTATAGCAGTTAATCTCCTTTAGATCTCCGCACCCACCTATAATTGTTACAGCCCTTTTTTACATTGGGTTGGGTCTAACTTGTAATCTAAGCTAAGAGTATTGAATGTCTGAAGACGCTGAAATGATCACAGTCACAGAGTGTTCGCTTTTCTCCGGCAGACATGTTGCCTGCAAGTTAGGAGAGAATATCTTAATGTAAATAAAGAACACTATGCTTGGCAGGACTTGTACATACTTGGACTTTAGTCTGCTGTTTATTATCACTGTTATTTGCCATTGATTCCTATTGCTCGATTGAAAAAAATACAGCTGAAGGCAAAATGAAATGTTGTGGGGTGGGAGACATAGAAATGTACAGTGCAGAAGAAGAGCATTCAGCACATCGTGTCAGTGTTGGCACTTTTAAAGAGCAATTCTTTCATTCCCATTTACTTTTAACAAAATGCAATGTAATATAGAAAATATATTCATTTTGCAAAGTCAGCAGTGACCTAGTACTGTTGTTCAATTGGATCAGTAAATTGCACAGCAGAGTTTTCAGTATTCCAAGGAATTAATGTGGTTTGCATTCTACATTCCTAATGTCTCAAATGCCTTAAAGGATTTGATCATGATTTGTTTTCTTGCTGGTAATACTGCTATAATTAGCTAATACACATGGAGTAACATGTAATTCAACACATTTCAAATGAATTATTTACCAGTAGGGACTGAAAGGAACTCATCTGCTCCCAGTCTACTGCAGATTGAGAAAGCTCTGCAGATTTGTCTTCTAACATTAACCATGAGGTGGAAGAACAGTGTCAGTGCATTAGAGTGTGACAGAAATAGAGGGGTCTAGTTTATGGCAGTTCTTGACAGAATTGCTTAATAAGAAATCTGAGTCAAGCAAATGGGTTCTCTTCCCTTTAACAGGACGACTGTCATATCAAGGAGAAAGTAATTTGTTAGACAACTTTCTCCTCCACTCTCTCAGCTCCCTCACCTCCTTAGCTTCCTCTACCAGATCCCCAATTGAGCTGTGAGCAGCATTTGGTGAAGTCCTCCTTGAAGGTGCTGAAAAATGAAAGTTTTTGTTGTGTTTTGTTGTTGCAAAAATATTTATTTATGGTTTTATTTGTTCCACACAGCTCAAACAGAAACAGCGTATAACTAATCTATATCAACACGGATTGGTTGGGCCAAATGACCTATTTCCATGTCATATCATTCTATGTAATTTCTGGCCAATGCTCAGCACCTCCGAGTCTAATTACAATGTTTGTATTTCACCTCTTACCAGAGTGGGAACAGAGTCATGACGTCTATTATTCTGGATCATCAACTAGGCCCGTCTGTCATAAATTATGATGATGAGAATGGAAAGACTTGTGTACATATAGCAGCAGCCGCAGGATACAGTGATATCATCTGTGAGTTGGCGAGGATACCAGAATGCAACCTACAAGCGCTAGATGTGGATGATAGGTAAACCCCAAGATTGAGCAAAAATTTCACTATATCCTCTCAGAAGCAATGTGGTATCTGTCATAACTTTTGGTTATGATACTTTTGGTTATGCAATAATCCTTTCTTATTCAAATGCACAATTTGAGCTATAATGTGACTTTTGCAATTATAGCAATATTGGGGTCGAAAATGCAATGTCCCCAAACCAGGTTTGCTATGTTAATTCTGATCTAAGCTGTCTGTAAAGATCAGAACATGCTGAAGGCAGATGTCCATCAGATAGCTGGGTTCCTCAAGCCTTGGCTCTTGCCAACCTGCACCTCTTACTCTCCGGAATTAGGTAAGCAAGATGCATCCCTCCAGGGTGAAAGTGCACATTTCTTTCCAATAAATATTTTTGGAATTTCCATGCATAGGTGGGATGCATGGAACTCTGTTTGGTTTGGATACTTTTGAGCATGGTGATGGGTATCTGCATGTGTCAGACACCCATCTGACGAAAACAAATATTCTGACCTATGAATATCAGACTGTCAAGTTGCAAATGCCAAATCAGCAAAGTCTGTAAAAAAAAACTGAATATTAAAATACTAACCATTTATTCTAGGCTGGGATTCCAGTGCAATGCTAAGGAAGTGCTGCAATGTCAGATGACAATGTGCTGCCATCTTACAACCGAGGCCCTGTCCGCCTGATCAGGTGGTCATCAAAGATCACAAGGCAATACTCAAAAAGGCACTGGGTCTCTACCTAGTACTATATATTCCTTGTGCCACATCAAATGCAAGGATTTCTATTGTTATGTGACTGAATTCTCTGATTGTTTTTCAAGTTAATTGGATCTTTTCAGTGTATAAAAATAAAGGGATTCAATAGGGTAACTACAGAGAAACTATTTCCTCTGGTGGGGCATAAGCTTAAAATTAGAGCCAGGTCATTTAGGTGTGAAATCAGGAAGCATTTTGTCACGCAAAGGGCAATGGAAATCTGGAACCATGTCAAGCCTGACAGCTGGCAGAGAACTACTCTGTTTATGTAAAAATGGGGGGGTGAGGGGGAGAAACATCCAGTAAATTTCTCGTATTACTGGATACAATTCAGAATCCTTCCCAATGCTAGATGCTTATACGTCAGGTTCCAAAGCAATTTAAGAACTCCATACAAGCTGGTCTTGGGAGTCAAACCTGTCACATACAATCCATCAGCTGAACAAATGTGTTCCAGCCATCATTCCTCTCTGTCAGATTTCTGCAAAACTCCAAATCTCTCCTCAGCATTTGCAACAGATTAAGAACTTTTCGAATAAGATATATACGGAAATCTCATGACCATTGCTCTACTCTACCACGGTCTGCTGTAAATCAGTGTGATTCGGAAGTATAGTGATGCTCAAATTCTGGCCCTGACTTGCTGGCTTCTGGGGCCAAAACGTGGCCATTTGTTGACATCTCATGTAATTCCTGTACGCACAGGAAGTATCGCTAATCCACTTTCTGTTTACTGGGCATGCACATTTGATGAAAGCACTGCTGCCATCACTTCACGCAGAAAGTGACATTAGCACACCTCCTGCACGTGGAGCAATATACACGTTGGACGTGACACCAGTGGTGATCTGACGAAGTCGGCCATTATTTTGCGTGTCATTTACAACATACCAGTTGAGGCTTTAGACCCAGCCGCCCACCTTGGGACATCCTCCCGATGTGAAAGGCTCTATACAAATGTAATTTGTTGTTGTTGTTATAACATGGTTTTTTCTACACGTAGGAGGGAGGATGCACTTCCCCTAGAATATTCTTCTATAAATTGAACATGATTAGCTTAACACAGTGTACAACACATGGATATTTTCAAATGCACAGCAGTGATTTGCCAGCGTCCTTGATGTACATTGTTCTTTCTCTCTAGGACGCCACTTCATTGGGCTGCAGCTGCAGGGAAGGCAGATTGTGTACAAACTTTGATACAGCTGGGGGTAGAAAGCAATCCAAGAGACATCAATGAAAACACTCCACTAACATATGCAATGTACTGCAGCCACACAGCATGTATCAAACTGTTCTCGCAGGAGAACCGGTAGGTTGTATATAAAGCTAGTCAATATTTATAGGAAAGAAACTTTTGATAAATATGACCTTAAAGTAGTGTGAGTTACTGTTAATGATTCCTGTGCCCAATGTTATATATAGTCTTTCTATTTATTATCCGATGAGACATTAAACCGAGGTCTCATTTGCCTGTTAAGGCGGATGTTAAAGACACCATGGTACTACTTGAAAAGAGAAGGGAGTTTTTTCTGGTGTCTGAGCCAACAAATCCCCCAATAAAATGGGTCACTCACTTCCCAGCTGTTTATCGGACACTGCTGTGTGCAGATTGGCTGCCCAATTCACCCACAAGGTACACAGTCACTCCATTTTACGGTAAATTTGAGACATCCCTTTGACATGAAAGGAGCAATATGAAATGTAAGGATTATTTTTTTCCTTGGCAAGGTGAGTTGTATTAGTGCCGGGGCTATAAAAAAAAATCCTCTTTTGATATCTTATTTCAGCGTCAAGTTTCCTGATATCACACATATCACAGGCATAATACAAAGTACATTTCACTCTACTCTGATCCTATCTACCGTATAAGCCACTCTTGTTATTTTTATGGGCGGTCTGACACATACAGAACACATTGCCCTGCTTAAGAATATCCAAAACCAGACTAAGAGCTCCACATGTTTAGAGCCTGAAATATGCCATGTACATTTCCCTGTGTCTGGAATGGAATGCAGATTCAGGACACATCCCAAGCTTCCCACTACTTGTCCAGCTAGGATCATCCAATCCGTTAGGGCTTGGCTTGCAGGGTTAAAGGGAGCTGAGTGGGAATAATCCTGTTCCCAGTGATTGGTCTGCCCCACCAAGTTCTGCTGCTAAACTAAGTCTGACTGCTCTATCATCAGCAGTGCCCTGGAGTACTGCACACCCACCTGGCTCAGAAACCGGACTACCAAGATGGCCGCAGAGTCCCCCCACCCACCACCTCCAATGAGGATAATAAGTCATTCACCATTCACCTTGTCTTTGAAGTGAGACTTCAAATGTTATGCCAATTCTAGAAGAAGTATTGGCTCTTTAGGGTCCTGAACTCATAATGACTCAAACTCAACTGAGACTGATAACTGATCTAGGGCTTTTACAACTGTAGAGGAGAATAAATGAATCTTTTACCACCAGTTTTAAATAATTCAAACCAAGTTCTGAGAAGTGAAAGAACTGTTCATTTGACCCTAGGTTTATATTTGAATAGGAACTGCAAACCAAGTCAATATTATACAATGTGAAATACAAATATACACCAGTCATGCAAATATTCACCAATAAAATACCATAAATACTAGTGCAAAATATGCAAGTAAATTGATACCAGCTCGTGCCTGCACTGTTTTTTGTAATTTTAGTTAATACATCTTTCAGAGATTTTTTTACATTTATTTACAATACAAATTAATGCAAATTTACATTTATATAATGCCTTTCATGTCTGGAGGATATCCCAAAGTGCTGGTCTTTCACTTCATGGTTGTTTGTCAGACATTGTTGTGTGCAAATTGGCTGCCATGTTAACCCGCATAACACACAGTCACACCACTTTACGCTACATCTGTGAATTCTTTGGGATGTCCTCCCTGTTTGAAAGAGCTATACCAAATGTAAGCATTAATATTATTATTATTAAGACAGGCCGCATATCCGCGTCAAACAAATATTTACATCTTCAGCTGGGCCTCATGAGGGAATTTGCCTGCGGTTACTTTTCAACTTGAAATGTTCAAAATAAATAGTGAAGTGCCTGTTACAAGAAAGTATCTTGTGCATTCATAAATAAACACAATGTTATTTGACGCAAACTCAGGCCGTGCCTGAGTTGTATTTGCTATCAAAATATATAATTTGGCAGCTGTAGTTAAACATTGGACTCCGGTCCGAGGTCTTGGTTTGAATCTAAATGTTTAGTGACATTCTATCTTAGTTGTCCTCAGTGGGTGAGGCCTGCCAGTAGCTCTTTTCAAAGAGCGGCCACAGACACGATAGGCCGAATGGCCTCCTTCTGTGCTGTATAATTCTATTATTCTGCGATTCTGGAATGAGTCATTGCCTGATGTAGTTCAGTTTCTTGTCAATTTCTAGTACAAACCGTATCCTACTTCACATCTGAAGGAGGGTGTCAGTAGAAATTGAATGTAAAAGGAGATAATTCTCTGAAATGTTATTTGGGAGCACATATAAGCAATAAAAATAAAATAATGGTTTAATTAATGCATGATTGACGGTTAGAAATAACAAGACATTCCAGGAACTGGAAAATATTTTTTAAAAAGCTTTATGGTATTTAAACTTTATAACTCACTGTGAATATTGCAATTGTGAGTTTATGGTTTCAATTTTAGAGTAGCAAAATATGTCTGTGAACTCTGGCAAGGTTTAGTGGCTCTGTTTTTTATTGAACACAGATCTGAGCCTGACAGACAGCAGCCTTCCCAGATTAACAAGAAAAAGGAGAGTCGCTTTGGTGTACTGAACCAGATATTCTCCTGCAAGAAGAAAAAAGACGATCAAAAGAGCAGCCGGAAAGATAAAGCTCGGGACAGATATCTAAGAGAGGAAACATCCGAAGTCGATGATATTATAACCACCTTTGACTGCATCATGGATCCCAACAGTAATACAGCTCCACATGAAAGGAGAGAGGAAAGTGGATTCCAAAAAACAACTACAGACCCAGTCATTCAGAAATACCAGTCATCAGACAAAAAACAGAAGGAACGCAAAAGTCTTCCTCCAATTCGGACACAAAGTCTTCCACCTCTGACTCTTAACAATTGTGTGTTTTCAGATTCTCCCAGCATAGCTCAGAGCACAGGCTGCAGCCCGAATACATACCATTTTGCCCACAGATCTCAGAAGAGCCGCAGTGAACATGACTTGTTTGATAACAGGACCAGCTCTCAGCAACTATTGGCTGGTCAGTGGACAATCAACAACAATCATATATTGCCCCCCAAAGCCTGGACAGCACCTCCTTCAGCAAAACTCTTGGAGGTTTTTTTGCAGCAAAGAGCCAAAAATATGGAGCTCTCACATCCTCCTCCTTTTCCCTACCTCCGCCAAGGTAAGTCTCATGAAATATTCTGGCATTAATAGATAAGAATGAGTTACAAAGAGATTAAAGAAACTGATTTTTGCATGAACATTGATCAAAAAGGCTATGCATTCTTTGCACAAGGACAACAATAAATGTCAGCGGTACCCTATTTCATGTTGTTACTGTGATTAAAAACTGGTCTGTTTTTAATAAATGTGATTGATCCTACACTCAAAGCTATTTCCTGGTGTTAGGTTGCCAGCTGAACCAGTGAGATTAGACACAATATTTTAATATCTGATGCTTGTATAGCTCAAGGACAGCACTTCATTGGTAGAATCTGTGAAATTCATTCAAATGGCATTATTTCAGTTCTGCATGCTTAGCTGGTTGCTAAATTTAAATGACACGCTTCTGAAAAATACCTGTTTGAAATATTGGAACCCATTGTGTGAAATGCTAAACCTTGAGGATATCATTGTTCAAAAAAATCTGTTTTATTAGTTTATTTATTAGACAATGTCACTGTGCTTGTGATGAGCAATTGGCATTTAATTGGCTATAATTCTTCAAAATGACAGGAATAAACATGGGCCTTTGGTTGAACAAATAATTAAAATATATAGTAGCTTTATCAATGAATACTTGTTAGTTTGCCTTACTTCTCTGTTCAGGATCTATAAATGGGTTGAAGAGATAATGCATTTCTGGGGAGGAAAAATGATTGAAAGGGATAGTGAGAAAGTGGTTAGGTCAGGTTTGGGCCTATTGACCATTCTTGTACCTAACAGCTCCTATGTAATACCATTTATTAGCTCAATGTCAAATTATATCATATGATCATGCATTCTCAATCATTCTCAATGATCACATTATGTAGACTGCTCAGTGTGTTATGTATGTCTTATCCTTCACCTCCTCCCTCTCCCTGGCTTGGGTCAAGCTCTGCTACTGTTAAGCATTCCAAGACACAACCCCATGTGAAGGGCATTTTATTAATACAAGTTATTTTTGTTATCCTGGTAATGTTGAGGTGAGTGCGTCATTAAAATGTTCATATTTTCAACTTGTGTACAGCAGTTCCAAGGAATCAAATTATTCTTTCCATTTCTTCACTACAATCCAAAACTGTTTACTTGTAGTTTGTCCTCAAATGTTGGACCAAAGCCCAGAGTGAATAATAGGCTCAGTTTATAGTAATTTAGCAACTAATTTTTCATGTGTGCACATGTTAGAAAAGGTGTATATTACACATTGAATCAGCAGATATCAAGACTAAAGATTGTGCTTACATTTATTTATAAAACCACGGTACACATTGGAAACTGGGACAAATTAAAAACTACAGATATAATACTATGGACAGAATGCTTCAGGCTTAAGGGATTATTTTACCCTTTAAAAATATTCACAGCTGATCATATAACAGCTTTGTATTAATGTAAAGTCCAATTACTACAAGCCATTCATCAACTTCTAAAGCCAAGTGATAACTGGCAGAACTTGCTGAGTATCAGATTTTCTGTGGTGTCTCTGTTCTCCTCCTGCATCAGATGTAGCTGACATCCAGTCATATTGCATGTCATTTAAAAATGGTTGTTTGTGGGACATTGTTGTACGCAAAGTGGCTGCTGAGTTTTGTCCACAAAATACAAATTCAAACAACTTTACAGTATATCCTGTGAAGCGCTTTGAGGCATCTCATTGACACAGTAAAGTGTTATATCAAATACAAGGATTATTATTATTGTTAATAGTATTATTATTTTAGGCTAAAAATTCTATCTAGTGTCAGACTATTTTGCCTTGAAATTTACGATTGCACTGAATTATGGAAAATTAATCTGAAAGTTGGTTTTACACAAGCCCACCATTTTTATTGTATAATTTATTTAACAATTTCTGATTGATCTTAAATTCTTCAAGACAAAAAGCTCTTGCAGACTAGAGGATATTTGGGGCATGCAGTATTATTTAGTAATATGGCTCAACAAGCTATTAGGGATTCTGGGCAGATACCAGTCTGGCTCAATTGGTAACACTTCACAAGATCACAAAATGTGTTTAGACATAGGACCACAAAGTCCCATGTGTTTGATCAAAATAGTCCCATTGCACTATTTTGAAGAGCAAGGAGCATTCCCAAGGAACCAATGATCCCCCTCATCCAAATCCAGCAGATCACTTAGTCATTCATCTAATTACTGTTTGTGTGTTGCTACCAGCTCTAATTAGTTGCTGGGGTTGCTTACACAGCAACAGTCACTTCAGTTTAACAGAGCTCATTGTCAAGGACATTATCGACAACAACAACTTTATTTAGCGGCCCCTCACGCAGGGTAGCGTCCCAGAGCGCTTTGAAAACAAGTGTGAGGATCTTGAAATTGATCCGTTCTCGATAGAGAGCCGGTGGAGCCTGGCTAGAACTGGTGTGATGGGGGTATGGAGTTTATTGCGGGTGAGTATGTGGGCAGCGGGGTTTTGGACCAGCTGGATCCTGTGCATGGTGGAGCTGGGGAGACCGGCAAAGAGGGCATTTGAAAAGTCGAGTCGGGAGGTAACGCATGGACGATAATATCGTGCCTTATCACACAGCGCTATATTAAACTTGATGGCTGTTTGTACAACATTGCTGTGCAAAAATTGGCTGCTGCGTTCAGTCATTGCATTTTACAATTTCTGATATATTCATACTGTATTTTTGTTCTTTTTAGCAGAAATTATGCAGCAAGTCTCCATGGATAAAATGAAAATAAAAGATGCAGTTCTAACACGGGCCAATCTAGCTCCAATAATCAACTCCTGTGCTCACAAATGTAGGTAAATATTTGCAGAGTTATTGGGCATGATCTTAGCATCACATCTTATAGGTTTTGTATTGCTGCTTTCTCAGTTAACCACGGGTGACATCAGATTATATTATATAAAGAATAATAGGAATTTAAATAAAAACAGAAGTCGCTGGGAACAAGCAGCAGGTCAGGCAGCATCTATGGAGAGAGGCAAATGAGTTAACGTTTCAGGTCGATGACCTTTCATCAGAACCTACTTTATCATCATAATCAGATTTGAACCTATTTTCTTTTTCACCAGGACAAATGTCTTAGCCCTAAGGCCGTTGTCGTAGGAAATGCAGATCATTGGCTTCCAAATTATGACTAAATGTAAGAATATACAAAACATATATTCCAAAATTCTGCACAATCTTAAATGTTAAAACAATGGTCTTACGCCTAAGGCAATGAACATTTTTGGAAGAGTAGTGATCTAATCATCACTTTTCTAAAATTATTTTTAAAAGTTTAAGAAGTGAGGGGCTTATTTAACAATGCTGTCGCTAAAAGATATAACTTTGATATTTAAAATTAAACATATTTTTCATTGTCTTCAGGCAATCTGCCACGTGATCACATGTCTCAGAATATGATCAAAACAAAATCTCAGCCTCTGATGTCTATAAGGACTACTGCAGTGAACCTCCCACCAGCACTGGGGACCAGATCCCAGAGAGAAGGCATTGTCCAAAGCAACTCACTTTATTCATTTCTGCCAGTTATGTCAGACGATTCGCTGAGAATCAACCGCGTGCTTCCTGCTATTCCGACTCAGAAGAAGAGCACTCCACCAGAGGACCTGTCCAAGTTCTTTATTGAGTCATAGCACAAACCTCAGTATAAGATGTAAATGTTGATTTAAAACTTAAAACACATCTGTATTCCTCATTTTTTAAACAAAGATTTAAGGAATTGTGAAACTGAATAAGCCTTCAGGTAGATATATTTCATGATGATCTGTTGCCTTTGATTAGCAAACAAGGGCACTTTTTTTAATGCTTTTTTTTATATTTGTGGGTCTATTGTATTTTAGCTGTTAACCATCAAGACACTCCAGTAAAACCCTCACCTGCATGGAAAATGTGATCTGTCTTCTTTTAATTTAGTAGTTTAGTGTGTGTTTAAAACTATTTACCTTACCAGAATATTTTTTTTTAAGTAGTGGTGTTTCTGAATGTGGATGTCAATCATCTGGAGTTGCAATTGATAGCACTTCAAAAATATTCATATTATTATCCTAGTATTTGTTGTGTGGGGACTTCACAAAACATTAGATTCAGCTGAAACAAAACAACACACAAATGTTTCAGCACCATTCAGACTCCGTAACGATATAAGAATATAAATTAAGTGTAAGTAGGATTTGTTGGTTAATTTTTCAACTATTGGCAATGTGCATTCTAAACATACACTGCCAAAGATCAGAATATTACCCGCTCACCATCAAAGTCAACGTATTTACTAGCATCTGGAGAATTAACAAATTTGTTACAATATTTCAGTAGCTTAGGTGAAATCTTAGATTATCTACATCTGGAACTAGAAAAAAAAATAATCCTATTCCTGGACCAAGGTTAAGGGGAGATTTAATAGAGGTATTCAACATTATGAGTGGTTTTGACAAAGTAAATAGAAAGAAACTGTTTCCACTGGCAGGTGGGTCGGTAACCAGGGGACATAGATTCGAGATAATTGGCAAAAGAACCAGAGGGAAGATGATAATTTTTTTTACACAGAAGTAATAGATGTTTCAGCGCCTTGGGACATCCTACCGACGTGAAAGGCACTATACAAATGTAATCTTGTTGTTCTTGTTGTTGTTACGGTCTGGAATGCACTGCCTGAAAGGGTGGTGGAAACAGATTCAATAACAACTTTCAAAAGGGACTGATTGGGTAGCTCCTCCAAAGAGACAGCACAGGCACGATGGGCCGATTGGCCTCCTTTTGTGCTGTAAGATTCTATAATTCTATTATTTTCAGCCCCAGCATACAAACAATCACAAGGGAAGTATGGATGAAAAAATCTCTTCAACCTATTTGAACTCATCCTTCGAACTGTCCTTCCATTTCAGCATCAAGCTTTTTTTAAATTAGTCAAGCATGAGATTCAACCGAAAGATTGAATCTGAAAGATACAACAATTCGCCCACAAAATACAGTCAATCCACTTTTACAGTATATCCTGGGCTTTGAGACATCTCATCAAGGTGATAAGGTGCTATATTAAATGCAAGGATTATTATTATGAAGCATCTTGGTTTCATCCATTCATAATAATCCCTCCAAAAAAACAAAAACAATAATAAATTGGTCATTTTCAATCCATGACTGTTTGTGGGACTTCGCTGTGCGCAGTTGGCTGCCGCGTTCGCCCACAAATATGCAGTCAATTCACTTTACAGTATATTCTGTGAAGCGCTTTGGGACGTCCTCCCAAAGGATTATTATTATTATTATCCACCCTTCCTAGTAAATCATTCTTGCCATTATCTAAACAAATACTTTCTGGTGTCTGTCTTGAAACTGTCCTTCACAATCATGAACTTGTGCCCTCTAGGGTACACTAGGGTATCCAAGAGTATTGGTCTTTGTTTACTTTCTCAATCTTATATACCTCTACGGTTCCTTTCTGAGACTTCTGCATTACATACTGTTACGTCTACTATTGTTCCCTTTCAAAACCTATAACTAATTTCAAATACATTGAACGACATTTGAGAGGCCACTGTGACTTTTTGAAGCATCAATTACTTCAACAACAACAACAACTTGCACTTATATAGCACGTTCCATGCAGGGTAGCGTCTCAGAGCGCTTAACAGTGGCAGAGACTGACTCTCAGCCAGTGGTGGGGGTGGGGGTGGCTGGAGGTGACCACAAGCACGGTCGAAGAGGAAGGTTTTCAGGCGGGACTTGAAAAGGGGAGAGAGGGGGCAAGGCAGAGGGATTGAGGGAAAGTGTTCCAAAGTTTAGGGGCAGCAACTTTTATTTTTTAAACAGGCAAGTACTTATTCATTGTGGAAAATTCACTCAGCTTGTCTATTGTTCTTTGAGCACTGTCAGGTGATTATCAATAATTTATAAATGCAAGGACACATTGATTTAAAATTGATGTATTTTATATTATTGTTTTGTCAATTTCCCTATCTAAGATTATTTAAGCTACTCACAACTCCTCCACTAGCAGCACATGGGTACATGACCCACTTATAATCCTTGCATTTTCACTTCCAGGCTTGCACATACTGTGTGTTTCACTGTGAACTAGCATTAGCGGATATATAAATGCAAGTCATCGTTGTTCTTAGAAAAAACATAGGAAAAGGCCATTTGGTCCATTAAGTACACTACCTCCAGAGTTTACACACACACCACCTATATTCTCTGAGGAAAACCTCTGCAAGAGTATTCCCTAATTAAAAACATTCAGCCATCATGTTACTGTATCTACAATAATCATTCCCATTTTGCTCTTCTCCACAGGTAACCATTGCGCCCTGTTGAATATTTTCATCTCAATGTGCAGCTACAGTTATACATTTCAATCACATTTCCAACCAGATATTTTTCTTTATGGTCAGAATTGATTGTCACAATCTTATCTGACTTTATTGAGCGTCTGTTCCACATTATCCACTTCAGTATGTAAGGAGAAAAGATTCTTGAATCTCTACCTTCATTTGAGGATTATTAATGGTAAATCTATGTCCTCTAGTTCTTTACTTGTGGTCCAAGTTAACTATCCTAATCATATTTTAAAAATCCGAATTATATTGTCCCCTTGTGTTTTTTTTCGAATCAGAATCTGTTCAGGTGTCTGAATCACTCTTCATTACTTATATACCAGAATTATTATCAGAATCTCTTTTTTCTTTTGGATTAGTTACTCTTCAGACAATGCTGGATAAGGTTAAAAACTGTCATAGTGTCATAAGCAGGAACCCACATTTTACCACTTCACAGTAGAATGTTATGCTCTACTATTTGTTCAGTGATTTGACCCCTTTCTCTCCTTTTCGTGCTATGTTTGCATTGTGCTTGAATGGTAAAAAATACAGAGTCGGTGCTATAAAGTGCATATCCTGTAGGGAAACCAATATTTTTCACGAACACTACTTCAAGGAGATGCTCTGGTAGGAGACAAAGTATCAGTCAGTGAGAAGTGCATGGGTTCCTGGAACAGATGACTTTACATTCCCAGGCTCTTTTTCCAGTATGACGTGCCTTTATGAAGCAGCCCCTTCATAATATTAGAAACTATATTCCAATTGATAATGTCATTATTGACAAGCTAAAATCAATTGATCCCTATTTAAAATGGGCTAGATTAAGATACAAACATCCAAAGCTGTACAGGCACACATTGCATTGATATATGTTACTTTTCACTTAATGATTCTCATTTTGGTAAAAAAAACATTTGTTGTGCTGTTGTAGAAATAATTCTTCAGCGGACAATATAAAATGTATCAAAGAGTGACTTTTACAAACAGAGTGAACGAATCTCACAACAGTTTCGTTTTTCTCCCAAAAAAGCTAATCTTTCTGTGATGTTCAGTCATTCATTATCATCTTTACTGTGTTTATGTTTTCATCCTGGAGTTATATCTACCTTGTTCCTTATGTGCTTTCTGTGATTAAATGGGTTTGTTGTCATCATTGAATTTTTTGTGAAGTGTTTAGAATAGAAAATCGCTGTTATTTGGCAATTTGGCTTTGAGATAAAATGTTCATTGCAATGAGACTCTGCATTCTGTTCATTTCATTTTAGCCTTTGTTTTGAGAAACAAACCTTTTATCTTCTCTCTTTTCAGGACTCAGTGTAAATTGCATGAACCACTTTCCTGTGGATGTAATAGTTTGTGGAAAAGTTTGTGGTAACTGTTGGAAAACTTGAACAACAGAGTTGGTGTATGAAACTATTATTCAAATGTATATTGATCGTTGCACAAAAGATTAAGAGATTGTTCTTACTTGTCTTTTTTTTAATGAACCAACAAGATCAAATTATCACAACAGCACCCAGAATAATTGAAGCAGAACAAACAATATGGTAGAGCACAGTGAAATAATGCTCAAACACAAACTCAGCATGTTTATATAATGAAGTTGATTGGTATATGGAGAGGTAACCAAAAACCTGGTGGCTTCCTCTGCTCACCAGGCACCGACCTGCTTTACGTCATCTCCCCCACAATCGGTGGTCGGACTTTCAGCTTATCTGCTCCCATCCTCTGGAACTCCATTCCAGAGTCCCTTCAGCCAGCCCCTTCAACTCGCCTACTTCCCTCGCCTCCTTCAAGGTCCACCTTAAGACCTTCGTCATTAACCGCACTTTAGGACGACGGTGACAATGCTCTTGTGTTCCATGCTGATGTGCTATTCATCTGGAAGTTCACGGGTATCTGCTATACACCTAATGAAGATTCAACGCTGCACTTATTGGATGTCAAATGATGACCGAGTGACTGTGCTCTGAGGGCAGTTGACTCCAATTTGATGCTTGCCAATGAAATGCCAGTATTGAGTCAACCCTCTGTGGTGGTCTCAGTGGTCCAGTTCCCCAGCTAAGCATGTCTGCAATACACCAGGGTATTGCTGATGACAGTCCAGCCAGCTTGATTCATCAGCACAACTAAAAGGGGCAGATCAGTCATGGGGGTAGAGATTCTTCCTACTCAACTCCTGTTAAATCCAGCCAAGATCTAACTGACAAGGTGATCTTTGTTGGACAAACAGCATGAAGCTTGCCTGATAGTAATGACAAGCTGTGAATTTTAGCTGGTTAAACTCAAGCAGTTCACCAAAGATGCTCTGGGGTCCCTAAGCCTTGGGTCTCACCAACCCGTTCCTAATACTTTCTGAAATTAGATGGGTCCCTCTGAGAGGGAGTGAATTTCAACACACAATCTGAGCACCAGATTACCTTTGTAAAGTTTGATTCTAAACTGGTTCAAATGATTTTTGTTGATAGATACAATTGTAAGCATTATATTCTCAGTGCAACAAATATATAAATGCAATCAAATCTGCTTTCAGGAACCACTTAGGGGACTGGACCAAAGTGGTCTTCATGTAAGTGTGGCCTCTGTGTAAGGATTCATTGTTTTGTTGACTGGGCCCAAAGATTTTTTTTTAAATTCTGCAAGCACACTTGTAGATTCCCTCCAGACTCCTAGAACATTTACGAATGCTTGCCTCACTGGTGAGGTGGGAAGCATCACATAGGCTGCTGAGCATGGTGTTGGTAAATGCGCTAGGAGTCTAGTGGGAGTCTACACGCAGAGCATGGAAATTAATAATGCATTACCGGTAATTACAGTTAAATTCACTTAGAACTGGCTGCTGAGAAGCGTATCTGTACAACAACAGGGCTAAAAAGAATGGCAACTGGTTGCGTTATACATGTTGCCTAATTGAGGTGGTTTACTATGGAAAATTGGTCAGGACTATTCCAGGGTGGTTGTTGACAGCAGGTTGTTGCTGAATAGAAGCGATTGGTTTAACAGATTTGACTGTACAGTATTATGTTGCTCTCAATGCATTTATGTTGTTAAAATACTTAGTACAAATTGATAACTTAGTCTCTGTGATGTCATTGTATAAATGATTTTAAGCATCTGTTCCCTGTGTAAACCCAAGTGGTTCCTTCTTGTCTGGCCCAACATTGATTTTTGATGCCTCTGTACCAGTTCAACTTTTCTCTTCCTCATCTCCTGTCGAGAAATCTTATCAATGATTCAGTTAGAGTTGGCATCAAGAGGATTGCAAGATTTAGCAAAATTTACTCCTCATCAAGTCAGCAATTTCTAATGCTATTCCTGGATTAATTACTTCTCAATCTTTTCTTTGCAAATAAATAACAACAACTTGCACTGATATAGCGCCCTCCACGCAGGGTAGCGTCTCAGAGCACTCAGAGAGTCAGACATAAATTCTGTCTGGTCTTGTAAGGAGGTGAGTTCTTCATAGAATGTGGGAATGTGTTAATAAAGTTACATTTCCTTCTCTTCTATGGGCAAAGTGAGGACAACCACCTGAATTCAGTAATGTTGTGATAAAGAAAAACATGATGAAGTTGCATTCATTTAATCTGTAGCTTTCAGAAAGTACATTTGAAAACAAAATGCATTCAGCCAAGAGAAATGGTCCAATTAAAACTTAATAACCCAAGTTGAGCTTTTTACTGGACACTGCAAGAACATACTGTACGCTGAGATATAGTAACATGAAAATCCTGGGACACTGGCCAAATAGCAAAAATGTTAATCTTTATGATGAAAATATCACTTGTTAACAATTCCTCATGTTTCTATGATACTGTAATGTTGTACTGTGGGAGTGTCTTTCTTAGAATAAGAACTGAGATCCTATCTGTATGTTTCGATGGTTGTTTAAGTTCCCAAGACATGATTTGAAAAGATTCTTTGTTCTGGAGCATTAGCCTAGATTGTGAACTCAAAATCCTGACATGAAATTTGATTCCTTGTATCTCATTCTGTGAGGAGTTATTAACCAGTGACATTTTCACCTTGAAGAGGAACATTTCTGGTACTTGGCTGGTATCTCAGGATTTTCACAGTACTGTATCTCAGTGAACAGTACATTGTCCTAGAGGCAAGGCCAGCAACCCTCCTAATAAACTGATCATTCACTTCATAGCTGTGTGTGGGACATTGCTATGTGTATATTGGCTGCCAAGAGGCCATTTGGCCCATCGTGTCTTTTACAAGAGCTATCCAAATAAATCCCACTCCCCCACTCTCTCCCGTAGCCCTGCCAACAACAACAAGATTCCATTTATAGAGCGCCTTTCACGTCGGGAGGACGTCCAAAGGCGCTGTACAGTTGGGTCAGGACCAGAGCAGGGGGGAAATGGTCAGGGTGAGGGGAGGGAAAGGAGGGAGTGAGGAGGGGGTAGAGAGTCGAGAAGGGAGCTGAAGGCACGGTCAAAGAGAAAGGTCTTGAGACCGGCCTTGAAGGAGGAAAGGGAGGAGGCGGCGAAGGCACTGGGGGATGGAGTTCCAGAGCCTGGGGGCTGAGAGGCTGAAGGCCCGGCCACCGATAGTAGGGTAGCTGGGGCGGGGGATGTGGAGCAGACCGGAGCCAGAGGAACGGAGAGTACGGGCAGGTAGGTAGGGGGATAGTAGGTCAGAGAGGTAGGAGGGAGCAAAGCCATGAATGGCCTTGTATGTGAGGATGACGATCTTGAATTCGATCCTCTGGGGGATGGGGAGCCAGTGGAGGCGAGCGAGGGTGGGAGTTGTCCTCCCCAAACTTGTCCTCCCCAAATAATTATGTACTTCTCTCTTAAAAGTTGTTATCGAATTGGCTTCTACCACCCTTTCAGACAATTCATTCTAGATCCGAACAACTCGCTGTGTGAAAAAATGTCTCCTCACCTCCCCTCTGTTTCTTTTAACCACTATTTTAAATCAGTGTCCTCAGGTTACCGACGCACCCGCCAATGGAAATAGTTTCTCCTTGTTCACCCTGTCAAATCTCCTCATAATTTGGAAAATTTCTATTAAGTCTCCTCTTAACCTTCTCTGCTCCAAGGAGAATAATCCTAGCTTCTCTAGCCTTTCCTCATAATTGAAGTCCCTCATTCCTGGTACTATCCTGGTAAATCTTTGCACCCTCTCCAATGCCTTGACTTCCTTCCTAAAGTGTGGTGTCTAGAACTGAACACAGTACTCTAGCTGAAGCCTAACCAGTGTTTTATAAAGGTTCTTCATAACTTCATGACTTTTGTATTCTATGCCCCTGTTTATAAAGCCTAGTATCCGGTATTCTTTTTTAACAGCTTTATCTACCTGTCCTGCCACCTTCAAAGATTTACTTATATGAACCCTCAGGTCTCTCTGTTCCTTCACCCCCTTTAAGATTGTACCATCATCTTATATTGCCTCTCTTCATTCTTCCTCCCAAAATGCATCACTTCGCATTTCTCCATATTAAACTTCATCTGCCACGTGTCGGACCATTTTACCAGTCTGTCTATGTCCAATTGCAGTTTGCTACTTTCCCTAGCTTAGTATCAACTGTAAACTGGGAAACTGTACTCCCTATACCCAAGTCCAGGTCATTTATATAGATCAAAAACAGCAGTGGTCCCAATACCAACCCCTGGGGGACACCACTGCACACTTCCCTCCAGTCAGAAAAACAACCGTTCACCACCACTCTCTGCTTTCTGTCTCCTGCCAGTTCTGTATCCATGATGTCATTATCCCTCTAATACCGTGGACTTCTATTTTGCTTACAAGTCTCTTATGTAGCACTTTACCAAACGCCTTTTGAAAATCCATATAAACTACATCAACTGCACTACCTTCATCCACTCTCTTCTTTACTTCATCAAAAAACTCTTATCAGGTTTGTTAGAAATGATTTGCCTTTAACAAATCCGTGTTCTATTCAATAAAATGATGAGCCTCAGTCACCTTCCTCAATGTGGCTCAGGGTTGCCGCTTTTCAAACCAACTTTGTCCCGCTTTTTTTCTATTTTATCCCAAACCCCATCTCTGTTAAACATGGTGATTCATGTTGAGTTGTGGTTCCACACATGTCGCCAACACTCTGGCAGCTCCAAAATGTCATATGGAGAAAATTATTTCCTGGATTCCAAGTACAGTGGTACTTTCAGCTCTTATATTTGCAGTTACAGTTGCAATAGAAATGTAGACCTTTTAAGCATTACCCATTAAAATAACATACAATGAAATAAAAGCTACAACATTGAAACAGGCTATTTGATCCAACAAGTCCATGCCATATTCATAGTCCACATGAGCCTCCACCTATCCTATTTTACCTTCCAAGCTTTCCCCCATATATTTCTATTCCCTTCTTCCTCAAGTTTTCTCTTAATTCATTGATGTTTTCTGCTTCAACTGTGACTCTGGCAGTGAGTTCCATATTCTCACAACCCATTAGGAGTGAAGTAAATCATTGTGATTTAAACATATGGATTGTTTTTGAGGTATATTGCTCTTAAAAGTTGCAGAGTTTCCTGTGATGAAAACAGATCTAAGTCACTCTTGTTACTTTTAAACGTCACCTTTAAACATTTACGCCACATTGCTTATTTTATTTGATCCATTAGAAGATACAAACAATGCAGAAAACAGATGGCAATAAAAACAACTTGAACTAATCCATTCAATATCATGCCCCTAATTTCTGTTTATCTGATGGAGTCCTGTAGCTCAGTGGTGAGAGCACTCGCCTTGCAAGCGAGAGACCTGAGTTGAATTCCAGGCAGGTCAGGGCGAAACCTTGGGCAAGTTTCCTTACTCCACACGCCTAATAATAATCCCTCCAAAACCAAAACAATAATAAAAAATTGGTCATTTTCAATCTACGACTGTTTATGGGACATTGCTGTGCGCAATTGGCTGCCGCGTTCGCCCACAAATATACAGTCAATTCACTTTACAGTGTGTTCTGTGAAGCGCTTTGGGACGTCCTCCCGACGTGAAAAGCGCTATATCAAATGCAAGGATTATTATTATTATTATTATTATATGATTTACATAAACATTTATTTCAGCTACAGCGCCAGATTCATAAATGTTAACTGATAAGGTATTTACATAATCAGAGATGTTCACAATGCAAATTTCAGATTTATTTTGAAGGCTAATCAGGGCCCATTTAAAGATGTAACTCTTTAAGTATGCTTTCTGTCATCTTCCCCCTCCTATCCATTTGAGACATCCTCCTGATATGAAAGGCACCATACTTGTATTATATTGTATAGGATGCATTATGTCAGCATATGATGTGCCAATCTGAAATTTTTTTAATTGGTGCCTTTGGTATTTCATGTTTCTTCAACAGACAGAAGTAAAACTAAAGAATAATATTAAAAAGTTGTTCCTGTGGCTATGATTTAACCCCCCTCCCCACAGCCCCTCCTCCCGATGGGTTAAAATTCAATTTGGCACCAAATCAGTGATAAAGTAGCTGGAGGAAGAAAATATTCTCCAGAAGATAGAGAGTCCGCCGTTCAACCACAAACAGTCATGAAGTACCACAGAAAATATTCTGACTCACTGCAAATTGCCCTATATTCATTTAAGAAACAGACTGATACTGTCAGATAACAGAAAGATAACAGATTAGGTTTTATGGTAGGACAGATCAAATGGAGCTCCTCCATCTAACTGTCTTGTGATCTTGTATCCTTCCACACCTACCCTTCCTACCCCCCACCCCTCCATGATTCCAACCCCCAGCTTGGGTCCGAATCCCTGACTGTCCAGCGCCTTGGGACTGTACTATACAAATGTAATTTGTTGTTGTTGTAAAGTGCTGAATGTCTTGGTAACCAAGAATGTAACTCTATATTCCAGGTGAGCATAAGAACATAAAAACATACGAATTAGGAGCAGGAGTAGGCCATTCGTCCCCTCGAGCCTGCCCCGCCATTTGATAAGATCATGGCTGATCTTCTGACCTAACTCTAATTACCTGCCCTATCCCCATATCCCCTAATGCCTCTGTTTTTTTAAAAATCTATCAGTCTCAGCCTTGAAGATGTTCAAGGACTGAGCATCTACAGCCTTCTGGGGTAGTGAATTCCATAAATTCACTACCCTCTGAGTGAAGAAATGTTTCCTCAACTCTGTTCTAAAAGGCTGACCCTTAATTTTAAGACTGTGACCCCTGATTGTAGATTCTCCTACCAGGGGAAACAGACCCTCAGTGTCTACTTTATCCAGCCCTTTAAGAATCTTATATGTTTCAATAACATCTCCCCTAATTCTTCTGTACTCTAGAGAATACAGCCCTAGTTTATTCAGCCTATCCTCATAGGTCAGTCCCCTCATCCCAGGAACTAACCGAGTGAATCTACGCTGCACCCCTCTAAGGCAAGTATGTCCTTTTTTAAATAAGGAGACCAAAACTGCACACAATACTCTAGGTGCGGTCTCACCAAGGCCCTATACAGTTGCAGCAAGACTTCCCTACTCTTGTACTCTAAACCTTTTGCAATGAACGCTAACATGCCGTTGTCTTCTTAATTGCTGCTGCACCAGCAAACTAACTTTTTAAGACTGATGTACAAGGACACCCAAATCCCTCTGAACACTAACACTATCTAATCTCTCCCCTCTAGAAAATAATCTGTTTTTCTATTTTTGCTACCTAGGTGAATAACTTCACACTTCCCCACATTAAATTCCATCTGCCACCTACTCGCCCACTTCCCTAGCCTATCTATATCCCGTTGCAATCTTTTTGCATCGTCCTCAGAGCTTACTCTCCCACCTAGGTTAGTGTCATCTGCGAATTTAGATACGTTACATTCAATGTCCTCGTCTAGATCATTGATGTAAATTGTAAATAGCTGAGGCCCAAGCATTGATCCTTGTGGCACTCCACTAGTCACATCCTGCCAATTTGAGAATGACCCGTTTATCCCTACTCTCTGTTTTCTACCTGTTAGCCACTCTTCAATCTATGCTAATATGTTCCCATTAATCCCATGGGCCTTAACCTTGTGCAATAGCCTTTTGTGTGGCACTTTGTCAAATGTCTTCTTAAAATCTAAATATACTACATCTACTATCTATCTATCTATCTATCTATCTATCTATCTATCTATCTATCTATCTATCTATCTATCTATCTATCTATCTATCTATCTATCTATCTATCTATCTATCTATCTATCTATCTATCTATCTATCTATCTAACTGCTAGACACATCTTCAAAAAACTCTAAAAGATTGGTTAAGCATGACTTCCCTTTTGTAAAGTCATGTTGACTCTGCCTAATCTTGTTATGATTTTCCAGGAATCCCATAACGACATCCTTAATTAAGGACTCAAGAATTTTCCCTATCACTGATGTCAGACTAACTGGTCTGTAGATCCCCATCTTTTCTCTCCCACCCTTCTTAAATAGTGGTGTTACGTTTGCAATCTTCCAATCAATGGGAACCGTTCCAGAATCCAGAGAATTTTGGAAGATCAAAGACAAGCCATCCACTATCTCAGTAGCCACCTCTTTTAAAACCCTAGGATGTAGGTCATCAGGTCCAGGGGAGTTATTAGTTTTAAGACCTGACAATTTACTTAAAACCATTTCTTTACTAATCTTAATTCCCCCAAGTTGCTTGCTAACATTGTCTTCTTGGTTCCACTCTATTCTCTATAGGTTTTCAGTGTCTTCTAAGGTGAAGATAGTAGCAAAGTACTTGCTTAATGACTTGCCATGTCTTTGTCCCCTACTATAATTGCCCCTGTCTCTGCCCGTAATGGACCCACATTTACCTTTGACAGCCTCTTTCTCTTTATATATTTGTAAAAACTCTTGCAGTCTGTCTTTACGTTCCTCGCTAGTTTGCCCTCATATTCCATTTTCTCCCTCTTAATCACTTTTTTGGTTCTCCTTTGTTGATCCCTAAAGTTCCCCCAATCCTTGGGTTTACTACTTATCTTAGTTGCTTTATAGGCTTCTTCCTCTAACTTTATACTTTCCCTAACTGCTCTAGTTAGCCACGGTTGGGCCACCTTTCCCGTGGCATTCTTATTCCTCAAAGGAATACAGGAATTTTGCACTATCTCCTTAAACATCTGCCATTGCTGGTCTACTGTCAAATCCTTAAGTCTAATTTCCCAGTTTATTTTAGCTAAATCCTCCCTCATACCAGCAAAGTTGGCTCTACTTAAATTTAAGATCTTTGCTTCGGACTTAACTACTTCTCTCTCTAACTTAATGCTAAACTCTAACACAGCACTAACACTGTCTGTATGTCTTCCGGGATTTAAATCAGCTAATTTGGCAATTCAACCCAATATCCAGTTTATAATAATAATTCTTGCATTTGATATAGTGAGTTTCAAATTGGCGTAAAATCTCAGGAAAGCATTGGAGATTCATTTTCATTGAGATTGTGACAAGTGTTCACTGCTTGGAAATGTGAATGGCAAATTAATTAATACCCATTTGATCCCCAGGGTACCATTTGCACATAGCTAAATTACAGTACTCTGTTCTATTTTAACAAGCAGATTATGTTTTCTTCAGTAAAATATAATATAAATTTATATTTATAAGGGGTTTTTCATGTAGGGAGGACATCCTAAGGCACTGGATAGTGTAGGATTTTCACCCGAGCTGGGGGTCTTGAGGCAAGCATTGAAGGAGGCAAGGGATAGGGTGAGTTGAAGGTATTTGGGGAAGGAGTTCCAGAGAGTAGAGACAGATATGCTGAAAGCCCAGAGTAATGCGGGACCTGTTGAGTGGAGGGAGCGCCAAGTTGGTTAGATTTAAGGAGGTCACAGAATTGGGTGGGGCAATAATAATAATAATAATAATAATAATCCTTGCATTTGATATAGCGCTTTTCACGTCGGGAGGACGTCCCAAAGTGCTTCACAGAACACACTGTAAAGTGAATTGACTGTATATTTGTGGGCGAACGCGGCAGCCAATTGCGCACAGCAATGTCCCACAAACAGTCGTAGATTGAAAATGACCAATTTATTATTGTTTTTGGTTTTGGAGGGATTATTATCAGGCTCTGTGTGGAGTAAGGAAACTTGCCCAAGGTTTCGCCCTCTGCCTGGAATTGAACTCAGGTCTCTCACTTGCAAAGCGAGTGCTCTAAGCACTGAGCTACAGGACTCCACACAAGATCAGGGAGGGATATAAAGATTAGACTGAAGATCCAGAACTCTATCCGCTGGGGGCTGAGAATAAATATCATGCTATTGCAAATTATCAAAATGTTTTGAAATGCTTTCTCAATGTATGCAAAGCAACACTGAGTTCCAAAAGCAATCCAGGTCATAAAAAATTACCTTGCTTTAGAGGTTAGGATCACAACTGCAAACGTGTAACACTTGTATGTAGAAATAGTCAAGTTATTTTGGGTTTCCATAATTCTCCAGCAACAGTAAGATGTCAAAAGGGATTTTTCAAATGGCTTAATTTTCCAGTCCTATTGGTACCATTTGTTGTACTTGTTTTTCAGCGGGATGATGATTAGCTATCAACGGGAAAGCCAATTGCACTATCATCAGATTCTGTTTGCTATTTTAAATATATTTGGAGCAATTTCTTTTAATCTCTTGCTGTGGCATAAAATACTTACAGAGCTTAAATAATATTTAGCTACTTTCATCCAACAAGATACTCACCCTCTACTCTAAATCCTTTCACACCTCCCCACCTCTGTGATCTTCTCCAATTGCACCCTTTATCCCACTTTAAAACCTACCCCTTGGACTGTACCTATGGTCATCTCCCTCACCCCCTTGCTAAGTGTTCAACTCCCCCACTGTGCAGTAACCCAAGAAACTATCCTACGTGAAGGGCACTTTATAAATATTTTGTTGAAAAGCTACCTAAAAGCATATCTTTTTGACTGTGTCTTTGTCACTTTCATCCTCCCCAAGGCTCACCCTGCTAAATATCAAGGCCAACTCTGTAAAGTGTTCCAAGACATTATTCTACATTAAGGACAATGTAAATAAATGAATGTTGTTGTAAATATTTAAACTGGACCGATGTGTTTAATAAACAGCAACAGGTTCCTGCTTTGAAGCAGGGAAAATACAAAGACAGGGTACTCCAGGGCCTTTTAATTCACCTTTGTTGGATCAGAATTCCAGTAACTGAATATTACGAGACTGAAGGCCAGCACAGACTTTTTTTCACCAGTGGACACAGTCATATTTCCTGTTTAGCGTTGTTTATTGAACACGGCATTCAACAGCTGGCTGGCCACAGAGACTATCAAAGGCTAGGAATTGAGGAACTAAAAAAACACATGGACTTAGGCAAGGCAAGAAGCAGTTTAACCAAAGCAATAGTGAAAGAGTTAGTAGCTTCTGCAGCCTGACACTCAGAAACATTGGGAATGCCCACTTTATAATACCATAGACATGTGCAGATTAAAGACACCCATAGGTTCTCAGGCGACATCTGCACAGAGTACATTATATCATGGGACAACATCAATGAACAATGATGTGTAACCGATGCTTGTAGCTTGCACAGGGCATGACCCCAAATAAGAAAGTGAACAAAGAATGATGCAAAACAACAATCTTTTATTACAATTATAAAAGTTAACAACGTCATTATATCAACTATTATTGTGCACTTACTTTCAGCATCACAAGTGAAACAACCAGTATCACAATCTCACGTCCCAAAGCAAAGTCCAGCAGGGTATCATTATGTAGAGAAAGCATGCTAAGACCTTAAGCATTTCTGAGGGCAGCACTGTCAGGAAATTTTCTTACAAGACACAGTAGCAGTGGGAAAGTTGAGGAAATGAGGTCACAAGGTGTACTTCATGTTCAGCACACTCCCCAATAGTTTGGGCGATGGTTTAAGCTGCTGTAACATAACATGCCCCACAAACCCACAAGGTAATGTATAGTGCACAAACAAAATTGCCCCACTAGTGTTCAGTCACAGAGTGAGATTAGCAGAGTGTGAGAATAAACATTTCCCCATGTTGGTTTTGACTTTTATTACTCATGTTTTTAGAAACTGTGTAACAGTTAGGTATACTGTATAAGGTAATTACAATCTTTCATCTGTTGAAGACATCTGCAGTTATCGCAGAAAAAGGGTGGCAAAAAAAAGCTGAGTTGAAAGTCTATTTAACCACATCCTGGTTTCCCTCCCCACAATGGCACATCTGTCTTTATACCTATTTATCATTATACCAACTAAATCTGCTATTCTGATATATAAAAATACCTTGTGGTTTCGGAATCTCTTGCTCTGTGGGCTTTTTTTTTGGTCTCACGGTTTCAAAGGGCACTTCGGTTCCACAAGTAACCAGCAATGCTCTGCTTATTTATTTTTTCTGTCTACTTGCAGTATTTAACTTGGGTATTACAGTAACCCAGTAGCTGTTGGAAATCTAAAAAGCACAAGAAAGTACTAACTCAAAAGGTGCAATGCCCAGTAAAGCTGTTCGCTATAGAAAAGGTATATTTTCAAAATACTCTTAAAAATTCTTAGGAATATAAGGCAATCTGATTCAACGAGTCCAGCACAGGCAATTTAGACGGAGTGGCCTTCTTCAGGGCTGTAGATTTCTATTGTTCTATGGCTTGTCCTCGATTCTCAGCTCAAGCGTTCTCATACATTAGAATACATTAGAATATACAGCACAGAAATAGGCCATTCGGCTCAACTGGTCTCTGCCGGTGTTTATGTTCCACATGAGCCTCCTCCTGCCCTTCCTCAACTAAGCCTTCAAGCATAACCTTCTATTCCTTTCTCCCTCAGGTACCTATCTAGCTTTCCCTTATATACATCTATGCTTTAGATCACATGCATCTATCTTTTGTCTCTCCAGCAAAAAGTCTAGGATCCTCCTAAACCTATTTCTACTATTTGCTGTCCTTGTGATGTATTTACAAGTTTGCAATCAGTGTAAATTCAAGTTAGAATAGGAGACAGGATTGGAATTGGTGTATTGATAACAACATTTTCTAATGTGCCATGTGCATCTTGGGACATGCACTTGAGCAAAATACATTGATGTAACCAAAATACAAAGTCTCCTAAACCATAGGTTCAAGTTCCCATGTTGGGACTTTGACCTCACACCTGATATTCCAATGCAGTGTTAGGGGAGTACTGCATTGTCTGAAGTGACTTCCTTCGGATTAAATGTTAAACCAGTGTCCCATTTGCCTGTTCAGGTGGACCTTGAAGATCCCATGGCACTATTCAAAAAGAGAAGGGAGATTTTCCCATTGTCCTGGCCAACAATTTCCTTGATTAAAAATGGTCAATTACTTCACGGCTGTTTGTGAGACCTGAAGTCTAATGACTGAATCCACCTCACTTGCAAAATACAGAGTAAATCTATCTAATATTATAAATTATCAGTTTAATTTTGCAGGCAAGTTTCATGCTTCACCATGCTTGAATGTATCCCAAACCATACATAATTATGCCACCTCTGCATTGAAATTTCCCCATGCTTGGAATGCACCTTGAGGAGCTGATTTCAACAGATACCATTAATAATAATAATAATAATAATAATCCTTGCATTTGATATAGCGCTTTTCACGTCGGGAGGACGTTCCAAAGCGCTTCACAGAACACACTGTAAAGTGAATTGACTG
Organism: Callorhinchus milii; assembly: GCF_018977255.1. Lineage (NCBI taxonomy): Eukaryota > Metazoa > Chordata > Chondrichthyes > Chimaeriformes > Callorhinchidae > Callorhinchus > Callorhinchus milii. Next base: position 123,295,572 of record NW_024704742.1, read on the forward strand.
TATATTTGTGGGCGAACGCGGTAGCCAATTGCGCACAGCAATGTCCCCATTGTAGATTAAATGCAGATAATAATAATAATAATAATAATCCTTGCATTTGATATAGTGCTTTTCACGTCGGGAGGACGTCCCAAAGCGCTTCACAGAATATACTGTAAAGTGAATTGACTGTATATTTCTGGGTGAAATTTTGAATTTTTAGGCAATTTGTATTCAATTAATTCAATTATTGTTAAGCAACCTGAGACATCCTTCTGACTTGAAAAACCTTATATACAGTAAATATAAATTTGTATTGTAACACTCCTTAAAGAAGTGAAAAATTGTCATGACCAATTACATACCTACTTCTTTAATAGTATTAAAATCTAACCATTAATAGAACTCTGTGCATATACAGTTGCACAGGGCATACCCCTCTATTGAGAAATTAATTGCACAAAATATATATATTGCTTTCCATTCTTCAATACTGCATTTTTGGAAGTGCAAATAACTAGTTTCCAGAAATAAATTGAGTATTAATAAACTCAAGGAATTACATTTTCTCATACTCACTTTTCTGTTGGTAACACATGCTGACAGTTTAGGAGAACTAGCTGGTGTGTTATAATACAATAGTGTGATATAATATAAAAGTTAATAGTTTAACAGTCATCTGAAAAATCTATGCAAACATAAATCTGAGATTGGTCCAGTTTGTTCCCCCTGTGGTTTAAGTTATGACCACAACCTTTAAGAAGTGAAAAATAATGCAAAATACGCAACAGGAAGTGAGAAAGCAGAAGCTGTAAGAAGTGACAAAACTGCTGCCACATTAAGAATTTATAAGACATATAATAATAATAATGATAATAATAATCCTTGCATTTTGATATAGCGCTTTTCACGTCGGGAGGACGTCCCAAAGCGCTTCACAGAATATACTGTAAAGTGAATTGACTGTATATTTGTGGGCGAACGCGGCAGCCAATTGCGCACAGCAATGTCCCACAAACAGTCATAGATTGAAAATGACCAATTTATTATTGTTTTTGTTTTTTTGGAGGGATTGTTATTAGGCGTGTGGAGTAAGGAAACTTGCCCAAGGTTTCGCTCTGCTTGGAATTGAACTCAGGTCTCTCGCTTGCAAAGCGAGTGCTTTAACCACTGAGCTACAGGACTCCACAAATATAGGGAAGATAGTATTTTCTGAGATAGCTGCATAAGAGTTAGATTAAATTTGTGACCCTCCAGTGAAGTAAGGACTGACACAAATATTGTGCAAAAATATTTATTAATTCAGATTAGTAATAGTTATAAGTAATTAAAAGAATACCTCACAATAATGCTTATGCATCGACGCAGAGTTCCCAACGATTTAAGTTGACCTGGCCAAATGCTGCAGAAGAGATAGAGTAGCAATGTCCAATTGAATGTCCATTTTAATGTGTCCTTTTTAATCCAAATATACATATCCATCCAAAGGTATCCAAGTATTGTTGGACGTTTCTCAGTTCGATCACCCAGGTATTATTTTATGTTCAACTTGAAAGTATCCCGGTATCATGGCACATCCAATGCTATTCTGGCACATCCAATTCGATCTCTCTCCTTCAATTCTTTCTTCTCATTGTCTTCCGAATCGATCTCTGTTTATACAATTCATTTGGTGACCTTTCACCTATTGTCTTATTGCAAGATGGTTCCTTTCTAAAAAAATACAACACACCTCTTTCTCCAGCTGCAGGCCATTTTTCCATGAGAAAATGACTGATAAAGACTGAAAACAGTTTGTTGTTTATAAACAGTCTTTTGTTTCTCCTCCTTGAGAAAAGATCTTCTTCAAAACTGATCACAAACAGCTCCCCTCATATGAGATTGATCATGTTTCAAACATATAAACATCGCAATATAACTGTTAACAACTGTTGTCAAAATGTCTTGATTGAATTCAGAAGTGAGGAATGGATCGGCAAACATGGCCCAAAGCTCCACGATTGGTCGTTAGTCAATTGGCGGATCGCTTTTCCAGGGGTAATAATTCCTTAAAAAAATAAATTAGTCACTTCAATCCATGACTGTTTGTGGGACACTACTGTGTGCAATTGGCTGCCACATTTCGCCCATAAAATATACAGTGTATTCTGTGAAGCGCTTTGATACGACTCGAAGGTATGATAAGGCTTTATATCAAATGCAAGGGTTAGTATTATTATATGATAGACCAAATTACAATACAAAATAACATTTGTAAAGTGCCTTTCACGTGGGAAGGACGTATTGACAGTGATAATCAAGCAAGATGTTGAATAATTGTCCTCCACAGATTAGTAGTATAACATTACTAATAATCTGTGGGGCACAATTACTTAGCCAATCTGAAACTTTTCGGTCTTGTTTGATCCTCAACTATCCTTTCTACCCCATATCTGTGCCATGACCCATTCTGCCTTTCCCCACATCTGCAACATCGCCCCGCTCCGCCACTGTCTCACTCCGCAGGCAGCCGAAACCCTCATACACGCTTTCATTACATTGAGGCTTGACTATGCAAACTCCTTGTTTGTCGGCCTCCCCAACTGCTCCCTCCATAGGCTGCAGATCATCCCGTGTCCTCTCCTGCACCATGACCCTATCATCCCCATCCTCGCCCGACTCCACTGGTTTCCTATCACACAAAGGATACAGTTCAAGATCCTGGTCCTCACCTTCAAAGCCCTCCACGGTTTTGCTCCCCCCTACCTCTGCAAACTCCCAACCATTCTGTTCACTCCCTCCGCTCAATGGGCTCCTTCATGCCCTTGCTTCGCTCGCCCCACCATTGGCGGCCAGGCCTTCTGCCACTGCATCCCGCAGTCCCTCTGCCTCGCCCACTCCGTGCTTTCCATCTCCCTGCTTCCCCCACTGCGCTCCACCATCCCTGATCCCTCCCCCCAGCTCGGGTCTGAAACTCTGTCTGTCTAGCACGTCCTCTCGATGTGAAAGGCGCTATACAAATGTAATTTTGTTGTTGTTGTTGTTGTTCTAGATTGGGATCACATACTATGAAAGGACATTTGAGTAGATATTGACTGAATTGTATCCAATAAGTCGAACCACAGCCAAGCATATGTCAGCACTTTCACCAGGGTCACATGTAAGAGGCAGAGTGTATTGGACAGAGAGCGTGTGAAAAATAACGTCCACTAACTGAACTTCATAATAGAAACCAGTTTTCCGAGTTCAATACCTCTGTCCTCCCCACCGCAATGATTAATATTCTTCAATTGTGGGAACAAAAACATTGACTCAACTAGCAAGTCTTGGATTCCATGCTAAGCATTTGGCTCGCCCACGAGCAGGCACGTCTGCTCAATGATGAGACAAGTTACTGGAAAACATTTTAAATATAGTGTATCTACCAGCAAAAGAGGCTGCGACATCCAGTTCAGATGATTGTAACCGCACATGAGATGTGTTGAAAACATTTTAGAATGGCAAATTCAGGATGGTCTAAAATGCTGCATAAATAGAGTAGATCTAGACCCAGTGGAATTCCTTCCAATTGTATATAGTTATAATAATAATTCTTGCATTTGATATAATAATAATAATAATAATAATAATAATCCTTGCATTTGATATAGCGCTTTTCACGTCGGGAGGGGACGTCCCAAAGCGCTTCACAGAACACACTGTAAAGTGAATTGACTGTATATTTGTGGGCGAACGCGGCAGCCAATTGCGCACAGCAAAGTCCCACAAACAGTCGTAGATTGAAAATGACCAATTTAATTATTGTTTTTTGGGGGGTTTTTTGGAGGGATTATTATTAGGCGTGTGGAGTAAGGAAACTTGCCCAAGGTTTCGCCCTGCCTGGAATTGAACTCAGGTCTCTCACTTGTAATATAGTGCCTTATCACATTGTCAAAGCAATTCAATGGATATACTGTAAACCTGATAAGGCGCTTTAGCAAACACAAGGATCTCTTACGTGTTTTGTGGGAAATTAAAACAGCCAATCTGCACCCAGCAATATCCACAAAACAACAACAACAAGATTACATTTGTATAGTGCCTTTCACGTCGGGAGGACGTCCCAAAGCGCTGGACAGTGTACAGCATTTCAGACCCGAGCTGGGGTTTGGGGGTTAAGGGAGGGGAGGGGATGGGGGGTGGCCGATGGCATGGTCGAAGAGGAGGGTCTTGAGGCGGGACTTGAAGGAGGCTAAGGAGAGGGTGAGGCGGAGTGACTGGGGGATGGAATTCTAGAGGTTGGGGCAGAGTGGCTGAAGGCTCTCCCACCAATGGTGGAGTGGGTGGGGCGTGGAGACGTGGAGCAGGCCAGAGCCGGCTGAGCGGAGAGAACGGGCGGGTTGGTAGGGGCTTAGGAGGTCGCAGAGGTAGGGTGGGGCGAGGCCATGGAGGGCTTTGTAGGTGAAGACCAGGATCTTGAACTGGATCCTCTGAAGAATAGGGAACCAGTGGAGTCGGGCGAGAGTGTGGGAGATAGGGTCACGGAGTTTGGTGCGGGAGAGGACACGAGCTGCAGGGTTCTGGATTATCTGCAGCCTGTGGAGGGAGGAGTTGGGAAGGCCAACAAGCAGGGCCGAACCTGGAGGTGATGAAGGCATGAACAAGAGTTTCAGCAGCCTGAGGAGTGGGATAGTGGCGGAATTGGGCAATGTTACGGAGATGAGGAAAGGCAGAGCGGGTCATGACTTGAATGTGGGGGAGAAAAGACAGTTGAGGTTCGAACAAGACACCTAGGTTCCTGACTGACTTGGTGAGTTGTAGTGTACAACCATGGAGGTTGATGTTACCAGAGCTTGAGGTGCAGAGGCGCTGGCGTGAGCCAATCAGGAGGGCCTCAGTCTTGTTCACATTCAACTGTAGGAAATTTTCCCTCATTCAGGGTTTGATGTCCAACAGCAGTGGTCCTGGAGTTGAGGGTGGAGCAGAAAGATAGAGTTGGGTGTCATCCACATACATGTGGAAGTTGACTCCATGTCTGCGGATGAGGGGGAGCATGTAGATATTAAAGGAGAGGGCCAAGGACAGAACCTGGGGGACGCCAGATGTGACAGTGCGGGGGGGCTGGAGGAGAAATCGTTAAAGACAACAAAGTAGAGACGGTGAGAGAGATAGGAATTGAACCAGGCAAGGGCAGATCCGTGAAGATTGAGTAAAGCGGAGAGGCGGTGTGAGGATGGAGTGGTTGACAGTGTCGAAGGCAGCAGAGATGAAGTGAATGACCAATTTTATTTAGGAGATTGTTGACCAGGGTCAGGGTGAAAACCAGACTGCAGGGGATCGAGGAGGGAGAGGTGTGACTGAAGTTGACCTGCAACAATGCATTCCAGGACTTTGGCAAGAAAGGGTAGGTTGGAAATGGGACAGTAGTGCGAGAGATTAACAGGATCAAGAGTGGATGTTTTGAGGAAGGGTTTGTGTTTTGAGTGAAAGGAGATGACTGTTGTACCAGGGGGAGTGGGTGGGTTTGGAAACAAACCTGGATTTTAGGGCAGCCAGGGAATTGAAGGTTGTTTAGAGACAGTCATTCAGCAGCTTGATGGCTGTATCAGGATCGCTGAGGGTGGAGGGTCAGAGGGAGAGGAGGTCCAAGGCCGAGAGGGCATTTGTGAAGGACTCAGGGTGAAGCTTTTTCCAGGGACAGTTTTGCCCTGCCGGGAATTGAACCCAGGTCACTTGCTTGCGAGGCGAGTACTCTAACCACTGAGCTACAGGACTCCACAAGATGGACTCCCACCTTAGATATAGTCCCACACAAGAGATGAGACTCCTGCACTCTGCCTGGCCGAATACATTTTGGTGGACATTGAATTATACATTGTTCTCCATCTCTTCCGCAACATTTGGTTTGGCCAACCTTAATCATTGTATGTGGATATGTAAGCATTATGCTGTTGTTTTCTTTTAACTACCTATAACCATTACTAATTTGAATTAATAAATCGTGATTAATTGTACAAGATTTTTGTCAGTCTTTACTTTACCACAGGTTAAATTGGACATCTTACAAGAGGAAATACCAGTGAGGAAGGAGTCAAGAGGTTGGGAGGTGGCGGGGCAGAGGGGCATGTGGGCAGTAGACTAGGAGGATTTTGAGGGAGAGAGAAGAGTGATGGTAAGGTGCTCAAAGGACCACAACCTTCTGACTTAGAGGAGAGAGTGCTCCCAACTGAGCCTGTCTGGCACTTGTAGTAAATTCCTTTCTGTGGATCATAAAACTCTGCTCTAAGGATTAAAACCATGACACTATGATTCTAGGACCACTTCCTCCTAAAATATTTTAAAAATTGCTTTACACTGTACTGTGTAAGGGTTCATTTATTTTCATGACCTTGCGGTGAAGGACTGACACAAATTAATCAAGGTTTATTCATTCAGATTAATAATGGTTATAAGTAATTAAAATACATCCGATTGTGCTTGTGTATCCACGTATACCGTAGTTCACAACGATTTAAGTTGACCAAATCAAATACCACGGAAGAGATAGAGTAGCAATGGCCAACTTAACAACCATTTAAATGTATCCTTTTTAATTCAAATATATATGTCCATCCAAAGGTATCCAAGTATTGTTGTACGTTTCCAGTTCAATATCACCCAAAAGTACCCAGGTATTATTGTATGTTCAATTCAATCACTCGAAAGTATCCAGGTATCATGGCATGTCCAATGCTATTATGGTACGTCCAATTTGATCCCTCTCCTTCCTCAAATCTTTTTTCTGATTATCTTCCAAATCGATCTGTTTATACAGTTCGTTAGGTGACCTTTCACCTATTGTCTTTTGCAAGACGGTTCCTTTCTAAAAAAATACAACACAGCTCTCTCTCCAGCTGCAGACCATTTTTTCCATGAGAAAATGACTGCCAAGGACTGAAAAGTTTGTTGTTAGAAGTCCTGTAGTTCAGTGGTTAGAGCACTCGCCTCTCAAGCAGGGCGAAACATTGGGCAAGTTTTCTTACTCCACACCCCTAATAATAGTCCCTCAAGAAAAAAAAACAATAAAATTAGTCACTTCAATCCACGACTGTACTGTGCACAATTGGCTGCCGCGCATCTCCCACAAATATAGTCAACTCACTTTACAGTATATTCTGTGAAGCACTTTGAGACGTCTAGATGTGAAAAAGCGCTATATCAAATGCAAGTATTATTTATTATTATAGTCTTTTGTTTCTTCTGCGAAGTATGTCACAGCCAGCTCCCACCATATTAGACTGATCATATTTCTCAAATATATAAACATCGCAAATATAATTTGAGAAGTTATTCAACACATTAATTACGGAATCTTACAGCTTTGCGCACTGCAAAGCGCACTTGCCTGATTCATCCTCTTTTCACACAAAGCTGACACTGGCGTAATCAGTGGTTCCTTTTATTTATTGCAACTCCTAATGAATTTAGAAATTGCGTTTGTGCCAGTCACATGTAGAGTGTGTTGGACGGAGAACGTGAGAAAAAAAAGATCCACTAAGTCAACTTCGATAATCGAAACCGGTTTTCCGAGTTCAACACCGCAATGATTGATATTCTTCATTTGTGGGAACAAAACAATTGACTCAACCAGCAAGTCTAGGATTCCACGCTAAGCATTTGGCTCGCCCACAAGCAGGCACGTCTGCTCAACGATGAGACAAGCTACTGGGAAACATGTTAAATATAGCGTCTCTACCAGCAAAAGAGGCTGCGACATCCGGCTCTACGATTGTAACCGCACGAGATGATGGGAGGAACGGTGAGACTAAAACAAAACACCTACACACACATCCCCACCCACCCGCACACGAGCTGCAGAAAATGTAGTAAAATTACACCATATGCAGCAGCTTTATTAACTTGTCCTTTTATCCACAATAACTCCAGTAGAAACCCCTCTTGATCTTCGTCCATTACCTTCCTCCCAGCCCCCCATCACCGACAGTCTGTGCACTAATAATATCCACTCTCCACAATTGCTCCGGTGAGGGCTAAAAGCTCTTGCTTATCGTGACATCTGAGTAAATAGATTAAATGCAAGGATGATGATGATGATAGTGATTATTATTATTGTTGTTGTTATCTGTAGCAACCACTTTAACGTTAGCGTCCCGAGCAGTAACCGCCGGGGCAAGGAATTGCTCAGCAAAGTGATAAAAGTGCTACAAAAGTCGTAAGATTTTTATTTCTTGAACTCCTCTTAACAAGTGCTCCCCCTCCGTCCCCATCTCCAAGCATCACCCCCCCAACCCCAGCTCTAAAGATCACCCGCCCAACCCCCTCCCCCCAACTCTAAACATCACCCCCCAACCCCCTCCCCCCAGCTCTAAACATCACCCCCACCCCTCCCCCCAACTCTAAACATCACCCCCCAACCCCCTCCCCCAGCTCCAAGCATCACCCCCCAACCCCCTCCCCCCAGCTCAAACATCACCCCCCCAACCCCCTCCCCCCACTCTAAACATCACCCCCCAACCCCCTCCCCCCAGCTCAAACATCACCCCCCACCCCCTCCCCCCAGCTCTAAACATCACCCCCCAACCCCCTCCCCCCAGCTCCAAGCATCACCCCCCAACCCCCCCCAGCTCTATACATCACCCCCCAACCCCCTCCCCCCAGCTCTATACATCACCCCCCAACCCCCCCCCCCAGCTCTAACATCACCCCCCAACCCCTCCCCCAGCTCTATACATCACCCCCCCAACCCCCCCCCAGCTCTAAACATCACCCCCCAACCCCCTCCCCCAGCTCCAACATCACCCCCCAACCCCCTCCCCCCAGCTCTATACATCACCCCCCAACCCCCTCCCCCCACTCCAAACATCACCCCCCAACCCCCTCCCCCCAGCTCCAAACATCACCCCCAACCCCCTCCCCCCAGCTCTACATCACCCCCCCCCCCCCCCTCAACATCACCCCCAACCCCCTCCCCCCAGCTCTATACATCACCCCCCCAACCCCCTCCCCCCAGCTCCAAACATCACCCCCCAACCCCCTCCCCCCAGCTCCAAACATCACCCCCCAACCCCCTCCCCCCAGCTCCAAACATCACCCCCCAACCCCCTCCCCCCAGCTCCAAACATCACCCCCCAACCCCCTCCCCCCAGCTCCAAACATCACCCCCCAACCCCCTCCCCCAGCTCCAAACATCACCCCCAACCCCTCCCCCCACTCCAAACATCACCCCCCAACCCCCTCCCCCAGCTCTATACATCACCCCCAACCCCCAACTCTAAACATCACCCCCCAACCCCCTCCCCCCCAGCTCTAAACATCACCCCCCAACCCCCTCCCCCCAGCTCTAAACATCACCCCCCACCCCCAGTGGTTGGGAGACGGAGGGCTGGTGTGTGTGTGTGTGTGTGTGGAGAGAGAGCGAGAGAGAGATAACAATATGTGGCAACATGGAGGTAACCGAGGCCCCGCCTCACTGACGGGAAGGGGCGGGAAGCTCGGCCCCACTGCCCGGAGATCCTCTCCTCAGACACTGGCAGTCAGTGGGACAGCGGGGGAGGGGGAGTGGGGGGGCGGAGGTACGTCACGGGCGGCCCTTCCCCCTCGGCTGACGTAAGCACGTGCCGGCGTGACTCACTGCGCACATGCGCAGTGCTGTCTTAGCCCCCCCCCCCTACACTCCCTCACCCGCTTCGCCCGGGGTCGCGGCGGCGATGTGAGACACGGCGGACGGGGGAAGATGGCGGGTAAGGCTCGAGAGACAGAGAGAGAGAGAGCGCCACACACACGCGGGATCGTGTTTATTACTGTGTTACACGCTCAGTGTATTTGCTGTGTTTGTGTGTCTGGCGCCCCCTTTCCCGGGGCAGCTCCCCGGGCACTGGCCGCCCGCCTCCGTCTGTCCAGCGGCAGGTTGAGAGTTTCTCTCTGGCCCTCGGGGAGACCTGAGGGGCCGCCTGGGCCCCATCACCGCTGCTCCTCCAAACCTCCCCTGGGAGGAAGCCTGCGGGGAAGTCTCCCGTGTGCCCCCACCGAGGACCGTTACTGCTGCCCCTCCCCTGCCCCCTCCCTCTGCATCAGGCGTGTGGAGTCCTGTGGCTCAGTGGTTAGAGCACTCGCTTTGCAAGTGAGAGACCTGAGTTCAATTCCAGGCAGAGGGCGAAACCTCGGGCAAGTTTCCTTACTCCACACAGAGCCTAATAATAATCCCTCCAAAACCAAAAACAATAATTAAATTGGTCATTTTCAATCTACGACTGTTTGTGGGACATTGCTGTGCGCAATTGGCTGCCGCGTTCGCCCACAAATATACAGTCAATTCACTTTACAGTGTGTTCTGTGAAGCGCTTTGGGACGTCCTCCCGACGTGAAAAGCGCTATATCAAATGCAAGGATTATTATTATTATTATTATTATCAGCATTAAAGATGCTCTTCCCAACAACTCCCGGGGGTGGGGGGTGTTGGCACAGACCCCAGTCAGGCCTTTGGACCTTTGCACTGTTAATGTTCTGGGCCTTTCTGATCGGGAGAGAGTCCGACATCAGCAGTTTTCTCTTCTTAGAACCCGCTTAAAGAGAGAAGTAAGCAGTTTTTTCTTCTGGAGGCAACTTGGGATGACATCCTCTTTCGGTTCCTTACCAGAGATTCAGTCACTACATGATGGGTTAGAATTATAATCAGACGTAAGATTGAAATTTGGGTTGTGTTCGCATGGATTACAGATTGGATCCCAGTCAAAGACCCCATCTGTACCCTCTACCAAGACCCCCACCCCCGACCCCCTCCATCTGTTTTCAATTCTGATCATTTTTTAAAATGATCCTGTCGGCTGCGTGAAGAGCTTTGAAAGGTTTCCAGATGTGAACGCACCTGTACCAATGTAAATTGTTTCTGTTTTTATAACAAATTAATTTCATGTGGTATGCAACGTTCTCTTCAGATACCTTTACATTTGTAGTCCACTTTATGGATTCCCATATTATTCAGGCAAATGTAAACAAGAAGCTTTATATATATATATATACCTTGCGTGATATTTTGCAGTCTTTTATTTGGCATAAGATGAAGCCTTCACGAAGATGATTGCTGCAGCCATTTGTATATCTTTTTAAGATGAATTATTATGCCAGGGTTCTGCTGATGGTAGGCTAATGCTGAGTCATGCACTCGATAAAGATCCCAGATTCAATCCTGGGGTTGGTTTGTTAGCAAATTTCAGTCGAAGCATTGGAAGGGTCTGAATTTGGATCGAATGGGTGGGGTGGTGGGGGGAGGGAGAGATAGGTGTCCTGAACCTGTTTGCTTTCAAGTGAATCGTGCTGGAAGGTGCACGTGAGTCAACATCATTGGACATAGTGTAATTTTCTTTCACATGGTTAAAAAGCATGAGAAGGTTACTGAAGAGCTGCTGGTAGTTCTCCGGGGGGTGGGGGAGGGGGGTGCAGGGTAGGTGGCTGGCCGTAAGCAGGGCTAAAGAGGAAGGTTTCAGGCGGAACTTGAAAAAGGGGAGAGGGGGGTCAAGGCGGAGGGAGAGTGTTCCAGTTTCGGGGCGTAGTGACAGAAAGGGTGACTTCCAAGGGTGAAAGGGATGAGCAGGAGGCCGGTGCCAGTCGAGCGGAGGCAACGGGTGGTTCATTGGGGATTGAGGAGGTTGGAGAAGTAGGGAGGTACCAGAGAGTGAAGGGATTTGAACATGAGTCTGAGAATCTTGAAGTCGATCCATTCGGTGATGGGGAGCCAGTGGAGCCTGGCCAGAACTAGTGCGATGCGGGTATGGAATTTGGTCCGGGTTTGGCGGCAGAGTTGTGAATAAGCTGAATCTTTTGAATAATAGAGTTGGGGAGACCGATGAGGAGTGCGTTTGAGTAATCCAGGTGGGAGGTGACAAACGCATGCACGAGGCTTTTGGTTGCATTTGGGTTACAGTCGGAGGTGGGCAATGTGGCAGAAGTGGGAGAAGGCGCTCCTGGTTAGAGACCAGATGTGGGGGAAGAATATCTGGATATCGAACCAGACGCATAGATTGCACACTGGTTCAGTGAGTCTGAGGGAGAGCCCATGGAGGTTGAGGAGCTTAGAATAGCAGGAGAGATGACATTGACGGGAGCCAAGGAGTATGGCTTCTGTCTTGTCCACATTCAGCTGCAAGAAGTTTCCATTCATCCAGGGCCTGATGTCTGCCAGACAAGCTGATAGAAGATGGGCTATGTGAAAGGTGATTTACAAATGTAATTTTGTTGTAGTTGTTGTGGTTGTGTACATGAAATGTGCTACTTAAATACAAGTTTTGTTATCTTTTGTAAAATTGGGGCTATAATTACAACATTTTGCAGTACAGTTCAATCTGTTTTAACATCCTCCCCTTTACAGTATAAGACAGCCTCCCTTATACAGCTGATGTTCTCTGGACCCATGCTAACTGGAAGCATGCTGATTGTACACCAGTTTCAATCACTGAAGCCTCCCAACTCTTTTTATATAAAAAGGTGACGTTCCGGTAATGACCTACAGCACTTTCTGTGCCCTAGGCATAGGAAACCATGCTAATTTTATTTCACGTTTGCCATGCACAGGAAGCATCACTTCTGAGAAAAACGACATCAGCAATGCTGCTTGAGCATAATCTGCAGTTTCACCCACAAAATACAGTTAACCACCTTACAGTACCTTTCTGTGTTGGGCGAACTAAACGTGAGGCAGAATGAAGATTCCTCTCAAGAAGTAGTGGTGATGATCACAAACAGAAGCAGCAGAACTTCCTTGTTTATATTATCATGTTGTTGTCAAAAGGAAGGCTGCTATAAGTGGAAATGCTGTTAGCTAAAGGAGCAACTTCACAATATAGTGTATTTAGAACTCAAACAATGTTTGTCCCATTGAGAGAGTGCTTTTTTGCTGCTGTTACATTTGAATACTTGAGAGAAAAGCAACGATTTTAGCCAGGATAACCGGGCACGCTAAAATAATTTTACATTTTCACCAAAAAAAATCCTAATAGCTGTTGCACAGAATTGCATTGCAATTGTACAGTATTAGTTTTAAAATAACAGATTTGTTAAAATGTTTGAATTTCTTCCATATAAGGTTTGCTAACTGCTGCCCAAGCACTCCATGTTCCAATAAACCAGTTTGGAAAAAAAATCTTCCAACCTCCACTTTAATCCTTTTAGTGATGAACTGGAGTATGCTTCCCCCTTGTTTTATCAACCAGCAGGAATAATCTTTCACTGTTTACTATTTATTTGTTACATAAATAAACTTGGTTTATTATGGAGCTGCAAACGTGGCTTCTCAACCTTAATGGTTTGGGCTTCTTGTAGGTATTAATGCCCTGCAAGTTATTTTTTTTCACAAATGAAATAATATTATTTTTCTAATTTTCTCCCTGTTGGTATACACTGTAATTAAGAGTGAAAAAGCTTCTGAACATTTTGTCTTGATAATATTTCCTCTGGAAATGACAGTAGTATTCCTAAAACATCTGAATCCTGAGTTTGTGTCCCTATGAATGATGTGCCTGTATTTCTGTTGGAATATATTTGGATTTTTTAATCCCTGGTATGGAGCTGTTGTACTGTCTGTGCAGTGTCATAAACAAATATTGACATGCGTCTTAACATTTTAAAACATGTTTAGCATTTTCTTCAGGTAAGGAATGCTTTCCTGTGCTGCTGGTTTCTCTTGAAAATGTGAATTTAATTGTGTTTTGATAAAAGGCTTTCAAAATGCCCTAATTTGAAAATGATGTAGCATTGGTCGTTTCGCCCACAAAGTACCCAGTCAATTTACAGTATATTGGACAGTACATTCTGTCCAAGAGGGTAAAACAATTTTTGGTCAAGCCTGCAAGACATGTACGTATTAATAATAAACCTTGCATTTGATAGAGCATGTTTTACATCTTCTGTTGCGATGTGTGATTTTACTACTGTCACGTTTGAATACACTTGACTATTCCAGAATTATCTGAAATCTCATTTGTGTTAACGTAAAAAGAAAGTTTCAGCACAAAGTCCATTTAGCTCATTGTGTCGTGTTACTGCTGTCTGTTTGGACAGAAATGGTCAGGGTGAGGGGAGGGAAGGGAGGGAGCGAGGAGGGGGTAGAGAGTCGAGAGGGGAGCTGAAGGCACGGTCAAAGAGAAAGGTCTTGAGACCGGCCTTGAAGGAGGAAAGGGAGGAGGCGGCGAAGGCACTGGGGGATAGAGTTCCAGAGCCTCGGGGCTGAGAGGCTGAAGGCCCGACCACCGATAGTAGGGCGGTTGGGGCGGGGGATGTGGAGCAGACCGGAGCCAGAGGAACGGAGGGTACGGGCAGGCAGGTAGGGGGATAGTAGGTTGGAGAGGTAGGAGGGAGCGAAGCCGTGAATGGCCTTGTAGGTGAGGGTGAGGATCTTGAATTCGATCCTCTGGGGGGTGGTGGAGGCGAGCGACGGTGTGAGTGACGGTGCGGGACAGTACACGAGCTGCAGAGTTCTGAATGACCTGCAGCTTGTGGAGGGAGGTGGCGGGAAGGCCGGTGAGGAGAGAGTTCCCATAGTCCAGCCTTGAGGTGGTGAAGACGTGGACCAGTGTTTTAGCAGCGTGAACCATGCACCTTTTGAATGATTCTATTGATTCAACATTATTTGCTACTTAAGGTGATAAATTCCACATATTAACAAACCTCTGAGTGAAAGAATTCTGCTAATGATCCCAAGTATGTTTGTCACTGATTTTCCAGTTTCACCGATGAAAACAATCATCAGTGGGACATGGCCAAATGTTGGATTTTGCCAAGGATGTGTATTCTGGGGCTTAGATTGTGTTAGGATGGTTGAGGCCCTGACGTTGTATCCATTTCAAAAAAATAGCGTGATGCTGGGATTGGAAGGCTATAGCGTGGGTATTCTGGAAGGATGAGGTCAAATGGGCTGAAGGGCCTTCTTCATCTTTAGATTTATATCGACTGTACAGCAGGGAAATAGGCCACCTGGGCCTACCATCCATGTCGGTGTTTTTACTCCACATGGTCCTGGGCTTTATAGCCAGAGGGATAGAGTATGAAAATGAGGAGATAATGTTGAATTTGTATAAAACCTTGGTTAGACCACATTTGCCACAAAGTGCTCATAATGACAAACTGCAATTTTAACTGGTTAATTTCCAGCAAGACCTCAACTCACACTCTGGAGTCCCAAGTTTTGACTCCTGCCAACATGAGCCTGATACTTTCCAGAATTAACTACGGAGGGCGTGCCCTCTGCTGAGAGAAAACATGCTCCATTCCAGACAAATGAAAAATGTCCTTGTGTAAGTGTCATACAGATGTGGAACTCAGTCTGGTTTGGATATGCTTAAACATGGTGTTGGGTTTCTAAATGTGTCAGACACTCAGCTGATGAACAAAAAAAAAGGAATCAAAACTGCTCATGAAACTTTGTTCAATTTAATACAATGAAATAGGGATTGCCACATCTAAACAAGATGGTCTGTTTACAATAAATTCAGATAAAGAAATCCAAGTGAAATTCAGGCTTTTGTATTTAGAGAATAAAGTTCCACAATTTTGAAATTTGTTAGCTGGTAATAAATCTTTTAGATGTAACATTTACACTTGCAGCTTATTTATAACCAATGTACTGTAATTTATGTTACTCATTGAAATGTTTTAAATCGCGTATCTTGTGTCGTGATAAACAAGAAAAGTAACAGCTCGGTGAACAGTTCATACAGTAAACGTTTCTTCTTTTTCTCACCCCCACTAATTAACAAAAATCAGATGGCACTTCTGTTTTACTGATGTGCTTAAGAGCTCTAGATTTCCAGTAAAAATGTTGTGAAGTCTTAGAATCAGAATCTATAATGTTCCAAATCCATTTACCACTTATCTGTCTTGACTTACCCAACCCCTTTCCCCAGTGAAATAGCAGATTTTCCCTATAACATTGATTCCAGTTTCATGTTAATCATTGTCTGTAAGGATAGATGATATCGCTAATAGAATGAGAGGAAACTGCAAGAGGAATAGCTGATCCTGCCAATATGAACCTGATACCTTCCAGAATTAAGTAAGACTTGACTGAAGGGTCTTCTGAAAAGGATAGGCTTACACATAATTTTTCA
Source organism: Callorhinchus milii (assembly GCF_018977255.1). Lineage (NCBI taxonomy): Eukaryota > Metazoa > Chordata > Chondrichthyes > Chimaeriformes > Callorhinchidae > Callorhinchus > Callorhinchus milii. Next base: position 123,311,607 of record NW_024704742.1, read on the forward strand.
ACCTGCATCATAAGTAAAATGTGCATTTTCTACTCCTGCCAAGCAACAATTATTCATATTTTTGTGTATGCGTGCACGCACACCTGGGAAAAGGGAAATTTTAACAATTGTGACCAAAAGCACATTTAAATAGATGTATATTTAAGAGGGTTTTGGAGTTAGGGAGAGGTCAAGAAGGGTTAGATATTTGTGAATGTTGGTATATCCAAGGTGGAGCTAGGGAGGCTAGAAAAATTGAGAATTGGAAAAGTCCTTCTTCAAGGTGATGAAAGTATGAATGAGGATTTTGTCAATAGTCATGAGGTAAGAGTCTGAGCGCTCAGTATTTTGGAGGTTTTAAAAAAAGACAAGTTTAGCATTTGAATACATTGTAAGTTTGAAGGATAGTTGATCATGCAGAATGACTAATCTGAAAAAGCAGCCAGGAAGATTAATGAAGTTGGAGCTAGAGTGTGCAAAGCTGTTGACACACATTGTTTTTGTGGACTGTGGAAATTGGCTTCCAAATTGTGACTGAATTGATGATTTTTTCAAAATTCTGCTTCATCTAAAATTTGAAAGCAGTAGTTTTAAGATCCAAGAACACAAGAAATTTCAGGGCCTTTAATTCTGTGAAAATAGAATACTTGCCTTATTTCCTGTTCCTTATCATTTACTAAATTTGTAATAATTGATTTTAGTATGGTAAGCAGGGCACAGCAACAGTAATATGTGCACGGAGAGCATCTGCTGGCTCAAGAGTTGAGGAAAGTACATTTTTATGTAATGTAAATGTTATACAGTAGAGCCCCGTTATACCACAGGAGTTGGAGTCCATAAAAAGTCCCAACCTATCTTATGCATGTACTCAAAAGCTAGTGCCTTTGCAAAACACAAACCAACTAGTGTGAGTAGGTTAGATTGTGTATTGTCACAATGTGCAACTGAACCTACCAGTACAAATAGGTTTAAGTTGTTCATTGACTCTTCCTGCACAGAGTGGAGTCTGGTAGCTTAGTGGTTTGAGCACTCGCCTTGCAAGCGAGAGAACCTGGGTTTGAATCCTGGCAAGGCAAAATGTTGGGCAAGTTTCCTTACGCCTCTGTTTACCTAACAGTAAGTGGGAACTCGATTGTTAGTTGATTGGGGGATTGCTTTGCCGGAGGTAATAATTAATTCCAAAAAATAGGCTGCCGCATTTCGCCCACAAAATATACAGTCAATTCACTTTTCAGTATATTCTCTGAAGCACTTCTCGAATATCACGTCTCGAAGACGTGATAAGGCGCTATATCAAATGCAAGGATTATTATTATTAGACAACCAAAAAGCTTTCCACAGGTTCACATGACACCCATTTTATAAGTTGGGTCAATAGAAAAGTGCGGAAATATTTGCCAAAAATTGCGGGGAAATTTTTGACAGATCTTGCAGAAAATGGCAGGGAGTTGATTGGTGCTATTGAGATACATTTTACTACCAAACCTACATTTTTTTCACTGATAAACACTAAACATGAGAAAATATCATGTATGAGATCATTGGTTTTTTGGGAGATGGGTAGGAGGAGTTTAGGAGGACACCAGCAAGGCTACAGGAGCTCTCAGGACCAAGCATCGCACACAGACCCAGAGAGAGAGACGCACAGAGAGGCACATGCACTCACAGACACACACACACTTTGACACAGAGAGAGTCGCACACACTCAGAGGCACAGAGAGATATATACACACACACACACACGCAAAGACACAGAGAGACACGCACGCTCAGACACAGAGAGACACGCACTCTCAGACACAGAGAGACACGCACTCTCAGACACAGAGAGACACACACGCTCAGACACAGAGAGAGTCACACGCTCAGACACAGAGAGACACACACGCTCAGACACAGAGAGACACGCACGCTCAGACACAGAGAGACACGCACTCTCAGACACAGAGAGACACACACGCTCAGACACAGAGAGAGACACACACGCTCAGACACAGAGAGAGTCACACGCACACGCTCAGACACAGAGAGACACACGCACAGGCTCAGACACAGAGAGAGACACACGCACATGCTCAGACCTGGAGAGAGAGAGACACACACTCACGAGACACACATAGAGAGACGCATACAAACAAACACACAGGAGAGGGAGTTACAGACATACGCACACACACTCACAAATGCATACAGAGACATACACACAGACAATTACACATATTCAAGCACTCCCACACACAGACACAAATACACAGAGAGACACACAGTCGATCACCACGGGGTGCCTCCGAGTAAAGCCCATTTGTTGCTTATGCCTCACCACGCATGCACATCCGGAGCAGCCTTGCCTGCAGTGAAGTCGGGTGAAGAGCCAAGAGGCCCGCGGGCCAGAAACTACAGTTATAGTGGGTTTGTAGCAGAGGAAGGTGTTTGTGGTGAATTTCATGGAAAAAGCAGCCACACTTCTATTGGCCCAGTTTATAAGTGAACCTACATTATAATGGGGTTCCACTCTATTTAATAATAATTCTTACTATATAACCCTCCTTATGTGCTGTCTAATTGGTAGTGAAAGTGGCAAGCTAAGATGTCTTCACCTATTTTGAAAGTTTTTTCCCAAACAGCCCAAGTAATAATAATAATAATCCTTGCATTTGATATAGCGCTTTTTACGTCGAAAGGACGTCCCAAAGCGCTTCACAGAACACACTGTAAAGTGAATTGACTGTAAATTTGTGGGCGAACGCGGCAGCCAATTGCGCGCAGCAATGTCCCACAAACAGTCGTAGATTGAAAATGACCAATTTTATTATTGTTTTTGGTTTTGGAGGGATTATTATTAGGCTCTGTGTGGAGTAAGGAAACTTGCCCAAGGTTTCGCCCTCTGCCTGGAATTGAACTCTGGTCTCTCGCTTGCAAAGCGAGTGCTCTAACTACTGAGCTACAGGACTCCACAAGTACAGCCCCGAGAATTGTGGAAAGAGGGTAGAAGGTATGCAATGAAGATGGCTTGGAACACAGCCGTTTTGACTTGCGTGTGAAGCAGAAATTGTTTAAAATTGATTTTAACGTGTATTCATACTGTATTTCAATGTATATGGTTAACTTTGAATTTAAGCTAAGTTTCATAAATATAAAATGGAAACAAAGTTGAGGACATTTAGTTGCTTCATTTTGAACTAGTTTCTAAAATCGCTCATTGACATTTAGATCAATACAAAGGTAATTTCCTTTTCATGTTTTTGTGTTTGTTGTTAAATTAGTGAGAATTTCTCATTTAATATGTTATTTAATTTATTTAGGGGAGAAATCCATACAGTACTATGTTTTCTTCTGGGTCTTTAACCATCAACATGGAGTCCTGTAGCTCAGTGGTTAGAGCACTCGCTTTGCAAGCGAGAGACCTGGGTTCAATTCTTGGCAGGGTAAAACCTTGGGCAAGATTTTTTACGCCTGACAATAATCCCTCAAACAAAGGCAATAATAAATTGGTTATTTCAATCCATGACTGTTTGTGGGACATTGCTGTGCGCAATTGTCTGCTGCATTTCGCCCATAAATATACAATTAATTCACTTCACAGTATATTCTGTGAAGCGTTTTGAGACATCTAGAAGCTGTGAAAAACTCTATATCAAATGCAAGGATTATTATTAACATGTAGCGAGGTTGTAAGTACAGTAATACATTTCATTTGAAGTGTTGAGTCTTGTGAATTAAAAGGAAAACTGAGATAATCTTATTCTGTTTTTAAAAAAACATGTTATAAGAAGTCTGCATGTGCTAAAGGGACATTGCACAACTGCTTTCTACCATGAATACAAGAGGATATGACTCGGATTCAGCATGTACTCCTACCTTTGGGAAATTCATTCTTGCGTTACTCGGTTTGTTCTGTGGTATTCTTTGCATTCGGATTAAAGAGCGTTTGAAAACTATGGGTACTGGAAACGGTAGGAAATGATGCAGATGTGTTATCGTACATTGTGTAATTTAGCCTTCTGTAGATGAAGATGCTTGCAAACTTGTTTTATGTTCCATTAGGGTTAGTATCTTTTGATGTATGAAATATGTGAAGGGTGACAGAGAAACTGGTTTTGAATCCATTTCAGGTTTATTCTGAACAAATTCTAAAATTGCCAGGTCATTGTAGCAATACAAATTTCAGGGTTTGAATTAATTGTGCTGATGCTTTCTTGAATATCCAGCAATCCACCAAAGAAAATCCTTTTGTTTGAGGGAAGATGCTTCGTTATATAAGGAGGCATGGAGCTATTTGATGTGAGGGACACCTTCCAAAGTATATGTTTTTAAATAGTGTTTAAAGATATGGTGGCTTTATCCTCTTCTTACCAATGGTAAGTAGGATGCGTATCTCCAGTAAAAACATGTTCATGGGAATTTCTGTTTATGTGTAAGTGACATGTAAGGACCCCTATGGTTTGGATACTCTTAAACATGCTGGTGCATACGTTTGACCAGCAAGCTCCTACTTTTGATGTGCTGCCAATCGACTTGCAAATATTATTCCAAAAATAATTATTTTCTAAGGCATTGGTAAACATGGAACCAAACTGAAATACCTACTTCAAAATAATAAAACAGTTGTAAAATGGGTTAGTATTAACTCTTGTCTATTTTGGTTGCTACATGTTTGTGCATATCTGTAAAAAGTGTGTCAATATTTGACTTGATAATTTCAGTAACACAAATAGGATGGACGCCAATATTCAGTTTTCAATTGGTTTGAAAGGCTTGCTTTCAAGCTAATGTCAGGCAGTTTGGAACTAAATTTTACCTTCATCCCCTTCCCCAGGCAATGAAGTACAGGGGGAAAGTGTGTATAGTTTGTGTTTCAAATAAGAAAGTGAGAACTAAGATGCATTTAAATGGTTAAATATAGATTTAAAAAATAAAAATCTTCTTAAGTTAGCCCACTTTTAAGATTTTTTAAACTTTTTTTTACTCAAACATTGACTGACATCCGAGAAATCTTATCATCTGAATATCAGAAGATTTGGTTCTTTGTTCCTTCTTCAGCGGCATGTGGAGATGGGCTGTAGAATTTTTGCTTGTCTCAATACTTTATGCTGAACCTTGGAAAATTACAGAGAGAAGTTAATGTTGACTGGCATAGGAAATGACAATGTAATTCTGATATCTTCTGAGGTTGAGCAAATCTTTTACTTTTCCCTGTGTAAAGAAATGAATAATACTTCCTCTTAGGTTAAATGATGAAATGTCAATTTTGTTTTCACTAAATTAATTCAAATTTACAATTCAGATTTGCATTGCATCTCAGAAGTAACCTCACTTTAAAATGATATGCTAGCTTACACAAACATAAACATGAATTTAGAACATGGCAATTTTACCTTTGAGTGTTTGACAAGTATGATTGGAGAAAACATCAGAAGCCGTTTCAAATAATGCTGATTAAAAATATTATTTGAAACTGCACCAACCGTGATAAGAGTTTTTTGATGAAGGTAGGCAGTTGATGTAGTTTATATGGATTTCCAAAAGGCATTTGATACAGTGCCACATAAGAGACTTGTAAGCAAAATAGAAGCCCACGGTCTTAAAGGGACAGTGGTATCATGGATACAAAACTGGCGGAAGACAGAAAGCAGAGAGTGATGGTGAACGGTTGTTTTTCTGACTGGAGGGAAGTGTGCAGTGGTGTCCCCCAGGGATCAGTATTGGGACCACTGCTGTTTTTGATCTATATAAATGACCTGGACTTGGGTATAGGGAGTACAGGTTCCCAGTTTGCAGATGATGCTAAGCTAGGGAAAGTAGTAAACAGTGAGGAGGATAGTAGCAAACTGCAAGAGTACATCGACAGACTGGTAAAATGGGCCGACACGTGGCAGGTGAAGTTTAATGTGGAGAAATGCTAAGGGATGCATTTGGGAGGAAGAATGAGGAGATATGAGCTATATGGTAGAATCTTAAAGGGGTTAAAGGAACAGTGAAACCTGGGGGTTCGTATCAGTAAATCTTTGAAGGTGGCAGGACAGGTAGATAAAGCTGTTTACAAATGCATACGGGATACTGGGCTTTATAAATAAGGGCATAGAATACAAAAGTCAGAAGGTTATGATGAACCTTTACAAAACACTGGTTAGGCCTCAGCTAGAGACTGTGTTCAGTTTTGGGCACCACACTTTAGGAAGCATGTCAAGGAGATTTACCAGGATAGTACCAGGAATGAGGGACTTTCAGATATCAGGCGAGGCTAGAGAAGCTAGGATTATTCTCTTTGAAGCAGAGAAGATCAAGAGGAGACTTAATAGAAGTTTTCAAAATTATGAGGAGATTTGATAGGGTGAATAAGGAGAAACTATTTCCACTGGCGGGTGGGTCGGTAACCCGAGGACACCGATTTAAAATAGTTGTTAAAAGAACAGAGGGGAGGTGAGAAGATTTTTTTTCACATGGCATGTTGTTCGGATCTGGAATGCATTGCCTGAAAGGATGGTGAAAGCCAATTCGGTAACAATTTTTAAGAGAGTAGATAATTATTTAGGGAGGACAATTTTTTTAGGGTTATGGGGAGAGCGTGGGGGAGTGGGACTGATTTGGATATTTCTTTTCAAAGAGCCGATACAGACACGAAGGGCCGAACGGCCTTCTTCAGTGCTGTTTGATTCTATGATTGTGCTTGAGGAGACTTTATAATCTGCTTAGGTTATATTTTAGTTTGATTTTATAAAATTAGTTATTTGCTAAAGTACTCTAGACTTGAGCTGAGTTTAAAAATGTTCTGATTTTCAGTGTATGTGACCTGAGAGTGTTGGAAACCAACACTAGCAAATGTTTAATTCCTTCACTTTGATGAGAATGATGAATCCAGTCTCTCCCCCACCATTATGAATCTCTCGAGTATGAATTTCTTATCTGGAGTATGTCATAAGAATATTTAATAACTTGTCAGCCTGGCACATTGATATGAGTTAATAGTGCTGGGGGTGTGCTGCAATGTCAGAAGTGCCGTCCTTTGGATGAGACATTAAACTGAGGCCCCACTTACCTGTTCAGGTTGGATGTTAAAGATCCCATGGAACTACAGTATTTGGAAAGAGAGGGGAGTTTCTCTTCGTGTCCTGGCCAAAAATCTCCACAAAATAAAGTTGGTCATTCACCTCATGGCTGTGTGGAAATTGGCTGTCACATTTGCCCACAAACCACACAGTCACTACACTTTGCAATACATCCTGTGAAGTACTTTGAAACATCCTCCCAGTGTGAAATGTGCCCTACCAAATGTAAGGGTTATTATAAAAAAATTCATATTTATGTTGCTTTAATGTTGCTATTTATAAAATGATTTTCAGTGGAAGTTGCACACATACTTCTGTTCCAAATAAGAGTTTTAAACCAGTTAAATGTCATGGACAAACTCTTTCAGGAACTGAAACTAACTGTGTTGTAAGACGGCACATGCAGCTGGATTGCGTTACATGTTTGCCGTCCGGTTGGCAGTTAGCAGTTAAGAAACTGAAAAAAACTGAAAGTGTTACATAACCTGGAGAATTACACACATCTATTGCTTATTTTCATTTTTTCTCTTAGCTTTATTTTGAACGTCAGGAAAATTCGTAAAATTCTTAAATTTATCTATGGGGGGATATTTTATGCACATAATCTATGGAAAAAGCATGCAAAGAGAAAGCGCTATTTGATCCATCAAGCTTGTTCCTTCCACACCCTTTCTGAGGATATAAATACTCCCTGAACACAAAATCTATCAAACAGTAATTCAGAATAAATGTGTGATTTGCTTTGAGGCTTTTTATGGGGCAGTGTGCAAATTGCCTACATATGTACTGCGATTCTCTGAAGCGTGTTGAGATGTTCTTGACATTATAAACAGTAAATAAAATGCGAGGATTATTATTTATTATTAATCATTTTCATTGGGAGTCTGTTTGAACACTGTCCTGAAGAACATGCAAATATTTGATACTGTAATTTTAAAGCCGTTCTCTTTCACCACTCAATTCAGTAGTTTCTTTAGATTTGCTGTTCATTCCCCTTCACATCTTATAAATCATCTTTTCTTCCATCTTTGAGAGTCTCGGTGTAAACTAGGGCCGGAGGTGTTTGTCTCACGCTAATGCATCATTGTTCATTGGTACGTACGTTCCCAAAATTCCCTACAATATTCAAACGTGCTCTCGCTTGTGATCAATTTAGCGTTGTGTATTTTATTATTTTGTGAAAAATTTACAGTCCTGATATGTGATTAGGTTTGTTTGCCTTCACGTTGACATGAGGAAACTGCTAAATGTTTTGTAGTGGAGACTGAGTAACGCATGATTTGTTTCCCTGTCCTGCTTACTCATTGTTCACCTCTTGGTTCTGATTGACATACCTCCAGCCTAGAATACTGACGGGCTTCCTGCTTCAGGGCTCCCAATATTGTCACTATTGTCATTGATGATATCCTGGCTAGAATAACGAATGGGGTTTACAGCAATTTAATTCCTTTCTCTTTCCCCCTCTCCCCAAATGCGTTGTCTAATAACTCCATGATGCAGTTATAGCAAACATTATCACTGACGAGCACAGCTGAGGTCAGGAGCACTCCGGGGAAACGGGCTTCAAACAACAACAACAACAAGAAGATTTCATTTATAGAGCGCCTTTCACGTCGGGAGGATGTCCCAAGGCACTGGACAGTTGGGTCGGGACCCGAGCATTGGGGGGAAATGGTCAGGGTGAGGGTAAGGGAAGGAGGGAGCGAGGAGGGGGTAGAGAGTTGAGAGGGGAGCTAAAGGCACGGTCGAAGAGAAAGGTCTTGAGACCGGCCTTGAAGGAGGAAAGGGAAATCAACTATGTCAACAACTTGCATGTATATAGTGCCCTTCACACGGGGCAGAGTCTCGGACCGCTTGCCCTACACTGGTGTCATTTTTTGTTGTTGTGATTTAGTACTGCTGCAATTTGTGTTTGCTGTGATTATTTGATTAATGTTTAAAATATGTTTAATTTTAAAAATTCTTATTTTTCAGTGACAGCCATAAACATGTTTGGCCAGTGGAGATGGTTACGGTTATGCCTATTCCTTCAGCTGAACATATATTTTAAGGCTGGTGAGTAAAGGAGAATTGAGTGCAGATTTTCAATTTGTGATTGTATGATACAGTTTTTGATACTGGGTAATTTTGTGATGCCCTTGCAGATATCAGAAGTCTTTATGACTTTGTTGATTTACTGTATAAATGAAACCGTACAGGACAATGTTTGATAGATCGTTTATTCATTAATTAAAATGTTTTTTTTGTTAGTTAGACGTGGGGGAGGAGGGAGAATTTGACTTGAACGATAAATTTGGTGAATAGTGGGAAGTAATGTGATGCATTCATCCAAAAATCTGCTTAAAATACCGTCCATCACTCCTGTCCTCTCCAGGCTCACTGACTCTCAGCAAATCGACTTCAAGATTCTCACCATCACCTACAAATACATTTACACCCTTGCATTTCCCTACCTTGTGGAGTCCTGTAACTTAGTGGTTAGAGCACTCGCCTCGCAAGCGAGGACCTGGGTTCAATTCCCATGCAGCACGAAACGTTAGACAAGTCTCCTTACTCCATATGCCTCTGTTTACCTAGCAGTAAGTAAGAACCCGGTTGTTAATCGATTGGCAGGTTGCTTTTCCGGGGCTAATAATCCCTTCAAAAATAAAAATAATAATATGGTAACTCAATCACCAACCGTTTGGGACACTGCTGTGCGCAATTGGCTGCCGTGTTTCGCCCACAAAATATATGGTCAATTCACTTTACAGTATATTCTGTGAAGCGCTTTAAGACGGCTCGAATATTACATCAAATACCAGGATTATTATTATTTCTCTTAACTTCTCCAACCTCCCCTTCCTTGCAAAGTCCCAGAATGCGTTGTTGCAAATCTACGCCCCGAGGCTCTGGAGCTCCCTCACTCCCTTCGCCTCACCCCCTTTCTTCCTAATTTCAGGTCTCGGCTGACCTTTCTTTTCGACCGCACCTTCCTCCCCCTCCCCCTGGCTCGGCCCCGGGATCCATTACTGTGAAGAGCTCTGAGACACCATCTGGCATGGCGGGCGCCATATAAATCCAAGTTGTTGTACTGCTTCTCTCCGCTCGTCAAACTGAGGCTTGCTGAGCATCTCCCACCCCCTCTTCCCCAGCATTGACCTTTAACTATTACGAGGCACTCTCTGACACTCTACCCCGCCATATTATCGACTCTTACCTGTCTTCAAACAATGCCTAAATACCTATAATAATAATAATCCTTGCATTTGATATAGCGCTTTTCACGTCGGGAGGACGTCCCAAAGCGCTTCACAGAACACACTGTAAAGTGAATTGACTGTATATTTGTGGGCGAACGCGGCAGCCAATTGCGCACAGCAATGTCCCACAAACAGTCGTAGATTGAAAATGACCAATTTATTATTGTTTTTTTGGAGGGATTATTATTAGGCGTGTGGAGTAAGGAAACTTGCCCAAGGTTTCGCCCTGCCTGGAATTGAACTCAGGTCTTTCCTAGCTTGTAGAACATGCCTAAGGCCACATCTTTTCTCCCCCACAATGCACACAAATTTCCAGAACCAATTTATTGCTCTATTCTGTACAGTGTGATGTGCGTGTATTCCTGGAACGAACAGTGCAGTGTTTGGAATTCAGGATGCATATGTACTATCCTGGACACTGAACTAAATTGGCAAATTCAGTTTTCAAAATTGAAATTTAGGTGAAAATCTGTTTCTGCCAAGTCATTTTCAACCCAAACCAAGTATTTATTATTTACAAATTGGTAAAAATTTGATATTAATGGTCCTTAACATTTTAGTATTTTCATATCAATTTTAATTCAGCCATCAAAATTCTATACAATATTCTCACTTCATAATCTACAAATATCTGTCATAATAGTCAGTCCATTGTGCGTGCAAGCATGCAGGACATCACACACCTCTCAAATGATTGTCCAAACTGGAAATGGTCATTTAATTGTGTGTAAATACTCTTATCAGATTTACTTTTTGAATTATCTAGATTTAATAAATATAAAATGTGTTTCTCTCCTCGTCATATAGGAGGTAGCTCAATTGAGAATTATGCCTACATAATTCCAGAGTCGCCAATAGTTGAACTTGGATCCGAGCTAAAAGCATCCTGCATTCTCAATGATGACTACGTAAAAGATGTAGACGCAAATCAGATTTTCTGGAGATTGAAAGATAAACAAATACCAGAAACTCAGTATGTGGTAGTCAATAGAACTGTGTCCAATGTAACATTGACCTTTTCCGATGCCGGAACTGCACTTCTAACCTGTAATCTACAACTCAATGAAGATCAAGTAGCTACCGTCTTTGGAACAGTTGTCAGAACAGGACGTAAGTATTATTCTGAGAATTGAATGGGTGGGGAAAAGACAAGAAATTGTGTATGTAGCCTGTTTTTTTTGGATAAGACTGAAGATACGTTTGCCGTCGTATTGCATTAAATAAGTCATGTAAATGAATAATCGGCATGTTTTGATAATAAGATAGATTTCAGAAATGGATCAGATACTCTTGGATTAGAAATATTATTTTGATAATCAGAAAGCAAAACTTTTCGTACAGTGTAACTAGTCTTAGATGTGCCATGTAAAACAAATATCCAAATGTTGACAAGCATGAATCACTCACCAGCCTTTTTAAAACTTTATTGTAGTTATCAGTAGTAAGTCTTTGAAGATTTCACCATTTGATTCTTATGGGCAGTAAGACTTTCTATTTCTAATCAAGGTTCTATGGATCTCTAAGCTGTGAGCTAATTTGTGCAAATGTTTTTTGTATTAAGAATTGTGCTAAAATATCCTTCTTTTGATCTTTCATTTAGTACCACCAGAAAAGCCAAAAAACTTGTCATGTATTACATATTATGACAAAAATATGACTTGTGCATGGGATCCGGGAAGAAATACATTCTTGAGGACAAGCTATCTGCTTCAAATGTCAGTACAATCTTTGTTTGTTTAGTGAGTGATTTAAGATATTGATCACCTTTCTATAAGCTTGATATATACAGTGGAAACCCAGTTTGCAGTCGCCTTGGTAATCCAGCTGCCTCACAATTGCAGGCACATTTTCAGTCTCTTTCATCGTCTACACTAAAAGATGGGCTGTCGGCTTCAGTAAACCGGGCACCTCACTATTCAGGATAATGGTCATTGATTGCGACCGCTACAGCGGTCTACTATACTACACACTATAAAGTATCGTTGGTGAATGTTCATCAGCTTTGACCATTACTAATGCCCTTAACATTACATCAGTGTCCTGAATCACCCGACCTGTTTCAGTAATCACGTCACCTCACAAGTAGGTCACTTTAGCCCGGTCACTTGAGTTACTGGATTAGTGAGGTTCTACTGTACCTGGAAATTTCTATTTTATTTTTTCTGAACAATTTTTGAAAGACTGCTATCAAAATTCTAATTTTCTTCATTATGTTAAGTGTTCTGATCAGTAACCTTTAGTTACAAATTATTTTACATCCTTTTTGATGATCAGTTTTCTCTATTGAGGAAAACACTGAAGCTACTGCAATAATATCCAGTTAGGAACAAGCATTTTTACTCAGTTTGATTTTTTTTTAAAAACAGGTTTGTGGGACGTGGCAGTGTTTCTTTCTGCCAATTTTTCTTCTCTCCTCCCATGAAAGGAATTTCTGAGCCATCTGCAGCTCAAATTGTACCTGATGGGCACAAAATGGCTTCCTTCTTTTCCTGTAATACAGTAACTGCACTTGCCATTAAATACTTTAAAGTTCTCAATGTAATTAGGTGTTATAAAAATAAAAACAATTCTTATATTAGATGGATTGACTTTCACAACCAGGCTTGACTATGCCAACTCCCTGCTCGCCTGATTTCCCAACTCTTCCGTCCGCAGGCTACAGACCATTCAGAACTCTGCAGCTCATGTTCTCTCCTGCACCAGGCTTTGGGAGCCTCACCCATCTCCACTAGCTCACATATCTCAGAGGATTGAGTTCAATATCCTCATCCTAACTTAAATCTCTCCACAGTCTTGTTCCACCCTAACCCTATGACCTTCTAAAGCCCAAACAACCCTGGCCTTGCTCTCCAAATTGTAGGCACTGACATTATTCACATTCTCTGTCCTGCCCATGTGGTTGAGCCTTCAGGCTTTCTACCCTTCTCCTGACCCTTTCCCTAAGCTCCTTCAAGATCCATCTCAAGGCATTTCTCTTTGACCACACCCAGAGCAAGCGCTCTGAGACGCCGTCCGGCGTGGAGGGCGCTATATAAATCCAAGTTGTTATTGTTGTTCGTTCATCTTCCCATGCCCACCCCTCTTGCTTCCCATTCCCCACCCTACCCAAATCCAACCCCCAACTCGGGTGCAAACCCTCGACTTTCCAGGCCTTGGGATGTCATCCTGTCGTGAAAGGCACTATATATGAATGCAATTTGATGTTGATCACATCGGGAGGATAACTCAAAGCATTGGACAGGTGGTGGTCAGCCGGGTGTTGACACATGTGGAAATCCATCACCACACTTAAGAGTATCCAAACCAAACTGAGAACTCCATGCATCCCACCTATGCATGGAAATTCCAGAGAGAGATTGTTGAAATGGAATGCAGTCTCTCCCTGGAGGGATGCACCCTGCTTATTTAATTCCGGAGAGTATTAGGCACAGGTTGGTAAGAGCCAAGGCTTGGGAACCCCAGAGTGTGCATTGGGGTACTGCTGTAGTCTGACCAGCTGAAATCACATTAAAATCAATGACTAGCAAGCTTTCCCACTCCTGATCCAGCTAGGATCAACCTGCCCATTAAGGCTTTGGCTTGCAGGTTTAACAGGAGGTGAGTGAGATGATTCCCTGCACGCAGTGACTGGTCTGTCCGTCCAAGTCCTGCCGATGATCCAGGCTGGCTGTGCTGTCATCAGCAGCGCCCTGGAGTACTGTGGACCCGTCAGGCTCAGGAACTGGACTACCAAGACCGCCACAGAGGGCTGGCTCGATTCTGATACAACTATTGCCAAACATGCTTGAGTGAGAATAAAGTTTGAGAAATCTTGATAAAATATGTGGTAGGATTTGATTAATGACATTGTACTAAATTTGGCCTCGTTGATCTTAAAACATTTGAAATTTCTAATTCTGTGTTTTTCAGCAATCGATCTGCATATTACTTCTTCAATAAACAAGTATGTTTGGCAAAGGATATGGAAAATTTTTGTGTAATTCCCTTTGCAAACATCAGTTACTATGTTGATCAAATTTTCTGGGTGGAGGCAACTAACGGTTTGGGCAATGCAAAGTCCGAATCCATCATTTTGGATCCAGTTACCGTTAGTGAGTATCATTTTTGTACTTTAAAACAAGTCTGAGCAGTATGTGAATTGATGTTTTCTCAATTTTTATTGTATAGGATTTGAGATACTATAATATAATAATAATAATAATAATCCTTGCATTTGATATAGCGCTTTTCACGTCGGGAGGACGTCCCAAAGCGCTTCACGGAACACACTGTAAAGTGAATTGATTGTATATTTGTGGTCGAACGCGGCAGCCAATTGCGCACAGCAGTGTCCCACAAACAGTCGTAGATTGAAAATGACCAATTTATTATTGTTTTTGGTTTTACTATTGATTATTATTATAATAATCAACCTTGTACATTTGATAGATATTTGATCTCCTTGTACATTTGAAATATTGATATTTACACCTATAACTTCTCCCTTTCCATCACTTATTCCACTGAGACTTCCATTTTACAAGCCTAATATTGGCCCCAAGTAATGAACATTTTGTTACAGGAATGATCATTTCCTCCTAGGTATATTTAGTATTTTTTATATAAAATGTAAATGTCTATATTCCCAAACTTCCCCTCATTGGCTTCCTACCTCTACTCTCCACAAGTTCCAATCTGTCCAGAACTTGGCAACTTATACAAGGCTGCACGTACTTTACCTATCCTCATCAGGTTCTACTGACTCCAGTACCACAGACGATTGACTAATTTCCTCATCCAGACCTTCAAAGACCATTTTGAAATTGGCTGCTGCATTTCACCCACAAAATGCATAGTCAATTCACTTTACAATATATTCTGTGAAGGGCTTTCAGGCGTCTCAAGGTGCTATATCAAATGCAACGATTATTATTATTGTTGGTCTAACATCTGTTCCAGATTCTCCTCCATCCCACCATCAGTGCCCGAGTCATCAACTATTATTGCTCACTCTCTCTTCCAGTCCCTTTGCCTTGCTCCCCTCCTCCTTTTAAAAACTCAACTCCTTGATCCTGTCTTTGGTTAACACTCTCCTTGCTCTTCTGAAATCTGGCAAAAGCATCTGGTAGTAGGGAATCATTGCTGCCCAGCTCTATTTTTGTTTAATTGGCAACTTTTCCTATTCGGAACTCTTTGATTTTTATTTGTAGTGCCTGATCAGAACATTAGCTATACCCGCAGATACCTGCAGCCTAAGCTTGGGGATTTACTGTATAACATCCTTCATACTGGGTAATATTTTGGATCACTTAATCATTGGTAGAAATAGAAGATACACAACTATTTTTGGTCATTACCAGGGCCAATAGAAAATTGCGGAAATATTTGCTGTAAAATTGCCGAGAAATCTGTCAAAAATTGCAGGGATGGTTCGTGCTGTTGATACATTTTACTGCCAAGCAACATTTTTTCGCTTTATTGATCAAAACTAAATATGAAGAAATAACATATTAGATGGGCTGAATGGCCTCCTTCCTTTCTGTAAATTTCTATGATTTATCTAAGGGAGTGAGGAGAGAGTGCAGTAAATGCAGTATTTTTAACCAATCTATTCATCAATAGCTATAGAAACAGTTTTGATAAAAGAGAATTTGCATTTACTCCTTTTTTTAAAACTTGAAAAAAAACTTCTTTCCCCCGCCTAAGCCACATCCTGTTCCCAAAGGCGAAAAGCAGTTTGCTTGCAAAATCTGCCTACTGTCTAGTGATTATGAGAGGCACAAGACTATTTGTCTGCCTTTTTTTCTAGCTTCCACCCATGGGACGTCCACTGCAATCTGGCCAAGATGTTTTGCAGATACAGTTTTATTCACAAAATGCACAGTCATTCTACTTTGCAGTATGTTCTGTGAAGTGCTTTGAGACGTCTCACTGATGTGATAATGCACTACATGAAGTGAAAGGATTATTATTATTACCCCTTTGTAACACAAATATCCAAAATGTGCATGTGCAGCATACAGACTGGGGTTTTGATGCATTAGTGGAGTGAATATAAAAGTTCTACTTAAATAGATCGATTGCGCCCAGTTATAATGCTGGTTGGAACCAAACTACCATGTTATAATGGGTCTCTACTGTCAAATTTATCCATACTAAATTAATGTTGTTTGTGTTTTAGTAAAACCTGATCCCCCAGTGATATCCACGGTGCAATCTGCACCAAATATCACCACGATGTTGACTGTAAGATGGAAAAATCCAGCCATCCTAGCAAACTATCAGCTGAAGTACATTATCCGTTATAGAGCAGTTGATGATCATGAGTGGATGCAGGTAAACTAATGTATTAAAGAAACTTAAAATACTGAAATATTGTAATCTTTTTGAGAGGAGGGAAGTTGCATCTTGGGTATGTTTTTCTAAATCCACAAATCTGCATTTCCTTATAATGTATCTAAATTCGGTTCTGCTCAGAATATCTCAGATGTGTAATGCTCTACCAAAAATAATGGTTGAAGCAGAATTCATAATAGCTTTCAAAAGGGAATTGGGTAAATATTTGGCCTGTGCTGTTAAATTGTACAATTGTATGTATCTTATGTTCAAAGCTACATATCAAGAGTGCAAAAATAGCCTGCAATTAAGTATACTGTACCAATATCTTTCACTTCCTTGACAGGTTCCCCCGGAGGATACATCAAATCATAGAGAGTCATTCATGCTTCATAACCTAACACCTTTTACCGAGTATGTTTTCACAATCCGGTGCAAGAGCAAGCGTGAGGCTGGTTTCTGGAGTGATTGGAGTGCAGAGAAAAGTGGGAGGACTCCTGAAGGCAGTATGTATAACAAACAAATATGATCGTGAAACGTTTGGTGGTAATGAAACTAGTAGGAGCAGAGCCAGTAATTAAGAAGAAAGTTTAAAAATAAATCCATTCAGCTATATATTCATTGTCTTTCAAGCATTCTTTTGATTTTACACTGGATAAGTATCTGTTCCAAATATTCCCTTTGCCTATTCCAATTCCAAAGAAGGTTCAAAAATAGTTGCTATTTTCTACTGCTTTATTTTCTACTCATGCATAAGATCAAAACAACAACAACAACAAGATTCCATTTATAAAGCGCCTTTCACGTCAGGAGGACGTCCCAAGGCGCTGCACAGTTGGGTCATGACCCGAGCAGGGGGGAAATGGTCAGGGTGAGGGGAGGGAAGGGAGGGAGCGAGGAGGGGGAAGAGAGTCGAGAGGGGAGCTGAAGGCTCGGTCAAAGAGAAAGGTTTTGAGACCGGCCTTGAAGGAGGAAAGGGAGGAAGCAAGGCGAAGGCACTGGGGGATAGAGTTCCAGAGCCTGGGGGCTGAGAGGCTGAAGGCCCGACCACCGATGGTAGGGCGGTTGGGGCGGAGGACGTGGAGCAGACCGGAGCCAGAGGAACGGAGGGTACGGGCAGGTAGGTAGGGGGATAGTAGGTTGGAGAGGTAGGAGGGAGCAAGGCCGTGAATGGCCTTGTAGGTGAGGATGAGGATCTTGAAATCAATCCTCTGGGGGATGGGGAGCCAGTGGAGGCGAGCGAGGGTGGGAGTGATGTGGTCCCGAAGCCAAGTGCTGAGTTCTGAATGACCTGCAGCCTGTGGAGGGAGGCGGCGGGAAGGCCGGTGAGGAGAGAGTTCCCATAGTCCAGCCTTGAGGTGACAAAGGCGTGAACCAGGGTTTCAGCAGCGTGAGGGGTGAGGTAGTGCCGTAGTCTGGCGATATTCCGGAGGTGATGGAAGGCGGTGCCAGTTGTGGTGCGGATGTGAGGGAGAAAGGACAGCTCAGGGTCGAACAAAACGCCGAGGTTCCTGACTGGCTTTGAGAGGTGGAGAGTGCAGCCTTGGATGCTGATGGTGTCAGCGCCTGAGGTGCGGAGGCGCTGACGTGAGCCAATCAGGAGGGCCTCGGTTTTTCGCACGTTGAGCTGAAGAAAGTTGTCTCTCGTCCAGGACTCGATGTCGGACAGGCAGCTGTCAGGACATCGGTGGTCGTGGAGTTGAGAGTAGAGGAGGAAAGGTAGAGTTGGGTGTCATGCATGTGGAAGTTAACTCCATGTCTGCGGATGATGTCACCGAGGGGGAGCATATAGAGGGTGAAGAGGAGGCGACCGAGGACAGAGCCCTGAGGGACACCACATGAGACAGTACGGGGGGGTGGAGGAGAAGCCATTCGTCGAGACAAAGTGAAGACGGTGAGAAAGGTACGACCTAAACCATGAGGTGGGAAGACAAGCGGTGGAGTAGGATAGCACGGTCGACCGTATCGAATGCTGCCGATAGGTCGAGGAGGACGAGGATGCAGAGGGAGCCCTGGTTGCAGATGGTCAGGATATCATTGGTGACCTTGACCAGGGCAGTTTCTGTGCTATGGGCAGCACGGAAACCTGACTGAAGGGGTTCGAAAAGTGAATGGGTGGAAAGGAAAGAGCGCAGTTGGGAGGCGACAACTCTTTCCAAGACCTTGGAGAGAAAGGGGAGGTTGGAGATGGGCCGGTAGCTTGATAGCTGCGACGCATCAAGGGAGGGTTTTTTCAGGGTGGGCGTGATGGTGGCAGTTTTTAAGGGAAACCCATCTGTGTGTGTGTCTGTGTACGTGTGAAGGTTTCAGTTTTGCACATTCTTGACAGCTTGTGGAGTCCTGTAGCTCAGTGGTTAGAGCACTCGCTTTGCAAGTGAGAGACCTGAGTTCAATTCCAGGCAGAGGGCGAAACCTTGGGCAAGTTTCCTTACTCCACACAGAGCCTAATAATAATCCCTCCAAAACCAAAAACAATAATAAATTGGTTATTTTCAATCTACGACTGTTTGTGGGACATTGCTGTGCGCAATTGGCTGCCGCGTTCGCCCACAAATATACAGTCAATTCACTTTACAGTGTGTTCTGTGAAGCACTTTGGGATGTCCTCCCGACATGAAAAGCGCTATATCAAATGCAAGGATTATTATTATTATTATTATTATTATCTGTCACAAAGTAATACATCTGTTTTTTTAAATAACCATATGGTCAAAGGTGGTGATCATAATACAGTGGAGCCTTGTTATAATGAGGTGTTTGGGAATCTATAACATTCCAGCTTGCACTCTAGTGAAGCACAGTAGCCGGTTTCACTGCTCATGTGTGCAACCAGCCAGTTTGCTCCTTCCACACTGGGACTAAAAATAAAAAAGAGTTGACATGCTGGTTATTGGGTCAGCGCCAATATCATTTCATTACTGGGTTCTGACAAAGGGTCGTGGACCTGAAACATTGACTCACTTTCCTTTCTCCATAGATGCTACCTGACCTACTGAGTGTTCCCAGGGACTTCAGTTTTTGTTTTCACTTCATTACTTCTTGGTTTAGGTACAAACTAACAAGTGTTGTTGTGGTGGCCTAATAACCCAGAAGTTGGCCATTTTTGACCGAAAGCAGGCTGACATGGGACTGAATTGTATATTGATTTATACATTCAGTACTTAAAACATTTTTGTTTTGATAAAATAGTAACTTGTAATCATAAAAGTACATTTTGCATTACACTTACGTGGAGTCCTGTAGCTCAATGGTTAGAGCACTCGCTTTGCAAGTGAGAGACCTGAGTTCAATTCCAGGCAGAGGGCGAAACCTTGGGCAAGTTTCCTTACTCCACACAGAGCCTAATAATAATCCCTCCAAAAACCAAAAACAATAATAAATTGGTCATTTTCAATCTACGACTGTTTGTGGGACATTGCTGTGCGCAAATGGCTGCCGCGTTCGCCCACAAATATACAGTCAATTCACTTTACAGTGTTCTGTGAAGCGCTTTGGGACGTCCTCCCGACGTGAAAAGCGCTATATCAAATGCAAGGATTATTATTATTACACTTGAAAACGTATAATGTAAAAATAGCTAAGCAAACTCAATTTTAGATATTTAGTATGACTGATGCATTCAAATAAGCACAGACTTTGATGAAGAACATTAAATTTCAGAACATTTTTTGGGGTCAGCTGGGCATCTAACATATGTAGAAACCCATCGCCAAACCAGACTATTTCATGTATGCCACTTTCACATTCTTGTGTCTGGAACACACTCCCCGGAGGCACTTATCCTCCTAACCTAATTTCTACATACTAATCAAAGTGATCTAACTCCTAGATATATGAACACATGTTCACAAACGTGGACTACAGTTAACACCTTCCAGCTGCTGTCACTCCAAGCCTCAGTTTCCTCATGAGGTATTTGGTGGACATCGGCCTTCAACAGTTTGTGATGTGCCAACCACCTTGATGTTTTCAAGGTTCAAATCCAATGCCGCCCACCAAGCTTACTCAGCACCAGCTACTTAATCCAGGTTCTTGTGTAAGGGGCTTTGGCAAATAGACATTTTGCCCACAAATATACAGTCAATTCACTTTACAGTCTATTCTGTGAAGCGCTTTGAGATGTCGAGAAGACATGAAAAGCGCTATATCAAATGCAAGGATTATTATTATATTATATTATGTCTGCCATGAAGCTGACTACGTCTGTTGCTCAGAAACAGGGTTGAGCCAACCCTCCTTGCAGCCGTTAGCCCTGTTTGATCCTGGATGTTCTAAATGGACCAGAGGAATTAATGTTCAGAAATGCTTTCAGTTTAAAGAATGAAACCACCACCCAAGTGAATAACTCTGGTATAAGATAATTTGAGAAATAATGGAAACTTGCTCTCCATTAATTAGCTTTCATATAAATCCTTGTAATTAATTCTTTTATATGAAAGTGATCTTCACCAATGCGTTTGCACCTTTTTTTTTAATCAGAGCCACTTCGAGGTCCAAGCATCTGGAGAACAATTGAAATTATAAACTCTCAGGATAGACGGTTACATCTCATGTGGAAGGTACCTTTGTTTATGTAAACCTGTGACAATTCTTCCAGCACAGTTAATAATAATACAGGCTTTTGATATAGGGTCTTATCACACAGTCAAAACATCTCAGTGTGATCTACTGTACAGTGCAGCAAATATCTATTAAGCAAATGACCAGTTTTTAGGATGATATAGTGCCATGTCTCATTCAATGCAAGACCCCTCTGACAACCTTACAGATAGGCACAATGAATAAATATATTCACTTTACCATATATTCTGTGAGACATCTCAATGGTAAGGTGCTATATCAAATGCAATGATGATTATTATTATTATAGTGTCCACACTTAAGAGTTATAGGCTCTTGCTTTGGTACCATACTGGTTAGCCTAGGGGACGTGAATGTACTTTTGCTTGAAATTTGGCCTTAAAATAATAATCCCTCCAAAAAAACAATAATAAATTGGTCATTTTCAATCCACGACTGTTTGTGGGACAATGCTGTGCGCGATTGGCTGCTACATTTCGCTCACAAATATACAGTCAGTTCACTTTGCAGCATATTCCTAAGAAGCGCTTTGAGACATCTAGAAGACATGAAAAGCGCTATATCAAATGCAAGGATTATTATTATAAAATTTGTCATCATTGTCTATGTATCATACTGTTCCATTTGTCCAGATCATGTTGGTCATGTTTCATATTTTTTAGCAGCATTTTAATCAATCAAATGTAAACCCTCATGCCCCTCTCCTTGTAACAATGGATGCACTTTGAATATTTTCTTATTTTTCGTCAGTGGTAAGAGAAAATTAGGAAGAACTGCATTTATTAATTATTGCTGCTGAATACAATGACCAAGTATTCTTTGGATCTCGTGATATTAGTTTCTTCGCAGTTCTTTAGTTTCTTTAATGTCTTTGAGATTCTGCACTAGTATTTGTATTTTCTTTGTTTAAACTTTCTGATTCAATTTTGCAGGAGCTAACAAAGTCTAATGCCAACGGAATTATTTTGTGGTACTATCTGGAAATAAAGCAAATGAACCCTTTGGAAATAGAGGAAATAAAGACTCTCGATTTGTTTTATGATATTATCCTTTCGAATAAAGGGTATGAAATAAGTGTCAAAGCCCACAATTCAGTCGGGAATTCTTCTGCGCAAACTATAAAAGTGCTTGCAAAAAATCAAAAAGGTGAGCTTTGTTTTATAACCACATGTCAAGGGTCATTAAATCCTTTTGAAAGATGTATGATTTTTAAAATGAGAGATGAAAACAGTTTTTTGAGGAATTAATATTCACTGAAGGCATAAGATTTATTTCAATACAAAATGTATACCAAAAATCTAAAATTTGACTTCATTCTAGGATTTGCAGGTGTACAAAAGCTCAGTGCTTACCCTCAGGATGGTCAGTTGATGGTGGAATGGAAACGTGTTTCCTCAAGTGGTTTTTTGATTGAATGGTGTGAAGAATTGAAAAAGGATCTGTATCCTGGACCAGTATACTGGCAACATGAGTCAAGATCTGCCAACAAGACATTCTTAAAAGGTGGCAACCATTGTACCGTGCTTTACACCATTTTGTTATGTGGGAATGCAAGCGGTATAATGCTTCTTTGATTCGAAAGTGTATAGACTTGTTTGTATTCTATGGTTTGTGCCAACATATTAATGAAAAGGAACATCACAACATCCAGGACCAGAAACAATAACTATGGCACATATGGTTTCTAACTGCAGCGTGTGAAGTTTCCATTAAAGGTCATCTGGTAGCAATCAGGAGTAGGAAAGCTATTTCACTTTCCATTTCCTACAGCCCTTGAGTGCTGAGGTCAGCTATGCTCCCCTACTGCTGCTGAGCTCAGATGAACTAACTCAGCAGATACTGGTTGTTTTGGCTGTTCTGCAGCACCTTTACCGACTAATCCATTAGGGAACTCAGCTGATTGTACCTACAGTAGAAACAGGAGTAGGCCATTCAGTCCTTCTAGCCTGTTCTGCCATTCTTAAGATCATGGCTGATCTGCACCTCAACTCCAATTGCCCATCCTTGCCCCGTATCCCTTGATAACCTGACCTAACAAATAGCTATCCATCTCAATCTTGAAAATGTGAATGGATCCAGCATCCACAGCCTTTTGGGGGAGAGAGTTTCAGATTTCCACAACCCTTTGGGTGAAAAACTGCCTTCTGATTTCACTCCTAAATGGCCTAGCTCTAATTTTAAGATTATGTCCCCTTGTTCTGGGTTCCCCCACCAGAGGAAATAATTTCTCTGTATCCTATCGAATCCCTTTATTATTTCAAAAACCTCAATTAGGTCATCCTTCAACCTTCTAAACTCAAGGGAATACAGATTAACTTTATGCAACCCGTCCTCATAATTTAACCCATTTAGCCCTGGTATCATTCTGGTGAATCTGCGCTGCACCCCCTCCAGAGCCAATATTTCCTTCCTGAGGTACAGGGCCCAAACCTGAACACAGTACTCCAGATGAGGTCTGATCAAGGCTGTATACAGTTGAAGCATCATTTCCTCTCCTTTATAATCCAGCCCCCATGAGATAAAGGCCAATGTCCCGTTAGCCTTTTTGATAACTTTTTGTATCTGTCAGCTTGGTTTTAGTGATTTGTATAGCTAGACACCCAAATCCTGTTGCTCCTCCACAGTTCTCAGTTTCTCACATAAGTAAAACTCGCATAAGTCTTATCTTTATAAATTGTATATTCGCCTAAGTCGTACATACACCCAAGTTTAATTCAGTTTCCTATCAAAACCACTTAAATTTATTTGCACTACTCATATTAATCAGTAATAAGTAAAGTGTCATCCTCGCTCAATTGGTGGCACTCTCACTTCTGAGTCGGATAGTTATGGGTTCAACCTCCTGGAACCTGGAACTCACGTAGTCTCAGCTTGTAGTGCTGGGATTGTGTTGCATTGGAGGTGCTGTTCTTCAGATGAGACATTAAACCAAGGTCCCATCTTCCTGTTCGAGTGGATGTTAAAGATTTCATGGCACTATTTGAAAAGAGAAGAGAGCATCTCCCAGTGTCCTAGATAACAATCCCTCAAATAAAATTGGTCACTCACTTCATGGCAGTTTGTTTGCTGTGTGGCAAATTGATTACGCATTTGCTCATAAAACACACGGTTACTACACTTTACAGTATATCCTGTGAAGCGCTTTGGGATTATTATTTTTTAAATTTAAAGAACGACAGTAAAGAACTGTTAAAAGAGATTGTTTTCCCTTAAAGCCAATTGATAAAATGTGCTTTGTCTTAAAGCAATGGAGGGTTTGGGAATAATGTACATATCTCAATGAGTTATTTCTTCCACAGAAAACATCATGCCATTCAAACGCTATCAGATAACAATTTATCCTCTCTACAATGGTCAACCAGGAGCATCACTTTCAACAAAAGCATATCTGGAACAAGGCCGTATGTAACCAACATTTTTTGCTTAAAATGTAGAGAAAAGGTTTAGATTTTTGTATATAATAGAAGTCCAATAAATAATTAATCAGCCTGGCTCAATTGCAGGACCAGGAGGGAAATTGGGGGTCAGGCATTATTCCCGCTTAGCTGTGTACAAGTCACAGCATCTCGTTGGACAAGCAACAGGACGTTTGCCAGGCACTGCTTTAGTGGCATAGAATTATACAGCACAGAAGAAGGCCATTCGGCCCATCGTGTCTGTGCTGGCTTTTTGAAAAGAGCTATTCAATCCCACTCCCCTGCTCTCTCCCTGTGCCTTGTGGTTGTACATGGTTAAACTCTAGTTGTACCCAGTGCACGTTCTGGGGGTCCCAAATCTTTGTTCTTGCCAACCTGAGCCTAATATTCTCCGGAATTAGGTAAAATGGGTGAGTCCCTCCAGGGAGAGTGCACATTCCATTTCAGCCACAGGAATATTTCCATATATTCGTGGTATACATTTATGAATTTCTTTCTGGATATTCTTAAGCATGTTAATCTGCTTTATGACTACCGGGGAGTGTTTGGATTTAAACGATCTCTTGTGAAACAATGAACAGTTTGCTTGCGTGGATAATTTATTTTCTGTTGAATGAGCTGTGGTGACAGGTTAATTATCTTGTATTTTAGGTCCAATAAGAGGTCCTGAAGTTCACCTGAAGCGCGTGGGAAAAAATGAAGTTGAAATGATGTGGAAAGAAATTGCAGTAAATGATCAGCAAGGTTTCATCACAAACTACACCATATTTTACAAGCATGGCAATGCAAATGTATCATGTAAGCAAAAAAACAAGTTTCTTTTATTAGTGTTTTGATAGCAAAATGCATGACGTGATTGTTAAGAGATTTAAGGGTTGTGTTTTGGAGATATTGAAATTGTACTATTTACAACAACAACTTGCATTTATATAGCGCCCTTCACACGGGGTAGTGTCCCGGAGGGCTTATTTATACTCTTGTTTCCTGGTTCTAAGACTATGTTGCCTACACCTTTTCTTTTTTGTCAGTTTTCTTGCACGGAGTGTTGATGAAAGTAAGTTAGAATCTGCATCTAAAGTAAGAAAAAGTATGTATATGGTCAGCTAAATGTAGGGCATTAACATACTATGATTAAACATAAAGTATGGAATTTTAAAGTATTCACATTTTTCCACAACATTATAATGTTGCAAATGATTCCACAGACAAAAGAGAGAAATTTACAACTGATAATAATAATAATCCTTACATTTGATTTAGCACCTTTCAAGGCAAGAGGGGTTTTAAAGAACAATCAAGTCACTTTTAAAAGTAGCAGTCTGGTCTCACTGTGGAGAGCCTAAGGTTTATCTTGTTGTGCTTTACCCCAGTTGTAGTGTTGAAACAAAAAATTTGATTTGCAGACCTATGAATGTGAAGTTATTTTTTTTAAAAAACTACCCCTCTTAAGAATAGGTCATCTTGATAAAACATAAGAGAATTCTTGTGCTGGGCTAGCATGGCAGAGACCATGTTAAAACTGCTATGAATAAGTGTATTGGCTTTCCTGCCAAGAGATTACAGCAGTTGTTATTTTAAAATGTCACAAGGATAACCTGTTTTGTCGTGTACATTAGAGAATTGTGACACATGTACACAGACCTGTTTGTTAGCAAAACCTGTAAAAACCTCTTGCCTGTGGTATGCATTACAGAGAATTTTAATGTGAGCAACACAGGACAAATTTCATAGAAGAAGCTGTGGTTTGTGGCTTCAAATTTGATGGCATTTAATAAGTAATATGTTCAAATGGTCAACAACAAAATTACATTTGTATTGCACCTTTCACGTCAGGTGGCACTGGCCACCGAATGTTTTCAGATATAACATATCCTTGCTATGTTACAAAAAAATAATTATTCCACAAGACAACTCCTCAGTTCTTTTGTGTTTGAAACTAAGAAATTGTATCTTGCAGCCTGTTGGACTGTAATCAGGACTGCTATCATTTCAACCAAGCTGGGTGTTGAACCTTATGGTGTGTTAAATAATCTTAGCTTCAAGGCTCCCCTACTCATTATTTTCAGTGGAGATGCTGGGAACTGAGACTGACAAATCAAATGTTTCAGCATCCAGGCACAGAAATTGAAAACAGAATTTTCAACAAAGTAACCCATTTGGTTTTGCCCATAAAATACAGTCAATTCACTTTACAGAATATTCTGAAGCGCTTTGAGTCATCTCAACGACATGATAATATGTAGAGGGATGAGAGGGATGAGTTATGAGAATAGGTTGAGCAATTTAGGCCTATATTCTCTAGAATATAGAAGAATGAGAGGTGATCTTATAGAAACTTATAAGATTATTAAGGGGCACGTCAGAATAGACAGTTGGAGAATTTTTTCCCTGGTTGGAGAAACTAACCAGTCTTAAAATTAGGGGTAAGCCCTTTTGCACTGAGTTGAGGAAAACTTCTTCACTCAAGAGGGTAGTGAATTTATGGAATTCTCTACCCCAAAGGACTGGAGATACTCAGTCCTTGAATATATTCAAGACTGAGATTGATAGATTTCTTGTGGATTAAGGGATATGGGGATAAGGCGGGTAAGATTAGATCAGCCATGATTTTATTGAATGGCGGGGCAGGCTAGAGGGGCCGAATGGCCTACTCCTGCACCTATTTCTTAAGTTCTTATAAAATGCCATATCAAATGCAAGGATTATTTTTGTATTGACCATTGTTTTATAAATGGGGGTAGAGAATATAAAACCAAAGAGGTAATGCTAAACTTATAAATCGTTAGTTAGACTACAGTTATCATATTGTGTCCAGTTTTGGTCACCCTACTTTAGTAAAGATGTCAAGGTAGTAGATGGGGTGCAGGGGAAATTTACTAGGATGGTATTGAGAATGAGTGGTTTGTCCTGTGAGCAACTGGAGACCGGAGGAACTGGAACTTTTTGCATGAAGGTTGAGGGGAGGATCTGTTATGGGTCTTTAAAATCTTGAGGGGTTTTGATAGAATCTAGGGAGAAGTTATTTACACTGGTTAGTAAGTCACTGATGAGAGAGCATCAATTTTAGGTTAAGGAAGTTTAGGAAAAAAAATTTCATGCACAAGAGTATTGAGGATCTGGAAGTACCCCACTGGGAGTGGTGGCTCTTATAACCTAAGAATAATCATGCTGTTGTTTCCTTCATTTTGATGAAAATATTATACTACCCAACTGTTTCTCATTTATGAATGTTTCAGTTTAATTGTAATTTAGCAATAGTTCATATAATTTTATTTTTCAGCTGTGACTGTTGACCCAATGCATCAAGAGTGTACATTGACTTCCTTAAAGGGTAATACCTTGTATGTAATCTGGGTCATGGCATCAACAGTGAAAGGAGGCAGAAACAGCTCTGAAGTGACTTTTACTACATTGCATTTTGGTAAGTTTTGTTTCCACATATTGTATTGCTAACTTTATTTTAAAAATCAACAAATAAGTGCAGTGCTTAATGGTGGAAACTTGTGTTCTGAAGACATTGGTGTGTTACATGAATTCAGTCATTTCATTTAACATTGACTCAGCCTCAGTTTTGTGGCGTGAATAAAAAATCTTTTCAAATACAAAAGCACACTTATCAAAATTGAAAATGACTAATAGGAGAAATACATTTTCAAAGGTCTTGTTTTCTTAGTCTTTCACTGCAGTCCCTCAATACTGGCATTATCGAGTAAATTTGCGAAAGATTCTCAAAATATCGGGTTACATTAACCAGCAGCTATTAAATAATAATGAATGCAATCTTACATAAGTGTCACATGTTCAGTCAAAGTAGAAGTAAATATTGCAATGCAGACATTTCATTTATGTGAAAGCACTTTGCTTCATGATGAGCTCATTCTGAGTGGGAAATTATACAACTTGCACTTTCAGTAGGAACTATCACACAGGCATCATTTTGAAGTGACTGTAGAAGCTAAGCAAGGCGGATGGGAGGGGAGAGATGTGTTTGTAGGTGTTACATTTTCTACTATTACATTTTTTTTTGCAGCTAAGGGAGAAATTGAAGCCATCGTTGTACCAGTTTGCCTGGGCTTTCTCTTTATCACAATCATGACTATACTGCTCTGCTACAGCAAAAAACATCTGTAAGTTTCCATTATTTTTGCTTAGTTATACACGTTACAGGATTTTGCCATAATTACGGATTTGGAAGTGTATTTTCTGTTTAGATAGCATTCGTATAATTTCATAGTTTAGCTGTAATTTACAGAGAATATTTTCTGGCATTATATCCTACACGTTTTGTGATAAACCGTTAATCAGAGGGACACTCACTGGATCATCACACCTGTATCTCACTTTTAAAAACCCCAGCCTGCATTTAATTTCTGCTCAGCTAATCCTCAAAATATTTTGAGGGCAGTGATCATCTGCTTTTGAAAGAGTAAAAATTTAGTGTTTAATTTTTCAAAATATTTCTTCACAGGATTAAGAAATATGTTTGGCCTAATGTCGCAGATCCTGCCAATAGCAGGGTTGTTGATTGGTTACCTAATGCTGGAAATCTAATGCAGGTAGGATTTTTTTTCATTCAATACTGCACAACCACTTTTCTTGCAAGATGGATAGAATTCAAAAGGAATGCACTTCTGCATCCTTCATACTCTGGTTGCAGCTCTTCACCATTAAGCAACAATAACAACAACAAAATTACATTTATAGAGTGCCTTTAACGTCGGGAGGACGTCCCAAAGCGCTGAACAGTCAGTGTCGGGGCCTGAGCATGGGGAGCAAAGCAAAACACTTATTCAAATCAGAAATTTACAATGCAGTTTGCATCAGTTTAAATCTTATTTTCACTCGTATACTAGTTCATTTAATCAAACTAAATGTCAATGATGTATTTCTACTATGCTGTAAAACATAATGATGGAAAAGGGGTGAGGGAACGCAGAGAGGTAGGAGGGAGACCAAAGGCACGATCGAAGAGAAGGGTCTTGAGACCGTCCTTAAGGGAGGCAAGGGAGGAAGCGAGGCGAAGGGACCATGGGATGGGGGCAGAGAGGCTGAAAGCCCGGCCACCGATGGTAGGTCGGGCGGGAGACATGAAGTAGACCGGAGCCCGCTGAACGGAGGCAGCGGGCAGGTTGGCAGGTTAAACTCGTGTCCAAGGCTGAAGCTCCAATGCAGTGCTGGGGTTTGTTGCATTTTTGGAATTGTTCTGAGGTTCGAAAAACATGTATTAAAATGTGTGTCAGCTTGGATCAGTGGTAGCACATTTGCCTCAGTCAGAATGTTGTGGGTTTGAGTCCAGTGTCGGGACGTGAATTCACATCGAAACTGACACTCCAATGCAGTTACATTGTCAGCGGTGTCGTTGTTCAGATGAGACACTAAACTGAGGTTTAATAGCCTGTTCAAATGGACATTAAAGATCTCATGCACTATTCGAAAAGGGAAGAGTTTCTCATGGTGTGTGTCCCCCCCCACAAAACAAAAGCAAGGATTATTATCTGGTGATTGAAATTAGGCTCGAAGGGTATGTGTTTTTAGCTAGTCGGAGACCTGAGGACAGTGCTTGTCAGGTTAAATTGTTCATCTACTTTATCTGTGCTCTCACCCTCATCCACAACACCCTCTCCTCCACACTCGACACTCTTGCCCCCATCACCTCCCGTACTGTCTCCTACTCTCGCTCCTCCCCCTGGTTCACCATCCACCTCCGCTCACTGAAGAGCCAGGTACGGGCCGCTGAACGCACCTGTGTCAAATCTGGCCGGACCTCCTCAAAATCTACCGCTCCACTCTAGCCTCGGCCAAGTCGTCCTTCTACTCCAGGATAATCCTGGAGGCAAAGAACAACCCCAGGCTACTGTTTCCTACCACATCCCGACTCCTCCGTTTCCCCCCGCCACCCCGCGCAGGTCATCTCCTCTAACCTTCACTACGAGGAGATACTGGATTTTCTTGAATCCAAAATCAAGGGAATCCGCTCCGCGGTCACTCCCCCTCCAACTTCCACCCACCCCTTCCCTCCCACACTCCGACTCCTGCCCATCCTCCCCTACACACCTTCGAACCCGTTTCCCCACCCTCTGTCACCAAACTCATCCTGTCCCTGAAACCCACTACCTGCTCCCTTGACCCCATCCCCACTCCACTCCTTATCTCTCAGCTCCACCTCCTTGCCCCACTTATCACAGACATCATCAACCTGTCCCTCTCCTCTGGCTCTGTTCCCATTCCCCTAAAAACTGCCATCATCACTCCCACTTTGAAAAAACCCTCCCTTGATACGTTGCAGCTATCAAGCTACCGGCCCATCTCCAACCTCCCCTTCCTGTCCAAGGTCCTTGAACGAGTTGTCGCCTCCCAGCTGCGCTCTTTCCTCTCCACCCATGCATTATTCGAACCCCTTCAGTCAAGTTTCCGTGCTCCCCATAGCACAGAAACTGCCCTGGTCAAGGTCACCAATGACATCGTGACCATCTGCGAGCAGGGCTCCCTCTGCATCCTCGTCGTCCTCAACCTATCGGCAGCATTCGATATGGTCGACCACGCTCTCCTCCTCCGCCGCGTGTCCTCCCACCTCAACCTTCAAGGCTTTTCCTCCACCCCCCGTACTGTCTCGTGCGGTGTCCCTCAGGGCTCTGTCCTCGGTCCCCTCCTCTTCACCCTCTATATGCTCCCCCTCGGTGACATCATCCGCAGACATGGGGTTAACTTCCACTTGTATGCAGATGACACCCAACTCTATCTTTCCCCCTCTACCCTCAACTCCACGACCACCGATGTCCTGACAGCTGCCTGTCCGACATCGAGTCCTGGACGAGAGACAACTTTCTTCAGCTCAACGTGCGCAAAACTGAGGCCCTCCTAATTGGCTCACGTCAGCGCCTCCGCACCTCAGGCGCTGACAGCATCAGCATCCAAGGCTGCACTCTCCACCTCTCAAAGCCGGTCAGGAACCTCGGTGTTCTGTTCGACCCTGAGCTGTCCTTTCTTCCTCAACCGCGCCACAACTGGCACTGCCTTCCATCACCTCCGAAACATCGCCAGACTATGGCACTACCTCACCCCTCACGCTGCTGAAACACTGGTCAACGCCTTTATCACCTCAAGGCTGGACTACAGGAACTCTCCTCGCCGGCCTTCCTGGCACCTCCCTCCACAAACTGCAGGTCATTCAGAACTCTGCAGCTCGTGTACTGTCCCGCACCAGGCTTCGCGACCACATCACTCTCACCCTCGCTCGCCTCCACTGGCTCCCCATCCCCCAGAGGATTGATTTCAAGATCCTCATCCTCACCTACAAGGCCATTCACGGCCTTGCTCCCTCCTACCTCTCCGACCTACTAGCCCCCTATTTACCTGCCCATACCCTCCGTTCCTCTGGCTCCGGGCTGCTCCACATCCCCCGCCCCAACCGCCCTACCATCGGTGGCCGGGCCTTCAGCCTCTCAGCCCCTAGGCTCTGGAACTCTATCCCCCAGTGCCTTCGCCTTGCTTCCTCCGTTTCCTCCTTCAAGGCCGGTCTCAAGACCTTTCTCTTTGACCGTGCCTTCAGCTCCCCTCTCGACTCTCTACCCCCTCCTCGCTCCCTCCCCTCACCATTTTCCCCCTGCTCGGGTCCTGACCCAACTGTCCAGCGCCTTGGGACGTCCTCCCGACGTGAAAGGCGCTCTATAAATGGAATCTTGTTGTTGTTGTGCTGCATTCACGAGTGCATTTTCTGCTTAATTTTGATTAACAGTGTCATTTATTTTTCAACAGAACAACGTTGGCCAGAAAGAACCTTTGAATCCAGATGGCATCATTTCAGATCTTAAAATAATCGAAGCCGATGTAGGTAGCACAAAATATCTTTCAACTGAGGAGGACATGAAGCCAATCACAACTTTGAAAAAAGAGAAAAGTATGTCAGGAGAGCACAGTAGTGGTATTGGTGGTTCCTCGTGTATGTCATCCCCGCGACAGAGTGTCTCAGACAGTGATGATGGAGAGTCAGTACAGAATACTTCAAGCACAGTTCAGTATTCAACTGTGGCTAGTGATCCATGCTACAAACGACAGGTTCCACCACAGGGCATCGCACGATCAGAATCAACACAACCTTTACTGGAAAATGAAGAAGAGCATATGTATGGCAATTTGGGAAGCTGCAGTACAGAAATGAAAAGACAGTACTTTAAACAGAACGGTAATATAGAGGAGGCAAATGAAGGAAGCGAAGCACATATCAATAAATCAGATGTCCCAACTCATCTAAATGGAGGCAGCTTGCTTGGACTAAATGAGCTAAGCATTTCGGACCAGAGCCCTGACTTTGTGGGATGTCATCCCAGGATGGAGGAGTTTCCAAGCAACAATGAACAAACTGTTGTCAGGCTGGATTTTTTGGGGTTCAATGCAGATCTCGAACCTGATCACAAAAGTTACATGCCTCAGGCTGTGAAGCACAACAGCTATATGCCTCAGTCAAAATAAAAAGAAGCAAGGCTTCTTATACCTGTATTTGAAATGAATTCACTTTGCAGCTCTTGCCTCACAGGCCACGTTGTTTTAAAAACTGCCTTTTGTTAGTATTCATCACTATCCTAAATAAGTGATCGTTGTAATCAGAATATCTAAAGACTGGTAATATTCAGGCTTATAGTTGCCAAGTGTGATTATGAATATTTTGAGTGAGCTGGAATACTCTTGCCACTAGTTATCTTGGATGAGTTGCATTTTATTTTGTGTTATTTTGTATTTTAAAAAATGCTAACCTGGTTTAAAAAAAAGTTCTACTTCGACACAGCTGTGCTACGTGGTTCTGCTAACAAAATTCAAAATGATCCATACAGTTATCTCTATAAATTGGTTCTCTCGGGACTATGATACTTTTCTCGTTACTGAAGCGTTTTTTAAAAAAAAAAGACTTGGAAGTGCTACATCCATTCTGTAGTGTGAGTATTCATACTCCAACATATCCTATTCCATATAAGTATTGTACTAAGAATTTTTGGAAGTGTTAGATAGAAAGCAATCATGTATTTTGGAATGCATAACATCAATTTTAGTACTCCATTCCA
This sequence comes from Callorhinchus milii, assembly GCF_018977255.1. Lineage (NCBI taxonomy): Eukaryota > Metazoa > Chordata > Chondrichthyes > Chimaeriformes > Callorhinchidae > Callorhinchus > Callorhinchus milii. Next base: position 123,345,243 of record NW_024704742.1, read on the forward strand.
AAGTTTTGTCAGACTGACATCTGCGTGATACAAACCAACCATCAGTGATTTATTACAAATCAGATTTTACGAGACATCAAAATGCCAGTCAAGTATCGAAGTGATGACTTGGAGTATGTCCTTCTATTAGAAATCTCTAAATGTGAGGTAACCTCAAAAAATAGCAAGTGTCAAGTTGAGACGGTTTTAAGCTTTTTTTTTAAATGGCAACAGTGGCTTTATAGCACTACATTTTTTTTCAAATAAATAATCTGGCCCAAAAATACACTACTGTAGTTAAATGCTTTAAAAGAAAAACTATTTTTATGATGAGACAATCTGTTACATAGCATTTTATTTGACAAGCGAGGAGAGAGGAGCAAATATACCCAATTGTGAAGACAAAACACTGGAGCTAGGAACTATATATTCAGTCAGTTTATCATAGATTGTATTATCTTCCAAATCTGTATGACATGGCAACATTTTCAAATCTCTTATAGCTATCTTTATAGAATTTTAACCACAAAGCTATCTTACTTATATTGCCAAATGTAGAAAGCTTAACGGAGTTGAATTTTGAATGTAAGCTTTTCATAAACAGCTTTTTGGGAAAAACGGAAGGTATACCACTTAAAGAAATCCTTTGTAATTTAAGCTTGATGCTTCAATAAATCTAAGCCACCCGTTATTCTTATTCTCACTTTAGAAAAGCAGCTTTTCTTGATGTAAGCCATACCAAAGCACTTGCTGGATGTTGAAGTAACACTAACACTGAACCTGCTTAACACCAAAGGTTCAATTAAATCATGGGAATTCTGTGTTATATATTACTCTGTATGTTAATGGTGAGAATTCCATATGCCAAGAAAGTGATAAAGTTCAGCCAAATATATATATATAATATATACATATACTGTTATTCCAATTTGTCCAAAACATGTATTTTTTAAAAAGGTTTAAGTTGTACAATTAAACGCCAAACCAATGGTGATGCTTTGCAACATTTCCTTTGCTTGTGTGATGCCGACCTAATGCCTGGAGGACATGAGCACTTGTCTGTTTCTCACACTATTGTTAAAAGAGCTCCTGCAACACACAGCCAGTGGGGTGACACTTTTGATTTCCTGTTAAATTTTCTAACCATATAAGAATCAATTTACAATTCTGTTTAGTGGTGCTCTCCACTCATAACATAGCCTCTCGGTAGCTATTCAGCCCAATAAATAATTAGATCAGAATCCCCATCTATCTACATTTTAACTGGAAGATTCTCACTGGTTGCAGATTTTTTTTTAAAATTAATAATTAAATGTTGGCAATTTAATCCAGTAATTTTAAGCAGCATAATTTACCTATACACTATGACTGCAAGTTATAATGTAGACTTAATGAATAATAAAAAAAATTCTCTGCCATAACAGTTTTTCTTTAAAAAGAATAAAAAGTATACGGTTAGGGCTCTGGCAATGACCCGATGCTTTTCTCATTCTATTCGAGTTAAAAATGAATGTACCTGTGTCTTTATTAGAGCTTCTGTTCGGGGTTTGAAAATATTGCCCATACTCCCTCTAGGAAGGTACTCACTCAGTCCACGGTCTTGCTTCCTATACTTTCTGGCTCCAAAGTTACTAAGCCTTAAACACTGTTACAAATTTGCTTGCAATCCATGTGTTCAAATTTTGTATCATAAATGATTGTTATGCAGAAAGTTTCTTAAGTAGCAATAGAATTTGGAGAAATTGATACTTAAGTTCTTTTGACCGCAGTATTATGCACGAACTGCCCATTAGAGATGTTTTCAGCAAGGAAATTATTGAATAGTTAATCAAGGTCTATTTTGTATTTAAAGCTAAGATATACTGGAATATTGTATCACTAAGGCTAAAATAAAAAGTATGTGTATTTTTAACCCCTCCCTCTTCTCATGTCCTTTGTTTTAGACAGCAAAGAGGAACTCTTGCTACTCTAATTAATAGTGTTTTTCTAATAGACTAATTGAAATCTATGAACAGTTCCTGAAAATGTTGTGCTCTGCTATTATAGTATGCTTCAGAATTATGTGAGTTGTTTTGGGATTAAAGTGTCTGCATTATTTTTACCACCTGTTCGATTACAAATACTTTCAAAGTCAGTATGTTATCTGTACAGATGTTCAGCTATTTAGAAAATGTATATACTGCTTGTTTGCTTTACACATATTAAAAAGAGGTTCACAGCTAGAGTACTGCTCTCACAGCTTTGTAAGTAGTAATGCACTTATTAGACTCTTGTGTAGTTTTCACCACGTAATGTAAGTAGATTCATTTGATGTACAAGTCCAAACATTTGTTTTTATTTGTGTACCTCCGGTCTGCTCCACGTCCCCCGTCCCAATCGCCCCACCATCGGTGGTCGGGCCTTCAGCCTCTCAGCCCCCAGGCTCTGGAACTCTATCCCCCAGTGCCTTCGCCGCTTCCTCCCTTTCCTCCTTCAAGGCCGGTCTCAAAACCTTTCTCTTTGACCGAGCCTTCAGCTCCCCTCTCGACTCTCTACCCCCTCCTCGCTCCCTCCCCTCCCCCTGACCATTTCCCCCCTGCTCGGGTCATGACCCAACTGTGCAGCGCCTTGGGACATCCTCCTGACGTGAAAGGCGCTTTATAAATGGAATCTTGTTGTTGTTATTGTTGTACCTTTTTATTTGATCCTAAATTGTAATATTAGATTGTGTTGACGAACAAGAAGGCTATTAAGGTCATTTTACCTGAAATGTATTATTGGAAGTATTCCCATTTTTTAAAAAGCATTAAATCTGTGGTACACTTAATGTTCCTAGTTGTATACCATTTACGGTAGTTTTGTTGCAAAGTAGTACTAAAATTCCCAAATGGAATAATTTGCCTTTTCATAATCAAAGATATGTATGAAATATTATTTTCCAGTAGAAAAAATAAACATCCCGGTTTACCAACTCAGACTGTTTGTGCAAATTATTAGTCTCGCTAACTTTAAAATTGCATTGAATATGATGCTAAAATTGTAAAGTCACCACTAATATTTACAGTATACTTGCCGTAAAGTATAATAGTCATAATACATGGGTATGAAAGAACAAATCCTCTAGATAACATCAGTCATTCACTTCATGGCTGTTTCTGAGACATTGCTGTGTGCAAATTGGATGCCGTGTTTGCCCACAAATACAGTCAATACATTTCCCAGTAAAATCTTATGAAGTGCTTTGAGATGATCTGATATGATAAGGTGCAATCTCAAATGCGAGGATTATTATTATTTAGTACGTCTATTGTACTACTGCTACTGGCTCTTCCATCAAAGCCCATCACCAATATGACTTACCACCTGTTTTACGGAGCTGCATTTATTGTGATGGTGTTTCTATTCTCAATATTCAAATTCTGTTGTTTTTAAAAGCTTTCATAACAACTATAATTTTTTTGTCTTTGTTTCCTCTTAGATATTTTAAGTTTCGCAGGAAATAAAATGCACTCGGCTATAGCCTCTACAATTTTTTTTTGCATTGTTTCCGGTTAAATATTTTTAAATTATGAGGAAATGCAGTTTTTCTTTAAATATTTTTAAACAGCTGTGTTGATTTGAATTTGCAGTATATATCAATATTAATTTCAGACAAAATATCAGGCATTTTGCTCCTGCTCTCTGGAACTCCATTCCCGAGGCTCTCTGCATTGCTCTCTTCATTCTTACCTTCAGAAACCATACAACTTTGACCACCTCCACCCACCCACCAAGTTGGAGGGAAATTGGAATCGGAGGAGGCAGCAAATGTCTTACAAAGAGAACTTAATTGGACATGGCTATCGGCTAATGATTGACAAATTAAGTTCAATACCAAGTATTATATATGAGTCCGTAGATGGTAGAGCGCTTGCCAAGGAAGAAGCTCAAAGAGATTTTGTTCTGCAACTCAAAACTGAGGTATCAATAAAAAGGAAAAACAGATGCTAGGTTATAGTCCTAAATCAGTTGATTTCAGATCCCTTTGGCAAATTAAGTATAATGTAAGAAATGTGATGTAATTCACTTATGTAATTCTCCAACTGGTTGATCATTGTCTTCTCACATATACTCCCTAAGGCCTAGAGGAAGGAGTGATATTTACTGCCTTTTAAAAAGTAAAGTTTATATTTTTATTTCAAGTTCCATGAAATACTTTGTGGTCTGGCTTCATTTTCAATTGAACTAACTGCGCAATTCTATCGCTCCATCCTCTTTTTGATCATGTACTAGAGGACCACCAACCGGTTGGAAACCCCTGGTCTAGATGGTGATAATAATAACCCTTGCATTTGATATAGTGCCTTCTCACATTGTTGAGACTTCTCAAAGCGCTTCACAGAACATATTGTGAAGTGGATTGACTGTGAATTTGGTGGGCGGCAGCCAATTGCGCACAGCAGTGTCCCACAAACAGTCTTGGATTGAGTGACCAAATTATTATTATTATTATTTGGTTTGAAGGGATCATTACCCCCCAGAAAAATACCTAAGAGGAATGGAGAAGCAAAGAGATCTGGAAATTCAGATCCACAAATCTCTAAAAGTAGCTGTAAAGGTAGATAAGGCTGTAGAAAAGCCCTCTTGGGCTTTATATCCAGAGGGATAGAATATAAAAGTGAGGAGGTGATGTTGAATTTGTACAACATTCAATATCACCTCTTAGACCACATTTAGATTATTGTATCCAATTCTGGTCTCCACATTTTAAGCAAGCTCTTTAGTGCTCTGGCCAAGCTTCACCTGGAGTAGTGCATGTGGTTTTGGATGTTGCAATATAAGGGCTGTCTATACCTTAGAGGTAGAGAAGAGCAACATGGACGATTCCCATTGTAGAAGAAATGAGCTATGAGGGTTAACTAGATAATCCAGTGCTCTTCAGCCTTGAAAAAAGAGGTTTCAGTGGACACTTAAAAGAGGTAAACGTGATTTTAAATAGGCTGAGAAAATAAACCGCCAAAATACTTTAGTATACAACAAGGTGTCAGAACAAGATGGCACAGGTTCAGGGTTGCAAACAGAAATGTACGAAACCTGCAACACATCAATCAGCATTTGGATGAAAATAAATGGGTTAATTTTTCATGTGGGAAGTGCATCTATTTTTCTTGTTCAAATCCTTATTGATCTGCTGTGGATTTCCACTATTTCTATTGTCCACCCAAACACTGCTTCTGATGACTGTTAGGCTAAAAGCAGCATAGGTTGACTGACTAAATAATATCCATGACAATAACAACAAGGTACAACAACAAGATTACATTTGTATAGCGCCTTTCACGTCGGGAGGACATCCCAAGGCGCTGGACAGAGTACAGCATTTCAGACCCGAGCTGCGGTGGGGGGAGGGGGTGGCCGATGGCATGGTTGAAGAGGAGGGTCTTGAGGCAGGTCTTGAAGGAGGCTAAGGAGGGGGGCGAGGTGGAGTGATTGGGGGATGGAATTCCAGAGGTTGGGGGCAGAGTGGCTGAAGGCTCTCCCGCCAATGGTGGGGCGGGTGGGTTGGGGAACGTGGAGCCGGCCAGAGCCGGTTGAGCAGAGGGAGCGGGTGGGTTGGTAGGGGGTTAGGAGGTCGCAGAGGTAGGGTGGGGCGAGTCCATGGAGGGCTTTGTATGTGAGGACCAGGATCTTGAACTGGATCCTCTGAAGGACAGGGAGCCAGTGGAGTCGGGCGAGAGTGGGGAGATGGGGTCACGGAGTTTGGTGCAGGAGAGGACATGGGCTGCAGAGTTCTGGATTATCTGCAGCCTGTGGAGGGAGGAGTTGGGAAGGCCAACAAGCAGGGCATTTGCATAGTCGAGCCTGGAGGTGATGAAGGCATGAACAAGAGTTTCAGTGGCCTGAGGGATGAGGTAGTGGTGGAGTCGGGTGATGTTATGGAGGTGAGGGAAGGCAGAGCGGGTCATGGCATTTGGGCTACACAGTAGCTGGTCATTTCCAAACTGTTGATGATATAAAACATGACTGAATAAAATTGATAGCCCCAAAATAAAAGCATAAGATTGTTTTCTAATTGAACCGACATTAACTAGATAAATACTTGAACTGTGAGTGTCACTACATTGTCTGAGCTGCACAGATTCTGCTGCTGGGTTTCCTCCCAGAGGGTTTTCACCAGTCAATTTTGGCATGTGAGCAGTATTGACATTTCCGTCCCTAAACCATCTGGCTAGAAATGATAACACTAATAAGGAGACACTTCTCACACTATTTTGTCTTAAAATTTAAGAGTGCACAGAATTATAGTAAATTCTTCAAGTCAGTCTAATTTGGACGCTGGTTCTTTTATGAACTGCAAGAAAACCAGCATTCAAATGTCACAATTTTCTACAATTCTACAAGTAATCTAAAATTTTAAGACAAAACACTCTTAGAAATATAGAAACAGGAGTAGGCTATTCAGCCATTTTACCTTAATTACCCTGACCTAACAAATATCCATCTTCTGCTGTCTTGAAAATTTGAATGGATCCAGCATCCAAAGTCTTTTGAGGGAGAGAGCTCCAGATTTCACTACCCTTTGGGTGAAAAACTGCTTCTTAATAATATCACCTTAATCTTGCCGGTTAAGGTGATATTTTCAGCCTTTCAATGAGGACATTTGGCCCATCAAGCCTTTGTTTGCACATCACTGGAGTAAACGACTCAATGCCTGGAAGAGTAAAGTATAAGTATCATGTGATATTGTGCAAAGTATAAGGTGATCCATTAAACCTGACCTTGTTGAGCTTCGGTTCACTTAGAGTGCAGACCAGCTATATTGGAAGTACAGTAAACATGGGTTACAGTGCTGACTATAGGGCTTCCCACACTACAAATTTGCTGCCTTGGGTTGTCAGTCGCCGCTGACAATCCAAGGCATGAAGGAAAGCGTGAAGGAAATGATGCCAGCGACCCTTTCTTGCACCTTGTGGATATGCACCAAATGCGCAGGAAATAATGTCAGCGGTGACCTGACATCCTGGAAACAGGAACAGCGACATTTGGGATCTAAGAATTTTGGGGTTGCCCTGTGTGTGGCCTGATCTGACAAAACTATTCTTAAAAAATCCACCAAAAATGTAGAACTCGTTTAATTCAGATTGGAGGAATGTGAAGCTTTTATTTATCTGACTAAACTAATTTTCTATGATTAAGCCTCACTTTGCAGGATTGCTACGTGTTGCAGCAGCGCCAGTTACACTGTCAGCTAATCTGGTTCTCTTTTTAAGAACTGATTTTCTCTATGAAACATAGTCAGCATTCCAACAAAACCCAGTAAAGAGAAATGAATCTGGCAGTGCTTCAAAGCACAGATTCCTGTTCCATGAGCTGTTTATCCTTGCACATTTGTTTGGGGGGGATTTTAATGCATTTACTGTGAAGTAGGTTGCACTTTAACATGGAATTTCACGTGACCTTATTTTATATTTACGTTAGTAGACAGACTAGCTGCATTTGTAGGAATCATATTTTCGTATATCTTTCAATCCACTGTCAATGCCAGGATGAACCTTGTATATTGTAGCTGCTCCCCTCCACATTCCAATCCAGTAATTGAAGTTGTAGTAAACCTGTATTATGGTAAGGGTAGAAAGGGTAAAGGGTACTGTTCATCCTAAAGGTGTGCTGTGTTTTGTGCATGGAAAGCATTTCTATCGCTGTCCCTGCATGGTTGAGTGAGTAGTTGAGCCATTCAGTGTGCAAAAGGCCCAATTATAATACACAATCTGTGCTGAATTAGGTAATTTCAGATTGAGCCAAAATAGGAATTTCAATTATCCTTAAAATAAGAAAGGAAAGTGAGCCATGATTATAGCTATGCAACCACCTTTGTTAGCAGTATGGATGCCAAATGAAGATTGGATGAGCCTCAGTTTCTCATTGCCCCTGTACTCGCTGAATAATGGCCATTAAGTGCAGAGAGCACGAGACACCTGTGGAAGTCTACCCAGGGCAAGGATAAAAGATACAAGTGCCTTCAGAAGAGAACATGAATGGAGAAAATTGGATACTTTACTTCAGTGATAGAACCATAGAAATTTACAACACAGAGGAAGACTATTTGGCCCATTATGTCTGTGCTGGCTTTTTGAAAGAGCAAACTATTCAGTCTCATTTCCCTTCCTTTTCTTCATACATTTGCGAATTACTCATTTTCAGATATCTGTCTAGTTCCCACTTGAAACTATTATGGATCCTACCTTGACCACTGTACCCAGGCAATCTATGTGCTAACAACCCTCTGCAGTAAATTCTTGACTTTGTTTTAGGACTCCGGGTTTCCAGAATTTTAACCTAACCAGACTGTTACCGAAACTTAAACATTTTTTAAAAAAATCTGCTGACTAAAAATTTCTGCAGACCCTTGTGCATTTAAACTTTCGATTCCCAGCTCTCCAAGCACGTGCCAATGCCACTCTAAGCAGCCTCACCGTGCTTTTAAAATGATGTTAAATTACTGTAATGATGTTGTAATTACACCTTGCAGGAAATTCCAACTCACACCTCCCACCCCCATTAGTCTGAAGTTTTAGTGAAAAAAATTCTCCTAATCCTCCCCTTCGTTCACTTGCTATCAGAAATCAGTGCCTGTTAATCACTGGCGTTCTGCCACTCTGCCCCCACCCTCTGTAACTCCATCCCATAGTCCCTCTGCCTCGCCTCCTCCCTTGCCTATTTCAAGACCCATCTCAAGACCTTCCTCTTCGACTGGCTTTTGAGCACCATGCTTCCCCCCCCCACCCTCCACCCTCCCCAATCCCGACCCCCAGCGTGGGTCCAAAACACTGAACGTCCAGCACCATGGAACGTAATTTTGTAGTTGTTGTTATTGATTCTATAAAAAACCCTCATATTTAAAGATCTCTATCAGGTCTCCTCTTAACCTTCCCTTAACCTTATATAATTTGCAAACCTTCAAGCATGGCATCCGTTATTTTCTTGTCTTTAATTTTTTTTAACAAAGTAGCCAAGTGGACTAAGAGTTAACAGGGTTTTCTTTGAAAAAAAGCCTCAGACAAATCTGGTAATTATTTCAAACTATCATTTTCAATTGCATGAACATGAAGCAATTTTTGCAATGAACTGTGAACTTATTACTCATACTATGCTGCAATGATGCGTCTTGGAATTTCCCAGTGTAATTTAAGATTTGTTGCCAGTGCAAGGCTGCAAACTATGAAATCACTTCTGTCTTGTGGTAAAGGTTATTACATTTTGCACGTATGCTGTCTGGAAATCTCACATGTTTTCCTTTCGATTTTCCAATCTAAGCATACACTTATTCACACGCAGTTCAAATCATTGCACAAGCTAAACAGAACGTGATGGGTAAATCAATGTTTGGCTTCTAATAAACTGCCTTCTGCACAATGCTGGGCATTTTAAAACAGTGGAACCTCACTAATCTGGTCACTCAAGTGACCAGGCAAGAGTGACCTACTTGTGAGGTGACCTGATTACTGAAACAGGTCGGGTGATTCAGGTCACTGATGTAATGTTAAGGGCATTGGTAATGGCCAAGGCTGATGAACATTCACCAACGATACTTTATAATCTCATTATAAATAAAGGCATTGTCACATTTAACACAAAAGCTGTCATGTATTAGCCTTCCTTTTGAGAATGCATCAAACTTGTGTTCTGCTAATGTATACAGATCAACAGCTACTGTCTGTCTATGACCTTTGCTGTTACTGTGTTTGATTATAAGTCCATTCTCTCATGTAAGGACAACTCCTTCCGTGGTGGCGTGTTTACAGCACTTACTAAGAATTGGCAGCAGGAGCTCAGGTTAGGCCACGGGAATCGGGTAAAGTCAATTTCCCGTTGGTGCCATTTCTACGATCCCAATACTCCCCGCACTGCGAATCCGCAATCGGAGCCCCCTCCACCCACAGTAGCAGCGTCGAGGAAACAGCGTGAGAAGCCTGTGGCCTAGCCCACTGTGTACTGTACAGGTTAGTAGCAGAGGGGGGTGTTTGTACTGTGTTTGAAGCGAAGGAGGGCGCTGTAGCGGTCGCAATCAATGACCGTTATCCTGAATAGTGAGGTGCCCGGTTTACTGAAGCCGACAGCCTATCTTTTAGTGTAGACCATGAAAGAGACTGAAAATGTGCCCACAATTGTGAGGTGGCTGGATTACCAAGGCGACTGCAAACCGGGTTTCCAATGTAGTGCTTTTGAAATCCTGTTGTTTCCCTTTTTGTTCTACGTAAGTGTGTGTGGAAGATCGAACACTTTAGCATTACATTAAACTTTGACTTTGTACACATTGTCGTTGACATATACCTGGAACAGTGGACATAATATTTTCTGATCACCTGCAAACTAAATAAAGATAATGGAACCTGGGACCCACCAATTTAGCTCCCAGATTTTCTCCCGTTTCCTCAATGGTGACCATCCCCGATGGATGGGGCATGGGATTGGGGGGGCAATGACAAATATTCCGTCCATGTGCAGAATGAAAAGCTTCCCTTTGGCTGTTCAGTTACTGATCGCAGTAGCTGGGCTTGTCAGAGGAGAAATTCCAATGGCAGGGATGCTACTTCTTCTGCTTGTTCTTTGTCCCCTTCACTCCAACATTGGCGGCTTCATTTTCAGCCACTACTCCTCAAAGCTTTGGAATTCTCCTCCAATCCCCCAGTCCCTCCACCTGTCCATCTCCTTCCCCGCTTTTAGATCATGACTGAAGACCTTCCTTTTCAACCGTGCTTACGGTCACCTCCTCCCTCCCCCTGGTTCAGCGTCAGGCTCCGCCACTGCTTAAGCTCTCCGAAACGCTACCCCACATGAAGGGCGCTATGTAAATGCAAGGTGTTGTTGTTGCTTCAGCTACTGGTTGTTCACAGCATTGTCACGTTTTGCTCCTTCAATGTCAGCTCTGCCTATCATTGTGAATCAGAAGTATTGGACTGCTCATCTACTAACAGGGAACGTGAGGGAGCTGAGATTAGACCTTCCTGAGACCAGTTAGCTTTAGCCTACTGACGACATGTTGCTTCAATGGTAATCCTGTTCACTGCAAGATGAACCACATGTTCAGTCACTTAGCGGATGTGCTTGGCTGAGGAACCAATGATGCATGGGTTATCTGAGAGATAATGACTAATTCCCCTAATGTCAGGTTGATGTGTAATAATAACAGTACTTCAATCAGGCATCATCTTACACCAACTGCCCCCGACCCAGATATTTTTATATTACATAGAGGGGGTAGTGTGGTGTATGATTCAATATTTATCACAAAGATTAATAATAATCCTTGAATGAAATAGTGCCTTATCATGTTGGAACGATGTTTCAAAGCACTTCACAGGTTCTATTGTGAAATGGAGTGACTGTGTGTTTGTAGGTGAACCCAGCAGCTCAATTACACACAGCAATGTCCCACAAACAGCCATGAAGTGAATGATCAATTTTATTCAGGGGATTGCTGGCCAGGATAGTGGAGATACTCCCTTTTCTTTTTGAACAGTGCCATCTTTCGAATAGTGATCTTTACCATCGACCTGAACAGGCAGTCTGGACCTCTGTTTAAATCTCATCCAAAGGCTAGCACCTCCGACAATGCATCACATTGCCAGCACTAAACGGGAGTGCCATCTATGTGACTTCAAGTTCCAACATGGGCTCACGCTCACAACCTTCTGACTCTGAGGCAAGTGTGCTACCACTGAGCCAAGCTGACACACCCTTTAATGCATGCCCTTAGATCCTGTCCTTAACAAATAGATTCGGGGGTGAACAATCACTTTGCCTTAACCCCACGACTTTCAGAGAATAATATTAATAATACTTACATTTGAAACATTTGAAAGGATGTCTCAAATCTCTTCACAGGATATACTGTAAAGCGGAGTGATTGTATTTTTTGAGTGAATAGAGAATAGTTTCCTCCTTATGTATTTTCAGAATTTCAAAATGTCTCTGTGTTTGTCTACTAGTTAGGTAGGGTTGAGAATTTTTTTTTAAGTTTAGGATACAGTTAAAGTTAAAGTATAGGTTCTTTAACTTTTGATTTTAATTTTAAGACAGAATGAGATGAAGCCAGCCTCAATCACTCCACCCATGGCTGATACTAATTTTGTGCAAATTTCCATCCTCAACTAAAAAAAAGGCATCAAATGGGGGCACAAAATTAGTGAGAAAACCAATATTCCCTGATAAACATGTCAAGGGATTTATGTATTACGTATATACATTAAAGGTATTTATGCTTCATCAATGAATAATAATAATAATAATAATCCCTGCATTTGATAATGCCTCATTAGGTCTTTGAGACGTCTCAAAGAGCTTCACAGAATATACTGTAAAGTGAGTTGACCGTATATTTTGTGGGCGAATAAAAAGCATTCCATATGTTACACTGCTCATAATGGATATTACTGATCTTGCCAGGATAGATCTAAAAATAACATCATTCTTCAGTAAAGAGGGCAAGTACATTTCTGACAATACTTCTAAAGCCACAGCTCAATGGAATAGCTTCTGCAATTTACTTCTTACTCTGCATGCTTCTTTTTTTAAACGTTTTATGTCTAAAGACAACTTTCATTGGAGTTAGAATAAATGATATTATTAAACTTTCTGACTTTTAAAATTGTCTCCAGCCCTTTGTTAATTTTGACTCTTTCTAGCTTGCTCTCCCCCTCTTCTCTTACCTCTAGCATTTCCCAAATGAAGCCCACCACCCACTTACACCCTTAACCCCATCCCTACTCCTCTCCTGACCTCCTAATCCTTGCCCCCATCTTCAACCTCTCTCTGTCCATTGGCACAGTTCCCAATGCCTAAAAGCAGCAGTCATCACCACACTCTCAAAAAACCTTCCCTCAAGCCACCACAATTTCCTAACTACAGTACCATCTCCAACCTCTCTTTCCAAGATCCTGGAACAAGTAGTTGCTTCCCAGCTTCGCTCTTTCCTCTCTTGCCATTCCCTGCCTGAACCCTCCAATCTGGTTTCCGTGCTGCCCACAGTTCAGAGGCAGCCCTCATTAAATTCACAAATGACATTCTGTTCATCTGTGACCAGGGGGTTTCTCTGCCTACTTGTCCTCCTTGTTTCTCTGCCACCTTTGCTACTGTTGACCTCTCTATTCTTCTCCCTCAGGCCGATTAGACTCCACGCTTTCATCACATCCAGGCTTCACTATGCCAACTCTACTCATGGTAGTTCCCAACTCTTCCCTCCACAAGATGCAGATTATTCAGAAGTCTGCAGCTCATGTCCTTTCCCGCACTTAACTCCATGAGCTTATCACCTCCATCCTCGAGTGCTCCACTGGCTTCCCATCCCTCAGAGGATTGAGTTCAAGATCCTCGTCTTCACTTTTAAAGCCCTCCATGGCTTGTCCCACACTACCTCTGTGACCTACTAAAACCTTACCATCCCGCCTGCTCTCTCCACTTGGCAGACAGTGGCCTGATTTACATCCCCCACTCTGCCCGCTCCACCATCGGCGGTCGAGTCTTCAGCCTTTCTGTCCCCATCTTTGGAACTTCATCACCGAGTCCCTTCACCCGGCCCCTTCCCTCATTCAAGGCCCATCTCAATACCTTCCTCTTTGACCATGGCTTTGATTATCTCCCCACCCCCAAACCGCTTGCCCTCCACCCCTTTTGAATCCAACCCCCAGCTCAGGTACAAATCCTCGACTGTCCAGCGCTTGAGACCTCCTCCTGACAACAACAACAACAACAAGATTCCATTTATAGAGCGCCTTTCACGTCGGGAGGACGTCCCAAGGCGCTGTACAGTTGGGTCAGGACCCGAGCAGGGGGGAGATGGTCAGGGTGAGGGGAGGGAAGGGAGGGAGCGAGGAGGGGGTAGAGAGTCGAGAGGGGAGCTGAAGGCACGGTCAAAGAGAAAGGTCTTGAGACCGGCCTTGAAGGAGAAAAGGGAGGAGGCAAGGCGAAGGCACTGGGGGATAGAGTTCCAGAGCCTAGGGGCTGAGAGGCTGAAGGCCCGGCCACCGATGGTAGGGTGGTTGGGGCGGGGGATGTGGAGCAGACCGGAGCCAGAGGAACGGAGGGTACGGGCAGGTAGATAGGGTGATAGTAGGTTGGAGAGGTAGGAGGGAGCGAGGCCGTGAATGGCCTTGTAGGTGAGGATGAGGATCTTGAATTCGATCCTCTGGGGGATGGGGAGCCAGTGGAGGGGAGCGAGGGTGGGAGTGATGTGGTCCCGAAGCCTGGTGCGGGACAGTACACGAGCTGCAGAGTTCTGAATGACCTGCAGCTTGTGGAGGGAGGTGCCGGGAAGGCCGGCGAGGAGAGAGTTCCCATAGTCCAGCCTTGAGGTGATAAAGGCGTGGACCAGAGTTTCAGCAGCGTGAGGGGTGAGGTAGTGCCGTAGTCTGGCGATATTCCGGAGGTGATGGAAGGCGGTGCCAGTTGTGGCGCGGATATGAGGGAGAAAGGACAGCTCAGGGTCGAACAGAACACCGAGGTTCCTGACTGGCTTTGAGAGGTGGAGAGTGCAGCCTTGGATGCTGATGCTGTCAGCGCCTGAGGTGCGGAGGCGCTGACGTGAGCCAATCAGGAGGGCCTCAGTTTTGCACACGTTGAGCTGAAGAAAGTTGTCTCTCGTCCAGGACTCGATGTCGGACAGGCAGCTGTCAGGACATCGGTGGTCGTGGAGTTGAGAGTAGAGGAGGAAAGGTAGAGTTGGGTGTCATCCGCATACATGTGGAAGTTAACCCCATGTCTGCGGATGATGTCACCAAGGGGGAGCATATAGAGGGTGAAGAGGAGGGGACCGAGGACAGAGCCCTGAGGGACACCGCACGAGACAGTGCGGGGGCTGGAGGAAAAGCCATTCGAGAAAACAAAGTGAAGATGGTGGGAGAGGTACAACCTGAACCACTCAAGGACAGGGCCTTGAAGGTTGAGGTGGGAGGACAAGCGGTGGAGGAGGATAGCATGGTCGACCGTATCGAATGCTGCCGATAGGTCGAGGAGGACGAGAAGGCAGAGGGAGCCCTGGTCACAGATGGTCAGGATGTCATTGGTGACCTTGACCAGGGCAGTTTCTGTGCTATGGGCAGCACGGAAACCCGACTGAAGGGGTTCAAATAATGAATGGGTGGAGAGGAAAGAGCGCAGCTGGGAGGCGACAACTCGTTCCAGGACCTTGGACAGGAAGGGGAGGTTGGAGATGGGCCGGTAGCTTGATAGCTGCGACGCATCAAGGGAGGGTTTTTTCAAGGTGGGAGTGATGGTGGCAGTTTTTAAGGGAATGGGGACAGAGCCAGAGGAGAGGGACAGGTTGATGATGTCTGTGATATGTGGGGCAAGGAGGTGGAGCTGGGAGATAAGGAGTGGAGTGGGGATGGGGTCAAGGGAGCAGGTGGTGGGTTTCAGGGATAGGATGAGTTTAGTGACAGAGGGTGGGGAAACGGGTACGAAAGTGTGTAGGGGAGGATGGGTAGGAGTCAGAGTGTGGGAGGGAGAGGGTGGGGGATGGGTGGATGTTGGAGGGGAAGTGACCGCGGAGCGAATTCCCTTGATTTTGGATTCAAGGAAATCCAGCATCTCCTCACAGTGAAGGTTGGAGGAGATGACCTGCGCGGGGTGGCGGGGGGGACGGAGGAGTCGGGATGTGGTAGAAAACAGTAGCCTGGGGTTGTTCTTTGCCTCCAGGATTATCCTGGAGTAGAAGGACGACTTGGCCGAGGCTAGAGTGGAGCGGTAGATTTTGAGGAGGTCCAGCCAGATTTGTCGGTGGACCGTTAAGCCAGATTTGACACAGGTGCGTTCAGCGGCCCGCACCTGGCTTTTCAGTGAGCGGAGGTGGGTGGTGAACCAGGGGGAGGAGCGAGAGTAGGAGACAGTACGGGAGGTGATGGGGGCAAGAGTATCGAGTATGGAGGAGAGAGTGTTGTGGAGGAGGGTGAGAGGAGAAGAGGGGTCAGTGAGGGTTGAGAGGGGAAGAGAAGTTCAGAGGACTCCAAGGCAGCGGTTAGGGATTGTGGAGGTAACTTCTTCCAGGGGCGGTAGAAGATGGTGGTGGGTCTGGTGGAGGTGGGGAGGGGGGTGGAGGTGGTGAAGGAGATGAAGTGGTGGTCGAAGACGACCTTGTCGGTGATAGTGACATCCGAGACACTGAGGCCCCGGGTGATCACCAAGTCGAGTGGGTGGCCGTGACTGTGAGTGGGGGAGTTGATGTGGAGGGAGAGATTGAGCGAGGAGAGCAGGGAAGAGAAGTCTGAGGAGATGGAGCAGGAGGGGGTGAAGTGTAGGTTGAAGTCGCCCAGGATGATGAGGCGATCAGAACAGAGGCAGAGAGATGTAAGAAGTGTCGAAATATCGTAGATGAAGGTGGGAGAGGTTTTAGGGGGCCGGTAGTATTATTATTGCTATTATTATTGCTATTATTATTATTTTTGAGCGAGAGTAAGGAGGGGTGGGAGAGGGTGAGGTGCTCGAAAGAGGGGAAAGAGCCAGAGGAGTTGGGGGATAGGGCAAGTGGTGTCCTTGAGATAAGGGCTACACCACCGCCACGGCGGTTGGGGCGAGGGATGTGGTGGGAGGTGTAGCCGGGTGGTGTGGCCTCCGTGAGGGGGAAGGCCATATATAAATGCAATTTGTTTTTGTTGTTGTGCTGTAAGACATCTCAATAATGTAATAAAGTGCAATATAAAATACAAGGATTCATTTATTTTATTCACTTCGGACAACAACAAATTTAGAAATGATCTAGAGGCAATAATTTTACATAGAATTACATAGACTGTTACAGCACAGGAACAAGCCATTCCTTTCAAATGGTCCATGCCAGTGTCAACCTCTTCTTTATGTATCCATCAAACCACTTAAGAATGTTATTTATTTGTTTTATTAATGCTCTTGGTTTAGGTTGCTGCTTCTTTTTGTTGCACTTCTTCCTCCATTCAAACGCCATTGGATCTCAAAGACTCTTGGAACAACGTTCATCATACACAGTCACCACACTTTACAGTCAAACTGTGAAGCATTTTGAGACTTTCAGTGACAAGATAAAATGCTATGTCAAATGCAGGTATTATTATTATTGCTATTATTATTATCCCTTTAAAGCGATTTGTTATTTTTGTCCTAACTGCATTTTCACACGATCACAAGATTACAAGATTTGGATGAAGCAAGCCTTCAGCCCATCCAATCTCATCCTTTCAGCACACCTATCCATTAAATTGCTTTTTAAATGAGTACAGTGTATCTCCTCTGCCAACATTCATGGAAACCTAGTCCAATATTTTGTTTAAAAACCCTTGTTTATTAGTCTTCAGTGTTCCCGCTTCCCACCATCAGAATGCAGGTTTCTTCATTTCTGTTTTGCAATCTTTTTGAGGTTAACTTTGCAACAGTCTTATTGTGACACCATTTAGCAAATTGTTATTTCAATGTCGCCCAGGCCTTTCTATGGAATAACGCAACCAAGACCAGTGAGAGAGGAGAGTTTAGATTGTTTTGCTATGTATTTATTTTTTTTAGGTAAGGGTTTCAAGGAATATAGGGCAAGGGCTTGTAATTGGAATCAAGGTACAGATCAGCATGATCTTGTAGAAAGGTGGAACAGGCTCGAGGGCCTGAATGGCCTATGTTCCTATGTTACAACACAATACAATACAAAATTGCATTTGTAAAGCGCCTTGCAGGTCGGGAGGACGTCCCAAGGCGCTAATGTTCCTATGTTACTTTTAAATACAGCCTTTCATGGAACTTGTTTGTGAGGCACTGTCTTTTAATCTCAATTCAAAGTTTTTGTCTACATTAAAATGCTTTAATTTTCTTCCATACATTAACATAGTTATTCCTATCAACTTTTGATGTAAAAGTATGAATGCATTGATACTTTTTGCAAATTTTACAAGTATAAATAAACTATCAGAGCCTGTTTCACTCATGAAGCAGTACTACATACTGTGCATTTGTTTTGTTCAGCCAGCTGTCTGACACATGCGGAGATTAAGCTGAGATTTCCATGCATCCCACCTACACATGGAAAGTCCAGAGATACATTGATGGAATGGAATGCACACTCTCCCTGGAGAGACACATCCTGCTTACCTAATTCCGGAAAGTATAAGGTGCAGGTTGGCAAGAGCCTAGACTTGGGAAACCCAGAGTATGCGTTGGGGTACTGCTGGAGTCTAACCATCTAAAACTGCACAGCTTGCCATTGATATCACTGTCTATCAAGCTTTCCCACTGCTTGTCCAGCTAGGACCATCCACATGTTAAGGCTTTGGCTTGCAGGGTTAACAGGAGCTGAGTGGGATGGCTCCCTGCTCCCAGTGACTGGTCACTGTGTAGTAAAAAGATAGACAATAAAGCCAACTATTAGTTAAGTGATACATGCACAGCCTGAGCTTTCATTGTACATTGTAATCTGGGATTCATAATCTAATCTATGGAGCCTAGTGTGGGAAAGGACACAAGCTGCAGAGTTCTGGATGCATATATACCAAATGCAAGGATTATTCTTTTTATAGAAATTATACAGGGTCAGAAAAGACTATTGTGGTCCATCTGGATTTTTCTGAACAACAATGCACAAGGTTAGAGACCAAGGTTAAACCGTATCATTTCTTTAGGCCAAACATGCTTCAATGACTGATCAATTTATTCACAGTTTGTTTGACTTGAAATCTTGGTACCGTCTGTTTTTAAGCAACAGACCAATCTGCTCTTGCGTACCTCGGATGTGGAAACAAACAGTGAACGCGCTGCAGTTTAACTCAAATTCTTGCTCCGGGCTAGAAAGGTTAATTATTACTTTTGTACTGAGAAAACAAATATATTCTTTGCAAAGAAGAGAAAAATAGCTCAGGGCCTTCAACACTGTGATCTCAACTGCCAAGAAAAAAAAACAGAATAAGTTTAATTAAATGTCAGGATGAATTATCAAAAAGTTGATTTTATTTAGTAATATAAACATATATGAACTTGCTGTACTACATTAAACTTGCATTTATATTGTGCCTTTCAAGTACAAAATTGCCCTTGACAACTGTATGCCTCGAGCAACAAGAAAGGAGATTTAAAGATGTTAATGAAAGGCACAGTTTAAGAGATATGTTTTTTCGGAGGATTTCGAAGGCAGGAAGAGAGGTTTCCTGGTGAAATTATTTTGGAAGAGTTCCAGAGGGCAGAGGCATGTCAGTTTAACCACAGATGGTAAAGCAAATAGAATGGGGAACAAGCAATAGTCCAGAACCAGAAGTATGGAAAGAGAAGGCAGGAAACCAGGACTGAAAGAGATTGAGTGGAATGGTGAGGTGAGATTGTGGAGTAATTTGAAGACCAGGACATGTAACTTAGAATTAGTCTGCTGAAGGAGCCAGCGGAGTTCGATTAGACGGGGATAATAGATATATGGAGCATTGTGTTGGGAGAGAACAGGGTCTAAATCGTTTAGAGCTTCAAGGGAATGGAGCTTGTGAGGCTGGTGGATAAAGCATTGGAAAATTCTACCTTGAGGTTGTTCTGAATCAGTTAAAACCACAGATTTAGTAAATACAGGATGATTCCCTGTAACATGCTGGCAAATGTTGGTCCCAGGCAGAGTGAAGTTATAATGGTAGTCCATAAATCCCTCTCTTCAAAGTGGAAGCACAATCAATCCAGATCTGAATAATGTGTGGGAGGTTCAGGGCCCTGGGCATGGCTGGTGAAAAGCAATGAGAACATGATCAACCTGATAGCTGATTCAATTTACTGGACTCTATCATGCGTTTTGAATACTAAACATGAGCGAACTCGGAGAAAGTAATCACGACTATATTGAACAAAGAATATTATGGATAAAAGCTGTCTGTGGGGCCTCTGTGAACCCATCACCCCATCCTCCACTGACTGCCTATTCTTCCAGTGGACCGACTGACTTTAAGATCCTCATTCTAACTTTCAAATGTCATAAGGCCATAACCTCACCTCTGTGATCTCCTGCAGTCCCTCTCCCCCACACCCCCACCCAAGGCATTATGCTCTACCAATTCAGGTGTGTTCCAGATCCTTCACCCTATCAGCTCTTCAACATTGCCGGAACTTTCAGCCACTCTCTCTGGAACTAACTCCCTAAATCCCTTCACCTCACTCCTTCCCACGTCACTTTCAAACCCCATCTAAAATATCTTTCTCTGTGCTTTTGTGTCAACTTCCCCTGCCACACCCCCTCTCCCCTCCTTATTTCCCCCTGATCGGACTCCCACACTGTCTCCGTGAAGCACTTTGATATATCTTACCTGAAAAGAGCTATATTAGTGCAAGTTGTTATTGAATAACTAAAACCTTGGGACGTTCTCCTGAAGTGAAAGGTACTATACAAATGTAATTTGTTGTTGTTATCATGATCTCTGAGTTACCTTGTGGAGTACAGAATTTGTTTGAAACTCCTTGGAAGAGACTACCTCCTTCTCCCCCGAAGTCTCCGCAACATTGGATTTCAGCCTTTGACCAAACAATGTCATTTTCAAAAGGTGTAGGAGTAAATCACATTACTGGTGACGATTTTTGAAGACTACAGTCTCTTCGGACATGGCTTCTATGGGCCTCACCAAATACTGTCTTAATTTTAAGGTGGTATCTGGTGAAGTAGGGTTGCAATGTTCCCTCTGTAGCTAGGGTGAGCCCCCACCGTGTTGACTAAAACCCCACCAAGTTGGCAATATCTCAAGGTCAGGGAGTTCACACACAAATCTCTTAATGGGGTTTAGTTTTGACTGTATTTTCTGTCCACGTAATAACTATCATCAGGACCTCTAACCTATTTTACATATTATAAGTTTCAATAGTTTCCTCAGCTTGTTCTAACACGTGTTCTAATGGGTAAAGGCTCTTTTGGGTCTTCTGCTTCACATACCCCCTCTCCTGGTACAGATTGATAGGACCTGTAACTTTAGAAGTAATTCTCCATTTATCCACCGGTTGCTGCAGAGCTGTTAATGAAGAGAGAGAGGGTAAAGTTTGCTTCTCCCCAACATCATGCTTTTCCAGGCATTCACTAAGGTGGATGTTTTGTTCAGTAACTTGTTGAGCTTTCCATTGATTTTATAACAGTAATGATAGTCCTTGAATTTGATATAGCGTCTTATCATGTTGAGCATAAAGATCCCAGGGCTAAAGTGGAGTATCAGCCACTTAAACTCAAATTCTGACTTTGGTATGATTCCTCCTACATTATTACTATTTAAAGTGCTGTCATAACCACAGAGTATATATTGAATGTGGGCTTTCAAATCTAACAGCACATCACTGACTATAATTCTGCTCCAGTCATCACCTAGGTTAAATCCAAGACACATTCATTCTTAGTTGCGTGTCAGCCTGGCGCAGTGGAACCACTCTCATCAGACTGTTGTGGGTTCAAGCCCCATGTCAGGACTTGAAATCACATAGTCTAAGATGACACACCAATGCAGTGCTGGGGGTATGAGACATTAAACCAGGAGCCCATTTGCCTCTTCAGGTGGATGTTAAAGATCTCATGGCACTATTCGCAAAGAGAAGGGAGTTGCATTGAATCATAGAATCTTACAGCACTGAAGGAGGCCATCCGGCTCCATAAAAGAGTTATCCAATTAGCCTCACTCTCCCACTTTTTCCCCAAAGCCTTGCAAATTTTTCCTTTTCAAATATATATACAATTCCCTTTTGAAAGTTATTATTGAATCTGCTTCCATCACCCCTTCAGGCATGGTATTCCTGATTGTAAAACTCGCTGCACAAAAAAACATTCCTTATCTCTCCTTAGGTTTTTTCACCAAGTTTCTCCCAGTATCATGGCCAACATTCCCCCCAAAATAAAACCAGTCACTTATTCCATGGCTGTTTGTGAAACGTTGTCGTATGCCGTGTTTCACCCACAAAATACAGAGTCAATTCACTACAGAATATCCTCTGAAGCGCTTTGAAATGCCTCAACGACATGATAAGGTGCAATGATTATTATTATATACTGGAAATGTTCGTGTGACAGAAATACCTTTTCATATATTTACTGTTTGTGTACAAAGCCTGTTTATATAAGTATATGCTTAGGATATGAATATATGCTTTTAATTTCGCATTTTCAGTAAATTATGTGAAGTGCTGTGAGGCATCCTCCCGTCATGAGACACTATATATTTTTTAATCCGTTTAATCCTGCCAATTGCGTACAGCTGTGTCTCACAAACAGTCGTGGATTGAGTGACCAAATTATTATGTTTTTTTGGAGGGATTATTATCCCCGGAAAGCGATCTGCCAATCGACAAGCAACTGGGTTCCTACTTACTTAACCTTGGCATCTTGTTTGACCCTCGACTATCCTTTCTACCTCAACTGGTAGCTCCTACTTACTGCTAGGTAAACAGAGGCATATGAGTAAGGAAACCTGCCCAACATTTCGCCCTGCCAGGAATCAAACCCAAGTCTCTCACTTATGAGGCGAGTGTTCTAACCATTGAACTACAGGACTCCATAAATGCATGGATTATTATTATTGTTACACCTTTTACATGCTACACTCCATGTATTATGCTACTGTCTTCACCTTAGAAGACGCTGAAAACTTACCAAGAATAGAAGGGAACCAAGAAAACAATGTTAGTGAGCAACTTGGGGGAATTAATATCAGTAAAGAAAAGGTTTTAGGTAAATTATCAGGTCTTATAACTGATAAATCTCCTGGACCTGATGGCCTACATCCTAGGGTTTTAAAAGAGGTGGCTACTGAGATAGTGGATGGCTTGTCTTTGATCTTCCAAAATTCCCTGGATTCCGGAACGGTTCCCATTGATTGGAAGATTGCAAACATAGCACCACTATTTAAGAAGGGTGGGAGAGAAAAGATGGGGAACTATAAACCAGTTAGTCTGACATCAGCGGTAGGGAAAATTCTTGAGTCCTTAATTAAAGATGTCGTTATGGGATACCTGGAAGATCATAACAAGATTAGGCAGAGTCAACATGGCTTTACAAAAGGGAAGTCATGCTTAACCAATCGTTTAGAGTTTTTTGAAGATGTATCTAGCAGTTAGATAGGGGGGAACCAGTGGATGTATTATATTTAGATTTTAAAAAGGCATTTGACAAAGTGCCACACAAAAGGCTATTGTACAAGGTTAAGGCCCACGGGATTAATGGGAACATATTAGCATGGATTGAAGAATGGCTAACGGGTAGAAAACAGAGAGTAGGGATAAATGGGTCATTCTCGAATTGGCAGGATGTGACTAGTGGAGTGCCACAAGGATCAGTTCTTGGGCCTCAGCTATTTACAATTTACATCAATGATCTAGACGAGGACATTGAATGTAACGTATCTCAATTTGTGGATGACACTAAACTAGGTGGGAGAGTAAGCTCTGAGGATGATGCAAAAAGATTGCAACGGGATATAGATAGGCTAGGGAAGTGGGCGAGTAGGTGGCAGATGGAATTTAATGTGGGGAAGTGTGAAGTTATTCACCTCGGTAGAAAAAATAGAAAAACAGATTATTTTCTAGAGGGGTAGAGATTAGATAGTGTTAGTGTTCAGAGCTATTTGGGTGTCCTTGTACACCAGTCTCAAAAAGTTAGTTTGCAGGTGCAGCAAACAACTAAGAAGGCGAACGGCATGTTAGTGTTCATTGCAAAAGGTTTAGAGTACAAGAGTAGGGAAGTCTTGCTGCAACTGTATAGGGCCTTGGTGAGACCGCACCTAGAGTATTGTGTGCAGTTTTGGTCTCCTTATTTAAAAAAGGACATACTTGCCCTAGAGGGGGTGCAGCGTAGATTCACTAGGTTAGTTCCTGGGATGAGGGGACTGACCTTTGAGGATAGGCTGAATAAACTAGGGCTGTATTCTCTAGAGTACAGAAGAATTAGGGGAGATCTTGTTGAAACATATAAGATTCTTAAAGAGCTGGATAAAGTAGACACTGAGGGTCTGTTTCCCCTGGTAGGAGAATCTATAACCAGGGGTCACAGTCTTAAAATTAAGGGTCAGCCTTTTAGAACAGAGTTGAGGCAACATTTCTTCACTCAGAGGGTAGTGAATTTATGGAATTCACTACCCCAGAAGGCTGTAGATGCTCAGTCCTTGAACATCTTCAAGGCTGAGACTGATAGATTTTTTAAAAATAGAGGGATTAGGGGATATGGGGATAGGGCAGGTAATTAGAGTTAGATCTGAAGATCAGCAATGATCTTATCGAATGGCGGGGCAGGCTCGAGGGGCCGAATGGCCTACTCCTGCTCCTAATTCTTATGTTATCTTACATTTAGAAGTTTCATGTGACGGGCCACCAAATATTGCATTTATACAGTTTTGATTTAACTCTCGCTGCATCATGCCAATGAGATCAGTCACTTAATTCCAGGGTGCAGTTTCTAGTTTCTCCAGCAGGTCATACTCATTCTTCTTTTTTAGAAAAAAATGATGGACGTTTTATACAGCTTTTCTTGAATTATTTCCTAGTGGCGTAAAGCTATTTTTTTTGGTGGATAAATGTGCACACTTTAAATAAATAACCATTGCTTGGATTGCTGGCCAGGATTCCGAAAGGGGAACGCCTTTCTATATGCTCCCCCTTGGTGACATCATCCACAGACATGGGGTCAATTTCCACATGTATGCGAATGCCACCCAACGGTACCTCTCTGTCTCCACCCTTGACTCCATGTCTGTCAGACATCAGTACTTGGATGAGAGGCAACTTTCGTCAGTTGAACGTCAACAAGTCCGAGGCTCTCCTGATTGGCTCCTGTCAGCGCCTCCTCACCTCAGGCGCTGACAGCATCACCATCCATGGTTGCACACTCCACCTTGCTAAGCCAGTCCGGAACTTTGGGGTCTTGTTTGACTCTCAACTGGTGCACTATACATATAATTTTGTTGTTGCTGTTGCTTTCCCCCACCTCTGGAACGTCGCCCGGCTCAGCCATCCCGTGTTCTCTCCTGCACCAGGCTCCTTAACCTACCAGCACCATCCTCGCTTGACTCCACTGGCTTCCCATCACACAGAGGATACAGTTCAAGATCCTGGTCCTCACCTTCAAAACTCTCCATGGCCTTGCTCTCCCTACCTCTGGGAAGTCCTAACACCCTACCAACCTGCCCACTCACTCCACTCAGCCTGTTTCATGTCCCCCGCCTCGCCCACCCCACCATTGACAGGTGGGCCTTCAACCACTCTGCCACCACCCTCTGGAACTCCATCCTGCTGTCCCTCCGTCTCGTCCCCTCCCTTACTTCCTTCAAGACCCATCCCAAGACCCTCCTCTTCAACTGTGCTTTCCTGACCCCCCAGAGCAGGTCTGAAGCATTGATTGTCCATCGCCTTGGGACGTCCTCCCGATGTGAAAGGCGCTATACAAATGAAATGTTGTTATTGTTGTCCTTTCTCTTTTTCAAATAGTACCTTTAATGTACTTCTGCCGAGAGGCAGATGAAACCTCAATTTAATATCTCATCTGAAGGATGCCACCTCTGACAATAAAGTCCTCCCATAGTATTGTAAAATCTGACATGGGGCTTGAACTCACTTTCTTCTGAATTAGACGACATGGTGCTAACAATTGTGCCAGCCTTTATTTCACAAAACTACAGCAACGCACGTTAAAGCACACAAATCTGAAGAAAAAATCCTGTGTACCTGGTAGGCTGTTTTAAATCCATGTTGCCCACTCCTTGTAGTATCAACGACTTTTAAAAGCATTGATAATAATAATAATAATCCTTGCATTTGATATAGCGTCTTATCACGTTGTTGAGACGTCTCAAACTCTTCACAGATTATACTATAAAGTGAAGTGTATGGGCGAAATTAATAGAATATCATACAATGATCTCTATTTTTTTCCCAAGTATTGATGCTCTGATAGCTGATCGATAAATTACAGGTTTACTTGTCACTCCTTTTTTCACAAGGGGAAAATATTTTCCACCCTTCATCCTCAGGGTCATGAACCTCCCATATATTATTGCCTATTGCTTTACCCACATCCTGGTGAGTTTACACATTTGGGGGATAAGTTATCACTAGAGTTTCACAACTGTAAGAGTAACTTTTACCTGCTGGTTAAAAACCACAGAGAAATGCAGAACAGATGTGTCTTTGATAAGTTATCTTCAGAGTGATTTATCAGAAAAGCTTTAAACTGAATTGAAAACGAATGTAAGAATGACATTCAAACAGAAAGCAATGAGAGTAAGAAATACAAATGAAAAGAGGATTTAAAGACTCATGTAGAAATTTACCAGGGGAATTTGGGGGGCACGAGGGGAAGTAATTCTCCAAATGTTGCCAACATTTCAGAGGTCAGCAGGGTAAGTTTATATGAATAACATAATTAGAGAAGGGATCAGAGTAGAGATCAGAATGTCAGGTGGGCCTTAACTCTCCCAAAATGGCCACAGGTATTCATAACACTAATTGGATAATCATCAACCATCCTGCATCTAATTTGCAATTGTAAGAAAACTGTTTACAATGCAGTCTTTGAAGAAGACAACTTATACCACCTGCAAATCTTCGGTCACTAGTGTTAGCAATCATTTGAGTGATAGGCTTCTTGAATTCTTAATTTTTTGTCTTTCTGAAGCCCATCAGTAGATTTCAGTGGATCAGTTCTCATCCACGGACTCCCTACAGGTGGAATCCTAAAGCTATTGGTTAGAGCACTCGCCTTGCAAGCGAGAGGACCTGGGTTTGATTCTCGGGCAGGGCAAAAGTTTTCTTATGCCACACGCCTCTGTTTACCTAGCAGTAAGTAGGAATACAGTTGTTAGTTGATTGGCAGATTGCTTTTTTGAGGTTAATAACCCCTTCAATTTTTTAAAAAATAATACTTTGGTCACTTAATCCACAACTGTTTGTGGGACACTGTTGTGTGCAATTGGCTGCTGTATTTCACCCATAAAATGTACAGTCAAATCAGTTTACAGTATATTCTGTGAAATGCTTTGAGACGTCCCAATAGACGTGATAAGGCACTATATCAAAAGAAAGGATTATTATTATTATTATTCTAAAAACAGAGAGTTCAGTTTTCAAAAGGCTTTAAAGAACTGAGGAGAGAACTGTGGTGAAAATATTGCTCAAGACAAGACGCTATGTATTGTGTAACTATTATGGAAACTGACAAGAACATTACTGTATTTTCAGTAGGTTTCCATAGGATTTGTGAAACATATGTGCCTGACTATTTGGTGACTTATTGTGGTCAAAGTTCTTTATAAACAATACTCTCCTCTTCCTCTCCTGGAATTCGTTAGAAATTCGTCAGTTCCACAAGTGTCGCTTTTGGTCTGGAACCCCACCTTTGCGTCATGTGTGAGCCGTGCAATGAATGTTGAAGGCCGTTCAACCACAGAGAATATCACACCAAGCCAGTCCTCAACTGGTTTAAACGCTCCGAGACACTGCCCCACGTGAAGGGCACTACATAAATTCAAAGTTGTTGTTATTGATGTGCATTCTTGGCACTTTCCAAGACTCGCTGGATAGTCATCTGAATCTTAGCTTTAAAATTGTTGAGTTAATATTTAAAATTGTTCTGAATTTTCTGAAAATTCATAGAATTGGCCTAAATTTGGAAAGTGGTTGGTGGGTTGGTTCTCCCTAGTTCTTTTAAAAAAATCTTCAAAGAAATACAGAAAATAATCTTCCAAATTAAGGCTGAATTTAGGAATTTTCCAGAATTAAGCAGAAACTTAATTTTTTTTGACATATAAAATTAGTGCGAAGACAATGATAAATTCTGTGTCTGAGGTAGGGGGAAGGCTGGCTGATATTTCTCAGCCCCCACATTCCTCCACAATCCCCCCACCCCCCACCAACCCTCCCCTCACCACTGGCACAAGAAGGTTAGTCACATTATGATACATAATTTCATTCCTAGAACCCACATGAATCGAGTGGGAGACAAATTCATGTAATTTTGCATGACTTCTGAAACCCCACCTTCTTTAGGTGAAATCAATGGAATGAAGTCCAGTAACATTACAAAAAAAACTACAGAACTCGGTATGTGTTTCAACAAAATCTGTTTTGACGATTTCCTCCAAATTTCACTGCTTTCAAATTGTTTTGTTGATAGAGAATTGCACGAAATTTGGACCCTTTAGTACTTTTGGTTTAAAATAAAAGCTTTGAAGCTCAGAACCGAGATAAGAGAAAATGCTTTTAGAAATGCGCGTACAAGTATTGGCTTGCATTGCCATACATTTGCATGCACATCGGGCACCCTCCCAATTTTCAAATAGCAAAATGTGAATCTTGTAACAGATCCAAATCCAGGTGCATAAAGAAAGAATATTCAAACAGTGCAGTACATACTTATTTCCTACATGAGCCCTGACATCTGACACATTTTGAAAGACTCCAACTCCCTGACACGTCTCAGTCGGTAAGAAGACTTCATCGGTTCATTTATTCACTCTGAAATATTTTTTAAATTTTTTTAACTGGATCAGTTGGGATTTACTAATGGATTATTATTATTAGACATAAAATGTTGGCTAGATATCACCAAAACACTTTGATTTTGCAATGCGACGGAGCAACAATACTCAGGGAAGATTTACGCAGCTGAAATTACCTCTTTCCTCCTTGTTTGTTTCACCCTACGTCAGCCAGTAGCACTCTCGCCTCTAGGTCAGAAGGTTGTGGGTTCAAGTCCCACATCTAGACTTTGAGCTTTGAGCCTGTCCGCTCCCTCTGCTCAGAGGACACCAGTCTGCTTCAAGTCCCCCGGACTTCCTGCCTCACCATTGGCAGTCGGGCATTCAGCATCTCTTCCCCCAAACCCTGGAACTCTATCCTGCAATCCCTCCATTTCACCCCTTCTCTTGCCTCCTTCAAGTCCCGTCTAAAGACCCTCCTCTTCGACCGTGCCTTCGGCCACCCTCCCACCCCTATTGCCCCTGCCCTCCATCCCTCCTGACCCCAACTCCCAGCTTGGGTGCAAAAACCCTGATTGTCCAGCGCTCTGGGACATCTTTCCAATGTGAAGGGTGCTGTACAACTATAATTTGTTGTTGATTACAGTAAATCCTGTGAAGTGCTTAGAGACATTGCCCTAAAGTGAAAAGTGCTGTATCAAATGTAATTATTATTATTATTATTATTATGCTTATTGGATCTAAAAAGGAGGGAGTTTGGAATCAGAAAAAAGCCTGTGTGAGAAACCATTATATACAATTCTAGAGTTTGAGTCCCAACTCTGTAACTGTGGACACTAGTGATATAGGGTACTATACAGAGGCCGCTCTTGCTGTAGGCAAAGAAGGCAGCTGCCTAGGTCAGCAGATTTTTGGAAGAAGCAATTTTTTTTGAATGACCATCAAAATTGAGACAAGAACGAAATGAGCTTTATTAAAGATTGCTAACTGTCGCTAAGCTAAGCAAGCTCGGGGGGGCTTCAGTGAGTGCCACGGGCTAGTGGTGGGCTGTCTGTGTCGCTGTTCTACTGTACTTGCTGGATCTAGACAATGTGGTTAGAGATTTTGCTAAAGCAAAGAAGGCAAGGGAAGTCCTGTTATACTGATTGCCACAGTGACCTTCTGACAATCTGGTCAGTGAGATGTGCATGGGGAGAGGTGCATATCTGCATTTTCATTGGAAGCTCTCACATGCTTCAGAGTATTTTTATATTAACTTGATGCAACTTGCATAAGTCTTTGGAACAACAGAAACTATTGCATCATGTATGTTGTAAGTGTTTTATGGTAAATTCATCTCACTTATGTGAAAGCCGTCGAACTACTAAGGGTTTAGGAGTGGGAGGGGCACACTGAGGTTTTCACTGTTGTCTTCAGCAGCCTCTGTCTAGACAGGTATATCTAACAGTCATAATGTGTGGTGAGAAATGATGTGGATGTGAAAATGTACATTTAGTATCTACAAACAGGATGGTTGGGGGGATTAGGAGGTCAGAGAGCTAGGGGGGAGCAAGATTGTGGAGGTGAGGAACAGGATCTTGAACTGTATTCTCTGTGTGATGGGAAGCCAGTGGAGTTGGGCAAGGATGGGGGTGATAAGGTCACGGAGCCTTGCGGGAGAGGACACGGGCTGCAGAGTTCTGGATGATCTGCAGCCTGTGGAGGGAGGAGTTGGGGAGGCCGACAAGCAGTGAGTTTGCGTAGTCGAGCTTTGAAGTAATGGAGGCCTGTATGAGGGTTTTGGTGGCCCGTGGTCTGAGACAGTGTCGGAGCCAGGCGACATTGCAGAGGTGGGGGAAGGCAGAGCCTATCATGGTGCAGATGTGGGGTAGAAAGGATAGTTGAGGGTCAAACAAGACCCCAAGGTTCCGGACTGGCTCAGCAAGGTGGGGTGTGCAACCATGGATGGTGATGCTGTCAGCGACTGAGGTGAGGAGGTGCTGACGGGAGCCAATCAGGAGAACCTCAGTCTTGTTGACGTTCAACCAAAGAAAGTTAGCTCTCATTCAGGACTTGATGTCTGACAGACATTCTGTCAGCACAGCAGTGCTCCTGGAGTCAAGGGTGGAGGCAGAGAGGTACAGCTGGGTGTCATCCGCATGCATGTGGAAGTTGACCCCATGTCTGCGGACGATGTCACCAAGAGGGAGCATATAGATATTGAAGAGGAGGGGACCAAGGGCAGAGCCCTGAGGAACGCAACACGAGATGGTCCGGGGACTAGAGGAGAAGCCGTTTGTGGAGATGAAGTGCAGGTGGTGTGAGAGGTATGATCTGAACCAATCAAGGACAGCGTCATGGAGGTTGAGCTGAAAGGAGAGGCGGTGGATCAGGATAGAGCGGTCGACGGTAGCGAAAGCAGCAGAGAGATCAAGGAGGACAAGGAGGCAGAAGGAACCCTGTGATAAGCTCACATTGCTAATGTAAGTAACTTTACTGACTTGAAAGGAATCAAATGTCCTTGCACAACAAGGTTGATATTTTGATCCAAGGTATAATATGAATTTTACTTCTCACTGTCCCTTTAAAATTTCCCGTTCACATCAACAGGTACCTTATTCTATCTCATTCAACTGTGAATGTGTAATCGATTTATGGCTATTCTCGGAGCTGCTTTGGATCCTGTGATCATCCAAAAGGGAATTGGTCCTGTCTGTCTATAAGGTCTTCATTATCTGTCTGCCTATCTGTGTGTCAACAAGAACAACCACAAATTACGGTTATTTACTACCTTTCATGTCAGGATGAAGTCCCAAGGCACTTGATGGTCAAGGGTTTGCACCCAAGCTGGGGGTTGGAATCAAGAGTGGTGTGGGCCAAAGGAGAAGAGGGTGGGAGGATATCTGAAGGTGCGGTCATAAAGGAAGGTCTTGAGACAAGGCAAAGGGATTCTGGGATGGAGTTCCAGAGGGTGGGGACAGAAATGCTGAAGGGCCAACCGCTGCTGGTGGAGTGGGCAGGGTGGGGGACATGGAGCAGGCCAGTGCCTGCAGAGCTAAGGAAGTGGGAAGGTTGTTATGGTGTTAGTAGGTCACAGAGGTAGTGAAGAGCAAGACCATGGAGAGCTTTGAAACTGAGGACCAGGATCTTAACCTTGATCCCCTGGGGGATTGGGAGCCAGTCAATCCAGACGAAGGTGGGGGTGATGGTTTCATGGTGCTTGGTGCAGGAGAGGACACTTTTGATCTCTCAATCCCTCTATTTCTCAATCTCTTAGTTTCTTGTTTCTCTTCCTCTTCCCCTCTCTCTACCAAGTTAAAATAATTGAGTCAACTTTGGTCACTGGCGACTTTAGCTATCATTCTGCTTCTCTAGGTTGAGGTCTGCTGACAATAGCCGCAATGATTGCTTAAGTGTGATGTTAAATTTAAAATCCCTCATATGAGAAGTTAAACCAAGGTGGAGTCCTGTAGGTCAGTGGTTAGAGCACTCGCTTTGCAAGTGAGAGACCTGAGTTCAATTCCAGGCAGGGCGAAACCTTGGGCAAGTTTCCTTACTCCACACACCTAATAATAATCCCTCCAAAAAACAAAAACAATAATAAATTGGTCATTTTCAATCCACGACTGTTTGTGGGACATTGCTGTGCGCAATTGGCTGCCGTGTTCGCCCATAAAACACATAGTAACTCACTTTACAGTATAAACTGTGAGGCACTTTGAGCATCCTCCCAATGTGAAGGGCAATTCACCAAATGTAAGGATTATTATTTTTATTTTATTATTAAAATAGCTAGGGTTTGGAGAAAATTCAAGTTTTTTTATGATTGCAATTTGAAAATCACTGATATTTCTTTTAAACAGAGGCAGGAAAACAGTAACACAATGTCTGTTATGTTAATGGTGTTGCCATTTCCTGTCTATGGGAGTGTAAGAATCCAATTATAGCCTTGGGACAAAGGTGAAGAAAAAATATCCTTTGCATATGTATTGTTCTTGATGTAGATTTTTTTTCAGTTAGCAAAAAGTATGACACATGCTTACGGTATCCAACCCACGTATGTGAGAATCCCACGTATGTGGGCCAT
This sequence comes from Callorhinchus milii, assembly GCF_018977255.1. Classification (NCBI taxonomy): domain Eukaryota; kingdom Metazoa; phylum Chordata; class Chondrichthyes; order Chimaeriformes; family Callorhinchidae; genus Callorhinchus; species Callorhinchus milii. Next base: position 123,377,649 of record NW_024704742.1, read on the forward strand.
TTACTCTTCAAAATGTCTTTGAGTCTCAATGGAGTAAACACTGCAGAAAAAATTACCCCACTCACCTCATTTCTAGAAAGTATTAGGAATTAGGAACAGGTTGGCAGGAGCCAAGAGTGAGGGCCCTAAAGGAGGTGTTAAAAACACATAGCTTGCCATTGAAAGCAAGCTTTCCTGCTGCTTATCCAACTTGGATTAACCCTGTCTAGTAGGACTTTGGCTTGCAGTGTTAGCAGGACCTGGGTGGGAAGAATGCTTGCTTCCATATACTGATCCACCTCTCCAAGTCCTGCCAATGAGCCTGTCTGGCTTGCCTGTCATCAACAGAGGTCCGGAATACTTGGCTCAAGAACCACATGACCAAGAGCATCACAGAATACTGTCTTGATTCTGATATTCTATTGCCAGGCACATACATCACCTTGGAGCCAGCTCCGCCCAAGGACCTTACTTCTAAGGTCCTTGGGCGGAGCTTACTTCTAAGTAAGGTCTTCGGGCTAAGTGGAGTACAAGAAGATCAGAGTGCAAAGAGATGCTAAGCCATGGAGGAATTTATAGATGAGGGTGAGTATCTCGAGTTGATCTATTGGGAGCCTGGGAGCCAGTGCAGTCTGGTGAGGAGTTTAGCATGTGGAGTTTAGTATATTTGAGGGTGTGAGTAGTGAGAATGTGAGTGGTGGAGTTTGGGATTAGCTGGATTTTGGGATTAGCAGATGATGGAACTATGGAGACTGGCAAGCAATGTATCATTGAAGTCAAGGCAGAAGGTAACAAGAAACTCCACCTACATCAATTTTCTTCAGAAATAATGTACCAAAGAGATTCAAAGTCTATTGTAGTAAAACCATTTACGTTCTGCAGACCTATCTCCCCTGGGAAGTGAGGTGAAACTGGGTAAACTCAGTGTGGGATCCTTTCTGCTGAGAGAGAACACCACCACTCACAGCTGGATTAAGCTGATAAAGCAGCTTGCTATCAAACCACATTGTCCAGAAAACTTTTCTTGTGGTTTCAATAAACAATATATACAATTCATCAAAATTTGATGCATGTTGATACCAACATTTCTACATGCAACACAAACCTTTAACCTTGTGATTTGGATCTTTACTGGAAACTTCAAGTTAGCTTCAAGTGGTTACATTGCTCAGGAAATGATCATTAACTTGCTTTGCACTAAATGAAGATTTTATAAAACTTGGCAGCCATGATAACAGACCGCCGAATGTTTTATACAAACAGGAACTCAGTAATGCCACCATTGTTTCACTGCAACCGACAAGGTTACGCAAGTTCTAATGCTATCTAAATAATCTGAAGTACAGTTTCAATGGTGTGAAATATGTGCTATTTTGCAATATGTTCAATGTGATATTTATTACCACTGATAAGTAAATTGCCTTTTTATGCGATAGAATTGCATGGAATTACATGGGCCGTTACAGCATGGAAACAGGGCATTTGGCTCAACTAGTCCATGTCAATGTTTATACTCTACATGAGCTTCCGCCTCTCCTAATCCCCTCTCCAATACCCCTCCATTACCTCTCCCTCAAGTATGCATATGACAGATTGCAATGCATCCTATGAAGCATTTGGAGACTCCTCCCTAACGCTTTGGGGTATCACCTTGATGTGAAAGGCACAATATCTATTCCAAGGATTATTATTATTTTCCCCTGCTGGTTGTTCATTTCATCAGATTGGGGTGCAGAAGAAGCATGAATAATTACTGACAACCAGAGAATGAACCCTTCATTATCCAGGTGCAGGATATACTTGGGCATGATTTAAAATGCAGAAGTATTTTGCGGAAAGACTGCCTTTTTAATGTAACCACAGCTTTTATCCATTACCTTAATGCGTTTAGGCTTAGAAAGGGCTATAAGTAACTGGCAACATTTCATGTTCTATGCCATTCCTGGCTCAGATGGAAATAAAGTTTCATTGGAAATTTGTGACAATACTACACATCTCTATTGATATCTATTTGACGTTAATTGCTCCATTGATGTGTTAACATAGGGTGTAATAAAAATAATAATAATAAAAATCCTTGCATTGATACAGCACCTTTCACATCAGAAAATGCCTCAAAACGCTTTACAGGATAAACTCTAAAGCAAAGTGACTGTATATGTGTTCCAGGCAAACACTCCTGCCAATTTGCACATAACAATGTTCCACAAATAATCATGTAAGTGAATGACTAATTTTATTTGGAAGCTTATTATTCAGCACACAGAAGGAAACTCTCTTCTGTTTATGATTAGTGCAATGGTATCATAAACATCCATCAGAACAGGCAGCCAAGGCCTTGGATTACTATCTCATCGCAAATAGTGAAGTAAGACTTGAACCACAGCCTCTGCTCAGAGACAAAAGTGCCTCAATTCAAGACAAACTATCTAGCATTTTTAAATTGCATTCGCACAACAGAACAATGAAAACAATTGTTTGCTCGCAGAACCCTAGCATTCTCCCTCAGCCTCTACACCATGACATAATTGCTGACTCTAGCCACCTGATAAATTGTTAGCCTGTACATACTTTCAGAATTTCAGCATTTAAATCCTTTTTATATTCAAACCTCCCAGCTTGCTGGCTGCAGCTAACAACAACAACAACAACTTGGATTTATATAGCACCCTCCACACCGGACTGCGTCTCAGAGCACTTTGAGCTAACTGAGCCAGAGCATTATTTGGGGATTTTGCTTGACCACAGCTTTGTTTTGACCCCTAGATCCAGGAAACAAGTCACTTGGCAACCAGTCTTGTGCTAGCGTTTATACTCCACATGAGCACCCACCCACCTATTCCCCTCTCTGTACTCATCTATTCTCATCTCCCTAATGCATGACGTTTTCTCTTAAATACATTAATACTAGTTGCTTTAACCATAGCTTTTAGGAGTGAGTTCCACATTTTCCACTCTTTGGGTGATAAAGTTCCTCCTAAACGCCCTATTAGACCTATGATTAGCTGTCTTTATGTTCTCTAGTTTTGGACTCAACAAGTGGTAACAACCTATGAGCATCCATTATGTGTCTCTACCTCAGGTGCTATAAAAGTCCAAGTTGTTGTTAATGAAATTTGTCATAAGAACTATGAACTACAGTCAAATGTATATTATTTCTACACAATCTGTAGTTGTAAATGTATATAATATTATTTCCACACAGTCTATCGTTGCGCTTTATTTATTGTTTGGCAGAGGACTGGTGGGTTATGGGAAAGAAAGAAAAATTCCTGACAAAACAATTCAAGGTTGGTGTGTATCTAATAATTCTTCCCAGAACAGTTAATGTATTTCATCCAAACCTATGTTAATGGGTGTGATTGCTTGGAAGTACCGGGAGTCATCTGGGAAATTGTCTGATCTCTGCCAATGCACTTGAAATGCCTGCTTGCAGCCTCGATGTAATCCTTAATGGGAGGAGCTGATGAGCTGTAGATAGGGACTAACTACAGCACTCTGCTTCCTACTGTCTAAAGGATTCCCAACCCAGGAGGCACTGTTACAGTAACCTAATAGCTGATGAACCTGACTGGCATGATTTGAAAGTGACATTGCAAAGAATGAGAAGGTCTGTAGTCGCTTTGCTCTGTGTTATTTTAACCTCGCAGTTTCATTGTGCATGTCAATGAACCACAAATGCATGCTTAGAACTGCACTAACGCAAACTAAAAGTAAAATGACTACTGCAGTCCGCTGCAAATGTTTAATACAGGATACGCGACTTACTGAATGCTGTTACCCTCAAGAGACAGACCAACGAGTCAGAGGATAATCATAACCTGGAATGGCGTACCAGGAAGCACTGTAGAAAACAAGAGATCTAAATTCACTTATTTAAAAATATCTGACGCTGGAAGATGGCAAGGTTGATGATGGTAAGATACATCTGGAAACCCATCACCATGCTTAAGAGTATCTAAACCAAATTGAGAATTTCATGCATCCCACAGACACATGAAAATTCCAGAGATAACTTGTTGGAATGGAGTGAGTACTCTCTCCATGGAGGGGTGCATCCTGTTTACCTAATTCCAATAAGTATTAGGCACAGGTTGGCTAGAGCCAAGGATTGAGGATCTCAGAATACGTGTTGGGGACCTGGGTAAAACTTTCCATTGATATCGCTGTCTGGCAAACTTTTCCGCTGCTTGTCCAGCTAAGACACCCTACCCATTAGGACTTTGGCTTGCAGGGTTAACAGGAGCTGAGTGGGATGACTCCCTGCCCTCAGTGACTGGTCTGCCTTCCAGGACCTGTCGATGAGCAGGCTAGCTGTGCTGTCATCAGAGGTGGCCTGGAACACTGTGGACCTGTCAGGCTCAGGAACCAGACTAGAAACTGTCACAGAGGGCTGGCTCGATTCCGACGATAGTCAAATAGAGTTCAAATAAGTCAAAGCAACTCTACCACTAGGTTTTGTGATGTGGGAGCTTTGACAGTGAGTGTTGGCAGGCAGTTTCAATATCATAGAATATGACAGCAAAGAAGGAGGCCATTCGGCCCATTGTGCCTGTGCCGGTACTTTGGAAGACCTACCCAATCAGTCCCACTCGCCCACTCTTTCCCCATACACCTGTAAATGTTTCCTTTTCAAGTACTTATCTATACCCTTTTAAAAGCTGTTATTGAATCTGTTTCCACCACCCTTTCAGGCAGTGCATTCCAAACCGTAACAACTTTCTGTGTAAAAACAAATTTCCTCATCTCCCTTCTGGTTCTTTTGCCAATTATCTTAAATCTGTGTCTCCTGGTTACCAACCCACCGACCAGTGGAAACAGTTTCTCCCTATCTTCTCTATCAAACCCTTCATAATTTTGAACACCTCTGTTAAATCTCCCTTAACCTTCTCTGTTCCAAGAAGAACAATCCCAGTTTCTTTAGTCTCTCCACATAATTAAAATTCTTCATCCTTTTACTATTCTGGAAAATCTCCTCTGCAACCTCTCCAAGACCTTGATATCTTTCCTAAAGTGTGGTGCCCAGAATTGGACACAATACTCCAGTTATAGGGGAGCAAAGCATCTGAGCCCAATCCTGTCACCCACACTTTCACTTTACTGGTTTGTCACTGGACAGTTATCGGAAATAGGAAGGGAAACATTGCTGTGTTAACCTCATTAACCCAGGGATATTGAGGTCAATTGGAGCATCTGTGCAACAACCTGAATGAGAGATCAGCTTCGTCTTCACAGCCTGCTATTAAGTCTTGATTTTCCAGGCTCATTTTTCTGCTGAGCAGTGACTTTATCAATTCAGCCATCAGGAAGTAGCTAATGGCTGTATTGATTTGTACCGTCTCTGATACGCAACGTTAGGTTTGATTATCACCTCGTATTATACAATCGGCTGATTTCCACAAACAGACAGTAGTATCACAACTGATTTTGTTTCCAGTTTGTCATCAACCAGAAGTTTCTCCAGTAAAACAAGTCCCCCTGTGGGGACATTTACACTACTATGACTGTGCTTATGTAATCTGCCAACGTCCACTGTCTAAGTTCTCAGATGATGACTGACCACTTTGATGAGATGGTGGACGCTGTTCATTTTGTGGCTTCGAGCAGAGGAGGAGGCAAACAAAGAGAAGAATAAATTCAGTGCCTTGTGATGAAAGAAATTCTCCCCACTCCATCTCCTGAAGCCTCTGCTCGGCTGGCTCCAGCCTCCAGCTTGTCCCTCATCCCCTTCACTCCACCATCAGCAGCTTTTGCCCCTAAATTTTGGAACTCTCTCCCCAATCTCTTTGTCTTTCCCCTTCTTTAACCATTTTCAGATCATGCCTGAAGACCTTACGTTTCAACCGTACGTACGGTCACCTCAGCTCAGCATCAGACTTCACCACTGTTAAGTGCTTCAAGATGCTACGCCGTGTGAACTGTGCTATTACAATACAATATGATATGATATAATAATATAAGGTTCCAAAGCACTATTCAGAAAGAGAAGGGAATTTCTTTCAGTGTCCAAGCCAACGATCTTCCAGTGCGTTATTCTCATCCTCGCTATGTATGGGACGTGGCTGATGCAAATGGCTACACATTTAGCCCACAGTTGCTGAAGTTTACAGTAATTACTTGTGAAGCACTTTGAGCAGTTTCAACATGAGAAGTTGCAATGAAAATGCAAGCTCTTTCTTTTGTAATATGGCAGAGAGTTACTTTTACTTTATTTTTCAGTGTCTATCGGAATCATGCCAGCAATAATACTGGTAATACTGTCGACATGCTTTCAGCTCAGTGTGTGTCATGAGGGGGGTAAGTACAATTTCAATGAAATGTGACACTTCTGACCTTGTAAGCATCCTTACTTTGTAAACAAATGCCTGCGGATAGTAAAATATAAATTCAGTATTATCCTAGTTTCTGGTGAGATGGTACATTATGCTAAAATTTGAATTTGTTTTAACAGTAATTACATTTGTGCTAGAAAGTTAAGAAGCAAGATTTTCCGTTTCATCAGGACAACAGAAGAATTGAACATGTTTGAGAGAATAGACTAGAACAATAATACTTATCCAACAGTATTCGTCCAGAACCATATTCGGCCATTTGGCTCATCGTGCCTGTCATGTGATTTCTGCTCTAATCAGATTTCCTGCTGATGGCAGCCTGACTTAACATAACATGTAGGAGCAGGTGTAGGCCATTCGGCCCTTCGAGCCTGCCCCGCCCTTCAATCATGGCTGATCTTCTAATCTAACTCCAGCTAACACCATAACCCTGCCTTATCCCCATATCCCTTAATCCCTTTTGCAATAAGAATTATCGGCAGGATTTGGAAGCGCAGACCAGTCACTGGGGGCAGGGAGTCATCCCATGCAGCTCCGGTTAAACCTGCAAGACAAAGCCCTAATGGGTAGGGTGATCCTAGCTGGACAAGCAGCAGGAAAGCTTGCCAGACAGTGCTATCAATGGCAAGCTATTTGGTTTTAGCTGGTTAGACTCCAGCAGCACCCCAACGCGCATTCTGAGATCCCCAACCCTTGGTTCTTGCCAACTTGCGCCTCATTCTTTTCGGAATTAGGTAAGTAGGATGTGTCCCTCAATGGAGAGAGTGCACATTCCCCTCCAACAATCTACCTCTGGGATTTCCATGTGTAGGTGGGATGCATAAAACTCTCAGTTTGGTCTGGATACTCTTACGCATGGTGATGGGTTTCCGCATGTGTCAGATACCCAGCTGACCAAAAAAAATCCTAGCTCTTTCTCTTAACCTTTATATATCTGTAGTCTTTAAGTGTGTATTGATTATATTTAATTGATTTTAAGTCATATCCTGATCTCTGAAGTATTTTTTAATTAAAAAAAACACAATATAGTTACTTTCCGGAATTAGGTCATGGTGTATTCCTCCAGGGAATGCACCCTGACCTAGTTCCGGAAAGTAATCTATATTGCCCATTTCAAACACAGAGAAGTTCCATGTGTAGGGGTCCTATATATGTAGAAGTCACCTGTCGCACCCACTCTCCAACCTTCTCTGCCCCCCACCCCCAACTCGGGTGCAAAACCTGGACTGTCCAGCACCTTTGGCTGTCCTCCTGACGTAATATGCGCTATATAAATGTAAATTTGCATTGTATTGTTGTATTGTAACTTTCTGTCTGGTTTGGACACTCTTAACCATGGTGATGATGAGTTTACGCATGTATCAGACGTCGACTAATGAAACAAAAATGAATGAACACTATATTTCCCTTTTAAATTACGTAATTGATATTCTCCTTTACAACAACAACAACTTGCATTTATATAACTGGGGCATTCACATGGGCTAGCGTGTCAGAGTGCTTAAATTTCCTTGTGTAAGTAACATACATATGTAGAACTCACCCCCTTTGTCCACCAACCCCCTCGGCCCCCATCCCACCCACAACTCGGTGCAAATCCTGGATCTTTGCACATCCTTCCTTTTTTTTAAATGAGTTCAGAAATACTGGCCTCAACCATCTTCCTGGTATCCTGCCAGTCACTACTTATCTTCTGGTAGAGAAATACTTCCTGGTAGCTGTGCTGAAATTTCCCTTTACAATCCTAAACCTCTGGCCTCTTGTTCTGCTGTCTTGGTGTATCCAAAAGAATTGGTTTATGTTTACCTTCTCAATCACATTTAAAACCTTATATGCCTCTATAAGCCCCCCCTGAAAAGCTGTTCCTTTTCAAGGCCGAAGAGCCCTAGCTTATCTAATGATTTATTCATAGTTCATTCCTCTAACACTGAGAATTATGCTTATTGCTCTCCTTCACACTGTCACCAAGGCCTGAGCAACAAACTTAAGTCATGCTACCCTGAACTATATGCAGAATTTTAGGTACTGATTGACCAGGGTACTGTGTTCAACTGATTTGGTGACATAGCCTAGCATTTGGTTGTGTTGTTTCCTGCTCCGTCACACTGTTTTGATTTGCGGAAGTTACTAATACCCCTAGATCTATTTCAGCTTACATTGGCAAGTTCTATTTCACCTATGAAGTACATTTTCTCCTATTTCACTTCCTATGTGTTACAACACTCACCAATTCAGCAACCAATGCACATACAATACAATTTACATCTATATTGGACCTTTTGGGTTTGAAACCCCCCTCACGGAGGCCACGCCACCCGGCTACACCTCCCACCACATCCCCCGCCCCAACCGCCGTGGCGGTGGTGTTGCCCTTATCTCAAGGACACCACTTGCCCTATCCCCCTACTCCACTGGCTCTTTCCCCTCCTTTGAGCACCTCACCCTCTCCCACCCCTCATTCCTCTCCCTTAAAATCCTCCTCCTCTACCGGCCCCCTAAAACCTCTCCCACCTTCATCTCTGACATTTCAACACTCCTCACATCTCTTTGCCTCTGCTCCGATCGCCTCATCATCCTGGGCGACTTTAACCTACACTTCACCCCCTCCTGCTCCATCTCCACAGACTTCTCTTCCCTGCTCTCCTCACTCAACCTCTCCTTACACATAAACTCCCCCACTCACAGTCACGGCCACCCACTCGATTTGGTGATCACCCGGGGCCTCAGTGTCTCGGATGTCACTATTACCGACAAGGCCATCTCTGACCACTACTTCATCTCCTTCACCACCTCCACCCCCCTCCCCACCTCCACCAGACCCACCACCATCTTCTACCGCCCTTGGAAGAAGTTACCCCCACAATCCCTAACCGATGCCTTGGAGTCCTCTGAACTCCTCTCCCTCTGGCCTTCAACCCTCACCGACCCCTCTTCTCCTCTCTCCCTCCTCCACAATACCCTCTCCTCCACACTCGATACTCTTGCCCCCATCACTTCCCGCACTGTCTCCTACTCCCGCTCCTCCCCCTGGTACACCACCCACCTCCGCTCACTGAAAAGCCAGGTGCGGGCTGCTGAACGCACCTGTGTCAAATCTGGCCTAACGGTCCACCGACAAATCTGGCTGGACCTCCTCAAAATTTACCGCTCCACTCTAGCCTCGGCCAAGTCGTCCTTCTACTCCAGGATAATCCTGGAGGCGAAGAACAACCCCAGGCTACTGTTTTCCACCACAACCCGACTCCTCCGTCCCCCCCGCCACCCCGCGCAGGTCATCTCCTCCAACCTTCACTGCGAGGAGATGCTGGATTTCCTTGAATCCAAGATCAAGGGAATCCGCTCCGCGGTCACTTCCCCTCCAACTTCCACCCACCACCCACCCCTTCCCTCCCACACTCCGACTCCTACCCATCCTCCCCTACACACCTTCGTACCCGTTTCCCCACCCTCTGTCACTGAACTCATCCTATCCCTAAAACCAACCACCTGCTCCCTTGACCCCATCCCCACTCCACTCCTTATCTCCCAGCTCCACTTTCTTGCCCCACATATCACTGACATCATCAACCTGTCCCTCTCCTCTGGCTCTGTCCCCATTCCATTAAAAACTGCCATCATCACGCCCACCCTGAAAAAACCCTCCCTTGATGCGTCGCAGCTATCAAGCTACCGGCCCATCTCCAACCTCCCCTTTCTCTCCAAGGTCTTGGAAAGAGTTGTCGCCTCCCAACTGCGCTCTTTCCTTTCCACCCATTCTCTTTTCGAACCCCTTCAGTCAGGTTTCCGTGCTGCCCATAGCACAGAAACTGCCCTGGTCAAGGTCACCAATGATATCCTGACCATCTGTGACCAGGGCTCCCTCTGTCTCCTCGTCCTCCTCGACCTATCGGCAGCATTCGATACGGTCGACCACGCTATCCTACTCCACCGCTTGTCCTCCCACCTCAACCTTCAAGGCACTGTCCTTGAATGGTTTAGGTCGTACCTTTCTCACCGTCTTCACTTTGTCTCGACGAATGGCTTCTCCTCCACCCCCCGCACTGTCTCATGTGGTGTCCCTCAGGGCTCTGTCCTCGGTCCCCTCCTCTTCACCCTCTATATGCTCCCCCTTGGTGACATCATCCGCAGACATGGAGTTAACTTCCACATGTATGCGGATGACACCCAACTCTACCTTTCCTCCTCTACTCTCAACTCCACGACCACCGATGTCCTGACAGCTGCCTGTCCGACATCGAGTCCTGGACGAGAGACAACTTTCTTCAGCTCAACGTGCGAAAAACCGAGGCCCTCCTGATTGGCTCACGTCAGCGCCTCCGCACCTCAGGCGCTGACACCATCAGCATCCAAGGCTGCACTCTCCACCTCTCAAAGCCAGTCAGGAACCTCGGCGTTTTGTTCGACCCTGAGCTGTCCTTTCTCCCTCACATCCGCACCACAACTGGCACCGCCTTCCATCACCTCCGGAACATCGCCAGACTACGGCACTACCTCACCCCTCACGCTGCTGAAACCCTGGTTCACGCCTTTGTCACCTCAAGGCTGGACTATGGGAACTCTCTCCTCGCCGGCCTTCCCGCCACCTCCCTCCACAAGCTGCAGGTCATTCAGAACTCTGCAGCTCGTGTACTGTCCCGCACCAGGCTTCGGGACCACATCACTCCCACCCTCGCTCGCCTCCACTGGCTCCCCATCCCCCAGAGGATTGATTTCAAGATCCTCATCCTCACCTACAAGGCCATTCACGGCCTTGCTCCCTCCTACCTCTCCAACCTACTATCCCCCTACCTACCTGCCCGTACCCTCCGTTCCTCTGGCTCCGGTCTGCTCCACGTCCCCCGCCCCAACCGCCCTACCATCGGTGGTCGGGCCTTCAGCCTCTCAGCCCCGAGGCTCTGGAACTCCATCCCCCAGTGCCTTCGCCTTGCTTCCTCCCTTTCCTCCTTCAAGGCCGGTCTCAAAACCTTTCTCTTTGACCGTGCCTTCAGCTCCCCTCTCGACTCTCTTCCCCCTCCTCGCTCCCTCCCTTCCCTCCCCTCACCCTGACCATTTCCCCCCTCCTCTCTCCCTCCCTTCCCTCCCCTCACCCTGACCATTTCCCCCCTCCTCGCTCCCTCCCTTCCCTCCCCTCACCCTGACCATTTCCCCCCTCCTCTCTCCCTCCCTTCCTCCCCTCACCCTGACCATTTCCCCCTGCTCGGGTCCTGACCCAACTGTGCAGCGCCTTGGGACGTCCTCCTGACGTGAAAGGCGCTTCATAAATGGAATCTTGTTGTTGTTGAAACACTGATTGTCTTGGACCTTGTGACGCCCTCTCGACGTGAAAGGCACTGTACAAATGTAATTTTGTTGTTGTTTTACATTGGGAGAACATCCCAAAGGATTTTACACTGCTGGCTGAACCCCTGAGATGATGGAGTAGGAGCCGAGGGGGTGGGGAGGGGGAATAATCTTTCCCTATTCCCCCCTCTCAAAAACCCTTCATAATTTTAAATACTTATTCGATCTCCTCAGGGAGCTTGGAATTAGGGAGTTTGTTTTTGTATTACTTTCGAACAAAGCACAACAGCTGCAATGTTTTGTGCTCCCTCCCGGGCCTGGCTTGAGTCCAGGGACAGCTTTTTTTTAATTGATGCTCTACTTTTAATGAAAACGCAGACACTGGAATATTTCTATTCGACTCGGAACTTAAAATATCACCATTTCATCTCTGTTCTGTCGAAGGTTTAGTTGCTTCAGTGCAGCCATTGTTTGCAGCCATTGTGTCTGGACAATAAGTACCGGCTGGGACTGAAAGGTGGTGTTGAGTGTTGCAACACTCGCTCTCAGGGTCAAAACAAACAGAAACAAACCCACTCTTTTGAATGATTCATCTTTTATACGTTATTAATTCGGTAAATGGGGGTGAGCAGGCTTAACCTCGCTCACCAATATAAAACTAAATCTTCTGTACACGAACTTTCCCTGCTCTCCTAAAGGTGTCCTCCTACTCGGGTGTAGCTCTAGGCGCATCCTCGAGTATCGTGCCCAAGTGGCCATTATAACAACACAAGCTTGTATTTATATATGCGGGTAGCATCTCAGAGCGCTTAAGAGCGGTGTGGTTTGACACTGAGCTGAGAAGGGAGGGGAGGTGACTGAAGGTACGGGCGAAGAGGAAAATCTGTGATTTGAAGACGGGTAAAGCGGGGGCAAGACAGAGGGTTTGAGGCAGGGAGTTCCAGAGATTCGGGGCACAGTGGCCAAAAACACAGCTGCCGTTACTTTATTATTATATTATAAATTATATCTTTCTGTTTTTCTACACATGAGTGTTGAATCATCACGTCTTTTTATCTCCAGTGCCACCTGAGAAACCCACCAATTTGTCCTGCATCACATATTACGATAGAAACATGACCTGTTCCTGGATTGTGGAAAGACACACACAAACTAAGCTTAAGCTGTCGTGAGTATCCAGTTTATTACTTCTATATGAAATCAAACAAGTAACCTAATGTTATCAGAACTTGTGGCCTGAATACGTACTATGCCATCTCAGGCTCATTTCCTTTCTGATATGCCCTGGCCATGATACATGAGGCAAGGATAAATGAGTTAGGAAGCTGCTGGGGTACTTTGCATTGATTTACACAGTACAGCACCGAAATAGGCTATTTAGCTCAACTAAACCTTGCCAAGTTTATTACGCCACTTGACCTTTCATCTCTCCTCATGCCCTCTGACTACCCTACTCCTATACCCCTCTATTACCATCTCCCTCACGTAGGAACATAGGAATTGCTAGACAAAAAAGACCATGGTCCATTTAGTTCGCTGTCTACTATCCGGGTAGTTGCATCCTACAATAATGGAGATAATAATAATAGCTGTTGATAGCAATTAATCCTGTATCAAACACACACATGCACACTTATTCAGGTGGAAATGACCATGTACTCATGCACAGTTGTTTTTTTGTGGATCGATTCAGTAGAACCCAAACAGCAGTCAATTGCCCTGCCCGATAAGGCCACATAATGATCCAGAAACCAAGTTTATTGTGGTGTTTAAGTAAAAGTAGGAATGGAACCAAGAAAGTGCAGTCTCACAGAGGTGGGGAAGTGATGGGGGAGGGTAGAATGATTTGAAGACAGCAGAGAGATTGAGATGGATGAGGAGGTACAGGGAGCTCTCAGCAGAGAAAGAGAATACTTATTTTGTGACTTTAGTAAAATGCTCACTCTCTCCCCTGAGGGACGCACTCTGCTTACCTAAAAAGACAAAGGTCAGTACGAGCAAAGGCTTGGAAACCCCAGAGTGCATAGGTGGGTTACTGCTGGAGTTTACCCAACTAAAACCACATAACTTGACATTGCAGGCATTGTCTGTCTAATGTCCCAGCACTTGATCAACTAGAACCTCTCTAGGTTTAGGGGTTGGCCTGGGGAGTCAGCAGGAGACAAATGGGAAGAATCGTTGACCTCACTGATCTGTCTGTCCCTCCAAGTCCAGCTGACAAGTACAGACCTACCTGCATTTTGCTTTCAATAAAGAATAGATGTAGTTTTCATTGAATGAGATGCCACTGTTACCATAAATTAATCTGCATTTTGTTTTACTTTCCATTTTTTTCTGCGTTTCAGTATTTCTTCAGGACATGTACAAGTCTGCAAACCAGAGCATTTCAACAATTTCTGCACAATCTTTTACCCAAATATTCACTACTATGTTGAGTATACTATTTGGGTGGAGGCAGAAAATAGTTTGGGAAAAATTCTATCAGATTTCTTATTACTGGATGCAATGGACAAAGGTGATTATGTTACTTTTCACAATATGGTTTATTACCTTATAAAAAACTGATAACTAATAAAAGTAGTGTTTAGTATGTTGTGATCATTTTCATGTTAAAAATAAATGAATGCAAATATATGATGGCACAGCAGAGAGCCTGATATCCTCTTTAACAGGGACCAGCCCCAGTGTAGATATCAGATCTCTATGTTTTTATATGTGTGTGTGTGTTTGTGCGCATGTCTCCTTCATCTCTCTAACCATTCCTCATAGCTCATGGCCCTAACACTGTAGATTATCCTTATTGGTCTCCTCCTTGACAGCCCCCATACAATGTGGTAACCATCTAAGTGCAATACTTCAAGTATAACGATTGGCCATGTGGCTGAGACATTGGAGGGCAATGCACACCTATGTGACTGTATCCCAGCAAAGATCAGTATTTTCTGAGGGGGATAAGGGATGTCTCACCAGTCTCCCCAGATCAACCTTTTACAAAGTCCAATTAATTGAAAACTACACTGCCCATATCTTCACTCTTAGCAAACCCAGGACCTCCAGGCCCACCCATTATTGGGCTCCATTAGCTCCCTATCACCGAATGGTTCATTTTCAAAATCCTCACACATGCTTCATGCCCTGATACCTCCCAACCTCTCCAACTTGCTCACAGCCACTCTACCCATCCCATTTGCTCAACTGGCTCAGGTCTTTTGCATGTCCTTCAACCCCTCTGACGCTCCACCATCAGCAGCCTTGCCTTAACCACAACACTCCAAGCCTCTCGAACTCTCTGCCTCAATCCCTCCAACTTGTTCCCTATTGACCCATCTTCAGATCACACTTGTAGACTTTCGTCTTTGACCGTGCCTTCAGCCAGCTTCCCTTTCTCCTCGCTCAGCATCAAACTACACACTGTTCAGTACTCCAAACGTTACCCCACATGAAGGCACAATATGAATACAACTTGTTGTTGTTGGGATAAACTTGTAACAAGAAATAAAATTGTTGTGTTAAGCAATAAGGACTGTAATAGTTTAACATAATTATGTACAAAATAGATGCTAAAACAACAATGATCCTAACATCTTGTATAGCACATTTCACGTATATATAATAATATATTCACTTTTGTATTTTAGTAAAAACTGAACCCCCGGAGATTATATCAGTGCAGCCTGTGGGAGATCAGAGTGATGCCCTGTCAGTGAAGTGGGTAATCGATATGAAACTGCCTGCAGTGTTTCATTTAAAATACGATCTTCGATATCAAAAGATCGGCACAACGGACTGGAAGCAGGTACTGAACACAGGTTGTGCTTTAAAAGAAGACATTGGAAATTACTGATGTTTTCTTCATATGCTGTCATTTTTAAATACCTTTTTTNGAAATAAAGAATAAAATGGCTACTAATGAGCAATAAACAAGCATTCAAGGGAATGTCATTATCTAGTCAGTGGATAGAACATTGCCTCAATAATAAGGTGGCAATATTGGTCAGAACTGTGTGTGGAATGGAACCACACAGCACATAAAAAATGGTTCCAGGTTTATGCATCCCATGTCAGACTCTGAACTTGTGGGATATCTATTACCTCTTCATAAAGAGCCAGAAAGGACAAATAACTTTTGTATCTAATAAAGAATCTAATAAAGATTCTTATTAGATTCAGGCAACTGATTTAGGTGCATGTTAATCTTGTGATGGAAATTCTTCAAAAAACTTGAATGAAGTTTGATAAAAAATGGTCCTAAATCAGTTTCCACTATGAACCATTTTGTTTTGATCAGGATCCATGTCAGATGTTGACTGGTTATTTTTTATACACGTATGGGTGTTCTTCAGGATGTCATTTCAGTGTAGAAATGTGAGTTTGGTGTTTTTCAACAAATGTTTTCAACATCTTTTCCCCCAGATTCAAATAGAGAATGCATCTCTTCCTAAAAAGTCTTTCATTATTGAAGGTCTGAAGCCATTTACTGTCTACACTGTGGCAATTCGATGTATGAACATAAATGGAAAAGGCTATTGGAGTGAATGGAGTTTGGAGAAAAATGGAAGTACTTCTGAAGACAGTATGTATATCATAAAAATGCATAGAAATACTGTTATAATTCACTTCATAACTGTGTGTGGGACATTGCTGTGCGCAACTTGGCTGCCGCTTTAGCCTACAAATCCACAGTCACTACAGTAAATCCTGTGAAGATCTTTTGGATGTCTTAAAGTGTTTTGAGGCAATTATATGGGTCTTTAACTATGCAATTACTAACCAATGAAAAGGTTTTGCAGAATTATTGGTTGTTAATTACACAATCAACGCCTCCTGCTAATTTCCTCCCAACATATGTTTTACACATGGTTAACACAACCCTCAAATTAAACCCCATTTACAAACAACTAAAGAGGACTGATAGACAGACATTATTCATCCAGTCAAGGATTTGCCCTTAAAAGTTACTGCACTTTATCGAAAAACTGTGAAGGGTTATATATAATGGGTAAAATTCATTATTATTCATAATATTCTCCCAGAGAATGCAGAGTTGCTACATTTTATGGCATATAAAACATTGGGCAAGTTTCCTTACTCCACAGTCCTCTGTTTATCTAGCAGTAAACTCGGTCGTTAGTCGATTGCCGAATCGCTTTTCACTGCTGTGTGCAATTGGCTGCTGCGTTTTGCCCACAAAATATACAGTCAATTCACTTCAGAGTAGATTCTGTGAGGCGCTTTGAGATGTCTGGAAGATGTGATAAGGTGCTATATCAAATGCAAGGATTATTATTATTATATCCTGTGACACATTTTAAGATGTCCTCCTGACACAAAAGACACTATATTAAATACAAGGATTATTATATATTTTGCATATTATTATTGTTACTATGGAGTCCTGTAGCTCAGTGGTTAGAGCACTCTCTTTGCAAGCGAGAGACCTGAGTTCAATTCCAGGCAGGGCGAAACCTTGGGCAAGTTCCTTACTCCACACGCCTAATAATAATCCCTCCAAAAACCAAAAACAATAATAAATTGGTCATTTTCAATCTACGACTGTTTGTGGGACATTGCTGTGCGCAATTGGCTGCTGCGTTCGCCCACAAATATACAGTCAATTCACTTTACAGTGTGTTCTGTGAAGCGCTTTGGGACGTCCTCCCAACGTGAAAAGCGCTATATCAAATGCAAGGATTATTATTATTATTGCTATTATTATACTGTACCCTTTTCAACATGAATTTGTAAATCAATTTGAGATTTTAACATATAATCAGAAAATGTTGTCATTATTTTTTTTCGCTTCTGTTCCTTAGACCCATCTCAAGGTCCAGCCCTTTGGATGGTAAATAAAAATCCAAAGTCAGAAAACAGAACAATTCTAATCATGTGGAAGGTAATTTCTTTATTTATGTTCTTTGACTGATCTGAGCATTTCGTACTACTGTACGTAGGATTTCTTTAAATCAGACACATTTAAGCTAGACATTATTTTCTTATTGAAACATATTTTGATAACCCCCATAGTCTAATGTACAGAGTTTACTATATATAAGCTGCTGTGTGCAATTGGCTGCCGCATTTCACCCACAAAATACAGTCAATTCACTTTACAGTATATTCTGCGAAGCGCGTTAAGACATCTCAAAGATAAGGCACTATATAAAAAGTAATGCAAGGATTATTACAGACAGGGACCTTGCAAGTTCAAATTCCAGTCTATGTCGTGCTTGCTGGTTTCAGTTGGAGCTGCATGCTGAGGCTAAATTAGTCCCAGGAGTCTCTACTGGTAGTGCACGTGACAAGAGGGTTATGTGAGATTAAGTTGAGTACTAACACTCGTTGCCAAGACTCACACATGAGTAATCACCAAGCTGTTGGAGAGCAATCAGCATCCATGGAACCCAGACCCCAGCACGAGAGGGGATGAAACAGAAAAATAACTGGGCACCATGAAATTATTTTTAAAAAAAGGAAACATACATATATTGACAATCATTTTTTTCCCATGAGTTCATGTACATAGGAACATATGTGCATGCAACCACCAGGAAGGTGGAAGGCGAACGAGATGGACCTTGGTCTTCTTTTCGAGTAGCATTTCTTATGTGCTTTTGTGTTTATTCCTGTGTTTGTTGAAAAACAAAACATCTGTAGGCAACTCTTGAGGTGTTGTTCTCTTGAGATGAAAGGCACTACACCAATTGCAAGGATTATTATTATTATTATTTTGTAATTTACATTGGAACAATCTTGTTTTGCCCTCAGGATCAATCTCAATCTCAATATTCTCTCTATTAAACATATCTAAGTTTGCAGTGTAGGCTGACCCTCCAGTGCAGTGCTGGGGGGATACCTGCTTTGTCAGAGGTGCCATCCTTTTGATGAGACACTAAAACAAAGGTTCCGTCTGCCTGTTCAAGTGGACATTAAAGATCCCGTGGATAGATCTGTTTAATTTCAATTTCATTCCATTTTAACCTGCAGGAGGTGGGGGTATGTGATGCTAATGGAATCATCCTAGGATACAGAGTGCAAGTAAAAGAAAAGAGGAATCAGTCAGTGATACAGCTTAATACGACAAAACTGGAACACATTCTTGTTCTCTCAGGAAAAGCATATACAATAACTATTATTGCCTTCAACTCAGCCGGGGAATCCCCTGAGTCAACCCTGACCGTGCCCGCAGCTCACCAAGGTATTTAAACTTTGTAAAAAAAAATATTATTGTAATATTAGTTTAATTTTAGTTAAATATTATTTCAATGAGTGAATCTAAATAATATCTTTTCCAAACATATCCCTTTTTGGATGCACAAGCCACATTTTATTTATCTTCAAGTAAGATGTTATTCTTCACATGACTGCACAAGATCACAGATTAGTTTGGATGAAGAAGGCCCTTCGGCCCATCTGGTCTCATCCTTCCAGAACAGCCACCCTACCATCCTTTCATCACAGGATCTAGCTGTTGTTCTTAAATGAGCCAAGTATCCTGGCCTCAATCACCCTTCCTGGAAACATGTTCGTAAACTCAGTCAATGGAAAAAAGAATGGTATCTGTACTTCCTCCACTTAGAGTCATCAATAACAAACTAAGGAATGTTTGAAGGAAAGTATTGACATTACAACAGGGTGCAGTATAGGACATGTCATGAGTTGGTACACAGGGTGTCCTGAACAAAGGACAAAAGCCAGCAGCATCATGTTCTTTCAAGCTTAAGATAATAACCTTTGATAACAAGATTACGCCACAGTGACCGCCACTGTCAGAAAAAGCTGCTCAAAAATAGGCAGAATGCTCTTTGCCGCAAGAAACAGGGATCAGAACAAAAAAAACACTTATTTGTTTGTAGAAAAAATCTAAATCTAAATAGACCGGAACCTTGCATCTTGTTTGAGCCTCAACTATCCTTTCTAGTCCAGATCCGTGCCATGACTCACTTGTCTTCCCCCACCTCCGCAACATCGTCTGGCTCCACCACTGTCTCACACCCCGGGTCACTGAAACCCTCATACATGCATTCATAACATCCAGGCTTGACTATGCAAACTCCCTGCTTGTCAGCCTCACCAACTCCTCCCTCGATAGGCTGCAGATCATCCAGAACTCTGCAGCCTGTGTCCTCTCCCGCATTAGGCTCCGCAACCCTATCACCCCCATCCTCTCCCGACTCCACTGGCTTCCCATCACACAGAGGATACAGTTCAAGTTCCTGGTCCTCACCTTCAAAGTCCTCCATGGCCTTGCTCCTCCTACATCTGCGACCTCCTAAACCCTCTCCTACCTGCCTGTTCCCTCCGCTCAGCGGGCTCTGGCCTGCTTCATGTCCACTGCCTTGCCCGCCCCACCATTGGCAGGGAGGCCTTCTGCCACTCTGCCCCTACCCTCTGGAACTCCATCCCGCAGTCCCTCCACCTCGACCTCTCTCCCTTGCCTCCTTCAAGTCCCGTCTCAAGACCTTCCTCTTCGACTGACTATCGATCACCCTGCTTCCCCCCCAGCCCTTCACCCTCCCCAATCCTGAATCTCAGCTCGGGTCCAAAACTCTGTCCAGCGCCTTGGGATGGCCTCCCGAAGTGAAAGGCGCTATATAAATGTAATTTTGTTGTTGTAAAATAACAAGTGAGCAGGTCTACTCCACTTTTTTGATGAAGATTCATTGTATCGTCCACAAAAAAGTTTCTCTAAAGAAAACAGTTAAACGCAGTCTTGCATGGACTTTACATCATCCACGGACACTGTACAACAACTTCAACAACAACTTGCTTTTATATAGCGCCCTTCACACAGGGTAGCTTCCCAGAGCACTTCCTGTATCAATGGTCACGCCAATGATTTGAATATTTAATACCTTATTTGTTTTTTTAAGTAACCAAATTTGCCCATGTAACACACATTTAAATTTGCCCATATAACACACATTCAGTGCTTTTCCAGGGGTAATAATTCCTTCAAAAAAATAATAACAATAATAAATAGGTCACTCAATCCACAACTGTTTGTAGGACACTGCTGTGTGCAATTGGCTGCCGTGTTTTGCCCACAAAATATACAATCAATTCACTTTACAGTTCATTCTGTGAAGCGCTTTGAGACACATCAAAGACGTCTTAAGGGACTATATCAAATGCAAGGATTATTATTATTATTATTATTATTAATATAAAGGCACCCTTTCAGGATTCAAATCACATTTGAACTGCTTTCACAAACCAAACAACCAAAAACAAAACTGATCTTAATAAAAACGAAGTTTGAACACATGGTTCATTTAAGTACTGTTGCAAGAGTAGTTCAGATAAGGGGAACCCTTCAACTCATTTGATCTCTTCCTTCTAGGACAAAAATGATCTCAGCATGGACCACTGGGGTGATTCATATAATACTCTCCTCCCTCACCCATATTATATTGACTAGTCAAGTCCTGTAGCTCAGTGATTAGAGCACTCGCCTCACAAGCAAGAGACCTGGGTTTGATTCCCGGCAGGGTGAAATGTTGGGCAAGTTTCCTTACTCCACACGTCTCTATTTGCCTAGCAGTAAGTAGGAACCCGGTTGTTAGTCGATTGGTGGATCGCTTTTCTGAGGGTAATAATTCCTTAAAAAAATCAATAATAATAAATTGGTCACTTCAATCCACAACTGTTTGTGGGACACTGCTTTGTGCAGTCATCTGCCTGGTTTCGCCCACAAAATATTCAATCAATTCACTTTACAGTGTATCCTGTGAAGCGCTTTGAGACGTCTCGAAGATGTGATAAGGTGCTATATCAAATGCAAGGATTATTATTATTTATTATGATTAGCTCCTACTACAACTACTTTTTCCCTCTTTCTCTTCAGTAACCCAGTAATTAAGGTGTATGGCTTATTCTTGGCATACACTCACAGTTGGTAAAGGAGCCACTTGTGTGGCACTTTATCAAAGGCCTTTTGGAAGTAAAGGTGCAATACACCAATTTGGGATGTTACATCCTCAAACAAATTCTTTAAAGTTTGTTGGCTGAGTTTTATTCCTTTTGAAACAGTATTAGCTGTCATTTATTAGGGTATTTCCATACAGGAGCTCTTCAATTAGTTGATTAAACAATAATTAATATTGATTATATTTGTCTTCTGGTGATTTGATCATGGGGTAATATGTGCAATTGTGGCTCAATACAATTTACTATTTACATAACGTCTCCCATATCAGAAAGACGTCTCAAAGCACCTCAGGCGCTGACACCATCAGCATCCAAGGCTGCACTCTCCACCTCTCAAAGCCAGTCAGGAACCTCGGCGTTTTGTTCGACCCTGAGCTGTCCTTTCTCCCTCACATCCGCACCACAACTGGCACCGCCTTCCATCACCTCCGGAACATCGCCAGACTACGGCATTACCTCACCCCTCACGCTGCTGAAACCCTGGTTCACGCCTTTGTCACCTCAAGGCTGGACTATGGGAACTCTCTCCTCGCCGGCCTTCCCGCCACCTCCCTCCACAGGCTGCAGGTCATTCAGAACTCTGCAGCTCGTGTACTGTCCCGCACCAGGCTTCGGGACCACATCACTCCCACCCTCGCTCGCCTCCACTGGCTCCCCATCCCCCAGAAGATTGATTTCAAGATCCTCATCCTCACCTACAAGGCCATTCACGGCCTTGCTCCCTCCTACCTCTCCAACCTACTATCCCCCTACCTACCTGCCCGTACCCTCCGTTCCTCTGGCTCCGGTCTGCTCCACGTCCCCCGCCCCAACCGCCTTACCATCGGTGGTCGGGCCTTCAGCCTCTCAGCCCCCAGGCTCTGGAACTCCATCCCCCAGTGCCTTCGCCTTGCTTCCTCCCTTTCCTCCTTCAAGGCCGGTCTCAAAACTTTTCTCTTTGACCGAGCCTTCAGCTCCCCTCTCGACTCTCTTCCCACTCCTCGCTCCCTCCCTTCCCTCCCCTCACCCTGACCATTTCCCCCCTTGCTCGGGTCATAACCCAACTGTGCAGCGCCTTGGGACGTCCTGACGTGAAAGGCGCTTTATAAATGGAATCTTGTTGTTGTTGTTGCTGTTGTTTTACACTGCTGCTGGACATCCAAGTTGTGGGTGGGAGCCAATGGGGTGGGGAGGGGAAAGATGACCAAAAGGGCAGTGAAAGAGGTAGGTCTTGAGATGGGCCATGAAAGAGGGGAGGGAGATAAGGACTCGGAGGGATTCTGGGATGGAGTCACAGAGAATCGGGGCTGAATTGCTGAGCCCCTGGCCATTGATGGTGGGACGGAGAGAGTGGGATTCTGTAACCTGGAAAGCTAAGCTAAAATAATGGGAACTTACAGATGCCGTTTGTTGTAGCAGAGCAGTACAATCACTATTGTGATGGAAAAGAAACTCCTACGATCGCTTCAATTTCTCCCTTAGCAACAAAAAAATTAAATGTTCAATCTGTAAATACAAAGTGTAACACTTTCAGAACTACAATAATAGTCTGCGGGAAGAATATGCGCAGTTGCTGCGTGCAAATTGGCTGCCTCATTCACCTACAAAATACACAGTTACTACACTACCGTATTTTCTGTAAAGTGCATTAAGATGTCCTCCAACATGAAAGGTGCTACATAAAATGATATTATTATTACCTACACATATGTACCCACAACAAAACTCGCTAAATAATAACTAGGATCAGGAATCTTGTGCTAATCAATAAACTGAACACAGATTGAATACTGTGTCTCCTTAAGGAAAAAAAACAAATCCATTCTAAATTTTATTTGGATTCTACACATCTTTAGAATATCTTGTATCAGGAAATGCATCTTAAATTGATTTAAATTCTGTATATTATTTCCGAATGGAACCTGGTCTAAGATTGAATTTTGTTTCCTCGGGATAAATTGTTTTTGAATTGTTGTACCTTTAGACCTGGTCATCTCTATGTATGTCATTGGCTGCCAGGGAGCCTGAATAATGTAACCAATTAGGTCAAGTTTTCTTCCTAGAAGTTCCAATTTGTATTGTGTCAGTATCAATGAGCATTGCTTCATTGACTGTATAACTGGTATTTTTCACGGCTCATTGAATTTTGTTGTAGAACTTCTCACTTAGAAGTTTTTGCGTGGAACTAAATGAGCAGCGAAAAACATATAAATTAAAACATACCCTCACTTTAATTCGACAGACAAGTGCAATACTCAGGGATCGCATTGGTCCATGAAGCATGAATTGGGCCTATTCTACTGCCAAAAAGTGGACACCAAATTAAATAGGTTTACATTACTGTATGCTTTATATTTTAGCTCTGACGTGGTATTCGTTGTTGAATGCTGTAATTCAATTTTGTTTGATGTTTGTAGGAGAACTTGCACCAGTACAAAACATCAGTGCTTCTCCGTATGGTGATCAGTTGGTAGTGGAGTGGAAGTCTCCAAGTTCCACTGTAAATGGTTACGTAATTGAATGGTGTCTGGCTGAACTGGA
Organism: Callorhinchus milii; assembly: GCF_018977255.1. Classification (NCBI taxonomy): domain Eukaryota; kingdom Metazoa; phylum Chordata; class Chondrichthyes; order Chimaeriformes; family Callorhinchidae; genus Callorhinchus; species Callorhinchus milii. The sequence continues at coordinate 123,401,687 of NW_024704742.1, forward strand.
CAATGATCAATGTAGTGAGCAGGTGCATTGGAGATATGAACACAATACCACTGAACAGGCATTTGTACATGGTAAGTACTTCATAATGGCAAATAATTAATAACATCAACAACTCGCATTTATTTAACGTCCTTCACATAGGTCTGAGGCCGAGCAAAGGAAGAGATAGGCCATAGTTCTGGTGAAGAGATAGGCTTTTAGATGGAATTTGAAGATGTGTAGGGAAGGACGAGACAGTGGGGAAGAGAGAGGGAGTTCCAGAGATTAGGAGAGTATTTGGTGAAGCCTCAGTCACTGATGGTGGCATAGAGGAGGTGGGGAATGCAAAGTTATCCCAAATTAACCAAGAGGAGGAAGTGAGCAGTAACGTGAGGTGACAGAAGGTCACAGAGATAGGGAGGTGCTCAGGTGTGAAGGGATTTATTGGGGAGACTGAGGGTCTTGAAGTCAATCTAGGAAATAGGGAGCCAATGGAGCCTGGCGAGGACGGAGCATGTTGATGGGTGTGCAGAGTTGGTGCGAGTGAGAATGCAGGCAGTGGAGCTTTGCCACCACTCCACTCCACACCACAGCAAAGCCTTTTTAATCCTCTCCAATGTTGGTATTTCATCTGGTGAATTGCATAGGTCATGATACATTACCAGAATTAGTAACTTAACCTCAATCTGTTTCTTCCGCAGAAAACATTGTGCCATTAAGGTGCTATAAGATAACAGTTTATCCTCTATATAGTGATGGTCCTGGAGCTCCAGTTTCCATAAAAGCATACCTACAACAGGACTGTAAGTAAAGTCTAATAACATCACCCTGAAAACTTTGGTAGGTGTCAGCCTGGCTCAATTGGTAGTAGCACTCTTGCCTCTGAGTCAGAAGGTTGTGGGTTCAAGGCCAATGTTGGCTCCTTGAGCCATGATCATCATATTGAGCCAATCGTGGCAGGCACAGTCACATCATAAAGTCTAATTCACTACCATTAATCAATAGAAGGCCAGACATTCCAACTTGTGTTACCTGGTAAGATCATTTCTCTTAAAATGCAAGATCTCAGAAAATTGTGCAACGTTCTTCAATTCCATCTTAATATTGAAGTTGATTTTTCACAGATCTTGAAAAAAATGAGCTGTCAAATTAAAACTTGAATCTAAGAATGTTTCACAATTTCTACACAGTAAGACAAAATGGTCTTAACACCAACAACTTGCACTTATATACCACCCTTTACGCAGGGCAGCATCTCGCAGTCTTACAGCCTAAGACTAGGTGGAATTGCAGGCTTTATATCTGTAAATGACTAGTTTACATTTTTCTTTTTCTTGCCTCTGAAGGTAGTGACATATGCTGAGCAGCAGATAAACGGTGCGAACGGTAGTAAAATTTTATCCTCTTCTCTCACCTTTTTTCAGGTCCAGCTCAAGGTCCAATAGTTCATCTGAAGAAGGTGGGAAAAACTGATGCGGAGTTTCAATGGGATGTGATTCCAGTAAAAGAACAGCGTGGTTTCATCACCAATTATACCATATTTTATAAGAATCACAGTGGACATGGACATGCATCAAGTAAGTTTACCTTACTTATTATTGCTTCTGATATGAAACATTCATTATACTGCATGATACAGAGTCCTGTAGCTCAGTGGTTAGAGCACTAGCCTTGCAAGTGAGAGACTTAGGTTTGATTTTCAGCAGGGCGAAATGTTGGGCAAGTTTCCTTACTCCACACGCCTCTGTTTACCTAGCAATAAGTAGGAACCCAGTTGTTAGTCAATTGGCGGATCGCTTTTCCGGGGGTAATAATGTCTTAAAAAAAATTGGTTACTTCAATTCATGACTGTTTAAGGGACACTGCTGTGCGCAATTGGCTGTCGCATTGCACCCACAAAATATACAGTCAATTCACTTTACAGTATATTCTGTGAAGCGCTTTGAGATGTCTCAAAGATGTGATAAGGCGCTATTCAAATGCAAGGATTATTATTATACTTACAACTGTAGTTGAGTTGTAACTGACCGAGCTGAAACACTGACCGCTGATTGTGGATTAGGCAGGGCGGTAAAGCAAGCCAGTTCTACTTAGCAGAGGGAGGGTTGGAAGGGTTTTAAACCCTAGGATTTAATTTTCAAGCAGGGCAGAAACAAATGGTGGCATGTTTGCAGGCAATACCAAATTGAAGGGGGTTGCTAATACAGTAACAGAAGATACATAGACAGAATACAGACATATCTGGATCGATTAAGGAGTTGAGCTGAAAAGTGGTAATTGTTTAATGTTGATAAATGTATGAAACTGGAACAAGCAATAACTGGTGGGGATATGAGATGAGAAGTAGAACATAACCCAGCAAAAGGATCTTGCAACTTGCTCTCTGAAACATTTAACATAATGTGTGTGTGGCAGAAAAAAGGTAGGCAAGCTAGACTTTAATGCATTTAACTAAAAGAGAGAGATAGGTTGTAGGACGTAATGATTGAATTATACAATGCAGTCATGATTCTTCACCAGAAACCAAAATTCCACCTGATCTTCATTTTTAAGACCATTTTGTCTTAAATGACAAGATAGCTCAGAATTGCGTAAAATTTCTAAATTCAGTCTCAATTTGCAAGCCTGTCTTTTGTAAGAACTGCAGAAAATTGGTTCCCAAGTTAAAACTGAATTGAAGAATTTTCCATGATCTTAAATTTTAAGACAAAATGGTCTCTTATCCGACTAAATCTATTCAAGGCAAATCTGGTGTCCAGGCGGCATTGCCTTTAGTAGAAGCAAATAATCGTACAGATTTAAAAGGAAATTAGATTTCTGATGGCAGTGAGGGTTGAGAGCTATGACAAATATAATAAATGGGAGCAGCCAAGTGGATCATAATAATCTTTTCTTGTCTTGTGTACGTTATGTCATGTACGTTTAGGTAATTAAAGAACAACTCGAGGTGACCATTACTCTACTTAGCTGTTATTGATGTGCAGTGGGTCATCAGATGGCCTATGTAAAAAAATTCCATTATTTATTTTAATTTTTATTCTGGCATGTTTTCTGTTCAGATACAGTTCAGCAATTGCATCTCCATGGGTATTTATCAATGAGACATGGCATGGAACCTGCCATGAGCTGCAAGTGACAAGTGTCCAAGCGGTCTGATTTCTTCCACAAGGATGAAATCAAATGGGAAAGTCTTTATGACTGCCAACCCGCAGGATGCCACTCTCCTTTTAAATGCTAGTGATAATCCCATATTGTGGCTCCAAGGACATATGGAATATTAAATGCCGTTATTAATGTTATCTAGTGGAGCTTTCACACATTTTGCTCCCATTGTCCAGAAATCTTTCCCTAAACCCCTCTGCTTCTCTCACTGCCTCTCTGCTTTCAAAACTTTTTTTTTGTCAAGTATTTTGTTTCAATCAGATTATGAAGATGCAAACACACGCGATGATTGCATGTGACCAGTAACGGAATTGCAGATTGTTCAATTTGCGAAAAGTTATCTCGTAAATTGTTTCCTTCAATGTAAACCAGTGTGTTATTTAGAACACTGTGGAAGCAGTTAGTTCCTCTTTCAACCGAACAACAACACTTTTTTNCAATCTGGTTTGAAAGGAAATGATTGCAATTGGCAACATTTCCAAAGCTTGTCAGTTCCAGTAAATTATAAATCCCGTTCACATAAATCACAGCACCATATCATCTTCTTGGTTTCCTATCCACTTGATAACCGTAAGACCATAAGCCGTAGGAGCAGGAATAGGCCATCCAGCCCCTTGAGGCTGCCTCCCATTTAATAAGGTCATGGCTGATCTTCTAACCTAATAGCATTTACCCGCCCATATCGTTTAATCCCTCTATCCTTTTCATGTTATTTCATTTATGAAAGTGTGCATAATTCTAAGGAGCATTATATAGGCTTTTATCAATGGTCATCTAAAGAGCATAGATGTTATAAAGATTAGGCATCTTAGAAGCAAAATTCATCATTCACAAATCTAGAAATATTTGAGGAAACAACTAAATTGGTTTGCGTGGGTTTCCACATTCCAGTAAATTATGTGAAGCACTGTGAACCATTTCAGCAACACATTAAAGAGCTATATCAAATTCAAGGATTATTTATTAAATTTATTATCAAATATGACTCAGGCTCCTGGAGCCAGAAAGTCTTAGGCTAAAAGAGCTTTTTGTCTTAAAATTTAAGTTTGAGCAGATTTGTGGAAAGTTCTGAAATTCTTTAAGAACAGCAGAAAGCCAGCTTCCTAATTTCAGGCCCCAAAACTTAATGGTATATCAGCCAACTGGATCATTTGATTGTCTAAATGTATACCTAATATTTGTAGCATCCAATATCATTCTCAGACATATTTTTCCTGTTAATTTTGAAGATGTTAATAGATACAGCGTCACCTGGGAAGTAATCTCTGTGGAGATGAGTTGATGACACGGTGACTTGCTTGGCAATGGAATATTAGAATCGAGTCAAACCACTGTGGTAGTCTTGGTTGTCTGGTTCCTTAGCCAAGCAGTCCATAACTAACGTGTATAGCCTCCAATACCATTCTCAGACAGTGTTAATCCATTTATTTGTAGTGCTCCAGAGCAATGCTGTTAACAGATCACCCAGCCTGACTCATCATCAGGACTTGGATGGGTAGATCTTTGTTGTAATCACATTTAAAAGCATAGAAACCTGTGACTCAGTAGGCCATTGTAATAATGCCCAGGTTTGCTCCTCCAATGAAATCACGATCAATCTTAATGCTGCTGGCATCCAGAAGACCTGTGTACATCATGGATAGGAAGCCAGCAAGTTAGAGCAGTAGCAGGAAGTGTACTGAAGTGCTTTGATACGTCTCAAAGACTTGATAAGGCGCTGTATCAAATGCAAGGATTAATATTATTATTATTATTGCTTGGCAGTAGGTCCTATATTGTAACGAAACCCATTGTATACTATAATGTGGTCAGACTATAGTTGCTTATATTCTTGTGCACACCTTTTTGCAGATGTGACTGTTGACTCAGCAAGTCGGAAATACATGCTGACTAATCTAAGAGCTGATACCTTGTACCAAGTGCATGTTATGGCATCTACCGCAGAGGGAGGCACTAACAGTATCCCCATCGTTTTCAAAACATTACAATTTGGTAAGTAGGAAATTGGATAGATTTCTTTTAGGAAATAATACCTTGGGATATAGTATATAGTTTGCGACATGGCATGTGACTGCCAGGATGGTGGATGGACCTTGGGCAAGCAATTCTTCGAAGAGGAAGGTCTTGAGAAGAGGCAAGGAAGGGAGGGAGTGAGGCGAAGGGACTGTGGAATGGAGTTCCAAAGGGTGGGATCAGAGAGGCTGAAGGCCTGACCGCCAATGGTGGGGCAGACCTGACGGGGAACATGGAGCAGGCCAGAGTCTGCTGAGCGGAGGGAGCCGACAGATTGATATGGCGTTAGCAGATCACAGAGATAGGAGCAAGACTGTGGAGGGCTTTGAAGGAGATTTTTGACTCAAAAATACATTCCATTTCACTGTAATTCCTATGAAGCGCTTTGAGGCATCCTCCCACCTTGAAAGATGCTACACCAAATGCAAGGATTAATAATAAAATATCAAGGAAAAAACATGAAACAAGGTATAAGTCACACTGCTCCTGATACCATTTTCTCATTTACACTAAAGTTGACTGACAAATTTTAGCTATTGTATGACACTTTCCAAATAAAATGAAAACACTTGCCACTCAGAGCTTGAACAGTTTTCAATGTTATTGCAGGCTCACAGCCTCCTCTCTCTCCCCACTATCAATCCTTTCTGCTATATGTCCTCCCATTCAACAACAACAACAACAACAAGAAGATTGCATTTATAGAGCGCCTTTCACGTCGGGAGGACGTCCCAAGCGCTGGACAGTTGGGTCGGGACCCGAGCAGGGGGGAAATGGTCAGGGTGAGGGGAGGGAGGAAGCGAGGAGGGATTAGAGAGTCGAGAGGGGAGCTGAAGGCACGCTTGAAGAGAAAGGTCTTGAGACTGGCCTTGAAGGAGGAAAGGGAGGAAGCAAGGCGAAGGCACTTGGGGATAGAGTTCAATCTTCTAGGTTACAGTATTTTTATTTACATCCTCTGTTTTACATCTAAACTTATACAAAGGTCAGCTGATTTACATCTGAAAAATTATGCAACAAGCGAGATACACTGATAGATGTAAAATAACAAGCACAGCATCAATATCTGGCATTGGCAACCTTCCCTTGTGGAGTCCTGTAGCTCAGTGGTTAGAGCACTCGCTTTGCAAGTTCAATTCCAGGCAGGGCGAAACCTTGGGCAAGTTTCCTTACTCCACACGCCTAATAATAATCCCTCCAAAAAAACAAAAACAATAATTAAATTGGTCATTTTCAATCTACGACTGTTTGTGGGACATTGCTGTGCGCAATTGGCTGCCGCGTTCGCCCACAAATATACAGTCAATTCACTTTACAGTGTGTTCTGTGAAGCGCTTTGGGACGTCCTCCCGACGTGAAAAGCGCTATATCAAATGAAAGGATTATTATTATTATTATTCCCGGGAGGATTGAACTCTGTAAAAATAGTAAAAACATGTAGATATCTGACTCATGTGGAAAACCATACTTAAGAATATCCAAACCATATTGAGAGTTTCATACATTCATGCCACCTACGCATGGAAATTTTCCTGTGTCTTGAATGTATTGCACACTCTGTTTCTGAAGGAACACACCCGCTTACACAATTCTGAAAAGTATTAGGCATAGGTTGATGAAGGCCAAGACTTGGCAGTGCCAGAATGTGCGTGGGGTAGCAATCAAAAAATGTGCGTGAGAATACTGACTGACAAATTTCCTGCTGCTTGTTTAGCTGGGACCACACCCAATCAATAGGGATTTGGTTTAAAGATTAACTGGAGCCAATTGGGAAGAATTCCATTCCCAGTGACTGGTCTTTCTATCTAAGTCCTGTGGCTAAGCCAAGCAAGTTGGTATGGCATCAACGGTGCCTTGGAGTTAAAGCTTGCAATCCTGGTGCTCTTTCAGAATCCTGGGATTTCAGGATTTTAATGCCCCAAATTCCAGGATCCTGAATCTTACCTCGTCAAGGACGCCTGCAGACGTTTTCTGCACCAATGGGGGTACCTCAGAAAAGCTTTCTGCATGGGGAGGGCACCCGGAAATTTAAATACCCGCCCATCTGCTGCCACCAGCTAATCCTAACAGCAACGTGTGACCTGCTTCAGGTGGAGCAGGAAGACTTGCTTCCTTCTGCCCAGGTTAGGCCTTTATACAATACAGAAATCCCAGGATTTTGAGAGCACTATTCCCATCTGGGATCCTGGGATTGGGATTCCCAGGATTGCAACCCCTAGTTGGAGTACTATGGACTTGCTTGGCTCAGGAACTGAACTACCAAGGCTTACAACATTGCCACAGAGGGTTGTCTCAAATCTGATATTCTGTTCCCAAGGAAATCACCTGGACACAGCACAGCCCCGAGGAAACCCCACTTATCATATGATTCCATCACTAGAATTTTTAGTACTTAGTATTAAATAGTATTTAGTACTTAGTATTAATTTTTTAGTACTTAGTATTGAATCTAAGTATTAAAGTCAAAGCTTTGTTGAGTTTTGCAGTTAACTGTGCAGCCATTGCTTTGTGTCTGTGAGTATAATGAGTTTGTCTTTCCATGTGTTTTTCAGCAAAAGGAGAAACTGAAGCGATTGCAATTTGCATTTTCCTAGGAATCTTGTTCTTTGCTGCTTTATCCCTGTTTGTGTACTTTAAGCACAGGTAAATACCACTGATTGATGCATATTACAATGATAACTCGTTATCCATATTATTGGAGTTCTGCGGATTCACCGGAGTCAAAAACCAGACTACCAGACTGATACACAGGATAAACTCAATCCCGATATTCCATTGCCATTTACCAGCTCAGCTCCAAGGAGATCCTGCTTTTATCCCCTTTCCCCTGGAGGATAGTTTAATTGAGAAGTTTTTTTTGAAAAAGAAATTCAGTAACTAATTAAGACTTAATTAGTTGCTTGCCTCCAAATCTGACTATCCAATGCCTTGGGATGTCCTCCTGACATGAAAGGCATGATACAAATGTAATTTTGTATTGTATTGTAAGACTGCATTTAAGATTTATCATCAATTCTGCCTGAATTTTATTTTGTGTTTTAAGATAAACTGGTATTACTGGCTAAAACTAATTGGAATTTTCAATCTGTAGTTTACAAAAGGATTAACACCAAATTCTTAGCTAGTTAATTATTCTTTTCTATTTCTTTAGAATTACAAAAGCCTCTGTTTCCAATATCCCAGATCCAGCAAATAGCATTCACTCTGCAAGTTCACCACAAAGTTCAGCTCTGGTAAGTTGGTTAAATAGAAATTTCAGCAGCAAAACTCAGAATTACATGTGTTGTAATGATACCTGAGTTTCATTATCAGGTGCTGACTCGTATATAGTTTCTGAGGCATCATAAAAAAATCTAGTGGCGAGTAGAATTGTCAGTTTGGCTTAGTTGGTAGCTATATTGCTTCTCAGTCAGACGTTGATGGTTGAAGCCTCACATTGGGACATAGATTGAGCGCATACTGACTGTCGATCCAATGCAATCTGAGCGAGTGCTGAATTGTTGGAGGTGCTGTTCTCGTCTGACTTGAATGAGCCTTTGATTGGACAGATAGTTGCTTATCACTCTTGACTTCATGAATATTCTACTGAGACTTTTAAGCAAGTAGACTGGATAGTGGTCAGATCTCCCAGATGATTTTTCTTCCTCTAACCCAGAGACACAAACGACAATTCTATCATTGACATTATTTGTGAGATCGGTCAACCCAGCTATAGACTCGGGATCAAATTTAGGACTTTTTGTCTATGTGCTTAATATAAGGCCACATAGAACACCCATGTAGGCATGAGATGAACCATAAATTACTGTTACAGTTAACTTTATGATACCAATCAGGAAACTTGCTTTTGCAATCATTAGAGTCTGTTGGATTCTCATTTTTCCATTGCCAAACAATCACAAGTTTTATTACTGACCCTGAGTTACAACAAGGCTTGGTATCTCTCAGCTCCAAGGTATTCTACTTGTGTTTGCAAGATAGCTGGAATATAAAAATAAGGAGCTGCTGCTCCAGTTATATAGAGTGCTAGTTAGACCTTATTTGGAGTTTTGGGCACTCAATCATAGAAAGAATATATTAGTCATAATTCACTCGATTAAAACCCGGGCTGAAGGAGCATAGATATGATGAGAGGCTGGGTAAACTCAGATTATATTCCTTAAAGCAGAGAAGGTTAAGGGATGATTTGATTGAGGCATTTAAAATAATAAAAGGAATTGACAGGCTAGATAGTGGTTTCATAATCCAACCTCATAAATTAACCCAATCCTTCTGTCTAATAGAGAGGGTCTAGCCTTAAATAATAACTAAAACTGAGTTACGGTTGAATTAATAGGGATATTTAAAAGAGAAACATAGTTATTTGGGTAGTAGAGGTATTAAGAGATATGGTGACCAAGCGGGGCATTGGGATTAAATGATATGACAAGAACTAATAAAATGATGGAAAAGGCTTGATGGGCTGAACGTCCTCCTCCTATCCCTATCCTCCTGTCCGCTGTTCCCATGACTGATTGATAATCACTCAAATGTCAGTGCATTTATCTGCATTTGCTTAAAGTATTTGTGATGTGAAAGGCGCTATAGAATTGTAATTTGTTGTTGTTGTCTTGCTTTTTATTTCAGAGCACCTTTAGTCTGAGTCAAGAGCCAGAAAAAGGCGGAGATGTCACTGTCAGCAATGTCAGTGTCAACACTCTGGAAGAGGAACAGAGCCACAGCTGTGATGCAAGTGACTCAGGAAGGAACTGTTCAAGTCATATTGAAGATACAGCTTTAATGGAGAGCAACAATGACCAATTTTCATCAACAAGGGTCTCTGTACGATCAGAGTCCAGTCAGCTACTATTGGGCAATGAAGAAAACTAGATTTAGGACGAGAGATGTGGAATTCAAAACCTCTCCAAATACTTGACTGAGAGTATCATTGGAGGGTAAACTATAGGAATAAGAAAAACATTCATACTCTTCTTGAGCAGTTAATATATCCACTTGTATAATGAAGCAGTTGACTGACTCAGCATGAACTCCATTTGCTAGAAAGGTGTACCATATGTCCATCATCTGTGAAAGGCCATCTAACCTTTAGTTCAATTTTGTGTTTTTTTATTTTTCATTTGAGACTTGTTCCCTCTACTTCTGCTTTCATACGTTCAGTCAAATGTCTGGATTGAAGCCTCCCCATAACATTAGGCCACCTGACTAAGGCCCCCCCACTCAGGCTCCCTGGGCTTTCCGCAGGACAGCAAGGCATGGCCGCCATAGTCTGTGAGTGAAAATGTTCCTGGCGTGGGGGGGAACTGAGTAAATCTCAGGGTGTCCTCACCTCTGATTGGCCGATGGACCTGTCAGTCAAGCCAATGGCTCACCTTTAAGACAGGTGCATCCTTCATACTTTCTGCCACCCCAGTTTGTCTCCTCCTGTTCCTTCCCTTGTTTCCCCTACTTGCAAACTTTGGCCCCCATTTTTCCTCGTCCCTCTCCACCCTCCAAACTGCCCACCCGCCCAACTCTGACTACCATCCCATCTCCAACCTGGTCTTTCTATGGAAAATCCTGGAACATATTGTGACCACACAACTTCACTCACACATTTCCTCCACTCTTGCTGTATCCTATATTTATCTGTCTCTACATCTCAATCATTTCAGTAAGCAATGACAATGTACAGCAAATTAAATTAAAAGAGTTCACTATCGTTCAGTTATTCCTTGTTGCAGTTTTCCTAATGGCCCTGCAGGAAGCCCAGGAAACTGATTTGTTACAAGTTTTACAGTCTGACTTATCTCTTTGCTTTACCTCTGTATTACTCTTTCTCAGTCACCACTATTCTCCGTTGGGGGGTGCAGGAGGTAAGCGGGATCTCCAAAGTGACATAGTAGCCAACAGAATATCTGAGTTGAGCCAGCCCTCTGTGACGTTCTCGGTAGTCCGGATCCTGATGGGTCAGCAGTATTCCAGAGCACTGCTGATGACACCACAGCCAGCCTGGCTCATCGGCAGGACCTGGAAGGGCAGACCAGTCACTGGGGCAGGGATTCTTCCCGCTCAGCTCCTGTTAACCCTGTATGCCAACCCTAACGGATAAGGTGGTCCGAGCTGGATAAGCAGCAGGAAAGCTTGCCGGACAGCAATATCAGTGGCAAGTTATGCTTTTTTAGCTGGTTAGACTCCAGCAGTTACTCCAATGCACACTCTGGGGTCCCCAAGCCTTGGTTCTTGCCAATCTGCGCCTAATACTTTCCGGAATTAGATAAGCAGGATGAGTCCCTCCAGGGAAAGATTGCACATTCCATTCCAACAATCTATCTCTGGTATTTCTATGTGTATGTGGGATGCATGGAAATCTCACCTTGGTTTGGATACTCTTTAGCATGGTGACAGGTTTCCACTTGTGTCAAGACACCCGGCTGACCAAAAAAACAAAAATCGGTTACTATCAATTTCAGTTGCAGCCAACTTCTCTCCTTTCAAGCCTATTTTGTGGAATGATTTGTTTATGTAAGCACAAATGACTTTCATTCTCCAAGATATAAGGACTGAAATATATCAGTAATCACACCAGCTTGTTTTCCAATTAAAGAGTATGCTTTTAATTCATTGAATATGATAATATACACATATACATACATACAGACTTTAAAAGGAGGAATTAAAAGAATTAAACACAATATTTTATAAAATACATATTTTACTGATAATTTTTTTCGCTTGGAAAATGGTATTTTTCTTCACATTGTAGAATCAATCAATCAATCAATCAATCAGTCAGTCAGTCAGTCAGGTCTCTCTCTCTCTTGGTTCCTTGTGTGATATTCCTGACCTGCTATCTTGATGTTCCCCCTCTGGCTTTACCAGATATTTCAGAAGTCTCTTCCACACCAGAATAAAAATCTTAAAATGATCATTGATACAAGTTTCAGGAAAACATTAATTCAATGCATTAAAGAACTTGGCCATTTTCTTTGAGAACATCTTAACCTAAACATATTCTCACCTGAGTGTGAGTAATTTGGAAAACAACACATTTCCAAACTTCTCCCAAACATAATCGAACCAATACTTTTGACTGGAATCTGAAATGCTACCTCATGCGAAGAGTGTTCTATAAATGCACATGCACACACAGAGTGGCTCAGTGGCTGGGACAAGTTTACAATTTAAAAAACAAATTACAAACTCTTTTAGCAAAGGAAACAAAACACAATCAGTAGATACATATTTTCGTAAAATCTGTTACACAAAAACCAAGGTAAGGTTCCACAGGCTAAGGTTCCAAAGCTGACTTCTACACAGTGTGTCCTTCATAATCAAGGAACATAACCTTGTTCTCATGTTCAAATATATGTAGACGTCACTGCATAATAATAATTCTTCACAGTAATTCTCCCTCCTGCTCAGCGAACATAACCGTCCCTGTAACGTGCCTCAAGATGTTCAACCTATGTTAAAGATGCTGTATAAGTTCAAGTTGTACGTGATAGGAATGTTGGCCAAAATGTTCCATCACTAGACACTAAAATCAATTGTAGGTCTCACACTGTCGCTCCATCTGAGATTGGTTATCTAAACTCTGACCAGGCATCAAAACCAGGACCTTGCTGGTGCACATCACCCAGCACTGCATTTACCCACTGAGCCATAAAAACATCATTTGCAGGGCAACCTTGTTATAACACTTTAGGACCTTTTCATTCTAACCTCTCAGATAGTGCATTATAAGACAAGCATGAAAAGATTGCCAACTTCCAGGTGGTCAAGTCGGTGACCTTTGTTGTCACTTCCTCCTCTTTGTCTGCAAATGCCATTCGCAGGAATGCTGCAAACGGAACTTAATTTGCAAAGCTGATGTCAGTGACGCTTTCTTCACACAGTGTGAATGGGCTACATGGTCTGGTTGTCTGCAGACACGTTCAGTCTTCTATCCCTTCCCTCCTACCCCATATCCTCTCACCTCCCACTGCTAGCTCAGGTGATGAGCCATTTTCATTAAACCACTTGGGACATTCTCTAGGTGTGAAAAGCGCTAGATAAATATCAATTTGTATTATATTTTTATGGAACAAAAATAAATGGAATTTAACAAATTTCACCCCAGCAGGTGAAATGTTTTTCGGTTTATGACAGTGTTGTTGACAAAATCTGGGACAACTTCTAGTGTCATTATGCAAAAAATAAAATCAATTTTCTTCAGAATTAGTATGAAGTGCACAAATATTCCAACACTAAACATTTTAATGTTTCTGCCACTGCTTGCCTTTGTCTGCTAGATGACCAGGAGACATGATCATAATATTGTTAAGGGCTGTCCTCTCAACCAATGCTTTAAAGGTTTTTCTTTGAAGTATATGCAGAATATATCCTAAACGCCTTCTGAATTCCATATCCTATTTTGGTCAAATGCTTTGGTGAAATGTTTATCAGTAGTTATCTTAAATCTCGAGATAGGTGATGACCAGCACTGTTACATGGACCTGCAAGTGTAACATGGGTCTATGTGCTGCCACAAGCAACTCTTTCAGATTCCATTACCAACAGCCTTCTTCAACCAAAATGTCAACTCTCCATCCCTTTGTGGTAAACAGCAATAACAATAATAACTTAAACTTATACAGCAGCTTTACATGTAAGAAAAGGCTTTTGGTACGTTTTTGAAAGCAGGGTGAGTGCAAAGCAGAAAGGGATTTAGGTAGAGGGTCGGGGCAAAGTGCATGAAAGCTTGGTAGGGGATGGAGGAATTTAAAAGTCAGAATGAGAATCAGAATTAGAAAAATCACATCTGGAGGTGACAAAGGTGCAAATGAGAGTTTTCGGCAGAGTTGGAGGTGAGATAGGGACAGTGATGAAGAATATTGGAGGAAATGGAGAAAGAAAGCAAAATTGGTCAGGGACAGGATGAAAGGTTTAAAGGAGAACTGAGGAGAGCAATCACATCATTCAACCTTTATGTGAAAACTTCTGTAATACTTTACTTCAATTATTACACAGATGCTCACACCTTTCAGAGTAGCTGCAGCACTAGAATCTCTAGAAACGTTTTGTCTTCACAGTTATGGAATACAAGTGGTGAGAGATGCTTTGCTTGTGGTTGTGTCACAAACACTGTTTATCTGGCTGTTAAGTTAAATTGTTCAGTTCATGTTCCAGCAATTCCAGTGTAATATATGACCAGTCTATGTCATCCAGTTGACTGTTCTGTTGCTGGGGATCCAATGATCCAGAGTCTTTGGATATTGCCTTGATTACTTCATGGTTTTCATCAAAGCTGGGATCTGCTACCAAGCTCTCCAGGCTCTGTAAATTTTGGATTGTGATTGGTTTCATGGAGGACTTAAGATATGGATTTGTTTGAATAATTTCCTGAAACATATCACTTATTTGAACGTACTGTGGACATCCGTTTCCTGGAGCTGTTTGCCAACAATTTATCCCAGTTTCCTGGTCGTTCCTGCTTCCTTCCAAAGAATGTGAAAGTAGAGGCTGGTTTGACATTGAGCTGCTGGTGACAGGAGTTTGGCTCTTGTAGCCGTCTTCAAAGATGGTGTACATTACTGTATCCAAAATGTCCTGTTCCAGCTGGCCACCACCTCTGATTTTATCATTGGGAGTGCTCTCCTGAGAGGAAGATGTAGTAGATGGACCTTCCATTAGGTGCTGATTCAAAGCATCATCGTTCCATAAATCGTATTGTTTAGTTTTTGCATGTAGACAGAAGACTTCCAATGTACTGAAGTCAGAGTTGACGACAGTTTCTGGATCCAGTATTTTAGGAAATTGATTTTTCTAATAATAAAAAGGCTAGTTAAATCATGTTTCAGAATATCACCTGCCTCTATCCCTATCTCACCCCCAATACAGCCAATACCCTCATTCTTGCTTTCTTCACCACCAGACTTGAGTTCTCAGATGTTCTCTTCACCGACCTTCCATATTCCATCAATCCATGGGAGCCCATATCCTCTCCCACAGTAGGTTCCACGTGACCAGCACACCATCCTGACTTCCTGCCCCGCAGCAGATCATTTACATATCATTCCACACCCTTGACCCACCTCTGCAGTCTCTCCCAGCCCCACTCTCCTACTCAATCCTACTCCACAAACATGAACCTGTTGCAGTCCCTCGGCCCCCTCATTCAAAACCAGCTTGTTGACGTGATGGGAGAACGATAGTTTGGGTATTCTAGAAGGATGAGATCAGATGGGCCAAAGGGCCTTGATAATCTGAACTAATCTTGTGATCTTGTGCCCACCTAATGAGAAATGATCATGGAGAGAGCTTACCTGAAGTTGAGAATCGGGCAGCCAGCCAGCCATACTGCTCTCTGCGGGGTCTGGGACATTAGGCCAGATGACCTTCACAATCCTGACAGGATCATGGGAGATTGATATTTAATCATAAATACAATAATCATAGAGAGTGTGGACATTTCATAAACTTTTACCTCATTTATCTTGGCATTTAAACCGTCCACATCGAAATAATCTCCCAAAAATGTGGAATTAATTGATGACTCATCTCTTTGCTGTTTCTATGATGTCATTGGTGCAAATTTGCAGCTGTATTTAGCAGTTAGTTCATTTCTAATTTAATCTTATTCTATAAAGTGCTTCAAGACATTTCTTTTCTGCGATTGTCACTATTTACATGTAAGTGGTTATATATGTTTCTGTGGGGCAGAATGAGAGAATGAAAGAACTCCAATGAAATGGAGCATTAAACTTTAATTCAGGGAATCAAATGCTCCATAGAATTTACTCTCAAATAGAATGGGGTGATTGGAAAATCAAATGGAATATCTCAGCCACTCACAATGGAAATAGAGCAGTAACTGGCGAGCACGGAGGAGTCCACTGAGGGATACTTAAGGGGTGGTGATGACCCCCTGATGTTGGTTATCGGGGGCGGGCAGGGGAAGCTGGGTGTACAGCAGAGGTGTGGGAATGGGATCAAGGGAGCAGGTGGTGGGTTTCCCAACGTAAATGAGGGATGAGAGGAAGATACGTCCAAAGATGTGGAAGGAGGGAGGATGTTGGAAGTAGAGGTTGGGGGAGGGGTGCTGGTAGACAGAGGCAGCTGAGTGAATCCGCTCGGAACCAATTAATCTAGAAGATGTTTGGCCGGGACACAGCAAAACTAGCTTTTTTTTAATAATGTCATGAGATCTTTAACATCCATCAGAATAAGAGATGAGAATTTAGTTTAATGTCTCATTCAAAAGGAACGCTTCTCCAACAAATTACATGATTCCCGCATTATTTCACTGAAGTTTGAAGCCTATTAACCTAGACTGTGATCTCAAGTCCCAGCGTGGGGTTTGATCCCACAACCTTTTGACTCGGAGATGTAATGAGCCAAACGGACAACTAAAGTTGCTACAGAGGGCTGTAACTATTATCCTCTGGGTTTGTTGTCCTCCCAGATCAAACTCCTGGTGGAACATGTCAAGCAAAGTATTTTTTNGGAAAATCCCAAATTTTTCACACTCAATCAGATAGATTGTTACGGAATTGAAAGCAACTGTGAAACAAACTTAAGATTACTTCAATGATTTAAAGATAACATTAGAAGGTGATTTCCCCCCATCAACAAAATGTACTGACTTTAGTATATGCAATTATAATGCGTAAAACACCCGGACCTAGGTTTTGGGGGATTTTCAATTGGAAAATAGTGCATAACCTTCTAAAAGAAGTCTGTGAATACCCCCATCACATTTATTTTCTAGCTCCTGAGACACTACCCCAAGTAAAGGGCACCATATACATGCAAGAAGTTGTTGCTGTTGGTGCCTCCTTTTGATGGGAATACATGAGTTATTATAATAATATAATCCTTGCATTTGATATAGCGCTTTTCACGTCTTCTAAACGTCCCAAAGCGCTTCACACAATATACTGTAAAGTGAATTGACTGTATATTTTGTGGGCGAAATTGGCAGCCAATTGGACACAGCAGTATCCCACAAACAGTCCTGGATTGAGTGACCAAATTATTATTGTTTTTTTTCTTGAGGGATTATTATCAGGTGCGTGGAGTAAGGAAACTTGCCCAAGGTTTCACCCTGCTGGGAATCGAACCCAAGTCTCTCGCTTGCGAGACGAGTGCTCTAACCACTGAACTACAGCACTCCTATTACTTGTGACAGGCAGTAATAGTACTAGTAGACTACCAGAAAAGGTCAATTATCAAGTTATCTCTATGCATTGAGTATTTTATCTGAACAGTTAAATTACATAAACTGCTAACGGTATGCTTAAAATTAAATCATACTCACGATTTCTTATAGCAACCAATTAGTAAAATAAATATTATTATGATGCAGAAAAGAGGCACAACGATAGCCACGATATCTTGTATCTCTGCAAATAAAATGATCCACTGGTTAGTTATTTGAAGAAATCCAGCATAAACCTTTAATGGGAATATTAACATTCAGCTTTTCTGAGGATTCATTAGGTCAATGTCAAAACAATATCTCGTTATTAGGCATTTTGTCCAACTTTAAATGCTCTAACTATGGTCTTGCTGGCTTATTAAGCTGCTTTGTATCAATGCCATCAGAATAATCTAGCCGTGCTTGTGCATACATGTAGGTGGCCTTTTTTTAAACATTATAAAAGCTGTATTACATACATCCTCTTTCCCCTTTCAATCTTGCCCAAGGTCAGTTCTCATGAGACCAGAATAACATATCTCAGATGCTTTTTTCCACTCAAGGAGTATTTTATGCTTCCATTTCCCCAATGATAACTTTTTCAACCACAATGACTCCCTAGCCATGAGGTTAAGCACACTCCGCAACTGCTGCTTTCAATGGTTTTCAAGAGTCCAGGATATCTCCCATTCCTAATTTTCCCTCTCTCTCCACAGAGAAGCACAGCCTAGCTCCATGGCACAAGGCAAAAACTAGAACATCACTTGTGGGCAAATGTACATTGAGCCTGTATCCCGGTGCACCTCTGCGCAAATATGTTGGTACAACACAATCCAGTGTATATATTGCCCTGTCAAGCTTGGTATGTGGAACAGAAAAATGCATTGAAGACAAGTACCACAGTAATAAAATTCTCCCTCTTATCAGAGTAGTTTTATTGTCACGTGTACAACTGGATGAATGCAGTGTAGCTTATTGAGAAATAACTGTTGAGATATTAATATCTACAGTTTTACTTACCGAACAAAATTGTATTGAAGAATATTGTTGAGCTGTTTTTGCCACCCTTCACTGTAGATGCCATTACGAGCACTGTGTACATAGTATTTTTCTGCAGAGATCTCAGAGTATATTCCCGAAAACTTGAGTTCACTGTTACAGCTGGAAGGCAGTAGAATTGCATTTAGAAAGAGAGGAAACAGATTTGCTAGTCACTCTGCTTTTTAACCCCAATTTATAAGCTTCAGACACTGAAATGGACACTTAGGTGAGGTAGTGGAGGTGACTGTGGAAATAACCTCAGCAAATGTCAGGGCCGCAGGAGAGGGAAAAACATTTTAATATAATAATGATGATAACAATAATAATAATAATAGCATCCCATATGCATATAGAAGTGCCTCATAAAAACATAAAGTGAATGACCAAATGTCCTATACATCGAGAGAAATTTGCTTCTCTGTTTGAATACTGTCACGAGATCTTCAATGTTTACCTTAGTCCAGTGGTGACCAACACATGGCCCACGGGCCGGAAGTGGCCCATGGGGCCATTAAGAAATAGCCCGCCAAACATTTGCACTAGTCTACGTTAGTCGGATTGAGTTCAATGTTTTGTTTCTAGTTTTTTTCTTGATTGGATATTTCTTGATTTTTGGTATAAATATTCAATTAAGACAATTTATTTTGTTTATTTATTTTGATCAAAACTGTGGGCCACCACTGCCTTAGACAAACCAGCACTCCATTGGGGATTTAATTCTGTGTTACCAGTGGCTCCTTTCATTTTGGCAAATGATATATGGATCAATGTAATCTGCAACAAATTTGTTTCAGTAACACTGAGCAGGATATTCCTATGGAAGGTACTGCTCAACTATCTCCCTGTGATGCACACTCCATGTGAGTACTAAGAACACTAGCATCTGTAGTCAGTCACAGCACTGACACACATCTGTCACCTCATATTAGTTTTATTAATCCATCACAAAACACATGCCCTCTCATTAACTGGATGCAATGATATGGTGCTTAACAATAACTTACAGTTTTCACTGTTATTGGATTTGTAAAAGATGGTGTAATTGGTGATGAATCCAAACTGACTGTCCAATGGGATTTCATCCCACTTGATTGTAGCTTCTTTTGCCTTCACATTCTGAAAGCGAACATGTGGACCTTCCTTTGGAGCTGAAACAAAAGTTCTAGTTTAATGTGCTGAAGATAATTTGTATTGTTATTGTATGGAGACCATTAACATGCGGGGGAGGGGTCTAAAATTTCCCCTGGGTGGAGAATGACTATTTATGTAGCATTTTAGAGCATTCAGAATTTGGAAAAATTGTTGAATTCAGTCTTAACTTTGAGGCTAGTTTTATGTAGATCTTAAAAGATCTGTAGTTTTTAGAAGAAACGCAGCTTCAACAGAATTTACAGAAATGCAGCTTCAAAATTAAGCTTGTTATGTAAGAATTATTATTATCTGATATTATACTTAAACAGAGTAAATCTAGACCAAGTTGGATGAAATGCTCTGAAACTCTAGCCCATATGAATTACTGTTGTTGAATTTTACCTCAAATTATTTTTTTCAAACATGCTAGTTTTTCAGAATAACTATTGTATCAGTGTCATAGATCAATTACTTAGCAGCGCAGAGTGAGGTGGTAAAACAGATCATTTAACAGTGGAAAATGATTAGCAGTGGAAATTGCTCCTCACTGAAATGATATTTCTTAATACACTAATTTCCACACTATTAATTCACAGGTACACACAGACAAACATTAATGCAAGAGTGCTCGACTGACAATTCTGAGAATTGCTGCACACTGCAAGTCATTAAACCCTGGTAAAAGTTAATTGAACAAATATCAACAGCTCCTTGATGGATTGCTGAATCCTTAGAACAAACGCATACACATACATACACACAAGTATTCATGAATTAAGACATTATTAACTTCATCTAGATACTGAAGTGAATGTTTCCTTTAAATTTTGTTTTATAGATAATATTAAAGTATGCCACAGGATGATATAATAATAATAATAATAATAATAATAATAATAATAATAATAATAATAATAATCCTTGCATTTGATATAGCACTTTTTACGTGTTCTAGATGTCTCAAAGCGCTTCACAGAATAGACTGTAAAGTGAATTGACAGTATTTTCTGTGGGCAAAATGCAGCAGCCAATTGCGCACAACAGTGTTCCACAAACAGACATGGTTTGAAGTGACCAATTTATTATTTTTTTTTTTCTTGTGCGATTATTGTCAGGCATGTGGAGTAAGGAAACTTGCCCAAGGTTTCTCCCTGCTGGGAATCAAATCCAGGTCTCTCGCTTGCAAAGCTACAGGACTCCATATATCACACTATTGTATGTTTTTGATATTATATCTTTTTGTTAGGATAAGGTGAGTTTTTCAGGTATACAGTAAATAAGAATGTATCTAGTGTATGGTGTAACACTTGAAGCTTGTTTTGATCATGATTTTCAGAACAAGATCACTGCAGTTCAAATAACAAATTAACAGGAAAAAATGTTTTGGGATTCTTAAAGTTTTTTTTCATTCAGCAAAAAAAACAAATTACCAATCTAACCCTAATCCTAACCCGATATGTTAGGTTGTTTAGGAAAGAAGGAAATTTTGCCCACAAAATATACAGTCAATTCACTTTACAGTATATTCTGTGAAGCGCTTTGAGACATCTCAAAGATGTGATAAGGCTCTATATCAAATGCAAGGATTATTATTATTATATGAACAGGATAAAATTGTAAGTAGCCTGGATTTTCCACTATAGCTTTCAATTGAACCTGTTAATAATTCAACAAGCGCTGGGTAAGAGTATATAGTTTATTGCATTAGATGAAACATAAGGTTTAACAATCTGCAATTCCCTCACCCCTGTTCATATATATTGATACAGTAGAATCGATATCGATTCCACTAGGAAGTGTGCTGACCTTCTATACAACTCCAGCTATTTCAAAGTTACATCATTCTTCTATGTGTTTCAACTCCAACTCCCCTTGTCACAGAGATAGCCCCCACCCTTCGCAGGCTGATTTACAGAGAGAGAGATATGGACAACATCTGGGCAGCCTTGAGATGGGCAGGTGTCTGAGGCTGCAGACATTTCTTTCTGTGGTCCATTGCTCTTACAACTATACTCAAGGACCCGATTGCTCATTATCTCAGAGGAGTGAACATCTTCCCAGGAAAATTTGAAATGTACTCAGAAGCTAACCTCAGCCCGTCCAGCAAAGCTACTTTTAACCATTTAATTATCAAACCTTCTGGAACATTCAGTTGCTTTTTGAAACATACCAATATATCTTCATGTGATAGTCAAAATATTTCAACAGTCCCCACCTTGAGAGTGGGAAAATAAGATTTTCGATCTCTCATTTATCTATGATTTATTAAGATAGCTAACTGTAAATGGTCAGATTGCACCCTGGTAGCCCTTAATAAGAGCGCAAATAACATCAAGACACAATCAATGTAAATAAAGTGATGGCTTGGGCAATCACAAAAGCATAAGACATGAGTAATAAGATATAATCAGTCCAATTAATTAATCAGATTGATACAGCGGCTGTCATTAGGAATCGACTTGTTAACATGGTTCAATCAATGTTGATTGGAGAATATCTCTTCTTAAGATCGGTTAGACTTGTCTTCTTCATTCCCAAATTTAGACCTTTTTAGTCATGTACGCCAAGTGGGCAATGAGACCTTCAACTGTTTGTTTTTACCATTCATTGTAGGGTTAAACACATATCCTTCAAATTCGGTACACTCCTTTTGTTCTTTGCAGTTTAATATACTGATATTACCAATGTCTTTGTGATACGCAGAATCAGTTCTATTTCAGCAAACAAGTTCCTGAGTCTTTGCGATATTCTTTTTGGTTCAACTTAAGACAAACCAGAAATCTGGGTTTGCAAAATATCCAGTCCCCACCTCGAGTGGGTCAAGTAGGCAGCACAGGCCCACTATCACCATCAGCATCTTCACGATTCCCTTTTACCTCAGCCACCACATCAATCCCTTCAAATATTATTAGAATCTCTAATTACAGCACATCATTAATGATAATATCATGAGTAACAAACAGTATGGCCACAGAAATTTGAAATATAATTTCAATGGGTGTTCCCTCTATCCTTGCCTGCTGGATTTGAGCATTACTGAAATAAGACAAATCAGCTACACTGTAACCCTTATATAGATAAACTAGGCAACAGACAGAACGGTAAAACAGCAATAATTTACCTAACACACACACAGAACTGAAAACAATTTTTCTCCAACCAGGTTAGTTTGCTAATTTAAACCTATGCTCCGACCAATGTTAACTTTGTCCAAGTTATCTTTGTGCAGTTTACCCTATAGACTCCCAGTTTGATCAACTGATCACAATGACTCGGGATACACGCCCTCCTGGCTGGGAATGAAGCTACTTTTAACCGTATAACTATGGAACATTCAATTGCTGTTTGAAATATACCAATGTATCCTGAGGTGATAGTCAATATTTCAACAAACCCAAAGTGACACAATTTGATCAGTATTAGTCAAGTGATTTTTCCTTGTCACTGCAATCCAAGTGTTCCAGGATGCTCCCCACATGAAAGGTGCTACATAAATGAAAGTTGTTGTTGTTGTATGGACATTCAGCCTCACAAGCTCTTTAAACTGCAAGAATCTATGGAATGCAACTTCTTGTTGTTGGAAAGTCCCTTTCTATTCCCCTGCTGATCAATTTTCTCTTCCAAGTATTGTTTTCTTATCCTCCCACTCATCTGGAGTCTGACTCTTTTTTCTTTCCACTGCAGTATGAGCACTGGGGTCCATGTAGACCTCACTGGAATGACAGTTTTAGGAGTGCTGGCAGGCTGATGCTGCTGATAATTTTGCATTTGATTGCCTGATCATGTCAATGAGATGTATCAAAGCACTTCTATACTATACACACACAGGGAATTCTGATCAGAAGCAGGAATCCTGTCTGATTTGTGATGCCTAACTCTGAAGCCAAATCTAGGGCCTTATTCCCCACCCACCCCAACCCCATCTTCCCTGTCCCAATAATAGTTATCTCAGTGATGCCACAGCTTAGTTTAGCTAACTCTACACAGACCAGTGATAGAGCCTGTGATCATTCTGGCTGGTATGAAACAGATACAGTATATGAATATGATATTCACTGAATAAGCTGATTGAGGGCTATGTGGAAACCTTTTTATAAGTGCACTGTGCTGCTGTTGTTGTGAATCATTGAAAAAGGTTCATCTTTCTACTTTAAAGGTTTGGAGGAACTCTACTTACGTTTTTGTTCTAGGTATGCCAATCCTGAAAATAGACGTCCAGGACCTTCATCATACAGCGCAAATAAAGTGATAATATAACATTTGAAGGGCATTATATCTCCTGTGGGAAAATTAAAAAACTTTATTAGATGAAGCAAAGAAGTTCTTCAATGTTCTCCAATGTTCTTTACTTTCCATCTGGAATCAAAATAAAGGCTTCCTATTAAAACAGTTTCTGATCCTAACCATGTAATATTTTGAATGTACACAGTGCAATGCCACCAGCTTATTGACCATTGACCCAAACATTGCTAGTTATAATAGCGGAGCATCCATAATAAAGTCCGAGCGTTTGCCCTATCACATTAAAGCATCACAAACTCCCTCACAATAACATTATTTTAAAACTGTTGTGACTGTTGTCTAGAAATAATAATCCTTGCATTTGGTATACTATCTGTCACATAAAGAGGATATGCCAAAGCACTTCACATGATTTAGTGCAAGATGTAGTGACTGCATATTTTGTCAGTGAATGTGATAGCTAATTTGCAACAGCATTGTCCTTCAAACAACCATGATGTGAAAGATGATGTGTTTTTCTGGGGACTTGTTGACTACACTAATCATAACCAGCAAAGACTTTTATTTAGGAACTCAACTTTAAATCCCACTAAGCACAAACATTTATTATTTTTGCTGTTTGGTAAAGGCTAAGCATTAGAATTAAAAATATGTCTCTTTCTCTATCTTGCTGCAGAGTGACTGAGTCAAGATCACCCAGAAGACTTGCTCTATCAGAATATGATGACAGCTATCAGCTGTGTGTTTACTTCACCCTTTGTCTTTCTCTACAACTAAGAAGGTACAAAGAGGATATAAAACACTGAAATGTTAAGTGATAAAGAATATCTACGAGCAGGGATTTTAGATATTTTACATACAATTAATTACTCCTATAAGTTACTTCTCTATTTTTATGATCAGTGCATATGGCAAAACAAAATCCTTATAATCTAAAATTCTTAGGTTTAAGAATATTGTCCTCAAATTTAAGATCAAATGGTGCTAAATTGGGCCTTTATTTGAAATCCAATCTTTTTCAGTAGTGCAGAGATCAGTTTCAAAACTAAGACTGTCTTCCAACCTGTCTTATATTTTACGAGAGTAATCTTAATCCCAAAACGTGAGAAACTTCAGACCCCTGTAGTAAATATTGTATACACAGAGAGTATTTCTTTAATGTTCAGAATAAAGCACGTTCTCTGGAATAATTACTCACTCTGTATGAAAGCTGTCTCAGATGAGTTACGCTCATGTTGCCAATGTAGCATTCCAGAACACAGTTTTGTATCCAGAGCCAAACACCATTCAATCACAAATCCATTACCGGGCCGTTTTGGGTTCTTCCACTCTAACAGGAACTGATCATTCTGAGGTATAATTCGGACATGCTGGACAGGTGGAGGATCTTATTCAAAGAGAAAGCACACACATCTTTTATTAACAATAAATAATTCATAATGACGTACTCTAAGTGCGCCTAAAAGCAAAATATTGTCTATTGTAACCCTGTTTATTTAATCAATGCAAAGCTTTATATTTTTGCCTTAGTATTTACATGAGTTGTTGAGCATAGTATACAAGTGATTCCAGTTCCTGTTTCTGAATTTATATTTGACTAAACAGAATAGGATGGTCTTTTCTGACTGCACCTTCTGGTTAGTTCCATTGATGGCTGCATCCTCAAAGCCAACGTTACTGAGATGATGTTACTGTGGTATGGATAATACTGTGCCAGTGGTTTTGTGATATACTATATTAGGGCACTGAACCATGGACTGTGAATTCTGGATTAAAATCTTATTTTAGATTTGAGCTTTATCCAATCAGCTGCAAGGAACAGCACAAAGTGTCGGGTACTCATGATGGCAGTATACATCGAATGGAACTTCTACTCCACACGTTGCATCTTAAAAAAAACAATGCTCATTGAGCTCAGAGCAGCAATGATGAAGGCTCTGAAGAAGTCAATAGTTAACCATCTATCATCTCAGCTTGCGATGTTGAGCAAAGCACAGTTTGCTGGGGAGATAGCAAGGGGTAAACTGGCCAGTGGGAGTGTTATGAGAATATTATAAGAATATGTGATTATGCTGGATTGTATTTCTTCAATTATAATCAAAGGCCCTGGGGTGTTAAAGGTTAATCATATTTGTACTAACTAGACTCAGACAAAGAACTAAACCTATGTCATGATAGTGAAACTTTGTGATTGAGTTGTTGCAAACTTTAACAAAGTTTAAAATAGTTACGCTGGAAAATCTAGATGGCAAAATCGGTAACCTGTGTTTGTGCATTGCCATATAAGGAAACACAATGTATGGCTAAGGACATGTAGTTAAAAATAGTAAATAACAAGGGTATAAAGGTAAGCTAGGAATAGGCACTTGTGCATAGACCGGCAGAACCTGTGCGCCTGGCGTTTCACCTTCTCCTAGGAAGATATTGAGAAGAGACGGATCGTATATGTTTCATATTTACGAAGTTTAGTATAGAAGTTGATACGTAATGTGCATCCATGCTTGAGAAATATATAAAGAAAGAATAAATGTTTAACATTGATTTGTGTTGTCTCTGACTCCCTCTGTTACTGAGTCTCACCAAACATCACAATTTAAATTGGATTTAGTTGAACAGTCAACCATTGTCCTAAACAAAATTAATAACACAACAGCAGGAGGAACTGAGTTGACAGTGAAAGGTTCAACATTTATAAAAGGGCAGATTAAAGATACTGAAACTTATCTTATTAAACATTTCTAGTTGACATCTTTGTCACAGTGAGACATACCTGTTTGGTTGACCGCTGGAATTATCAAGGTTGAATTAGGAGAGTCACCAGCTGAGTTGTAAGCAATCACTGTTATAATATGGACTTCATGGGTCAGAAGGAAAGAATAATTCAAGGAGGTGTTGTAATCTTCTTGAATCACTGGTTCCCCGTTTTGTTTCTCAATCCATATTTTGTATCCTAGAATGATTCCATTAGCTTCGGACTTGTCCAGTGCCTGCATCATAATAGCGGTCACATTGAAAACACAATTTTTATTATTTTCTATGTTTAAAACAAACAAGCCTTGAAGTAATAAAAGCTACTGGAAAGTCAAGATGAACAATGTGTCCCCAATTAGGGTGACTGGAATTGTACTGAGCAATTGTCTGCGTTAAAACATTCAGGAGAAGACAGCAAAAGCTCTTTTGAAAACACAACACTCTTTAACGTGGAACTAAAAAGTGGGGAATGGGAATGCAAACACGTCCAGTGTTTTGTTGTATTAGTGCCATGCAGCGTTAGGGTGCAGGTTGTCCTTTGCATTTAATTTGTAGGAGTTCTCAGATTCAAAATTTTTGACATTATAAATGCTATATCAAAATCAAGAACTAAAATGATTATGATACCACCATCAAATAAATGTGAGGCAATTCTCCAGTAAGCAAGAGGTAAACATTAAAGTCTAAACTGAGCTGTATCATCACACTGGCGGGTGTTAGCAGAGCTTCAAGAGCATCTACTGACCTTACATAGAAAATGGTAGGTGATGTGATATGCATTCAGAAGGGAGAAAACATCATAATTATAATAACCCATACATTTGGTTAGTGCCTTTCATGTCGGGATGGTGTCCCAAATCACTTCAGGACATACTATGTAATGTGTGAAGTGTTGTGTGCGTGCACTTTGTGGACAAACGCGGCAGCTAAATTTGCACACAACCATGTTTCACAAATAGCCATGGAATGAGTGACCAATTTTATTTGGAGGATTGCTGGTTGGGACACCATGACAAACTCCCTTCTCTTTTTGAATGTTTTTTTTGGGATCTTTAAAATCCACTTAAACAGGGAGATGGGAACTGGTTTAATATCTCATCTGAAGACAGGCACCCCAACAATGCAGCACACCCCAGCACTGCATTGGAGTGTCAGGTTAGACTATATAAGGTCCAAATCCTGATGTGGGCCTTGAACCCACAAACCTCTGACTCAAGAGGCGAAAATGCTACCGCTGAGCCAGGCTGCCACACACCTTACAAAGAAGCCGAATGCTTCTTATTATAATAATAATAATAATCCTTGCATTTGATATAGCGCTTTTCACGTCGGGAGGATGTCCCAAAGCGCTTCACAGAACACACTGTAAAGTGAATTGACTGTATATTTGTGGGCGAACGCGGCAGCCAATTACGCACAGCAATGTCCCACAAACAGTCGTAGATTGAAAATGACCAATTTAATTATTGTTTTGGTTTTTGGAGGGATTATTATTAGGCGTGTGGAGTAAGGAAACTTGCCCAAGGTTTCGCCCTCTGCCTGGAATTGAACTCAGGTCTCTCACTTGCAAAGCGAGTGCTCTAACCACTGAGCTACAGGACTCCACAAATGTGTGGAGTCCTGTAGCTCAAATATTCTCAAATGTGTGCAAAATTTACAATTGTCCAAATTTGCTGAAGCATGTCAAGCTAACTGTCAAAAGAAGGTACTTAACATTTTGTACTTTCAACACTGGAGGCAAATTACCTTCAACAATAGATGCACATTTCGTTTTCCCTGAGAAGAGGAATCCTGAATTTGTCTCCAAATATCTGGGCCTTTTGATGGGTCTAAAAACAGAAGGAAAGAGGTAAAGAGGACAGGAAACACCAAAAATTCTCTTGAATATACCTTTTAGCATCCTTTCCTTTACTAAATCGTTTGCAAATGAGGAAGGGTGCTAACCTATTGTAGATACTTAGAACTGATAAATCAAGGTTTTATCTGTTTATCAGAAAGTATTAAAAGTGTGACTGTTTTCCAGCTTGAATTTGGAATCTGCTTACCTGTCATCAATTTTTGATAACGTTTTGTAAATATACAGAGGGGAAGAAAAAAACATTTTTAATTCAAAATCTTAGAACAACAACTTGCATTTATGGTGCCCATCATGTAGGGTAGCTTCTCGGAGCATTAAACTGTTACATTTCATGTGAAACATAGAAATGGTGAAGGATATTCTTAAGATAAGGCATGGTTCATTGGCAAATTCACAACCACTCACCTTTTTCTTGGATACACTCAGCCCCTTTGCCAAGATTTTGTTGGGGTTATGATGTTAATGTGTAATCATATTACAGATTCCATCTCAAATGGAAAGACTGAAGTCTTCAGTTTAGTATGCACAGAGCTAAAGAGGGCGAGCAAAAGGGAAGAATGGAAATTAGGGAAAGGTTTAGTGCAGAAGAGAGAAAAATGTTTCCTGTATAATATAAAGCCATGGCATGCACACAAGTGCATGCAATGGCTTTATATTGTACATGAGAAGGAGAACCATCAAGATATAGTGTCAGATAGAAAAATGCAGTTATAGCAGTAGAAAGTTTGGTCAGCCAAGCCTGGTTATTGGCAATATTGCCAATATGCACAAATTATTTTCCTGTACCATTGTTTGCAAATTCCAGCTATGATCTTGAAGCTTCCATAATAATAATCCTTGCATTTGATATAGCGCCTGATCACATCTTCAAGATGTCTCAAAGTGCTTCACAGAATATACTATAAAGTGAATTCACTGTGTATTTTGTGGACGAAACGTAGCAGCCAATTGCGTACAATGGTGTCCCACAAACAGTCGTGGATTGAGAGCCCCAATTATTTTTTTTTGAAGGAATTATTAACCCCAGAAAATTATTCCGACAATCAAATAACAACGGATTCCTACTTTCTGCTAGGTAAATAGCATGTGGAGTAAGGAAACTTGCCTAACATTTCACCCTATCTGGGAATCAAACCCAGGTCCTCTCCCTTATGAGGCAAGTGCTCTAACCAATACCACAGGACTCCACAAATTGCAGGACGCACAAGAACCGTCCTCCTGTAAACATTCTGTGAATTTATACATTGTTGAAAGTCTCAGTACGTACTGGCTCCAGAAGCTGTTCCCGTTTCCTCTGAACTCCACTCACTCCAGTAGAATTGTCTTTTACTGCCAATGCAGCGGACAGTAACTGTATAGTTGCTCAAGGGTTTGAGATTCTTAAGCATTAATGAAGTCCCTGATGAATTTCCATCTACTGCTACCTAAAAGAAATGTAATGGTATGTATCATTACTGCACATTATACAAATAATTATCAATAGCAACTTGACAGCGACATTTGTAATATAACTGCTTTTACAATTGGTTTCCACGTTATGATTGAAACAGTAATTGATTTGTTGTTATACACACGGGATAAAATTCCACATGTTTGCAGATGACGCACAAATCTACTTTGCCTCCTCCAGTACTAATTTCAGGTCCACCATTGTTCTATCAGCTTGCCTGGCAGACATTGGGGCCTGGATGAGTGTAAACTTCCTGCAGCTGAATGTGGAGAAGACAGAAGCCATACTCTGGTTCCCATCAATGTCTTCACGCCTGCAGATCTAAACCCCTCAACCTCACCGAACCAGTGAGTTCGACCCCCAGCTGTCCTTCCTCCCCCCACTTTCGGTCCGTAATCAGGACCGCCTTCTTCCACCTCCGCTACATTCCCCGCCTCAGACCTTACCCCAAATGCAGCTGAAATCTCCCACCTGGATTACTCCAACGCACTCCTCGCCGGGCTCCTCAGCTCCATCAATCATAAGATCCAGCTCAATCAGAACTCTGCTGCCCACATACTGACCCAGACTAAACTCTGTACCCACATCTCACCAGCTCTGGCCAGGCTCCACTGGCTCCCCATCACCAAACGGATCGACTTCAAGATCCTCACACTCGTGTTCAATCCATTCACTCCCTGGCACCCCTCTACCTCGCCAACCTCCTCACTCCCCAATCCACCACCTGGCGCCTCCGCTCGACTGGCACCGGCCTGCTCCTGCTCGTCCCTCACACCCTCCGCTTGACCATTGGAAGTCGTGCATTCAGCCACTGCACCCCGAAACTCTGGAACACTCTCCCTCAATCCCCCCCTTGCCCCATCTCTCCCCTTTTTCAAGTCTTTCCTCTTCGACCATGCTTACGGCTACCTCCCCCTTGTGGTACGATCCCTAATGTACATCTTCTTATCCATTGTTGCCTCAACATCAAACCATTGTAGAATAATTTGCTCTGTTTACTGTTCCATAATAATAGTTACAGTCTTTTTAAGATCAAAGCTAAAGAGCTGATTCTGTTAAATTTTACTCTCATGCTTAAAGTTCCCGCTTTCATGAATACAACAAAATAGATGCAACGTGGCTCAGTTGGCAGCACTCTCCCTTCTGAACCAGAAGATTGGTGGAGTGGAGGGGGGATTTTAAGCTCCATATGAGTACTTGAGCTCACAGTATAGGCTGACAATCTAGTGCAGTATTGAGGACAAGCTGGATTGCCAAAGGTTCTGTC
The DNA here is from genome assembly GCF_018977255.1 of Callorhinchus milii. Lineage (NCBI taxonomy): Eukaryota > Metazoa > Chordata > Chondrichthyes > Chimaeriformes > Callorhinchidae > Callorhinchus > Callorhinchus milii. Next base: position 123,432,735 of record NW_024704742.1, read on the forward strand.
CTTCAGAATAAGACATTAAGCTGAGGTCCCTTCTGCCTGTCCTCAGGTGAATGTTAAAGTTTCCATCACATAATTTAAAAAGGAAAGGTGTTTCTCCCCTGACTAACAATCCTTCGGATGAATTGACAATTACCCAATGGATGTGTTAATACTACCAATACTACTTACTACTACTATCACTAGGACTAGTAGTAGTAGTAGTAAGTAATAGTAGTAGCTACACAAGATTAGGGCACATGGAATTAACGGCAATATAATAGCATGGATCGAAGAGTGGCTAACGGGAAGAAAACAGAGAGTAAGGATAAACAGGTCCTTCTCAGATTGGCAGGATGTGACTAGTGGAGTGCCACAAGGATCAGTGCTTGGGCCTCAACTATTTACAATCTATATCAATGATCTGGAAGAAGGCATAGAACTTAAAATATCTAAATTTGCGGATGATACTAAGCTAGGTGAGAGCGTAAGCTCTGAGGATGACACAAAAAGATTGCAAAGGGATATATATAGGCTAGGTGAGTGGGCAAGAAGGTGGCAGATGGAATATAATGTGGGGAAGTGTGAAGTTATTCCCCTAGGTAGTAAAAACAGAAAAGCAGATTATTTTCTAAAGGGGGAGAGACCAGATAATGTTAGTGTTCAGAGGGATTTGGGTGTCCTTGTACACCAGTCACAAAAAGTTAGTATACAGGTACAGCAAGCAACTAGGAAGGCTAATGCCATGTTGGCTTTTATTGCAAAAGGGTTAGAATACAAGAGTAGGGAAGTCTTGCTACAGCGGTATAGGGCCTTGGTGAGACCGCACCTAGAATATTGTGTGCAGTTTTGGTCTCCTTATTTAACAAAGGATATGCTCGCCTTAGAGGGGGTGCAGTGTAGATTCACTAGGTTAGTTCATGGGATGAGGGGGTTGACCTGTGAGGATAGGTTGAGTAAACTAGGCCAATATTCTCTAGAATATGGAAGAATTAAGGGTGATCTTACAGAAACATATAAGATTCTCATGGGGCTTGACAGAGAAGACAGTGTGAGACTATTTCCCCTGGTAGGAGAATCTCGAATTAGGGGTCACAGTTTTAAGATTAAGGATCAGTCCTTTCAACCAGAGTTGAGGAAACATTTCTTCACTCAGAGGGTAGTGAATTTATGAAATGCTCTACCCCATAAGGCTGTAGATGCTCAGACCTGGAACATATTCAAGACTGAGATTGATAGATTTCTAAAGGATAAAGGGATTAAGGGATATGGGGAGAAGGCGGGCAGATGGAGTTAAGTTAGAAGATCAGCCATGATCTTAGTGAATGGCGGGGCAGGTTCGAGGGGCCGAATGGCCTACTCCTGCTCCTAATTCCTATGTTCCTATGTTACTAGGACTTCTCAAAGCGCTTCGCAGGATTTACTGTGAAATTGAGTGGCTGTGTATTTGTGGGTAAACGCAGCAGGCCTGGAATAAGTGACCAATTTTATTTAGGGGATTATCAGCCAGGACATTGGGAGAAACTCATCTTCTCTTTTCAAACAGTGCCATGGGATCTTTAACATCGACCTAGACAGGCATAAGATTGGGGGATATTTTTGTGTGAACTGCACTTCAATGAACCCAAGCATACTTTAACAGTTCAGTTTGAAATTGATTCATATTCTAGCATACCTGAGTCCAGGATTCTGTATCAACCATTCGATATTTAATGTTATATTTGAGAGGAAAATTAACTGGCGTTGAACTTCTAGGTGTCTGCCATGTTATCAACAAGCATCTCTTTTGATCCTTACAAGGTTGAACAGCTACATTCTTCGGAGATGCAGGTTTCACTAGAATAAAGAAGATACCAATCATCAATCAACTAACATACAGGCACTTTCTCATGGGAAGACAATTAAATATCATACCCACAATAGACCTAATACATAATTCTATGTTATAGGTGGACTTTCAGCTTTATGGAAGATAACACAGCTCTGCCTCATAGAATATCACTTTGCCTTCTTTTACTGGAGAGCATGAAAAGAAGAAAAGGGAATAACACAGAATTGACTGGTCAACCCTCATCCCACAGTTTAGTCAGCCATGAATAGAGGTGCAGACGTTCATCTACAAATTCACAGTCACTACACTTTACAGTATATTCTGTGACCCACTTTGAGATATCCTCCTGATGCAAAAGGTGTTATATGAAATGCAAGGATTACTATTATTAAAACAACAGCCTGCATGATAGTGTTTCCTTCATGAAGGGAAGGGTCTTGGAGGGCTTTACAGTAGCGTATCCTGACACCGAGCATCTTTACTCACGTAAATCACTTTGGTATACCAGCCATCTCCGCTCCCTTAAAGCCCAGGCACGTTCCGCTGAGCGTACCTGGCTTAAATCAAACCTATCTGTCTGCCTGGACATGTCAAATCCTACTGCTCCGCCCTCGCCTCCACTAAATCATCGTTCTACTCCAAGACAATCTTGGAGGCTAAGGATAACCCCAGGCTCCTCTTCCCCATCCTCCAACCAGCTCATCTACCCATCCTCACCTCAAATGCCAACTGCGAGGCGATGCTGAACTTCCTCAAATCCAAAGTCGAGGGAATCCGCTCAACTGCCTCTGCCACTGCAACTGCTACCCCCTGCCCATCTCCTCCTCCCACCCCAGCCCCTACCCACCCCTCCCTCCACACCTTTCAACCGTCTCCCTCTCCTCTCTCACCACCACCATAACCTGCATGAAACCCACCACCTGCTCCCTTAATCCTATCCCTACCCTAACATCGTAAACCTCTCCCTGCTCTCTGGTACTGTTCCCACTCCTTCAAAAACCGCTGTCATCACTCCTATCCTTAAAAACTCTCCCTGGACCCTTCTCTACTCCCTAACTACTGCCCCATCTCCAACCTCCCCTTCCTCTCCAAGGTCCTGGAACAAGTTGTTGCTTCTCAGCTTCTCCTTCCTTTCGCGCCACTCCCTTCTCAAACCTCTCCAATCGGGTTTCCGTGCACAGAAACAGCTCTGATCAAAGTGACAAATGACATTCTGTCCCTCTGCCTCCTCATCCTCTTTGACCTCTCTGCTGCTTTCGACACTGTCAACCATTCTATCCTCATCCACCGCCTCTCCTCCCACCTCAACGGCGCTGTCCTTGATTGGTTCGGATCGTATCTCTCACACCGCCTGCACCTCATCTCCTCAAATGGCTTCTCCTCTAGTCCCAAGACCATCTCATGAGCCGTTTCTCAGGGCTCTGTCCTTGGTCCCCTCCTCTTCAATATCTATATGCTCCCTCTTGGTGACATCATCCGCAGACATGATAGATGTCAACTTCCACATGTATGCGGATGACACCCAACTGCATCTCTCTGCCTCCACCCTTGACTCCAGGACCACTGCTGTGCTGACAGAATGTCTGTCAGACATCAAGTCCTGGATGAGAGCTTCAGTTGAATGTCAACAAGACCGAATAATGTAATTCCTCACCTCAGGCACTGACAACATCACCATCCATGGTTGCACGCTCCATCTTGGTAAGCCAGTCCAGAACCTTGGGTCCTTTTTTGATCCTCAACTATCCTTTCTACCCCACATCTGTGCCATGACTCACTCTGCCTTCCCCCACCTCCGCAACGTCGCCCGACTCTGGCACTGTCTCACACCGCAGGCCGCCAAAACCCTCATACACGCCTTCATTACATCGAGGCTCAACTATGTGAACTCATTGCTTGTCGGCCTCCCCAACTCCTCCCTCCACAGGCTGCAGATCATCCAGAACTCTGCAGCCCGTGTCCTCTTCCGCAAGGCTCCGTGACCCTATCACCCCTATCCTTGCCCAACTCCACTGGCTTCCCATCACACAGTTCAAGATCCTGGTCCTCAGCTTCAAAGCCCTCCATGATCTTGCTCCCCCCTACCTCTCTGACCTCCTAACCCCCTACCACCCTGTTCGCTCCCTCCACTCAGTGGGCTCTGGCCTGCTTCACGTCCCCCGCCTTGCTCACCCCACTATCGGCGGGCGGACCTTCCACCACTCTGCCCCCACCCTCTGGAACTCCACCCCGCAGTCTCTCTGCCTCGCCCCCTCCCTCGCCACCTTCAAGACCCACCTCAAGACCCTCCTCTTCGACCGTGCTTTCGATCTCCTTGCTTCCCCCCCATCCTCCACCCTCCTCCACCCCAACCCTCAGCTCGGGTCCGTAACTCTGTCTGTCCAGCGCCGTGGGATGTCCTCCCAACGTGAAAGGCGCTATACAAATGTCATTTTGTTGTTGTTGTTGTTTATAAATATTTACATTAAGTGGCAAGTCTGCCAAGTCACAAGCTGAAGGAGAGGAAGGCCTCAAATAGCAACCAAACTATATAAAGAAGGTTTTATATTCATCAAGCTTTGCGAGAACCTCAACCATCCATTACAGTTATGTTTATTGCCATAAAGATAGAATTTTCAGCAAAAGTTAAACCCTCTTTGTATGTATTTCGTGCTGTTACAAGGCAACCTTTACATTGCTAGCTATCATCTGGGTTCAATATGTCAGAACCCACATTTATAAGGCAAGAAAAAAAATGGCCAACCTATTTAACTATTTAAAATAGTTGTTAAAAGAAGCAGAGGGGAGGTGACGAGAAATTGTTTCACACAGCGAGTTGTTCAGATCTTGAATTAATTGCCTGAAAGAGTGGTGGAAGCTGATTCGATAACAATGTTTAAGAGAGAAATAGATAATTATTTGGGGAGGACAAGTTTGCAGGGCTATAGGGAGAGAGCGGTGGAGTGGGAATGAATTGGATAGCTCTTTTCAAAGAGCCGGCACAGACATGATGGGCCGAATGGCCTCTTTCTATGCTGTATAATTCTATGATTTTATGAGAAGCCAACCTTTTGGCAAAAAACACTTACTACTCCCTGCCCATGTGCATTGGGGCAAGAAGTGCCTCTGACATCACTTCTTTTGCAAAGTGACATCAGAGGTACTTCCACCACATAACACATGTGCACAGAATGCAGAAAGTGCTTCCTGTGCATAGCAGAAAGTGAGCTCAGTGTGACCTGATAAACCAAAAGTTGGCTTTTTTAAAAAAAAGCATGGGAAGCCAGTGGCAGAAGCCAGAGGTACCATGCTTCCTGCCAGTGTGGGTTCACAGTTCGCTCACACTCGAAGCAAATCCATACTCAACCCATGTGCTTTATAAGGGGGAAATCCTGTATCTGGATATTAGTCATGCAACACAAGATACATTCTAAATGATTTGTTTCCGGCATTTCTCCATTACATCTGAAGCTGTTAACATTAGTTGTGAAGTAGACCATCTAATGTGTGGTTAATTTAACAGTTATTTGTATAAAATATTTATAATTACAAATATGTGAAACGTCCAGGTACAATGGATCAGACTGAGCTTTGCCCAAAGCATTCTGAGCTGTTACGCTGATCATGAGTTGTCCTTTACTGTACAGATGTGGAAACATGAAAGAACATGAATTACTCTTCAAGGTATTGCAGGTGTAAGGTTTTCTCGTACTCCTGAAAAATAATGAAACAACCATTTACGTTGAGTTTATAACAACCCTTGTTTTTATTATAGTATCTATGATGTCTCAAAGTGTTTCACAAAAATTATGTGATGGTACTTGTAGGTGAATATAGCAGCTAATTACACAAACAACCATGAAGGAAAGACGACTAAAGAAATTAGTCATGGCTGTGTGTGGATCATTCTGGTGTTCGTTGGCTGCTGCATTCACCTATAAATACACAAACACTCACTCAACAGTAATTCCTGTGAAATCTTCAACAACATGATAGTGAACCATCATCAAACCTGTTCAAGCAACCATATCCATTCAGCAACCAGCCCCTGTTTACAACCACGCTGGAACAGCCACACATTACATACGCACACACTCCAATGATCTCTTATTCAAAGGCCACTCTTATATAAGGCCACTGTGGCCCCATCTGCTGAGTGGCTGTTAAAGACAGGTTTGACTCTATATCAAATGCAAGGATTATAAACATTATATAAAATAATATATGGGATTGAAAATAGTATTTCATATACGTGTACATCAAACCAGCAAGACAATAAGTCAGGACAGGAGTCAAAATTGATTTGCATTCAATAATAATAATAATCCTTGCTTATGTGATATAATTTAATTATAATTAATTTAATTAACTAATGTGATATAGAGCATTATCACGTCATTGAGAAGTCTTAAAGCACTTTGCAGAACATACTGTGAAGTGAATTGACCGTATATTTGTGGGCGAAACCCAGCGCCTTGGGACGTCCTCCCGACGTGAAAGGCGCTCTATAAATGGAATCTTGTTGTTGTTGTTGTTGTAGCAGCCAGTTGCCATAGCAGTGTCCCACAAACAATCGTTGATTGAATGACCCAATTTTTTTTAATGGATTATTAATCCCAGAAAGAAATTCGATCACCGATCGAATAACAACCTACTTACTGCTAGCTAAACAGAGGTGTATGGAGTAAGGAAACTTGCCTAAGGTTTCGCCTCGCCGAGGAATTGAACCCAGGTCCACTCGCTTGCGAGGTGAGTGCTTTAACCGATAAGCTACAGGACTCCACAATGTATTTTTACTGTTTTGATGCAAAGTAATCTTTTTCTGAAACAGTGAGATTTCTGATACTTACAATTGTTTAGTTACTGTGAAATTCGTTTCTAAGTCCGTTTCTCGCCCACGATCCCAGAAACAAGTAAAATTCTTCCTAAAGTATGCAATGCAGGAAACATTTTTCGGTTTGTCAGGTGGAGCTGGGGGAAAAATAGAAAGGCTGAATGAAAGAATATTCCACACGTATCAGTAAATAAAACATTTCAAAATTATATGGCAAAGGTAATTATGTGATGGTTATGAGGCCTTGATTGATGGTGGCAGTGTGTTCCTGTGTATTGTTTATTATTTGTATAATTTATATAGTTTATAGCTCTCACCCATTAACCATTCTTCATGTGGAAATGTGATGCTGTCTCTGAGATGCTATCCTGCAGGAAAGGTGCTGTAAACTGCAAGTTGTTGTCAACAGCCTTTTCACCCATGGGCGAGAAGATATCACAGACTAACCCAACTCTGTCCTCAGTGAATAGAAATAGATTTTATAGGCAAATAATCCATATGCAATATATCAGCACTTCAGGTTCACAGGGGCATTCTAACGGGCATTGGCCTATGTCTTCCTTTTACAAAAATATATCCACCTGTTGGGTATTTGCAATATTTTCTGATTTTATTTGGGATTTCTAGCATTCCCAGTTTTCCATTTTAACTCCACATTTATAAAGTGACCACTTACATCCTGCTTTGACTATGAATATGTGAAGAGTGAGTAGTTTCCCTTTACTGTCAATCTCGCATTCCACTTCACTTCTCGGCACATTAAAGTTTCTCAAGGACAGAAGGGAAACGCTTGCATTGATGGCTCGATATTGCTCCTGTGATGCTCGAACACCATTTACTATCCAGAATATGTGGCTTGCATTTGCTTCAAACTTATCAAAGCACTTTTCCCTCAAGCTGCACGACATTGTGAGATTTGAGCCGAGTTGCACTTCGGATGGAGAGTCGAAATCGTGACAAGTCATTCCCAATCCAACTGTCAATTTGTACATGAAAAGAACAAACATCAACATGAGGTAAGGCAGTGCAAGCAGGAATGAGATATCTACAACACAGACACAAGGGCTTTCAGTGATATAATAATAATCCTTTCATTTGATATTTGGGCAAGTTTCCTTACTCCACACAGAGCCTAATAATAATCCCTCCAAAAACCAAAAACAATAATAAATTGGTCATTTTCAATCTACGACTGTTTGTGGGACATTGCTGTGCGCAATTGGCTGCCGCGTTCGCCCACAAAAAGTCAATTCACTTTACAGTGTGTTCTGTGAAGCGCTTTGGGATGTCCTCCCGACGTGAAAAGCGCTATATCAAATGCAAGGATTATTATTATTATTATTATTATTATACAGCATATTCTGTGAAGCGTTTTGAGACGTCTTGAAGAGGTGAAAAGCGCTATATTAAATGCAAGGATTATTATTATTATTATTATTATTATTATACAGTTAACCTCTGCTGTGCTGGCTCCGGCCCCTCCACTCCATCATCAGCGGCTGTGCTTCCAACCACTATGCCCCGAAACTTTGGAACTCTCTCCCTCAATCCATCCGCCTTGCCCCTCCTTCCCCATTTTCAGATCACATCTCTTCAACCATGCTACCGCCTCCCCTGGCTGGGCATCAGGCTCCAGATAAGATTGGTCATTCACTTCATAGCTCCAAGCGCACTGGGATGCTACCCTACGTGAGGGGTGGTATATAAATGCATGGTGTTGTTATTGTAGCTGTTTGCGAGATATTGCTCTGTGCAAATTAGCTCCATATTTACTTATAAATATAATCACTACCCTTTATAGTAAATCTTGTGAAATGCATTGAAATGTTCGATGACATGATAAGAAGCTGAATAGGAATATGACTGGATTGAGATTATCCAAACATAGGATCTGAATTGCAGGTAGACAGAGGAGACTTTTACCAATCAGTTTGAACTGGATATGGACCAATATGAACATAGGAAAAGTCAGAGCCAGAGTCACTGATTTCTCCAAGGAATCAATCCACTGATGAGTTCCAAGCTGAAGTTTCGTGAGCATGTGGCACACAATAACAATTTGCATTTATCCAGTGCTCTTCATGCAGGATACTGCCTCAGACACAACAGATTCTCTGGACAAAATAATAATCCTATAATAATAATCCTTGCATTTGATATAGCGCTTTTCACGTCGGGAGGACATCCCAAAGCGCTTCACAGAACACACTGTAAAGTCAATTGACTGTATATTTGTGGGCGAACGCGGCAGCCAATTGCGCACAGCAATGTCCCACAAACAGTCGTAGATTGAAAATGACCAATTTATTATTGTTTTGTTTTTTTGGAGGGATTATTATTAGGCGTGTGGAGTAAGGAAACTTGCCCAAGGTTTCGCCCTGCCTGGAATTGAACTCAGGTCTCTCGCTTGCAAAGCGAGTGCTCTAACCACTGAGCTACAGGACTCCACAAAATACTACCTACTTTACAGGAAATGTTGCCAAGGCAATGTATTTAATACATAGAAAAGGGGACCTAAAACTACAGACACACACTAAACATTAAAGATAAAATCACAAACACAAAGAGACAGAAGCCTGACCAGCAGAAAACAGAGATACAGACTGAGATAACATACACAACAACATACAAACTGAGATAAGAAATTTCAACTGTCAGTGAGTTTCCCAACTTCTGGTTGTTTGTAGTGTGCACATCCCAATCTCTGCTGTTCAGGAAATGCATGGATAATTTATAAATAATTGTAAACACATGCAGTTAGTCAAAAAACACAGAAGAGAATGAAAGATCAACACATACAACTATACAATTTGCATTTATATAGCACTTTCACTCAGGATCCCATCTTAAAAGTGCTGTATAGAACTGGGTTGGATGTTGAGCAAGGAAAAAGGTGGAGGGCAGATGGCCATAGACATATGCACACAAACCAATAGAAGCAGAAACATGCTAAGTTAAAAGCATGTTGAGATATGTTACATATTCATAGATGAAAGATACTCACATTATCATTAACATTATCATAACTGCATATGACATGCATCATATAAATGTAATATTTATTTGACTTACCTTCACAACCATATGTATGTAGCAAAAACATCACCCAGGCCCAAGCAGAGATGATGTTTTCTGTGGTAACTGAAGGAGAGAAAAGTATCACTCAATTTAAATTGATTTTGATACACAATCAAACCTGTTAAAGCAAGTTTATTCAGCAACTACCTGCTGTCAGGACCCTCCCACCCTGAATGATTTTCCATATTAGATTGTCTCTATTCGGCAAACACCAGTCTGTCTAACACCAACCGGTGGCCACTCCTTTTCTTTTTGCTCTGTTGGTGCACAGACACCCTTCTCAGCGGCCAGTTCTAAGTGAATTTAAGTTTAGTTACTGGGAATGCATTACCATTCAGCACCTTGGGACATCCTCCTGACGTGAAAAGCGCTTTACAAATGTAATTTTGTATTGTGTATCAATAACTGGGTCTGCATGTAGATTCCTGCAAGACTCCTAGCCCATTTACCAACACTAGCTGAGCAGCCCATGTGATGCCCACAAGCTTCCCACCTCACCAGTGAGGCAACATTGGTAAATGTTCTAGGTGTCTAACAGGAGTCTACACACGGGCCAACAGAAATTTTTAGTCACTGTACTTAAAGCAAGTTTTAGCAAATAGTTTCAGTTAAACTTGGTTGAAAGCAAAACTTACCTGAACAAATGTAATTTAATTCAACAGTGTCTCAACATGAGAAAAGAACAGCAACTTGTACTCTTCATCTATACCCTATTAAGGTTATACATGTGTTAGCCTGGCTCAGTTGGAGGCACTCTTGCTTCTGATTCAGAAGATTGTAGGTTCAAGTCCCACATAGCCTCTTCTAGGCTAACACTCTAATATAACGCTGGGGGTGAGCTTTATTGTGGAGGTGACATCGCTTGGATGAGACTTTAAACCAAAGTCCCGTCTCCCTGTTCAGGTGGGTGTGAAAGATCCCATGACACAATTCGAAAAGAGAAGGGAGTTTCTCCCTGGGTCCTAGCCAACTATCCCCCAGATAAAATGAGGCATTTACGCCATGGATGTTTGTGGGGCATTGCGGTGCGTAAATTTGCTGCCGCACTTGCCTACAAATACAGATTCAGTACACTTTACAATATATGCTGTAAAACACTTTGAGAAGTCCTCCTGATGTGAATGTTAAATTATAATAAACGCAAGCATGTTTCATGCCGCCCACCTGATCTGCCCCACCATCAGTAGGCGAACTTACAGCTGCTCCATTCCTGCACTCTGAAACTCCATCCCTGAATCCCCTACCTTGCCCCTCCCTCAACACCTTCAAAGACCACCTTAGGATATATCTTTTTGACTGTGCTTTCAGACTCCGTTCTCTCTCAACCCCCACCACCCACAGCTTTGAGATATCTTCACATTGTTAATTGTAATAGTAATAATGGGATTCTTTATTGAGAATTTTAAAAATATTGATTTCATATGTCATTGTAAAGGATTTACAAATTTTCTGGAGTTTAAAAAGTATTACGTGATTCAAGTCACAAACTGCAGAACACCTAGATACAATGGTATTTCGTATTGAGTGATTGAAGGCAGGTATAGGCCTGTCACATACAAGTTCTACTCATACATGTATTCGGTAAATAACTCCAGGAATTAAATCCTATTTTTCCCAAGGTCCTGCCAAAAAAGATGGGATTCTATCCCTGAAGTTATTTCTCATGTAAGATATGCTTAGAATTAATAAGTTGGTATGTGACAAGTCTGTGCAAGTTATCAAAATGAAACCATTGACTGATCACTTACCACAAATCTAGCGGCACCGACTGCTTTGAATGGTCTGCTTCAAAAGCATAGTGTATGATCGCATTACACTCCTATGTCAGTTGTTCCTTTAGGTGCTATGAGCTCCTTCATTTGCCACACATCATAAACTATCACTTTTGCTTAAACGAATAATCGCAAAATCAATGCTGGTTGCCAGATTTAAGTATTAAGAACTTGCATTTTTATTGGCCTTATCAGATCCAAATATATCCAAGTGATTATTTTCAGGTCCAGCGACTGCTTTTGTAATGTGAGTAGCCATTTGTGCACATCAATGTCCTACAAACAACCAAAAGGTTAATGACCAATTTGTCAGGGTCGTTGGTCAGAATACTGAAAAAGATGCAAACAGGATGCTGGGCTAGTTTGTTAAATCTGTTGAGTTTAAACCCCCAAGGGTGTACAGTGCTCTGGCAGCTAGAGAACTGCATTCAGTTCTGGTCACCGTGACATTAAGGTGGGGAGCCTAGAGACAGTGCAGAGGACAGCAACAAGGATGATCCTCAGTGTTTGAGGAATAATAATACTCCTTTTTTATAATAATCCTTATTTGATATAGAGCCTTATCACGTCTTCTAGACGTCTCAAAGCACTTCACAGAATATACTGTAAAGTGAATTGACTGTATATTTTGTGGGCAGCCAATTGCACACAGCAGTGTCCCACAAACAGTCGTGGATTGAAGTGACCAATTTTTTTTTGAAGGAATTATTACTCCCAGAAAAGCGATCCGCCAATCGACTATCGACTAACAATCGTGCTCCTATTTACTGCTAGGTGAACATGAGATACGACCCCAAGATGGGATGCACCAAGACAAGAGAACAAGAAGATGTAGGTTTAGAGTTGTAAAGGACAACTCATTATGAACAACAACATCAAATGGGTCGAAGCACCTTCTTCCTCCAAACCAATCTTGTGATCTTGTGTGAAGTTGTAGGGCAAACCTCTAAGGTCACCATTAAAGTAATAGTATTCATTTAGTCAAATTCAGTATAAGGGCACTGAGCTTCAATTTAGCCCATAAATTACATCTAAGATGAAATGATAAATGGAGTCCTGTAGCTCAGTGGTTAGACCACTCGCCTCGCAAGCGAATCAAATCAGCAAAATGGAGAAATGTTGGGCAAGTTTCCTTATCCACACACCTCTGTTTATCTAGCAGTAAGTAGGAACCTGGTTGTTAGTAGATTGGCGGATCACTTTTCCGGGGATAATAATGCCTCAAAAAAAATAAGAAGAATTTGGTCACTCAATCCACAACTGTTTGTGGGACACTGCTGTGCGCAATTAGCTGCCATATTTTGCCCACAAATATGCAGTCAATTCACTCTACGATATATTCTGTGAAGTGCTTAGAGACGTCTAGAAGACGTGAAAAGCACTATATCAAATGCAAGGATTATTATTATTATAAATTGCTCTATAATTTAGAAAAGGACCATATCTCAATACTGTAATCTAAGTAAAATGTTTTTTGGGCATAACATTGCCTCAGGAAATTGACTGGATGGAACAGAATACAAGTTACGGGAAAATTTACGTGAGTCTGAAAGGAAAAAGACATTTTGGGCCAAATGACCTTTCTTCATTTTGTGCTTTCTTACATTCTTAATATTATTTCCTTCCTGATATGCAATTCCATTGTATGAGTTACTTGAATGTCAATAAAATCATGTCAATATCAACAATACTTTCCTTCCGTCCTTCTTTCTGTCCTTCAGATGAGATGTTAAACCAAGGTGTGCCTGTTCAAGTGGAATGTTGAAATATCCTATAGTACAATTCGAAAAGAGAACACAGTTTCTCCCGGTGTCCTGACAACAATTCTCTAAATAAAATTGGAACCCTGTTGCTAGTCGATTGGCGGATCACTTTTGCGGGGAAAATAATCCCTTAAAAAAAATGAATATAAAGAAATGTGGTCATTCAATATACGACTGCTTGTGGGACATTGCTGTGCGCAATTGGCTGCTGTGTTTCGCCCACAAAATATGGTTACTTCACTTTACAGTACATCCTGTGAAGTGTTTTGAGACATCTCAAAGACGTGATAAGGCACTATTTCAAATGCAATGATTATTATTATTACTGTCTGTCAACTCATAATGTTGGGGGGAAAGAAATGAACTGCATGGATCAAGGAGCCCAAATTTCAATTACCCATTTTTCAGTTGGTCATAATACAGTTCTGGCATTTACACTTAATGTTGTCTCCCATTATTTCTATTTATTCTAACATACTTTCCTGATATTGGACAACTGACTCACATTTCTAGAAATAGTGACAAAGAATGAATGCATATCAAAGGAAACATAGAATATTAACTTTCCTGAGTCTAAAGAACACAAAGTTCTCAGCTTCTCTATGTAAAATCGTGATTATTTCTGCTTCTGGTCTGCCGAGTGTTAACATCCTGTGAAGTAATAGAACATGACAGTTCTTCTTCAGCAAGGCATTTTCAGGTGCTATAAAATATTTCTTCACAATCCCTATTTCTTTACGGGCAATATAAAAATACTGAACAATTTCATTCTTTAAACATTTTATGAAAAACAATTCTCATTACAACTTATTCATATTCCCTTCTGTCAACTCTGCTACACTACCTTATAGTTGTTCACCAAATTGGTCACTCATTCACTGTTTGCTGACACTGAAATAAACCCTGAAGCTATAAATTGATGGTGTACTTGCCACTATTGTGGTACTAATATACATGGTAAAAACAATAATAATGATCCTTGCATTTGATATAGCGCCTTTTCCATCAGGAGGATGCCTCAAAGTGGTTCACAGGTTTTATTGTAAAACGTAGTGACTGCATATTTTGTAGATTAACCTCGAGAGCCAATATGCACACAGCAATGTCACACAAATAGCCATGAAATGAATGAACAATTTTATCCAAAACCACAGGAGAAATTCCTTGCTCTTTTCGAATAATGCCATTGGATCTTTAATCAACTTGGGACATCCTCCTGATGTGAAAGGTGTTAAATAAATATAAATCTATATTGTATTGCAATGTTAATCTCCAACAACGTTGCACTCCCCCAGCACTGCACTCAAAGACTTTCACATGAAGGTGTACCGTAAAGTGGAGCAACTGTGTGTTTTGTGGGAAAGGACAAATCAGCAACAATATACTGCATAACTTGATACAACACAGCACCACTATCAAGCATGCAATATTGTATAACCTCCTTATTGTAGTGATCAACTTTTATTTGATTTAAATATTGCTACATTAACACTGGAATCCGGCACTGAAAAATGCACTTGAGCCTTTAATTGTGAGCTCAATTGGCTCCGAAATCACAAGTAAATAGGGAAATAATCCAGTTGTCAGAAATGTGCCACATGTTTACAAGCAAAAAACCACACTGATGTCAGTGTTAAACATGTGTTAGTTTCAGTTAATTTAGTCAAGAGTTTAGGGCTCCAGAAAAACTAATAGCAAGCCCAGAGAGTTGACAGAAGGGAATATGAATAAGTTGTAATGAGAATTGTTTTTCATAAAATGTTTAAAGAATGAAATTTTTCAGTATTTTTATATTGCCCGTAAAGAAATAGGGATTGTGAAGAAATATCTTATAGCACCTGAAAATGCCTTGCTGAAGGTCATGTTCTATTACTTCACAGGATGTTAACACTCGGCAGACCAGAAGCAGAAATAATCACGATTTTACATAGAGAAGCTGAGAACTTTGTGTTCTTTAGACTCAGGAAAGTTAATATTCTATGTTTCATTCTTTGTCACTGTTTCTAGAAATGTGAGTCAATTGTCCAATATCAGGAAAGTATGCAGTGTTGAGCAACTGACTCATTTCCCAGAAATGGTGAATAAAGATAATTAAACACCCAGACATTTCCTCTATTTATGTTTCTCTGGAATTAAAGCAACACTAATGGTCCATGCACACACAATGTAAACTACATCTAGATGTAGGCTTTTAGCCACTCTACCCTCACCCTCTGGAACTCCATCCCACAGTCCCTCCACCTCACCCCCTACCTTGCCTGATTCAAGACCCATTCCAAGACCCTCCTCTTTGACCGGGCCTTCGATCACCCTCCTTTCCCACCTTGCCCTCCACCCTCCCCGATCCCAACCGCCAGCTCGGGTCCGAAACACTGATTGTCCAGCGCCTTGGGACGTCCTCCTGACGTGAAAGGTGCTATACAAATGTAATCTTGTTGTTGTTGTTGGTTGTTAAAGATTCCATGGCACTTCAAAAAGAGAAGGGAGCTTCTCCTGCTGTCCTGGCCAACAATCCCCCAAATAAAAATAAAGTGGTAATTTATTTCTTGACTGTTTGTGGGACATTGCTGTGCAATTGTGCTGCCATCTTTGCCTACGAATACACAGTCCTCCATTTCACAGTAAATCCTGTGAAGTGCTTTGAGACGTCCTCCTGACCTTGATAAGGCACTATACCAAATGCAAGGGTTATTATTATTATAAAATGAGTCAAATCTCTCAAGGGAACAAGGCCAAAATTGGAAGAAAAAAATTTGGAGAAAAAAAATTAAATGGGCTTTTTCTCAGGTTCACCCACCAGCTCTTTCAATCAATACAAACACCAATGGCTAACCAGACCAATAAATAACACTGTGCATGCACTGAAACATAGTTGAGAGACTCCTAATATGTAATCCCTGCCAGTGAAAGCAGCAAATAGAACTGTACATCTGTGATTCAAATCGCTCCACAACTTCAACAATTTGCATTTTATATACGGTAACGTCTCGGAAGTGCTTTAAGAGATGAAATCCCAATGAAGGTAGAAGTGGGAGGTGGGTTGCTGACTAAAGGCAATACTGATACTAGTGTCTGTACTACATCAACACTATCTAATGCACTGACACAAGCAAAGTGTCAGTGCATTAGACACAGATTTGTTTTATAGTAAGGACCAGTCTCAGACATTAGATGCTAATGGATAGGGCACTGGACGAGTAAAAGAAAGACTATCAGTACCTGGTAAGGTAAGCAGTTTTAGCTGGTTACATTCCAATCCGAACATGCATTTGGGGTCACTAATGCCTTGTCTTAATAATCTTTACATTTGATATTGCATCTTTCACATTAGGAGAATATGTCAAAATGCTTCACAAGATTCACTGTAAAGTGTATTTTGTGGTTGAAATGTGGCATCTAATTTTCACACAGCAGTGCCCCACAAACAGCCAAGAAGTGAATGACCAACTTTTAATTGGGGGCATGTTGGCCAGGACACTGGGAGAAACTCCCTTCTCTTTTCAAATATTGCCACCTGAACAAGCAAATTGTACATTGGATTAGCATCTCATCCAAAGGAAAGCACCACGAACAATGCAGCACACCCCAGCAATGCATTAGAGAGTCAACATGGACTATAGGAGTTCCAAGTCCTGACATAAGGCTTGAACTCACAACCTGATAACTCAGGGTCGAGAGTACTACCTCATGAACCAGCCTGACCCTTCTGCGAATCTGCTTTATGTTCTGTGGGCGTAGGCAAGTGGAGTAATGTCACTTTTTGGGGGAACAAATTGCAAACACCAGAGCTAAAATCTGAAGCTTGGTTTCTCTGATTTCTGATTGGGGATTCTTTCACACAGCAAGGAAGTTCCACACAAGCCAGATGATCAAAAGGAAAATTCCAGAAATCACAGTTCAAACACATCTTATAAACCCACAAAGACGTTGACTCCATCTCAGGGCGAAAATGGAAAACTGATGTAGTGTCTCAATACAGACTCCAAGACACATTGGAATAATGTATATTCTGCAGAAAAAAATTACCTGCATTCCCTACTGAATAAGATCCTAGAATGGCAAAATACTTTAAGGAAACATTTAGAAAGAAACCAAACTAATTCTAGCCTGAACACGTTAGAACACATTCCCTTGTTGCAGTTCTAATTATTTACACACATTGGCTCATGCACATTGACTGAGCTGGTTCTTAAGTGATATGCTTGGCAACAGAATGTCAAAATCAAGTTGATTCTCTTTGGGTTTCTTGATAGTCCAATTTCTGAGCCAGGCCGGTCAGCAGTATTCCAAGGTACTGCTGACGACAAACCAGCCAGCCTGGCTTATCAGCCAGGACCAAGAGGATAGACTGGTCAAATGAGTTAACTTCTCACTCAGATCTTTTGAAAGTTTCAACCTCGAGTTATTCAATGAGCAGGCTGGACTTAGAATATCATATATGTGTGTGTATGTGTGGGCATAACTCTGGGGACTTTAATAGTTATAAAGATCTTGCATTTGATACAGTGGAATCCTGTAGCTCAGTGGTTAGAGCACTCGCCTCGCAAGCGAGAGACTTGGGTTCCATTCCCGGCAGGGCGAAGGGTTGGGCAAGTTTCCTTACTCCACTTGCCTCTGTTTACCTAGCCACAAATAAGACCCAGTTGTTAGTCGATTGGCGGATTACTTTTCCAGCGGTAATAAATCTTTCAAAACAAAACAATAATCAATTGGTCACTTCAACCGATAACTGTTTGTGGGACACTGCTGTGCACAATTACCTGCCGCATTTCACACATAAATATAGTCAATTCACCTTACAGTATATTCTGTGATAAGGCGCTATATCAAATGCAAGGATTATTATTATTATTATAATGCTTTTAATGTCAAACTATTTCAAAGTCCTTTACAGAAATTACTGTTAAGTGTAGTGATTGTGTACGGGTAGGGAAATATTGCAGTCAATTTGTGCTCAGCAACATCAAACAAATAGCCATGAAGAGAAGGATTGCGTTATCTGAAGGATTATTGGCCAGGGACACCAAGGACAACAGTTCATTGGAGAAAGTTCACACAAGAGCAACAAGAATAAAGCAGTAGTTCCCAGAGTTGTATGTACATTCGTTGGGTAACTTGAGAGAAGAACTTGAGGTGGATCTTTAAAATGATGAGAGGCAAGTAAAATGTAAACAGTAGGAAGTCAATTAACTTAGTCTAGAAGATATAATTAAATCAAATTGAATGAGGTTAAAGTTTTTTTTAGAATTTTATCACTGCCTACACAGTAGTAGTTGCATAAGACTGTCCTCCCACAAGAAGCAGCAATGCAATGTTAAAAATGAGTTGGATAAACATCCGTTTAAGAATAAATGAAAGCTATAATTTATGGACAAAGACAGAGACAGATGATCAAATTCTCTGTGCAGCACAAAGCATTGCTCTGCTAAAATCATAAATGCAATCAGCCAGTCAAATAAGGAATACTGTCATTTTAGACTGATAACATGGAATCACTTTCTGCAAGTTTTGCAGTGAGACGCTTTGAGATGTGAGAGGCACTACATAATGTAAATTCTATTGTATTGACATTTTAGTTACCTCTCATCATTTTAAAGACCCACCTCAAGTTCTTCTTTCAAGTTACTTTTTCCAACAAAAGTACATTCAACTCTGGGAACCACTCACAAACTACATCCTCTCTATCTGTAACCAGGGCTCCATTTGCCTTTCAGTCCTCCTGGATCTCTCTGCCGAGTTCAACACAGTTGACTACGCAATCCTCCTCAACCGCCTCCCCTCCCTCATCCACCTTAGTGAGACCACATGAACATGGTTCGAGTCCTTCTTAACCAACCACCTCCATTTCATCTCAGCAAAGAGTTTCCCCTCTCGCCCCCACCTGGTCACCTGCGGGTACCCCACGGCTCCATCCTTGGCCCTCTGCTTTTCCTTATCTATATGCTCTCTCTGGGCAATGTCATACGCAGACATGGGGTAAACTTCAACATGTTTGCGGATGACACACAAATTTACTTTGCCTCCTCCAGTACCAACTCCAGGTCCTCCGTTGTTCTATCAGCTTGTCTGGCAGACATCAGGGCCTGGATGAGTGTAAACTTGGTTCCCATCAGCGTCTTCACTCCTGCGGATCTGAACTCATCAACCTCCCCGGACTCTCCCTCACACTCACCGAACCAGTGGACAATCTAGGCATCCAGTTTGACCCCCAGCTGTCCTTCCTCCCCCACATCTGTTCCCTGACTAGGACTGTCTTCCTCCACCTCTGCCACATTGCTCGCCTCCAACCGTACCTTATCCTAAATGCAGCCAAAACCCTTGTGCATGTATTTGTCACCTCCCACTTGGATTACTCAAATGCACTCCTCGCTGGTCTCCCCAGTTCTACTATTCAAAAGATCCAGCTCATTCAGAACTCTGCCGCCTGCATATTGACCCAGACTAAACTCCATACCCACATCTCACCATGTCTGGCCAGGTTCCACTGGCTCCCCATCACTGAATGGATCAACTTCAAGCTCCTCACACTTGTATTCAAATCCCTTCACTCTCTGGCACTTCCCCAGCCCTCCAACCACCTCAATCCCCAATCCACCACCTGGTGCCTCTGCTCGACTGGCACTGGCCTCCTGCTCGTCCCTCACACCCTCCGCTCCACCATTGGAGGTCGTGCTTTCAACCACTATGCCCCAACACTCACTTAATTCCCTTTTTAAGTCACGCCTGAAAACCTTCCTCTTCGACCGTGCTTACAGTCACCTCCCCTCCTGGCTCAGAGTCAGACTCAGCCACTGTTAAGCGCTCTGAGTTACTACCGTGCAAGGAGGGAACTACATAAGTGCAAGTTGTTGTTGTTTATTGTACATTTATACCTTTATATAATTTATATTCTGCCTTTCGCATCAAGAGGATGTCTCAAAGCATTTGACAATGCTGGCTGGACACCCGAGCTGGGGAGGGGAGACAGGGAGGGGGGTGAGAGGGTTAGACCTATTGGGTAGAGTTCATATATGGACCCATTTGGGCAACTGGGACCCAACTGAGCAAATAGGGTGTCTAATCTACTTTGTTATTTGACCAAAAATTTAACAATTTGGAAACAATGAGCACAATTTACATGACACTACACTACCAGTGGATACATTTTTGTTAGGTAAGGGTATCAAGGAATATGGGGCAAAGGCGGGTAATTGAAGTTGAGGTACAAATCAACCAAGATCTAATAGACTGGCAATACAGGCTCAAGGGGCTGACTGGCCTAGTCCTGTTCCTATATTCCTATGTACCTTGATGTGAATACTCCATCAATATATTGCATAAATATTGTATTTCTGAAAAAAACAAATAAATCAATGTTTCCCAGGGAAATTCCTACATTATGATTAAATAAACCTTGGCACATAAGCCTACACAATCTACCCATGGTCACAAATACTTATCCAATGCTTGTTCTATTTTACTTTGTTTCAGTTTTATTTTCTATTGTACTTTTGTAATCAGTGTTAACAGGAAAGCTGAAACAGAAGGAAATCTCAGGCAATTTATGACAATGGTATTAAAGACTAGCTTGGCCTTTGGTTCAATTCCCATTAGTTTTATCCTGGTTCATGGTCATGATTTGGAGTCTATTCAAAATGTATCTATTGTTCTGACAGGAAGAAAGAAGCTTTCAGAATCACAGAGTCCGAACATAGCTGTTTTATATCAGTCCAATGTTGAAAATTACCATGTAGTTTAAGCCCCGGCTCAAAGTTTATTTCAAAACATCAGATTTTATGTAAAAGGACAGAGGAGAGTCCTTTGTCACATACTGCACAGATTCCCATTAAATTCCCTTCTGAATTAAAGTAAAAGCCAAAAATGGGAATTTTCCATTCATAATTAAAATAAATCTGTTCCTTGACTAGTAGTATATTTTTCAAAAAAACTAAATGCCTCATTGATTTACTGCTCAGAAAAAACAATTTCTTCCTCCCACTCTTAAAGCTGCAGTTCCTCCACTGGAAGTAGTTCACTGAAGAACAACAAGAATGAATCTGGGATTCACAGAAATCAATGATGAGTGCAACAACAAAATTACACTTGTGTACCGCCTTTCACGTCTGGAGGACGTCCCAAGCAGCTGGACAATCAATGTTTCGGACTCGAGCTGGGGGTTGGGACCGTGGAGGTTGAGGGCGGTGCGGGGGTGGGGGTGAAGGAGGGTGATTGAAAGCACGGTCAAAGAGGAAGGTCTTGAGACTCTCCTTGAAGGAAGCAAGGGAGGGGGCGAGGTGGAGAGACTGTGGGATGGAGTTCCAGAGAGTGAGGGCAGAGTGGCAGAAGGCCCGCCCGCCAATGGTGGGGCGGGTGAGGCGGGGACGGGAAGCAGGCCGGAGGGAGGTTGGTAGGGGGTTAGGAGGTCACAGAGGTAGGGGGAGCAAGGCCATGGAGGGCTTTGAAGGTGTGTACCAGGATTTTGAACTGTATCCTCTGTGTAATGGGAAGCCAGTGGAATCGGGCGAGGATGGGGGTGATAGGTTCACAGTCAAAGAGGAGTGATCACTACCAAGATTTTTGAGATATTGTTTGGTGTGAAAAGTGCAAGTTGTTGACCAAGCGATCACAAGTAGGTTTATTTTCCTTTTAGTTGTCAATGGACAAGCTGCTCAGGACCAGAACATTTGTTCACTCCCCATTCGGGTCACAGTGTTAAAAAAAATTTTAAAAATCATTAATTGCAGTGACTGCAGAACTGGGCTTCAAACCCCACATGACACAATACAAATTTTACATGTTAAATGATGTTCATCACAAAGCCCAGTTTTTCCACACCCTCAGAATTTTGCTCTCTTACCTCCCTCTTTCACCTCCATTGCGGTTGAAATCTTCACTCATGCCTTCATCAGCTCAAGGATACATTCTCCTCATCACTCCAACATCTATAAGGTCTACCTGATCAACATTCTGCAGCTTGAGTTCTTTCCTGCACTAAACTCTACACTTTACCGTTAGCCACACCAAGTTCCACTGACTTCCAGTACTTCAGCACACAATAACAACTTGCATTTATATAGTGCCTCTCACACAGCCTAGCGTCCCAGAGCACTTGAATCCCTCCCAACCATCAATCCATCTACCCCTCCCTACCTACCTCTGCAATCTTTTCTAGCCCTTTTCTCCTGCCTTGACCCTCTGCTCTTCCAATTCTATTCTATTACATGCTCCTCTTGTTTTGCTTTCCAGCCACCAGCCACCTTACAATTCACCTCCTCTAGAATTCTTTTCAGTCTCTCTCTCCTTCAAAGCCTTCTTAAAATATTTATCTTCAGCCCCGCCTTTCATAGAATCACAGAATTATACAGCACAGAAAGAGGCCATTCGGCCCATTGTGTCTGTGCGGCTCTTTGAAAGAGCTATCCAAATCAATCCTACTCCACAGTTCTCTCCCTATAGCCCTGCAAACTTGTCCTCCCCAAATGTCTTATTTACTTCTCTCTTGAAAGTTGTTATCGAATTGGCTTCCACCACCCTTTCAGGCAATGCATTCCAGATCCAAACAACTAGACAATTTGGTCTACTTTCTTGAATCAATATCTATAAGTCTCTTTAGTGATCACTACTCTCACATAGATCTGCCAAGCTTTTTGAGACTTTTCCTTCGCTCTAAAAAGTGCAAGTTGTTGATGCATTATTGCTTCAAGTCTATTACAATCTTTTCTCTTTCTACTTTTCAGAAAGCCTGTTTACTTTTCATAAAACCTGCTTGTATTTTATCTGCCAGTATTTTAAAATGAATATTCAATGCATTTGATAACGCTCTTTATCACCTTGAAACGCCTCAAAGTGCTTCGCAAAATGTTCAGCAAAGCATACAGACTGTTTATTTGTAGGCTTGCAACAGCCGATTTACACGCAAAGGCACAACAGTCATGAATTGAACAGCCAAACTTTTTATCTGTAGGATAAAAAGCGCCTTGGGACGTCCTCCTGACGTGAAAGGGCTATACAAGTGTAATCTTGTTGTTGTTGGCCAGGATTAAGCAATAAACTTCCTTCTCTTTTTGGCTGTTTAACATTTCGCCCACAAAATATATACAGTCAATTCACTTTACAGTATAATCTGTGAAACACTTTAACACGTCTCGAAGACGTGACAACGCACTATATCAAGTGCAAGGATTATTATGTATTATGAATTGCTTGGTTTATACTGAAGTTATAGTTATTAAAAGATTGTATAAAAAATAGTTTCAGGATACCATAGATACAATATACCAAAGGGGCAATGAAACCACATAGTTTAACATGACCTTATAGTTTAGGCTGACACAATTCTTTTCTCAGACAAGAAAATATTGGTTTGTTCTGCACTGATAGCAACCAAAAGAATGGTAAATGTAGAAACACTGTCCTGGGTCTAGGTGAAGGCTGAGTGCTGATCAAACTGAAAGGCACTTTTATTATATTTTAAGAGCTTACTTAAAACTAAACGATAAAGTGCACCCATTTGAGTACTTTTTTTTAAGATTCAATACTCCTCAGGTTAGTTTGTTGGTTTTATGCGCCCTTCAGCTTCCCCCATCCTGGCAAGTGAGAGGACTTGGACTTGATTTCCAGCGGGGCGAAATGTTGGGCAAGTTTCCTTGCTCCACACGCCTCTGTTTACCTAGCAGTAAGTAGGAACCCAGTTAGTCGATAGGTGGATCGCCTTTTTGGGGGTAATAAACCCTTCAAAAAAATAAATTCATTAAAAAAAATAATAAATGGGTCATTTTCAATCCACGACTGTTTGTGGGACACTGCTGTGCGCAATTGGCTGCCGCGTTTCGCCCACAAAATATACAGTCAATTCACTTTACAGTATAACCACCATCCGAGGTTGTGCTTTCAGCCACTATGCCCTGAAACTCTGGAACACTCTCCTTCAATCCCTCTGCCTTGCCCCCCCTTCTCCCCTTTTTCAAATCCCGCTTGAAAACTTTCCTCTTCAACCGTGCTTATGGCCACCTCCACAACCCCTCTCTGGGCTCGGAGTCAGGCCATGCCACTGTTAAGCCATGCCCAGCTTGGACTGCACTATATAAGTGCAAGTTGTTGTTGTCTCGAAGATGTGATAAGACGCAATATCAAATGCAAGGATTATTATTATTATAATAATAAATAATAATGATTCTTGAATTTGATACAGCGCTTTTCACATCTTCTAGACATCTCAAAGCGCTTCACAGAATAAACTGTAAAGTGAATTGACTGTATATTTGTGGGCAAAACGTGGCAGCTAATTGCGCAAAGCAGTGTCCCACAAACAGGCATGGATTGAAGTGACCAATTTATTATTGTTTTTTTTCTTGAGGGATTATTATCAGGCGTGTGGAGTAAGGAAACTTGCCCAAGGTTTTACCCTGTTGAGAATCAAACTGAGATCTTTCGTTTGCGAGTCCAGTGCTCTAACCACTGAGCTACAGGACTCCACAATAATACTGCAGTAATGCAGGAGCACCACGTTGTTTATAGATGAAATGTTAAACTGTCTGTTCAAGTGGATGTTAAAGATCCCTTGCACAATTTGAAACAGAAGAGAGTGTCTCCCGATGTCCTGGCCAGTTTAAATCGGTCGTTTGCTTTGTGGTTGTTTGTGGAACACTGCTGTGTGCAAATTAGTTGCCAAGTTCAACTACAAGCAAACAGTCACTACACTATATAGTAAATTCTGTCAGACACTTCGAGATATCTTCTTGACGCGAAAGACGTTGTATTAAATGCTAGGGTCTTGCAACAATTTATAATGATAGAGCACCCTTCATATAGGATAATGAATGCTTTACAATGACACTAACCAGGGAGAGTGGGGAGAAGGGGAAAAGACCATAGTTGGGCTTGGCGAGAACAGAAAAGATATACATACGGAGTTTGGTGAGGAAAAAGATGCTGGCGGCACAATTTTGGATAAGTTGGAATTTATAATAGTGGAGCTATATAATGCATTTGAAAATTGCAGACAGGAAAGATGTAGATAAGGGTTTCATGCCATTCGGTGTGAGATTAGGGTAAGACATAAAGGTGAAGAAAAATAGTCTATTGTTAATATTATTGTTAAACCAAGGTTTTGCCTGCCTATTCAGGTGGATAATAATAATAATAATAATAATAAAAGGCCAAGTACTGCAGATGCTGGAAATCTGATATAAACACAGAAGTCACTGGGAACACACAGCAGGTCAGGCAGCATCCATGAAGAGAGGAAAATTAGTTAACAATTCAGGTATATGAACTTTCATATAATAATCATAATAATAATCATTGCATTTTATGTAGTGCCTTATCACATCTTCAAGATGTCTCAAAGCGCTTCACAGCATATACTGCAAAGTGAATTGATTGTATATTTTGTGGGTGTAACGCAGCAGTCAATTATGCACAACAGCGTCCCACAAACAGTCGTGTATTGAGTGACCAAATTATTATTGTTATTTTTTTGAAGGGATTGTTACCCCCAGGAAAGCGATTCGCCAATCAACTAACAACCAGGTTCCTACAGAGGCTAGGTAAACAGAAGCTTGTAGAGTAAAGAAACTTGCTCAATATTTCGTCCTGCCGGGAATTGAACCTAGGTCCTCTCACTTGCGAGGCGAGTGCTCTAACCACTAAGATGATAATAATAATAATCCTTGCATTTGATATAGCGCCTCATCACGTCTTCAAGACATCTGAAAGCGCTTTACAGAATATACTATGCACAGCAATGTCCCACAAACAGTTGTGGATTGAGTGACCAAATTATTTTTATATTGAAGAAACTATTGCCCCCTGAAAAGCGATCTGTCAATCAACTAACTACCGGGTTCCTACTTACTGCGAGGTTAACAGAGGCATGTAAAGTAAGGAAACTTACCCAACAATTCGCCCTGCCGGGAATTGAACCAGATGTTCTCAATTGGGAGGCAAGTGCTCTAACCACTAAGATACAGGACTCCCAGTATTCTGGATATTATATAATTCCCAGAATATTGATAAAATTGCAGGAATCTGCATATTTTAAACATCTTTGGGATACAAATTCCCATATAGGGCTCTCAGTCACCTGAACAAAGTCTCAAGAAGCCATGTGAAGCAAGACTTCATACTGGAAGAGCAGATTTATCAGTATCAGATCACTTTCACTTGCCTTGAAAGTGTCCAAGAATTCTAGTTCTAGGCAAACAAAACTCACTTTAAACAGTTTAAGTATTTCAGTACATCAGTGAAACACAAAGGTATTTTAACTTCTGCACATACAGTACCTTCTGCGTGCAAAAAAAGTGTCTTCATCATATAGTACTTTAAACCATACTGTATAGCAATGAAAAAATACTATGCTTTAAACTTCAATACAGATTGAAAACATGTCACAATTGATTAGTCATTAGATGTCTTCTCGGATTGAAGACAACTTAGAGCGTTTTTAATTTGTATTACAAAAACCCAAATTAGCTTGAAGAAAAAGTGCAGTACCTTTCCTCATGTTGCCTGTAATGTTCTTGAGCGATGCAAGTAGTAACAGGATGAGGCAGGCAGGCGCCTCTGATAAAACTATCCACATAAAACTCTGAAAAGTGAGAACAACACACAAGGGACTCGCAAGGCAGTGAGCCATGCAACCACCATTCAAGTGTCAGCAGCTAAAATGTGAAGCTTTGATAAGAGAGCAGTTTCGTTATAGGAAATGACTTTCAAGCTTGGGTTAAAGGGCTGAAAGGGAAAGTCCGCTTCTCACTGCAGAGCAGACAGATACAGGCTGCAGGGAATCAATCCCAGCCGATCAAGTAAGTTAATCTCGGCTCCTCAAACTTCCACAGCTCTGCCTTGGTTTCGCTTAGGGATTGAAACAAAAAACGAGCTTTGTTTCTTCCTTTTTTATGTTCAGCAAATAAATATAGCATTTCAGAATGAGGTGAATTCCGTCAAACTGGAACGATGGGAGTGTTCAGACTCTCTCTCTCTCTCTCTCTCTCCCCCAGCAGCAGGAACAGAGAATCAAGTCAGTGAATGACCTGCCCTCCCCTGAGGAGAGGCAGAGTGGCTGGGCACATTGTGGTTAAAAAAAAGCGGAAGCAACTGAGAAGGGAGAGCTACTCACTGACCCAGTCGATGAACAGCCTGGAGGACGTCAGTTTCACTGAGGCCAAGTCTATTTCCTTGGGGAACTAGAGGAATTGGGTTAAACAGCGGTGTTGAATAAGCCTCACAGCATTGGGCCTCCAGAGCATCAATAATAATAATCATCCTTGCCTTTGACACAGCATCTTATCACGTCTTCAAGATGTCTCAAAACACTTCACAGAATATACTGTGAAGTGAATTGACTGTATGCTTTGTGGGTGAAACGCAGCAGCAAATTGTAGTGTCCCACAAACAGTCGTAGATTTTTTTTTTGATGTGATTATTATCCCAGGAAAAGTGATCTGCCATGTGATCAAGCAACAACCTGGTTCCTACTAATTCCTAGGTAAACGGAGATGAAGCTGACGGCCTCCAGGCAGTTCAATGAACGGTCAGTGAGGGCTGGAGCTCTCCCTCCCTCAGTTGCTTCCCATTTCTACCACAATGTGCCTGGCACTCTGCCTCTCATCAGGGGCGGGCAAATCACTGACTCCCTGTTGCTGCTTGCAAGGCGAGTGCTCTAACCAATATGCTTCAGCCATGAGGTGGCTGCTGGCACATTACAAGCTGCCATGTAATAGGTCCTCACATTTTTTGGGGGTCAGACAGGTGTCTTGACACATGCAGAAACCCATCATCATCCTTAAAGAGTATCCCACCCAAATTCAGAATTCCATGCATCCAACCTACACATGGAAATTCCAGATAGGATTCCTGGAATGGAATGTGCACTCTCTCCTTGGAGGAACACATTCCTGATAACCTAGTTCTGGGAAGTATCAGGGGTCATTTGGAAAGAGCCAAGGCTTGAGGACCCCCGAATGTGCATTGGAATGCAGAATGAGCAGCTGCTGATCATTCTCTGCACTTTCAACTGGTGGAAACATTGTTCAGTGCAGAAGAATGTGTCCAAGCTGTGGACAGGATGACGGCAATGCTCAAACATGTCATGCTAAGTTGTGCTGCTCACCCTGAAGCTTACAAGTTATTCTTAATATCAACAATCCACCTAGTGAGGTCTCAATCTTGCACACAATAAAGTGTACCCACACATTAGAGTCCAGATCCACAACAGCAATGCTAACTTCTCCCCTCCTCCCCACACCTCTCTCCACATGAGGTTAGAAAAACAAATCAGCCCTGTGTAAAGCTGAAACTTAATTTTGTTTTCCAATTCAAGCTGACCCACATTTACCAGTGATCAAAATTGTAGATTAAAAACATTCACAGAAATCATTATCCATCGAACTGAGCCTGGCTCAGTTGGCACTCTCACTGAGTCAGAAGGTTGTGGGCTCAAGCCTCACATTGGGCCTGGGAACCCACGTAGTCTACACTGACACTCCAATACAGTAATGTTGGATTGTGCTGCATTGTCTGAGGCACCACTAACCAAGGTCTCGTCTAGGTGGCCAGGTGTCCATTAAAGATCCCACAGCACTATTTGTAAAGAGAGGATGAAGGTTATCCCAGTGTCTTGGCCAACAATCTCCCAAATAAAAAAATTAAAGATGACTCCATGGATGTTTGGGACACTGCTGTGTTCAAATGGGCTGCCAATTCACCCACAATTATTACTACTTTACAATATGTCATGTGAAGTTTTTGACGATGTGATAAGGCGTTATTTCATGTTATATTGATTTGCAGCCAATTTCATTGAAAAGTGACAAACTTGTTTTTGCTGGTCATGCCTTCTCATCTCAAATTTAAAACAATATATTTCACTAATTAAAGTTCTTTAAATAAGGGATAATTGGAGGCACAGAAGATATTTTCCTACACAAATGATTGACAATGAGGCTCAGGTTTACACATCAGTTTGCAGGATATTTTCTTGTACTTGAATGAGTAATGGAATAAATACCACTCTTACAGCACAAAGCTCAGTTTATTCAACCATGACATTTATTAACCTTGTCCTGCATTTTAATCATTGCTCAGGTCATGAAGAAAAACAAACAAAAAATTCTCAACTTTGCAATATCTGCCCATCGTTATACAATTAAAGTATTGTTGATCACACCAACTGTGCACAATTGTTGAATGTAAACACTTGCAATTTTAGAAATAAGTACAAGTTAACCTACAAACCTGGTTAACAATGAAAATCATATTCAAAATAGTAATACTATTACCACTTAGTGGGAAATGTTACGTTTTAAGTAAACTAAGGTTTAGAGCATCCGGATTATTACTCCCATGCATCTTCATGATCTTTTCCTGCATACGTCACCGGCAAATTCGCTTCATAACTACTGAAGTCTTTGTTACCACCCAAGCCCTGAAAGAGAGAGTAAGTTACCAAAATAATTTTTTTTATGTTTCTTCTTTCAATAATAATCTTTGCATTTGGTATAGCGCCTTATCACGTCTTTGAAACGTCTCAAAGAGTTTCACAAAATATACTGTAAAATGAATTGACTGTATAATAATAATCCTTGCATTTGATATAGCGCTTTTCACGTCGGGAGGACGTCCCAAAGCGCTTCACAGAACACACTGTAAAGTGAATTGACTGTATATTTGTGGGCGAACGCGGCAGCCAATTGCACACAGCAATGTCCCACAAACAGTCGTAGATTGAAAATGACCAATTTATTATTGTTTTTGGTTTTTGGAGGGATTATTATTATTAGGCGTGTGGAGTAAGGAAACTTGCCCAAGGTTTCGCCCTCTGCCTGGAATTGAACTCAGGTCTCTCACTTGCAAAGCAAGTGCTCTAACCACTGAGCTACAGGACTCCACGGTCTATTTTGTGGGCGAAACGCGGCACCCAATTGTGCACAGCAGTGTCCCACAAACAGTCGTGGATTGAAGCGACCAACTTATTATTATTTTTTTCTTTTTTTGAAAGAATTATTACTCTAGAAAATTGATCGCCAATCGACTAACAACCGGGTTCCTACTTACTGCTAGGTAAACAGAAGCGTGTGGAGTAAAGAAACTTGTCCAACATTTCGTCCTGCCGGGAATAAAACCCAGGTCTCTCACTTGCGAGACGAGCTACACTGACCACTGAGCTAGAGGACTCCACAATCCTGCAGAGGTCACTGGCAGAAACAATTCTCTTTAGCATTCGTGATATTCTGCAAGTTGTAATTTAATAGAACTTGGTCTTAAATTTCAGAACAGGTCTCGATTCTAAACCAAAATATAGAATTATTTGAAGAATCTGAAGGCCCCATTTATAGAGTGTATATAACAGGATAGCCTGAATTACAGTTAGGGCACCTGGAAGACAGATTTGTTTCACTCTGTCAAATACAAAGATTGGCTTTGTACTTGACAAAGCAAACAACGACAACGACTTTCACTGTGGGAGGATGTCACAAGGTGCTGAACAATCAGTGCTTCGGACACAAGTTGGGGGTCAGGATCGGTCGGGGAGGCTGATCAAAGGTACGGTGGAAGAGGAGGGTCTTGAGACTGGTGAAGGAGGCAAGGGGGGGGCGAGGCAGAGGGATTATGGGATTGAGTTCAAGAGGGTGGGGCGGGGGACAAGAAGCAGGCCAGAGCAGAGGGAGCAGGCAGGTTGGTAAGCGGTTAGGAAGTCACAGAGGTAGGAGGGAACAAGACCGTGGAGGGCTTTGAAGGTGAGGACCAGGATCCTGAACTGTATCCTCTGTGTGATGGGAAGCCAGTGGAGTCAGTCGAGGATGGGGGTGACAGGATTGCAGAGCCTGGGGCAGGATAAGACACGGGCTGGATAATCTGCAGCCTGCGGAGGGTAGCGTTGGGGAGGCCGACAAGCAGGGAGTTTCCATAGTCAAGCCTGGATGCGATGAATGCGTGATGAAATAACCCATCATTAAAATATGGCCATAAGTGGTGCCTAGGCATAGCGTGGAAAAAAATCTCTGTACTGGTCCTGGTCAATTCAAAACAGATCTACATTTCAGACAGGGAACTGGTGTGCTAAGCAGTCGGCTGTCACAATTATTAATGCTTAAAACCAAGGAAGTTTCTTGGCATCAGCGGTAAAGAAAAAAAAGTTTACCAATAAAACCATGGAGCTTCAATGAAGCCACTGAACTCATCCAAAAATTCTAAATTAATTCCATTCAACATTCACAAAAAAGGCGCAACAATTGAATGGATTGGATTAAAGAACAAACATGGATTACTTCCTTCAGGTTTTTGTCTTTCAGCATTGAGAAACCCATTTAACAATAACTAGGTTACACTTTCTCTCTTTGCATGAATAATGAACTGCACCAAAATTATCTTTGTAACTTTTATGCGACGGGAGCATAAACTGCTCTACCATAAGGAAAGAAATGTTGATGTCAGACAGCATAAGTGGACCTTTCAAATTTAGATCTCGGAGTTTGAAGCAAAAGTCAATTTCACAATACACAGGCAGGAAAGGGTAACCCAGAATCAACTTCACCACAAATCACCACATGTAAAGAGCTGAAGATAGTTTAAGCTAGCATTTTTTTTAATGTTTCCCAACTAAAATACAATATTAAACTAACCTTGCGACTGTCGACTGAAGCAAACACTTTTCCAAGTGGATTGTGGTAGCTGGTCCCATAAGCAGCAAAAGCAAATTCCTCCAGCCAAGTAGGAACTTCCTGCTGGGCCTAACAAATGTTTCAATATGTAAAATATTAAATGAATCAATGATTGAGAATTGTTAACATTAGGCATAAATTTGTATTCATCAATACACAAGCTCATAGGCCAGGCAGACACTCCAATACAGTGCTGGGGGATTGCTATGTTGCCAGAGGCTATTTTTTGGATGGACTGTTAAATTGAGGTCCCATCTCTCTGCCTGTTCAGATGGACATTAAAAATCCTATGGATAATTGGAAAAGGGAGTTTTTTTTCTGGTGTCCTGCCAACAATTTTGCAGATAAAATTAAGTCATTTACTTCAAAGCTGTTTGTGAAATATTGGCTGTCCCGTTCGCTTCAAATAGTTACTATACTTTATAGAATTTTGCAAAGTAGTTTAAGACATTCAACATTATAGTTGCTATATTCAAATGCAAGATTATTATTTTCATCAGCAAACAATTTCTCCTTGTATTTCCTTCGATTTATTTTGGAAGGAGACAGGGAACTCAAAAAAAACTAGAAATATACTTGTATTTATAAAGCTTCTTCAGATATGATAAAAATCTAATCACTTAACAAAGACAACAACAAAATTACATTTGCAAAGCACCTTTCACGTCAGGAGGATGTCCCAAGGCGTTAGACAGAGGGGCCAAGCACGGGGTTGGGGGAAGAGTGGAGGGCGGGGGGAGGGGCGGGGGGGTAAAGCGGGGCGATTAAAAGCACGGTCGAAGAGGAGGATTTTGAAGGTAGCTAGGGAGAGGGCGAGACGGAGGGATTGCGGGATAGAGTTCCAGAGAGTGGATGCAGAGTGGCGGAAGTCCCGCCCGCCAATAGTGGGGCGAGCAAGGCGGGGGACGTGAGGCAGGCCGGAGCCCACTGAGCTGAGGGAGCCAACAGGATGGTAGGAGGTTAAGAGGTCAGAGAGGTATTGGGAAGCAAGACCATGGAGTGTTTTGAAGGTGAGGACCAGGATCTTGAACGGTATCCTCTGTGTGATGGGAAACCAGTGTAGTCGGGCAAGGATGGGGGTGATAGGGTCGCGGGGCCTGGTGCGGGAAAGGACACGGGCTGCAGAGTTCTGGATGACCTGCAGCCTGTGGAGGGAGAAGTTGGGGAAGCCGACAAGCAATGAGTTTGCATAGTTGAGCCTCGATGTAATGAAGGCGTGTATGAGGGTTTCGGCGTCCTGCGGTGTGAGACAGTGTTGGAGCCGGGCGATGTTGCAGAGGTGGGAGAAGGGAGAGCAGGTCATGGCGCAGATGTGGGGGAGAAAGCATAGTTGAGGGTCAAACAAGACCCCAAGGTTCCGGACTGGCTTAGCAAGGTGGGGTGTGCAACCATGGATGGTGATGCTGTCAGCGACTGAGGTGAGGAGGCGCTGACAGGAGCCAATCAGGAGAATCTCGGTCTTGTTGATGTTCAACTGAAGAAAGTTACCTCTCATCCAGGACTTGATGTCTGTCAGCACAGGTCCTGGAGTCAAGGGTGGAGGCAGAGAGGTACAGTTGGGTGTCATCCGCATACATGTGAAAATTGACTCCATGTCTGTGGATGATGTCACCAAGAGGGAGCATATAGATATTGAAGGAGGGGATTAAGGACAGAGCCCTGAGGAATGCCGCACTAGATGGTCCGGGTGCTAGAGGAGAAGCCATTTGAGGAGATGAAGTGCAGGTGGAGTGAGAGGTACGATCTGAATCAGTCAAAGACAGTGCTGTGGATGAGGATAGAGTGGTCGACGGTGTCGAACGCAGCAGAGAGGTCAAAGAGGACGAGGAGACAGAGGGAGCACTGGTCGCAGATGGACAAAATGTCATTAGTCACTTTGACCAGGGCTATTTCTGCGCTGTGGGCAGCACGGAAACCCGACGGGCTCATATGCAGAGGTTTAAGAGTTAGTTTATTGGGCTGGATTCAAAGTCAGATAGAGAGGGGCATGATAGAGGGGTAGGAAATAGCGAGAAGTTAGGGGCTGAGGCTGAAGGCTTGACCACTGACGATGGGGGAGTGTGCAGCCAGTCCAAATTAGTCAAGCAGAGGGGGGCAGCAGAAGGTCAAAGAAATAGAGGTGCTGGTCATGAAGGGAGTTATAGGTTACGGTGAGACCTTGAAGTTGATCCATACAGGAAAACTAAGCAAGGACTAGGGTGATGAGCATATAACGTTTTACAGGCAACAATGTGGAGGGTGGTTCAGCTGGAGCTTATAGTTGGTGGAACTGGGTAGGGAGACAGAGGAGGAGTGCATTAAGTAAGTTAATAAAGGTAACAAAGGTATAACTGAAGATTTTGGCAGCACTTGCTGTAATTGGAGCAGGCAGTCAAAGTTGCAAAGTTAAAGTAAATTGGCCTTAACCAGAAGTCAAAATGTGCGTGAGAAAGGATTGAATCGATTGGCAAGATTGTGCACAATTATGGTGAGTCTCAGATCCCAGGGAGTTTGTCTTGTCCAGCTTAAACTGCAAAACAATTGAGGCTTATTTTGGCCTTAACGTTTGACAGACAAGGTTAAAGAATATCAGTTAACAAGGAATCAAGAGAAGTGAGTACGTCTGGGTGTTGGCTGCATAAATGTGAAAGTTAACCCCATGTCCATGAATAGTATTGCGAGAGGGAACATGTAGATGGGGAAGGGGAGACCGAAAAATGAGCCCCTGAGACACTCTGCAGGTGATGTGCAAATGCAAGAGAAACTGTTGGAGGAGACAAAGTCAAGACAGTGGGGCAAATAGAATTAGAATCAATGGTCGAATAGAGGGGAATAAGTGAGGGGAGACAATTCAGGGGGATGGAGTGGTTAACAATGACAAAAAACAGTAGAGGGTCAAGAAGGACAAAGAGGCAGAAGGAGGCTCAGTCAGAGAGAGAGAGAGAGTGAATCATTGGTGACTTGACAAGATCTGTCAGTTCTGTGGGCAGAGTGGAAGCTGGGCTGGATTTATGAGGGGGATCTGACAGTGGTTTTCAAGGGAAGAGGGGACATTGCCAAATGAGGGACAGGTCGACTATATCCACCAGTGTGAGAGGAACAAAGGAGGAGTGATTGGGTGGTCAGCAGACCAGGAAAAGGCTGACTCAGGAAGTCTTGACCTCCAAGATCACCTTGGAAGAGGCAATCGTTTTTTTTGTCTTAGAAACAGTTTACATTTTAACAGAAGCAAGTGATGAAACAGAAAGATGCTTTTAAAATCTAATCAATGGAGTGTAAGTAAAAGAATTTCAACACTGTCTCTGCTATACTTACATCAGAAAGAACTTTAACCAAGGTACGTGCTATCCGCAAGTCCGTGTTTGAATCAAAGAAAGAGATGGCTTTTCCAACGTTTCCGCAACGACCCGTGCGTCCGATGCGATGGACGTACTCGTCAATGGTGGAGGGCAGATCAAAGTTAATGACGTGCTGCACATGCTCAATGTCCAACCCTCGAGCAGCCACAGCTGTAGCCACAAGAACAGGACACTTCCCTGAACGGAAGTCACCAAGTGCTTGCTCTCTCTCTCTTTGTTCTCGATCACTGGGAAACAAAAGTCAATGTTAACTTTTGTTGAATACAGATCTTGTGACAGTAACTTGCATTTGTACAGCACACCCTACGCAGGGTAACATCCCAGAACGCTTGAAATGAAATTGAAAGTAATGAAACTGTGACAATTTGAATTCATATAGTGCCCTTCACGTAGGATAACTTGAGAAGCACTTCACTATGGCACGGTCAAACTCTGAGCAAGGGAGATTCATAGAAATTTACAGACCAGAAGGCTTTTGGCCCATCGAGTCTACACCAGCTCTCAGAGCAAACTGTCATCCATTCAATCCCACAGTTATTCATTCAATCCCAATAAAGGTGGTGACCAAAGTGATAAGATTTTAAAATGTGATTTTAAGACAGACTGAGAGGGGAAAGAGGTGGAGAGATAGAGGCAGCAAGTTCTGGAGGCTAGTTGAGAGAGTCAAAGGTTCAGCCACCAATATGACAGAATAAACTGAATACAGATTTCAAATTATAGGAAAAGCTGCCAGATCTCATTGGTGCAATAGAGCATTGCAATTAATATTACAGTCCTGGGCAACAATCCACTTGTAAAAAAAGTATTTGAAACCATTAACACCCCAAAATATAGCAATAGAACAGAACGCTGCATAAAACAATTTTAACAGAAGGATTATGGTTGAGAAACCTGATG
This sequence comes from Callorhinchus milii, assembly GCF_018977255.1. Classification (NCBI taxonomy): domain Eukaryota; kingdom Metazoa; phylum Chordata; class Chondrichthyes; order Chimaeriformes; family Callorhinchidae; genus Callorhinchus; species Callorhinchus milii. The sequence continues at coordinate 123,468,844 of NW_024704742.1, forward strand.
GGCATGGAAGACTCCATGACTCAACACCCTCTCTCCTGTAGTATTATACAACACCCTAGGGCACATTAAGCCAATAATGCTCATTGAGAATGCAAATTCCTCTCGTAACCTAGAGGGAAATGTGTGGAATTTTACAGTCAATTGTGTTAAATTTAATCTGCCACCACTAAACATGAAATTAAAGGGCTTTGGGCAGGGGGGATATTTACGTTTTTTTAAAAAACAAGTCAAAGAAGATTACTTCTGAAATGTAGCCAAAGTTATAGCGTTTTGTTTTTCACAGCCCGCATAAATTTGTATGCCCTAGTAAGGACATCAACAAATGGAACACTACAAACTGAAAAAACATCTTGTAAATATAATACATATTCCATGTGAAATTTCTGCTTACCACCATAGCACACATGCTGGAGGAAAACTGAGGAATACTATGACCTGCAAATAAAAGGTTTACCATAAAGAGAGCAAGTTGCTTGTTTACTCCTCAACTGGCCTATTTAATCCTATTTTTTAAATATAGACATTTAATTAGAATCAGAAAGTGCTGAGACTTCAGTGTGGCCACAAATGCAGACTAAGATCCTTCAAAGGTGAGGATCTGTGAAGATTTTAATAGTCAAAATAAGATCCCATTTGGTGCGTGTGATCCTACCATTTGCAAGTCACATTTACCAGAATGTATGTGAATCATCTAGATCAAAAATATAGTCATCTAAAGCCCTTTGTTCTGCTGTGCACTTAAAAAGTATTCTTATTACATTCATAACACAAGATGCAGTATAGAGTAACACGTGAATTTACAAGTGGAGACCTATTCTGAGAAGTGACAGCACTGAAATATTTTGCTGCTCTTTGTCTATGATTACCAGGCAGTTTCCAGAATTTGTGATGTGTTAGGTAACTCTATAAGGTGTTAAAACCATTATTAATATGTAGGTCTCCAGCATGTAACATTTGTTAGGAATGGGGGAAGTGATGTGAAAATAAGATTTCCAATTCATTTTTTTTAATAAGACTAGGCTTTTTAAAAAATATATCGACTTGACCAAGATGGCCCACTTTTGAGGGCTACAAGACAGCTTGGACAGACAGGAATGAGTGAAGAGGAAACAAACCACCTTACCCATGAATACTAGTTGTTGGGAAATTTTCTTGACAAAGAAAAGCAGCGAGGAAATCAGCCTTTCTTTTGGTGTCGACAAAAACCATAGTACGTTCAATACCTGTAAAATACTAGGAAGTATTAGCTTAAAGAAAAAACACATAGTGGTACATCTTAAACAGGTTGTGTGCCTGACCACACGGCTCTTGCTACCTATTTTTATGGTGGAGAATACAATTCATTGCAATATTCTGGTACAATGTTGTGGAGTCCTGGAGATCAGTGGTTAGAGCACTTGCCTCGCAAGTGAGAGACTTGGGTTCTATTCCCGACAGGCCAAAATGTTGGGCAGTTTCTTTACTCCACACGCTTCTATTTACCCAACAGTAAGTAGGAACCCGGTTGTTAGTCGATTTGCGGTTCGTTTTTCCAGGGATAATAATTCAACAAAAAAAGTAATAATAATGTGGTCACTCAATCCACAACTGTTCGTGGGACACTGCTGTGCGCAATTGGCTGCCACAATTTGCCCACAAATATACAGTCAATTCACTTTACAATATATTTTGGGACGCGCTTTCAGAAATGTAGAAGATGTGAAAACGCTATATCAAATGCAAGGATTAGTATTATTTTACTATTATTGATGTATGAGGAAGGTCTAATATTATTAGATCAGCCAGGGTGCTACATAGGTCTGTGTCCAGGTTGAAGGAGGATAAGGCCCTGATCACTAGTTGGTGCAGGCGTTCATTATCCACGCAAGAAACTCATTACAAAATGCAAAAATCTCCATCATATTTCTTCACTGGTCTCCCTTCCTTCACAATTCCACCTTGTGCATTACAGCAAATAGGGACAACACCTACTGCTGATTCTCCTGAAGCATCTAGCCCTCTAGATGCAAAGAGATTGTAAGCGAGATACAAATGGACTCGTATTTATTTTTGATTTTAAATGGGGTGGAGGGGGGGAAAGAAAAGAAAAAGGGGATTTTATATTATATATCTAAAACCAGATGATTCAAATTATATCCAAATAGTAAAATCAAATTTGTGGTAAATCTGTGAGATATGATGTACTCATTTGTACATCAAATAGACTGCAGTATTTCTTTATGACCGATGGAACTTTAATCACAATGGGTGTCAAAAAATTATGACAGAGGACAACCACCTCACTTTCAGATTAAAATATGAAGTCATTTGACACAGTTATCAAATTATTAGGTTAACCCACACCCCCCCCAACCCCATATAAATACCCACTCTCACCAATGTTAGTCAGGATTTCAATCAGTTTATTCCGTTTGGAATACTGGTCCACTTGCAGGATGGTCTGGTGCACATCACCACAGGCTCCTCCAACTTGACCAACAGCGAGGAACAAGTAATCCGTCTTCATAAAATCCGCAGCCATCCTTAAAATTTCACAACAAATGTCACTCGTTTCGAGACATTTAAGCCGAGCTGAGTTTCACGTAAACAATTAATATCGATATAGCACCTTTCAAATCAGGGGTTGCTTCAAAGCACTTCATTCATTCGACCAGCCAGGAGTTCGAGCGGGGTGATGGTGGTGGTGTGGGGGTGAGGCGGGGAGGGGGGGGGAGAGGGGCAAGGTGCAGAATAGCACAAAGAAACTGTCTTAAGATGCGTTTCGCCACAAAACAGTCACTACACTTACAAGTGTATCCTGTGAAGTGCTTTGAGATGTCTCGACAACGTGTTAAGGTAATATATCAAATGCAAGGATTATTATAATTTTTAATGGCAAAGAAGCAAGGACGAGGCAGAGGTTCGTCAGGATGAATTTTCATTGAGCGGAGTCAGATCGGCTCATGGCTCACCCACCTGAGGGTGGGGGACTGTGAACCCAGCCAGTGTTTGCTAGGCAGAGGGAGCAGTTGGAGCTGTAAAGTCCCTAGAGATCGCCAAGGCAGGCTGGGAGAGGCCACAGAGGCAAACAAATACAAGGACAAGAATCTTGAAATTGATTCAGGGAAGGGCCTGAGGAATAGAGTAGGGATGTGGTACAGGAGAGGACATGGAATTCTGGATGGTCTTCAGCTTGCACAGGGAGGAGTTAGGGAGCCCGGTGAACAAGGAGTTTAGGTAGTTGAGGCCAAAGGTGATCCAGTGGCTTGGAATATCCTCCTAATGTGAAAGGCGTTATATATAAAAGCAATTTGTTGTTGTTTCTTGTAGCTTTATCGGAGCCGCAGAATGTTTCAAAGTTACTTTTGATTTGTCCTTCAAATTTGCAATTTCTGTGAAGTCTTTATCCATCAATCCAAAATCCACACTGATGGCTTATGTGATCAGACATATTTGACACCAGCAGTGTGCGGCCTCCAACCCTAAAAAAAAACACTTTTCAACTCTCCCAGCACTTGAATTAAGCAACATCACTCCCAATACAGTATTGATACCCAATTTGGGGTTGTTGTGATTTTGCTGCAATAAAGGCACAACTGCCTTCATGCAACTTTGCTACATTCTGAAACGAGTCCAAACTCACCATAATTTGAAAAACAAGTTTTCACCATGCAGCACTCTGTGTATTCTTGCCCCTTATTGTGTCCTGCATTAATGATCTCTGAATTGTGTCTAAAATTAAGTCTATTCAATTCAACTACATTCACAGTTCCCAGTTTACAGCCTTATCAACTAATTACATTTTATTATACTTTGCATTAGTCTTTGTATAGAATGCGAACTTGCATTATCTCTTCAATGAATCAAGAATATGCATCCAGTTGCCTCAAGCTTTAATTTGTTCATTTCCAGTGACTTGGGATGTCCCCCCAATGCGAAGGGCACTATACGAATGTATGTGAAATTCCCCTGGTCTTAGATTCAATATTTATACAGCATTTTAGAGCACTCGGAATTTGGCAAATTGTTGAATTCAGCCGACTTTGAAGTTGGCTTTCTGTAGTTCTTATAAGAAACAGAAAGCTTGCTTCAAGATCAAGGCTATGTTTAAAGAATTTACTAAATATTGGATGTTTGAAATATTACATAAATAGAATAAATCTAGACCCACACGGAACTTCTCCGCAATGGTATTTTTGTTCCGACATTTATTCATTCCATTTTCTGCATCACCAAACTTATAAGGGATTGGAAAACAACGCTGATTTTGCCTACGATATGATTCTTCCGCAGAATAGAGCTCAGCCAACCAAAACAGCCATCCACCTACAGGCTGGGTTACCATGGATTTTTGGATTAAAAGATTAAAAGCAATGAATTGGATTAAAACCAATGATTTGGATTAAAACCAAGCCAGAGGAAGAAAATGACCACATAGCGACTCAAAATATTTCCGTTTTTTTCATTTACCTTTGAATCTCTTCAGGGAAGGTAGCACTGAACATTAGAGTCTGACGGTTTTGCTTTGATGGCATGTCAAAGGCAGTCACCAGCTTCCTCATATCTGGTTCAAACCCCATGTCCAACATCCGATCTGCTTCATCTAATACCAAAAACTGTACTTTACTGAGGCCAACCTACAAACAATGTAAGGCAGTACTATGTCACCATATGAATGGAAAAGCTTTCAAACTGTAGTGGTGAATCAATAAACCTCAACCAGTACCATAACCCCACCCATGCAAAAATAAATACTTGGCAAAATAACCAGTATAATTATTGTTTAAAGGAAACATTTAACACTGGGTTCCAACCAGTGCTTTTCTGCAGCTGTAAGTAAACCTAGTCAATTTCACCCTCATTCACCCACAAAATAGCAGTCACACCATTTTCCTGTGAAGCGCTTCCGAGACAGACGTGAAAAGACGCTATATCAAATGGAAATTTATAATTTCCCCCCAATCCTCTTACACCAGCACACTGAAGATCAGAAATGTAAACTGTGCTGAGTTTACTGATCTGAGCTTTGCCAAATGGCCTTAACATCCTGTGCTATAGGGAGGACAGGGAAGGAAAAATAAACAACCCATATATCTGTCAGTGAGAAACAGGCTCAGATACTATGTTCCTCAATATAAGCTTCCAACTCGAGTTTGTACGCTGTCTTGGTGTTAGAATATACACTTTTTGTATACTGTTAGAATCATAATAGATGTTGTGAATGGGTTACCTTTTAAGTTAAGTGTGGGGGACAACTGGGATAGGACAGACATGGGATAGGACACATCTAGTTTTCTCTGTTTTTGAAAGAATAACAGACAGGGGCAGGGGGTCACCTCTTATCAGTAAATGACAACAAGCCACAGAGGTAACGGTCCAAGGTACCAGTCGACACAGGATCTCGACTGAGCAATAAGTCGCTAGATTCTGACACGGCCAAGCGACAGAAGGCAACCCTCAAGAATAGCAACTAATGAGCAAGTTGCTTAAACTAGAGGACCTTGGTACCATCCCGGGATACTGATAAGAAATAACCAGTCACTTAAAAGGAATGTACTAATGATCCCACACCACAAAATAATGAGCACCAGATACAGCCCTAAACTGATCAATCCTCTATCTTAGACAATTAGATCAGATAACAGGGGTCCTAAGGACAATGTGTATGTGGGCTGAGGTACGTACACCCAGCATGATTTCGACCAGGTGATCTAATGTCCGCACCAAGATTGGACGAACATCAGTATAAGAGTTCCGTTAACTTTGTGTACGGGGCCGTCCCGGGTCGTGGAGACAAGGATACGGTAGATGGGATCGTCCCGGGTCGCGGAGACAAGGATACGGGAGATGGGGCCATCCCGGGCTGCGGAGACAAGGGTACGGAGATGGAAGACTGAGAGCTAGAAACACTAAGACTGAGGATATCAGATGGAAGATTGAAAGCTGTAAGCAAGACTGAAAGCATGAAGAATCAAGCTTGTGTGCTGTAAAGACAGTGTTGAACTCTTGAACTCGAGATATCTATAGTGGTGTTATTCTGTTATAAGATCTGTTGATTGTACCGGCCTTTGGTCTGACCCATCGGGATATTGGGGAATAACGAACGAATAATAATAAAACAGTCTGATATCTGGTTAGAGGAATTAGCGTCATTTCCTTACAGATTTGGCTGATTTTATTTTCGTACGTTGGTTCAGTCAGTAGCACTCTCGCCTCTGGGTCAGAAAGCTGTGAGTTCAAAGCCCACGAAACAAATGAGCTCGTCACTGTGAGCACTTGTCCAGCTAGGACCACCCTACCTGTTGGAGCATTGGCTTGCAGGATTAACAAGCTGAATGGGAAAAATCTTTGCCCTCAGTGACTAGTGGTAATGAGCCAGATTGGCTGCACGGAGACTTGTGAAGGGCACTATATAAATGCAAGTTGTTGCTGGCAGCCAACAGCAGTGGCCTGGAATAATACAAACCCACCAGGGACACTACCAAGACTGCTACAGGAGAAAGACACGATTCTGACATTTTGCTATAAAGCATGTCAACTTTGAGCCGGTTCAGCTTCAAGGAGACTTTAACCTCCTCTCCCCACTCGGTGCAAGTCCAATTTACATTTTACATAAACTTTGTGAAGCACATGAGACAGTGAATGTTAGATACTAATTAAAAGACCTTTCTTCCCCCCCCCCCATATCATGTGAACCTCCTCACAGTTGCCTGTGGAAACAAATCAAAATATTTTCATTAAGAAATTAATAGGCCAAGCTAACTAAGTTTAGTTCCAGGGCTTTCAAGTTAATACAAGCCCCATATCTTCCCCGCAAACTAGAACTACTAACAATTATCAAAAATTGAAATGCCAGTACCAGGCTGCTCCTCTCCCACAAAGTCAGAAAAGTGGAGAGATACAGTTGTGATTCTTTCTTTCTCTTGCTTCACCCCCATATATAGACTTTAGTAGTGTATAGCTGTCAATTCATAGAACATTTGCACACGTTGAAGGCATTATAAAACAAACACTTACTTTTCCTTTAGAGATGATATCAAGGAGCCTTCCTGGGGTACCACACAACACATTACAACCTTGCAAAACCTGACGGATTTGATGTCCTGTACTGGTTCCCCCATAAACTACAACAGGTCGAATAATAGTTCTGCAATATTAAAAGAAAACACAATAAGTTGATACAACTACAAGTCGAAGATTGATGTTGAGGGGAAACGATACACTGATTTTAAACAAAGGTCTTTCTACAAAGCACACATTACAATAAATTTGAGGTTTGTACTTTTAAAAAGAAAGGACAATGTTTCTTGGAACTAAAACGGCTACCCAAATTATTTGATGAATTCTCCCCACCCCTCCCCTAGAACTATAAAAGGGAAAAGCTTACAGTAAAGTCTGCATGGTTAAACACAACCCAATCCTCCACACACCTGCTTCAAATGCCAAAGAAACGGCAAGATTACACTGCATTAACTAAGTTACAGAAATCAGCAATAAATCGGTATTTAGAAACATTCAAATCCATCCTTTGCATTCACCATTACTATTCAAAAATACTGCAAACACAGATGCATACATGAGGAAGGAAGGAATAGAGGGGAGTGGAGGGGGGGGATGAAATTGTTCGATTGTACTTCATATGAACCTCTATACTTATTGGGCCAAATGGTCCGTTTCGGTGCTGTAGATTCTATGTACGATACAGCTGTGTCTCACAACACGGTTTGGGTTCCATTAATTTACAACCTGTGTCTATAACAAGGCGCAAAAGCTATTTTCACATCAGTCACCTCACTCCCCCACATGCTGAGCTGGTTCCTGCACTAAGGAAGTGACAGCAGCAGCAGCATCCAGCAAGAAGCAAGCGCAGAGAATGGGGCCCACAGTGCAACATAAAACAAATATTTTTTTAAATAAAAACTTACCCAAAGGAAAACTTCCTCGCTTCTAAATATATCTGATTGATCAGTTCACGTGTTGGAGCCACAATTACTACTTCTGGCTCCTGTAGTTCCTTGAATTGACTGGCTGCTACATCCCCTCTCATCAGCATTTCTAGTATTGGCAATAGGAAAGCGGCCTGTAACGATCATAAAGCAAAAAAATCACTTAAAAAAGTTTCCCATTCTCAAATCCAGAGACCACAAGACAATGGCAACCCACCCTTTGATGCTTTGTCACCCAGATTTATTTTCAAACCTAAAATGAGATAGTAATCTACTTGAACAACCAAAGCAAGTGTCCTTTCTGGATGTCGACATAAGAATTTTGGGCAATGAGGGTCGTTATTTCTAGAAATGCCTTAGCATCCCTCACCCCCCACAACCCAGGATGCTGAGGCTAATCTAGAAATACACAGCCATTTATCAACAGTCACATGGTGGATTTACCAGTAAATTAACAGATTTGGATACAAAGTGACAATTATCCAATTTCACAATTAGTTACAGTTTTCACTTCCCATTTCTACTCACTGTTTTTCCAGAACCCGTTTGAGCACAAGCCATCAAGTCCCGGCCAGCAAGTACGATTGGTACACCATGCTTCTGAACCGGTGTAGGCTTCAGGTATCCTGCCTTACTTATATTTTTATTCAAGGTTTCACACAGATGCGCTTCTGCAAATGTCTGGAACAAAAGCAGTCAGGTGCATTTTTGTTATTTTGGAACATTTTGCAGACTGCAATTGCACAGCATTATAGGATTTACTCTAAGTAAGGTTTTATACACACACGTGTCACATTCTCCAATGGAAAACATGCAAGGTACAAAGTTTCACCCACAAAATATACAGTCAATTCACTTCGCAGTATATTCTGTGAAGCGCTTTAATACCTCTCAACAATGTGATAGGGCGCTATAACAAATGCAAGGATTATTATTATTAAAACTTCTGAGCAGGGCATATGGATAGAGAATAGATATGATTATTCAGTCCACTAAACATTGGATTCATGATCCATAAAAATTCAGAAAAAGAGAGGGAGAGTAGGACAACCTTTTTGTGCAAAACAGTGTAAGCATTTTCATAGTACAAAATTAATAGGCGCTGAATTTTGCACTTTTTTTAAAAAATTGTTGTATAAGGCTACCAAAAAAAGCAAATTTTAGACAAATGCAGCGCTGTTAATTCACTAAAATATTTACAATAGTGATTTGGAAATTATGTTCACTGTGAGAACTAAAATAGTGGCCTGAATAGTTAGTTGCCCCATGACTAAAGCTTCTGCAAAGTGAAGCTCTTGTATTCTCCTGAATGCTGAATCAGGGAGCATTCTCAGTACAACAGAACAGTTGTTCTCAGTACAACTTTCTATCCCAAAAAGATGCAGAGCTTCCTAGTTCCAGAAATGCCAAGTATTTAGTGCCTGTCTCCAAAGCAGACAATTAATTCACACAGTTCATTATAAAATCGCCACAAGAAAAGGCTACTCACAATTTGCAAAGTTCAATATTTAAAGCCGGATGCAGCTGACCCTAATTTTCCAAGGGTCTAGATTTCCTCACAGATAGCACATTTCTCAACAGATGAAAGAAGCAATAGTCACAAGGGACTGATATGATTCTTACAGTAAACTAGGCTCTAATTTACTCATTTCTATGAACTCAATACCAACCAGGATTGCAGATGGAACATTGAATCCAGATACGTCAACAAGGATTTCATCATATTTATCAAAGTTAATACCAGTCTGATAGGGAGCAAAAATGGCACTTTCTTCTTCGGGTGGAGGCGGTGGAACATAGGTCACTTTGGGGGCTTCAAAGAAATAGATTAATCAGGTTTGCATTAATGTCAAGGTCTCATAACACACAGAATAACATCCCTTAAGCACAATAGAAAGGAGAAGTATATACAGTAGAACCTAACTAATCAGGCAAAGGTGACCTACTTAGTGAGGTGACCCGATTACTGAAACAGGTCGGGTGATTCAGGTCACTGATGTAATGTTAAGAGCATTGGTAATGGTCAAGGCTGATGAACGTTCACTAACAATACTTTATAATCTCATTATAAATAAAGACATTGTCACATTTAACACAAAAGCTGTCATGTATTAGCCTTCCTTTTGAGAATGCATCCAACTTGTGTTCTGCTAATGTACATAGATCACAGCTACTGTCTTATGACTTTTGCTCTTACTGTGTTTGATTAAGTCCATTCTCTCATGTAAGGACAACTCCTTCCGTGGTGGCGTGTTTACAGCACTTACTAAGAATTAGCAACAGGAGCTCAGGTTAGGCCACAGGAATCGGGTAAAGTCAATTTCCCGTTGGTGCCATTTCTACGATCCCAATACTCCCCGCACTGCGAATCCGCAATCGGAGCCCCCTCCACCCACAGTAGCAGCGTCGAGGAAACAGCGTGAGAAGCCTGTGGCCTAGCCCACTGTGTACTGTACAGGTTAGTAGCAGAGGGGGGTGTTTGTACTGTGTTTGAAGCGAAGGAGGGCGCTGTAGCGGTCGCAATCAATGACCATTATCCTGAATAGTGAAGTGCCCGGTTTACTGAAGCCAACAGCCTATCTTTTAGTGTAGACCATGAAAGAGAATGAAAATGTGCCCGCAATTGTAGGCGGCTGGATTACCAAGGCGACTGCAAACTGGGTTTCCACTGTATATTAAAAAAAATCACATGCAAAAAGCTGAGGCACATCAAAGTGCATTGTGAAATAGTTTGTGCTAAATACCCTCTCAATTACCCCCAGACACACACACACACACACCCCAGTCAGTCTCGCTGAACTGGCAGACAGTCTGAGAGCTAGACAAGAACAAGGGGAGGAGAGGGAGCAGGAACAAGCCGTTCTCAGATAACTACGAAGACCCAGGCAAAAAAAAACATCAGGTCATCAATGCTCCCCCACATAAAAAAAAATCTTGGTAAGGAATATATCGGGCCTGATGAATATTTTAATAAGATTTGTTTCTAATACCATTTTATACACGTAAAACAGCCATATATACAGGATCTCACCATGGGATCTACACCAAAAAAAAGTTATGAATTACCAAAGCTATAAGAGAAGTTCCACCATTATGTAGTGTGTTAGATGCTAGTTTCTATGTATATATAAGAAAATACAGGTGTTCTTTAAAATGCAATTGAAGGATTACCGATGATTCCTGAATGCCTTCTTTTGGTTAATTAATATAATTTACAGTAATCTATAATCCTCTAATCACCTTTAGGCATCAGCCTGCCTCAACTTGTACCAATCTTGCCTCAGTTGCAAGATTGAGGGTTCAAGCACGTTGAGACTTGAAAGTCGCTATGCAGAATGACAGCCAAAACATTTATTCACCATTTTGAGGAACTAAATCACTCTGCGACCATTAATTCCCTACCCCCCCCCACTTCTTTCCCCAGGGCACAAACCAAGCGAAAAGCCGCTTCTAGCCTCAGGTTCAATTATTTGGGAGACTTTATCTATCACTTAATTTGCTGCTCAGAAGCCAGAAAGGTCCAGCTAATTCTATACCTTAAATGTAAGTGGTATTCACATGAAAATTAATATGAAATGGGAAGTTAAATGAATGAAAACCATATCTACCTTAAAAGCCAACACAAGACCTGAACAACCAGGTCTTTGAAAATGAGTTTTACCTTGGTTTTTATTGTTGCCTTCAGAATCAGTTGAATTCCAAGGAGCTAAATAGAAACAGGGTTAACAATGTATTTAGAAAGACATTAATGAAGTAATTATTTTAGTGGATGCGAGAGACAGGAGAAAAGAAAGCTACATAGACGTTTTTGATCACTTGGAGAAGGCACAGACACAGTGGGCCGAATGACCTCCTTCTGTGCTGTATAATTCTATGATTTCATTACCATGCTTGAGTTTCCAAATAATACAAGTTGCACATATGTACATCACCTAAAGGTAGAATGGACCTTGGGCTTTTGTCATCCAGGATTTCTTATGTTCTTATATCTTGCAGAAGCCGACCAGAAAGAGATTGATCTGCTCCTCCAAATCTACCAAGGATCTAGGCTAGCTGGTCTGTCCTCACCAGGGCCTTGGAATACGGAGGACCAGCCTGGCTCAGGAACGTCACTGGAGACTGTCATAAAAGGTTGACTCAATTCTGACGTTCCATTACCAAGCACCTCACCTTAAGGTCAGCTCAGTCCCAAGGTCCCACTTACCATCCCATCCCCATGAGGATTAGATAAACCAAACACACACACACAATTTGGCAATTTAATGTTGCTGTGATTGTATAAAGTTTTACTGAGAGCTAGAATATTTCACTCAACTAAGTTGGGAAAAGTTACATAAAATTGCAACTTTTTATATTTCTTCCCAGTTTGACAATATAACCTCCCTCCCCACCTCTATAAGCAGCCTGTAGAGACTGGGGCATCTTTTCTAATCTCCTACCCCTCCCCGCCTTCCTTAGCTCCTGCATGTCCAGATCGGGCTTCCATTATGTAAAACTTTTCAAGGTGTTCTCCTGACGTGGAAAGGATGAACAAAAAAGATTATCTGTAGGTCCTCCTAGAGCTGGACCAGTGGGAGTGATCCAACAGCTCTCCGACTCACTGTCCTTTCTCCAGTGTCCAGCATGAATGAGGGACTACTTTTTTTTAAAAAATGGTAGAAATACATATGCAGTGCTGGAAAATGGTAGTAAATGATTACAACGGCATTTTCTGGCACCACATATGCATTTATTGCATTAGGGGCATTGTAATTACACTTAGCTCTCCTTCCACACACTCCACCCATTAATCTGGCCAGCCAGGTTTAACTATAAATAAATGTATAATACAACTAGTTTTTGTACACCACCACCTCTCTTTGTACTAACCTCTCAGTTTAGGATTAGACCCTGAAAAGATGTCTTCATTTCTACCTCTATAACCACCTGCAATTCAATCATTGAACTGATTAATTCCTGAAGTTTTTTTTAAAAAAATACAATAGTAAGGCGTGATATACACAAGGCAATCCGAAATGATCAAATCAGATAAAATTAGTGATACACATTGATGTTACTAATGTATGTGGATCTTGGTATCAGCAAAAGGAAGAAAAAGCAGTTTGAAAATCGGATAATAGCCGCTGTGACAGCCATTTCTCACCCAGTCAAATAAAAATAATAAACACTAAAACACTCCAAAAATCTCACCTCTTATTCCAGATGTACTAGAGAATCCACCTCTTCCACAACTTGAACTAAATCCACTCCCATCACCTAGAAATAATATAGAACATGGTATCTTATAACTACACATGTTGATATGCAGTTCTACAATACTATCAGAAACCCTTGGTGACTTTCTTACTCCCGCACCGCCCTCCCACCCCCAAATGTAGTCCCCTACCACAGATCTAGCATACAACTATGGATCGAAGCTGGAACACAATAAAAATGCTTGTCTGGCAAGCGTGAGGACCCCCGTTCGATTCCCAGGTGGAGCAAACCTTGGGCAAGTATCCTTACTCCACACATCTGTTTACCTAGCAGTAAGTTGGAACCCAGTTGTTAGTCGATTGGCGGATCCCTATCCCTCTCTCTCCAAATAATAAATAAGGTCACTCAATTCACAATTTGTAAATCACTGCTTTGTGTGATTGGCTGCCACGTTTCGCCCACAAATAGTCAATCCACTTTACAATATATTCTGTGAAATGCTTTGGAGATGTCTCAACAATGTGATAAGGCGCTATATCAAATGCAGGGAATATTATTATATTATTATTTGTGGACGAATGTGGCAGCCAATTTGCACAATGATGTCCGCATGAAATGAATAATCAATTTTTATTGCAGGAGGATTGTTGGCCCGGACACACAGAGAAACTCCCTTATCTTTTCAAATAGTGCCATGAGACCTTAAATGTCCACCTGAACAGGCAGACCGGACCTTGGTTATAAGTCTCATCCAAAGGACAGCACTTCTTGACAAAACCTCCAGCACTGCATTGGAGTGCTGCATTACCCTATCCAAGTTCAAGTCCCGACGTGGGGATTGAACCCACAATCTTCTAACTCAGAGGCAAGAGTGCTACCAACTGAGCCAGGCTGATCCCCAGACAACTTACAGATCCACAGTGCAAATGTGTTCAATTTAAACACCCTCACCTGGATGATTTGCAAACCCTCTCCTTGCACTAAAGCTACCTCTACCAACAGGAGGGCCGTCTCCACTTGCTTTTTCAATGGCTGTATAAAGAAAATTAGCATTTAGGATCTCACAAACTAGGTGAAGCTACCCTAAATAAAATCTTCATGTACCACAAACCATACACCAAACATTTAAAGCAGGTTCTTTAGAAAAAATTCTATGACTCGGAAAAGTAGATTCCTTGGTGAATAACTCAAGATTCCAGTGTCACTAACTATTTTTAAATGTCTGTTCTCTCTATCCATCACCTCACCTGGGATTAACCTATTTTTGAAATGCAGGAGTGCTATGAATCTATCCTTGAGAGATTTTTTTTGCTAATAGGAAAGAATAGAGATCTAGAAAAAGTGTCTACTTGCGACTAATGGCATGGATTCAATAATCAGGAATTAAGTTTCAATCTAAACTATAGATACCCTATGATATGTTGATCTTTCTCAGTCAAGTACAGAAACATAAATTTAACATGCATAAGACGGGTTGCTGGATGATTTTTTTCTAATATCGTTCAAAACGTACACAAATTGAAGAGGTTTCAATTCAATATGAAAAAATTGATTGCATCCATTTTCACATAATTTCACAAACCCACAGAAATCATAGTAATTATATAAAATGAAAAACAAAAATTGTGACTTTTGTTGAACAAATTGCTCCCCAAACATTGTGACTTTTGTTGAACAAATTGCTCCCCAAAGAATTCCACTCAGAGCAGACAACCGTGTTTTCCAACCCATGCTCCTGGCATAATAATAATCCTTGCATTTGATTATAACAACAACTTGGATTTATATAGCATCCTCCACGCCAGACGGCGTCTCAGAGCGCTTCACAGTAACGGATTACAGGGCCGTGCCAGGGGGAGTGGGAGGAAGGTGACCAAAGGCGCGATTATAGCACCTTATCATGTCTTCAAGTCGTCTCAAAAGCACTTCACAGAATATACTGTAAAGTGAAACTAAATATATTCCTTGTAATAATAATAATCCCAAAATTTGATATTGCGCTTATCACATCAATGCAGGTGCTTATGAAGAAATGCTAGGACTTAGAAAGCTCTTCACAGTACAGATTGTAAAGTGAATCAACTGTATTTTGAGGGCGAATTGCACAATTTTCTTTTTAGAAAGTACTAAAACAACATTCCGTAGACTCACAACAGAACATGGAAGAAAGAAAACACAGCGTCGAGGATTCCTAAGAACTAAAAGTTACAACATCTGTAGGTTTTCATGGTCAGTACCATTCTGTGGGCTGGATCTCGGAAATCCCCCACGGTTACCTCTTCCAAAGCCGCATCCTCTAACAACTCTGCTGCCAAATTCACTTTCATTTACTGTGGTTGTTTCGGCAAAACCTGCAACTGCATTACAACAATATTATAATGTAGTATTAAAAAATGGGTATTGAAAACATACTGTATTACTAGCCAAGATCTGTGAATTAATGCGATAGAAATAGCTTATTATGAATCAAAGCCACTCACTCACCAAAACACAGTGGCTGCAACATAAGAACATAAGAAATAGGAGCAGGAGTAGGCCATTCAGCCCCTCAAGCCTGCCCCACCATTTAATAAGATCATGGCTGATCTTCTAACCTAATTCCATTTACCCGTCCTATCCCCATATCCCTTAATCCCTTCAGTTTTTAAAAATCTATCGATCTCAGTCTTGAAGATGTTCAATGACTGAGCATCCACAGCCTTCTGGGGTAGAGAATTCCATAAATTCACTACCCTCTGAGTGAAGAAATGTTTTCTCAACTCAGTTCTAAAGGGCTGACCTTTAATCCTGAGACTATGACCCCTAGTTTCAGATTTTCCAACCAGGGGAAACAGTCTCACAATATCTATCCTGTCAAGACTCTTAAGAATCTTATAGATCTTATAGATCTTATAAAGATCACCTCTGATTCTTCTATATTCTAGAGAATATAGGCCTAGTCTACTCAACCTCTCCTCGTAGGTCAACCCCCTCATCCCAGGAACCAACAGTGATGGATATCATGAAACTTTTAAACAAGAGGGGGAAAGAAGGCTGGGAACATAACTGCTATAACTGTCATCAAACAAGGAATTAAACTAGTCTAAGACACAAAAGTCAGTGGCTACCAAATTTTATTCTTGCCCCTCCACAAAATGGTGTGCACTAAAACAAATAACTCACCGGGCTGTTTCTCAAATATGTAGCTGCTGTTTGTATCAAAGCCATTCCCATCTCCAGATCCTTAAAATTTAAAGAAAAACACAATATTAACTCTTAATTTAACAGGAGTGGGAGGAAATCTGAAGACTGGCTTCAGTGAGAAAAATCAGAATATACAACTAAAATCAATTCCAAACACATTTTAACATTCTCAACCACAGCTGATTTTTTGTTTTGATTCTTCAAAGTGACTATGCATCACTAAGAGAGGGAGATTTCCTCCCTTATGCCATTTGAGTCCAACACTGGGCAGGTAAAACCTGGCTTGAGAACATACACTTGTTCTCCTTCTGTGGGGAGAATTTGCTGCTTCAAAAGAGAAAATCAAAATGCACAAGTATTACCTGGATACAAATGGTGCCTCTTAAAATTGGAATTCACTACTGACCTGTACAGCTCACTGGCCCACCAACATGCTGTTCCTTAGACACGTGCAATTAAGTAATTTATGGAGAGAGAATGTTTAGGGCCACTACATTAGGGTGAAACGTTGGTAATGTTTCCAACAATAAATTAAGTGATGAATTCCACCAAACTGCATTGCAACAGGTATCAATTTCATTATAGCATGTTGGTACCAATGTTAAATAAGGTTAACATAACATGTAGGAGCAGGAGTAGGCCATTCGGCCCTTCGAGCCTGCCCCGCCATTCAATCATGGCTGATCTTCTAATCTAACTCCAGCTAATAACCTGACCCTGCCTTATCCCCATATCCCTTAATCCCTTTTGCAACAAGAAATCTTTCTATCTCAGTCTTGAATATGGTTAAGGACTGAGCGTCAACAGCGCTTTGGGGTAGCAACTTCCATACATTCACCACCCTTTGAGTGAAGAAGTTCTTCCTCAACTCAGTGCGAAAGGGCTGCCTTTGATTTTAAGGTTGTGACCCCTGGTTTTAGTTTCTCCAACCAGGGGAAACAATCTCCCACTATCTACTCTATCATGCCCTTTGATGATCTTATAGGTTTCTATAAGATCCCCTCTAATTCTTCTATATTCTAGAGAATATAGGCCCAAATTGGTCAGCCTATCCTTGTAACTCATCCCCTTCATCCCTGGTACTAACCTAGTAAATCTATGCTGCACCCTCTCCAAAGCAAGTACGTCCTTCCTTAAATAAGGAGACCAAAACTGCACACAGTATTCCAGGTGTGGTCTCACCAGGGCCCTATACAGTTGCAGCAAGACTTCCCTACTCTTATACTCTAATCCTTTCATAATGAATGCTAACAAACCGTTCGCCTTCCTAATTGCTGCTGCACCTGCAGACTAACTTTCTGTGATTGGTGTACAAGGACACCCAAGTCCCTCTGGACGCTAACACATTCCAATCTCTCCCCTTCTAAAATATAACCCGTTCTACTATTTTTGCTACCTAGGTGGATGACTTCGCACTTCCCTACATTATACTTCATCTGCCACCTACCTGCCCAATCACCTAACCTATCTATGTCTCACTGCATTTTTTTAATGCCGTCCTCTGTATTGACACTTCCTCCTAGTTTTGTGTCTAGATCGTTGATATAGATGGTAAATAGCTGAGGCCCAAGGACTGATCCTTGTGGCACTCCACTAGTCACATCCCGCCAATCTGAAAAGGACCCATTTATCCCTACTCTTTGTTTCCTACCCGTTAACCATTCCCCAATCCACATTAATATGCTCCCCCCAATTTCATGGGCCCTTATCTTTTGGACTAACCTTTTATGCGGCACCTTATCGAATGCCTTCTGGAAGTCCAAATAACCACATCCACTGATTCACCCTTATCTAGTTTACTCAAAATATCCTCAAAAAACTCTATGAGATTTATCAAACATGACTTCCCTTTTATAAAGCCATGTTGACTTGGCCTAATTATATTGTGCTCCCCTAAATACCGGACTACCACATCCGTAATCAACGATTCTAAAAATTTTCCTATCACTGATGTGAGACTAACTGGCCTATAGTTCCCCATCTTTTCCTCCACCTTTTTTAAATAGGTTGACACCAATGGAAAAACAAACATTTTACAGAAGCAACACAAACAAGAGTTGGGCAAATTAAAAGCATCAGTGTGGATCTTACCTTGCTTCCCAAATCCACCAAATCCAGTGCTATTGCCAAATGTATTGCTACATCTCTTCCCAAAATTTGCTGCTTCAGAACCTTAAGAGGAAATCAAACGCACAAGAAACATTGTGACAAGAGCTAAACAACATACCAACCACCCCAAAGTCTTCCAGCGCTTATTGTTGTATTTTTCTCATTAGCAACATGAAAGTGTACGTTTCTGTAAAGCTTCTTTAGAGCTTCGGTACTTAGTTAAATTAGCGTCATTCTTTGCCTCCTACCCCCACCAAGAACAATGTTTCAGGGTCCATACAGTCTCACTATCTAGTGGTATCTGGGTCAGAAGATTGTGTTCAAGTCCACATCAAGCTCTGACTTCAGTGTAGGCTGACATCAGATCGGGGGATTTGGACCTGAGCTGGGGATCAGGAGGGGGGCAGGGGTAGGAAGATGATCAAAGGGGTGGCCAAAAAGGAGGGTCTTGTGATGGGCCTTGAAGGAGGCAACGGAGGGAGCGAGACAAAGAGACTGGGATGTAATTCCAAAGGGTAGAGGGAGAGAGGCTAAAGGCCTGACTGCCGATAATGGGGCAGGCTGGGCAGGAGAAATAGTAGTTATGTACATACCCTCACCCTGACCACTTCCCCCCTGCTCGGGTCCTGACCCAACTGTACAGCGCCTTCGGACGTCCTCCTGACGTGAAAGGCGCTCAATAAATGGAATCTTGTTGTTGTTGTTGTTATGTAGTTAATATAATTTACACTGGGGTGGGTTTTGTGGGCAATGATTTGCAAGTATCCAACATAACTAGGTTTAAAATATGCACCTTATTAGGAAACGGTGGTGGTATGTTTTTCAGTTCCATTAAGACCACCCATTTCAGACCTCCCCACTGACAACAACAAAATTACATTTATAGAGCGCCTTTCACGTCGGGAGGACGTCCCAAAGAGCTGGAACTGCTCAATTGACATCAACTCAGTTGGAAATAGCACTGTTCTGCAGTCTTATTATTCCATATTGACAACTGTAGGGCATTAAAGCTAAGAAAAGTCAGCTACGACACTAACACAGGCCACTTCAGGCATTATTTATATTTGATACTGAAACAGTATCCCCTCTCATCTGCCCTGACCACTCCAGATATTAAAGCTACACAAGTGTGCGCATCAGGAACTTTGAGTGTTTACAAAGCAATAGTGACACCCAGTGGCAAAATATTAGAAATGCTTTATAATATTATAAAAGTAATTATTTGGTCATTCAATCCGCAAAGGTTTGTGGGACACTGCTGTGCGCAACTGGCTGCTGCGTTTCACCCATAAAACATAGTCAATTACAGTATATTCTGTGAAGCGCTTTAAGACGTCAGGCACTACATTAAATGTAAGAATTATTTTTAGTGTTAATATAATAAAATTGGCATAACATTATAACCAAAGTATCAATCTTTCCTGTTGTTCACTGAAGTGGTAAGTGCATTGATCAACAGTAGACCATTCAGCCCCTCAAGCCTGTTCATGGCTGATCTGTACCTCAACTCCAATTGCCCACCCTTGCCTCATATCCCTTGGTACCCTGACCTAACAAATAGCTATCCATCTTGATCTTGAAAATGTGAATGGATACAGCATCCACAGCCTTTTGGGGGAAGAGTGTTCCAGATTTCCACTACCCTTTGGGTGCAAAACTGCCTAATTTTACTCGTAACCTCTAATTTAAGATGATGCTCCCTTATTCTGGGCTCCCTACCATAGGAAATAGTTTCCGTGTATCTATCCTATCAAATCCCTTTATTATTTTAAAAACCGCAAATTGATCATTTAAAAACCTCAAACCGACACTAAAATTGTCTGTTTGAATCAGAATCTGAGATTCTGCCTATTTAAAAAAGCAAACGTGATCTTCAAAATCACTAGAAGATTGGAAACTAAACTGATAACAGCTCAAGTACACAGAGCACAAACAACTTGATATACGTAATCTGAGTTTCAACACAGGCCTCCACTTAAAAATGAAAAAAACTTCACTTTTGAGAATTTTCACTCTGTTACAAAGAAACTGCACTTCTTTCCAGAAAATGCCATAAACAGTTTATTTCTACAAACCAAATACAAATTTCAAGATCGCACAAAAGACTGTAAACATCCCTTAGCTGGAGAAATCTGCTGCTCAGTTGTATGTTGTCAAATTCAATCCGAACCCTCTCTCAAGTGCAGTTCAACATAAATAAACTGATTTTGGAATGAGAGAAAATACCAATTTTAAAATCATGTAAACACGTGTGTGTGGGAAGTAGCATTTGACTGATTATATAGGTGTATAGCCTTTTACAAAACAAGTTCTACCCATTTCTAATCGCCCTCTACCCAGTTTCAAACTGAATTTTAAAATGGGGACTTAGCATACCATTAACATTATAAATTGCTGTATACACTGCATTTTAACACTAGACATGCTACAATTAGCCTACCAAAGGTACACTGCACTTAACAGTAATTAACAAAGCACAAGTTCTCTCTCTCTCTCTCTCATTCGAACCAGATGAGACTTGTTATAAATTTCTTCCTTTTCTCACCTTCAGCGGGCATGGGATAAATTACAGCATCGTAGGGTACAAAAACTGACCTTGCCACCAGATTTAAGCAATCATGATGAAGATCAGATTTCGCTATGGTTATTCACTTGTGCTTTGTTTAATAAGATTTTTGAAATATTTTAACATAAAATGTTATGTCCTATAGCTCAGTGGTTAGAGCACTTGCCTCGCAAGCGAGAGACAATTCCCGGCAGAGCAAAACCTTAGGCAAGTTTCCTTACCACACACCTGATAATAATCCCTCAAGAAAAAAAAACAATTTGATCACTTCAATCCACGATTGTTTGTGGGACACTGCTGTGTGTAATTGGCTGCCGCGTTTCGCTCACAAATATAGTCAATTCACTTTACAGTATATTCTGTGAAACGCTTTAAGACGTCTTAAAGACATGAAAAGCGCTATATCAAATGCAAGGAATATTATAATATGCCCAATTAACGTTTCCTATTAGAAATGGATAGGTGTATGGCTTGAGAACAGTAATAACAACCGTTGCATTTGATATAGAACCTTATCGCAACAAAACGTCTCAAAGACTTTCTCTGTGAAGTATAAGAGACATGGGAGCTAATTTCCACACAGCGGAATCCCAGGATATGAATGAATGATTTTTTAAATCTGGGAATTGACAGTTTCGACACCAGGAGAAACTCCCTTCTCTTTTCAAATTGTGGTGCTCACCTGAATAAACTGGATATAGGAATAGGTACAGATCGTGCCACAAGACACTGGGGGGAGGAAGTAATTATCCAGAAGCTATGATTGAATAAATGAGGGGAAATACTTTATTAATACTGGGATAGGAGAATACAGCTGATGGATGGAGATAATAATAATAATCCTTGCATTTGATGGTTAAGGTCTAGTCCATATCTTGAAAGGAACAGGGCTTTATTGTATCCCTTTTCACACTCATTTGTACAGATTTTTAAAAAATATAAAATAATCCTTGCATTTGATATAGCGCCTTATCACGTCTTCGAGACGTCTCAAAGCACCTCACAGAATATACTGTAAAGTGAAGTGACTATATTTGTGGGCCAAACGCGGCAGCCAATTGCGTACAGCAATGTCCCACAAACAGTAGTGGACTGAAGTGACCGAAGGAAATATTGATACTTTGGTTATATTATGCCAACTTTATTATATATTATATTAACAATAAAAACAATTATGCATTTGATGTAGTGCCTTATCAAGTCGTTGAGATGTCTTAAAAGCACTTCACAGAATATACTGTAATTGACTACGTTTTGTGGGCGAAATCCAGCAGCCAATTGCGCACAGAGGTGTCCCACAAACCACTGCAGACTGAATGACCAAATTATTATTTGCACAAATTGGTGTTGATCTCAAATGTGTGTGTAAACCAGCCTTTGTTCCCTTGAGCACTGAAAGACTCTACAATACCCTACCTTTTGACTCAAATATCTGATTACCATTGATAGCACCTTCTTTCACTGGAGATCTAAGGCCAGCCTAGATTGGAGAAAAACAAACATTCAATATTCAATTTGAAAAGAAAAGTAATTTAATATATAAATGTAAGTTTTTCTTGCAAATAATGCCCTACATCTAAAGTAACTCCTCTGAGCACTTCATAGGGACGAGGTTGGCCACAATAATAATAATAATAATAATAAAAGCTGGGGCAGAAGAGGGATGCAGCAGAGGCGTGCTCAAGAGAGGTAGGATTTGAAAAAAGCTTAAACAACAGAAAGAGAGGAGTCGAGACAGAGAGTTGCAGAGATTAGGGGCATATGAACTGAAGGCTCTGCGTTCAAATACATCTCAAACCAGTGACTCCAGATTGGCCGATGTTCTTTCGGTTTGTCTGGAAGACATCAGGGCCTGGATGAGTGAAAACATCCTACAACTAAAGACGGAAGCCATAATCATTGGCTCCTATCAACGTCTTCTATCCTGCGGGTCTGACCTCCTCAACCTCCCTGGCCTAGCCTCAGACTGAACAAACCAGTGCACAACCTAGACATTTGGTTTGACCCACTGCTGTCCTTCTTTACCCACATCCAGTCCCTAACCAGGACCACTTTCTTCCACCGCTGTCATATTGTGCGCTTCCAACCGTACCTTAACCCAGACGCAGCCGAAACACCTGTGCATGTGTTCATCACCTCCCAATTCAACTTCTCAAATGCCCTATTTGTCAGTCTCCCCAGCTCCACAATGCACAGGATCCAGCCGATCCAAAATTCTGCTGCCTGCATACTCACCCATACTGAACTATATGCCCATCACACCAGTTCTAGCCAGGCTTTACTGGCTCCCTATCGTCGAATGCATCATAAAATAATGGCAATCCTCAGACTCGTTTTCAAATCCTTTCATCCCCTGGCACCTCCCTACCTCTCCGACCTGCTTACCCCGCAACCCACAACCTCTGCTTGACTGGCTCCAGCCTTCTGCATGTCCTTCTTGCCCTCCGTTCCATCGTTGGTGGAGGCGCTTTTAGCCACTATGTCCCGAAACTCTAACACACTCCTCCTCTATCCCTCTGCATTAACCATTCCTTCCTCATCTTTAGGTCGTGCCTGAAGACCTTCCTATTTGATCTTGGCTACGGTCACCTCCCTCCCAGCTCGGAGTCGTGCTCCACCACTGTCAAGCATTCTGGGAAGCTACCCTGCTATATAAATGCAAGTTGTTGTTGACCATACCATGTCAAAGAACGATGGAATAACTGCAGTGGGTTCAGTTCCAAACTCTGCATCCCAATCTTCTGCCATGGTATTCCAGTATTTATCTGCAACACAGTTACAGGATCTGTGCACAAAACAGGAGCGAGGGGAAATCAAAAGTCAAAAGCAAGTATGCATGATTCTGAATAAAGTTATGGGAGCTGGGTGGGGGGGGGGCGTGAGGGGAAGAGGAGTGCGGGGAGGAAGAGGAGTGCGGGGAGGAAGAGGAGTGCGGGGAGGAAGAGGAGTGCGGGGAGGAAGAGGAGTGCGGGGAGGAAGAGGAGTGCGGGGAGGAAGAGGAGTGCGGGGAGGAAGAGGAGTGCGGGGAGGAAGAGGAGTGCGGGGAGGAAGAGGAGTGCGGGGAGGAAGAGAGGCTAATTTGAATAGCAATGGTTATTTAATGGCTCCTCTCTCCCCCACTCCTCCTCTATGGTGAGGTAACCTGCATTTTCACTCAATGTAAAATTCTGAGATAATTATCTCGGCAATTTCTATCACAAATCTATGACTTAAAACTAAACAAAATGTATGTCAAACCCAGCAACACAAGTTGAATAGCACAATGAATCAATCGATGCTTCAGAGAAACATCACAAGTCCTCACACAGCAATTTTCTACTGAACAACAATTTGCATTCATAAAGCACCCGTCACACAGGCAGAGCTCAACACAAGTTGAGGAGAGATGACCGAAAGCACAGTCAAAGATCTGAATATGATCTGAAGACAGGCAAAGAGGGTTGAGGGGATTGAAGCAGATCATTCAAGAATTCCTCAACTAAGGCAAAGTGTGGTTATGTCGAGATAAGGACTTTTAGTGCTGAATTAAAATTTGGACCAGAAACCAAATTATTACTCACATTCACATCTTCAGTTAAGAACTGTGGGTGGTTCAGCCTTTGGGACGCCCTCCCGACGTGAAAGGCGCCCTATAAATGTAATTTTGTTGTTGTTGTTCTCCACTTATGTTCTTATGGAGACAGTTGAAGCAGGAAGTGTTGATTCTTTCAAACAAAGATTAGATAGTTTCCTTTTAGAAAATAACATTATGGGACATAGGTAGTTTTGAGACATATGTGCATGCGACCGCCAGGAAGGTGGAAGACGAACTGGGTTTACCTTGGTCTTTTTTCGTCTAGCATTTCTTATATTCTTATGGTTGGATATAGAGGGGGGAAAGCATAGATCATAAGAAAGTACAATTGTTACAATAGACCACATCTTAAGTAGTGCACCACTTGAATTGAAGTCACCCAACTTTTAACAATTCATTATTGTTCAGGCTGCTCAATCTCATCGCAAGATGACTCGATTGCCCAAAGCCCAACATAGCTACAGTAGAACCTTTTTGGATAGCTTCAAAATCAAACAAGTGAGGTGCGGGACAGTGGTATGAGTTCTCGGGGTCTCTTCGCTGTCGGGGAAAAGTCATTTGAAAAAAAAGTTTATCAGTCGGAAAAAGAAAACTATAAAAGTGTTAAGCAGGCGTTGGCGTTGGCACAGCAACAGCCCCAATGAGACGTGCATGATTTTTGATGGGGACGGTACACGACTAAAAAGCTTTGTTTAGGGTTTTTCTTTTGAAAATGGCTGAATATGAGACTCAAACAAGAAAAATTGGGGAGACAGAGGGGCAACTCAGACTCATGCGAAACTGGTTCCCTCGTAACATCTGGATCTGGACTGCGTTGCCCGGGAAGGGCGGCGGAAGCCGATTCGACAACAACTTCCAGGAGAGAAGCAAACGATTGCTCGGGGAGGACGGGTTTGCAGAGCTGTTGGGGAGAGAGCGCGCGGGGGGGAGTGGGACCGAATTGCGATAACTCTTTTCGAAGGGCCGGGACAGACACGATGGGCCGAATGGCCTCCTCCTGCGCCGCACGATTCCCTGTGTCCATTCTCGGTCAACAAAAACCTGGGCTGAGGATCGCCGGGGACACAGCAGCTCAGCGCTCGGCTGATTGGGGTATCAATGCCGTGGCTCTGGTGGGGGGGTCCTCAAAAGAAGAAGTGTGAACGTAAGAATGAGGACAAACAACACAACAACAGAGACGCAATTCGACGATGGCAAACAGCAGCTGCGAGTCCCGAAGGCTCCGGGTCCGACGGCACTGCTGTCGCGTTATATGTGGGGAAAAAAAAGCGGCTCTGAGCGCCCGGAGCGGAGCGGAGCAGAGGCTGAACTTTGGAGTGAGTGAGTGAGTGAGTGAGAGAGAGAGAGAGAGTGAGTGAGAGAGTGAGAGAGTGAGTGAGTGAGAGAGAGAGAGAGAGAGAGTGAGAGAGAGAGTGAGTGAGAGAGAGAGAGAGCCACAGCCACTCAACTCCGGGACACTTTGGCGGCTTCGTCGCACGACGGACGAGTTTCGGGGACACGTTTCGGCGCCTTCCTCCCTCCCTCCCTCCCTCCTCCCCCTCTCCCCCCCACCCACCCGGAGCCCCACCAACAAGAGAGAGGCAGAGAGGCGGGAGGGAGGCAGACGGTGCGGTTACCTGGTGAGGAGGGGGAGAGGGAGAGGGGGAGGGAGGGAGGAGGCCGCCGCCGCCGCCGCACTGACTGACGGAGCGTCTGAGCTCGGCCCTGAATTGGCGCGTTTTCCAGCCTCGCGTGGGGCTGACGCACGCGCGGGCGCGGGCGGGCGGGCGGGCGGGCGCGCACGCACGCACGCACGCACGCACGCGGCGCAGCGAGCTCGGAGCGCGCCGGCGGACGCCCCTCGTGACGTCACAATGCGCGCGTCGCGTCGGAGGAGCAGGGCGGGCGGGGCCGTGCGTGCGTGCGATTGTGACGCGTCGGGGGCAATACGACCCCCCCCCCCCCGCGCCAGACGGCCGCTCTGCTGCCTGAACCCCGGGCGACGTGTGACATTGGGCTACTTTTTGGGCTACAAATGCATTCATTGCTGTCGGGTGACTGGACACAGCTGAGCCGCACAGACAGACACTCATTGCACAAAGCTGCAAGTGGGGTCTCTGCACAGTTTGCACGTTGGGGTGGGTGGGGAGGGGGGGTTGAACCCGAGTTTACCGGGGGAAAAAAACACTGAACGGATGGCAACCAAAACTCCTTCCCCATTTCCTCACCCCCCCAACTCTTTTTGTGAAAAAAAATGCCAAGAGACGAGAAGAAGTTTCTTTGCACCCCCCACCCACCCACCCACCCTCCCTCCTCGGCCTCACCTCACCTCACCCCCACACCACAAAGGTGCAAAACGTTTTGCTGCATCTTTGCAAATTAAAAAAGGTTTTTTTTAAAAAAATTATATAGAAACCTGCAGCAAAGATTCCTGCAAACACTCAAAACCCAAATCGTCTCAAGAGAGCACTGTGACAAAGAGCCCCGGGGATCGGTTTTATTTATTAAGCAATTCAGGGATTTTAAGAGAAAGGAATAGAAGCAAAGGGAATGCACACGCAGATGATGATTATTATTATTATTATTATTATCTGCTGCACGAAAAAACAATCGAGTGAAAACTCAACCACAGGGACAACACCTCTTTTGTCGAACCTTTAAAGCAAAAAGGAAACGCGTGCAGACTGTGGCAATATTAGGTGCTATAATCCCGTCTGTCCGAAAAAAAATAACAGTAGCAATTGTTAGAATTATCTCATTAATGAATCCCAAAGTCCCAGTAAAAGTTTTGCTACGTCACCGATCTCACTCACTAACTCACTCACTGCACTCACTGCACTAACTCACTGCACTCACTCAATCACTAACTCACTCAATCACTAACTCATTGCACTCACTAACTCACTCAATCACTAACTCACTCAATCACTAACTCACTCACTAACCACAGGTTTGTTTCTTCCGCAACAAGAACTGGTCCAGGTTCAAACAACTGGTCCAGTCCAGTCCAGGCTAAAGCCATCGGGTTTAATGGGTGGGAAACATTAAGCATATGGGGAAGTTACCGCAACACACAGCAAACATGTCAACAGAAGTGGCCCCAGAAGGTACTGAAGGTTTAACACAGTGGATGTACTGTAGTCAAAACCATTCACAAGAGATCAGGATTTTTTTTTTGTCTTTAGAAGACGATCCGAGCAGCTCGAGTTTAATCAATAGAATAAGTTAAGCTGCTGGGGGTTGGGGTGGGGGACACCAAAACAAATCCAGGTTGACACAGTGCTGCAATGTGGCTTTTTTTGGAAAAAAAAGTTAAATTACACACGAATAATTTTCTCCACTGACAACTTTCCAAATAACTTCGTATTTGCACAAAACGTCCTGCAAGTGCAGTTGGTGTGACTGGTGGTTTTACCTTTTATTCCCTAAAGCTGCTGGAAACAGTTAACAGAGGAGCTTCAACACAACATGTTTTCCTTCTTTACAATCAATCCACGACCTCCAGGAGCTCTCACCTCAGCTGCAGGTTGGTAACAAATCGAGTAGTCTATTCCTTCTGGGTCCTAAAATCCCCTCCTGGACTTTATTTAAAAAATGACCTGAATCATCAAAAATCAAAATATCATCCTTTAAAAATACTGCCCCTTTCGAGAAATAATAACAATGATCCTTGCATTTGATAATAGCGCCTTATCACGTCTTCGAGACGTCTCAAAACCCTTCACAAAATGTACAGTAAAGTGAATTGACTCGTATATTCTGTGGGCGAAACCCAGCAGCCAATTGCACTCAGCAGTGTCCCACAAACCGTCGTGGATTGAGTGACCCATTGATTATTAACTTTTTTTTGAAGGAATCATTATCCCCGGAAAAGTGATCCGCCAATCGACTAAAAAACGGTTCCTACTTACTGCTAGTTAAACAGAGGCGTGTGGAGTAAGGAAACTTTTCGCCCTTCCAGGAATCGAACCCGGGTCCTCTTGCTCATGCTCCAACCACTGAGCTACAGGGATTCTTCTTATATGGTTTCAGTCAACCTTGCAAGCCAAAGAGCTAATAGATAAGGTGGTCCCAGCCAAAAAGTTATTGCCACATAGCACTCATAATGATAAGCTTTATGCA
This sequence comes from Callorhinchus milii, assembly GCF_018977255.1. NCBI lineage: Eukaryota > Metazoa > Chordata > Chondrichthyes > Chimaeriformes > Callorhinchidae > Callorhinchus > Callorhinchus milii. The sequence goes on from NW_024704742.1 coordinate 123,497,498, forward strand.
GTTTTACCTGTTTAAGCTCTAGCAGTACTTCCAACACACATTCAGTTTCCCAAGCTCTTGCAAACCTACTGTTAAAACCTTCCAGATTTAATTAAACATGTTCTGTCCCTCCAGGGAGAGTGTGCACATTCCGTCCAAGCACAAAATTTTCATGAGCAGGTGGCTTGCACTTGAGGCCCTTTGTCCAGTTAGGATACTCTTCTGCAAAGTAATGAGTTTCCACATGTGTCAGACACTGAACTGACCAAAAAAAAGTTATATTTATTGTATTTAATTATTTTTACAATATGAATATCTGTTCTGCTGTCACGTTTAAGGCTTTAATAGTGTTGGGTTACTTCCAATTTGGTTAATTTTCAGGGTAATATAAAAAATTCTTGCATTTGACATAGCGCCTTATCACATCATTCAAAAAATCTCAAAGTGCTTCACAAGATCATAGTGACTTCATAGTTTGTAGGCAAAAGCTGCATCCAATTTGTGCACAATAATGTCCCACAAACAACAATTAAGTGAATGGCTGGAGGATTGTTGGCCAGGACAACCCGTGACTGTCCTCTTGGGTGAATAAGTGGTTTCCAAGGTGACATGCTTGGCAATGGAATCTCAGAATCGATTCAATTTGCCATGGTAATCTGGCTCCTGAGACCGGCAGGTCTCCAGTACTCCAGGAACCTGCTGGTAACAGTTTATCAACATGATGATTTAAATGGAGGAGCAGGGAATCTTCTCACCTAGCTGCTGTTAAAACTGCGAGCCAAAGCCCTAACAGGTAGGCTGGTCCTAACTGGATAAGCTGTGAAAAGTTTGTTCATTAATGCTTTCAGTGGCAAGCTACATGGATTTAGTTGGTTAAACTCCAGCATGCTCCAACACGTACTTTGGGGTCACCAAGCTTTGGCTCTTGCCAACTTGTACCCAATATCTCCAGAATTAGATAAGCAGGGTGCAGCCCAACAGGGAGTGAATGTATATTCCATTCCAGATATGTTCTTGGTGGCAGGCATGAAACTTTCAGTCTGTATTGAAAACTTGTAAGCGTATATATAAAAAAGAACAAACTCCAATTCTGCATCATTAACTGCCTCCAGAGACAGTGTAAAAGCATTCAGTATTATAGGAGCTTTCAGTATATAGGAGTAACCTATAACTTCACAGCAAGAGGTTCAGGCAGCGGAATTTACAACCAAACAAACATCAACATTTGCATTTTACTGTTCTGTAAAGTGGTATCTGATGTTGAATTTAACATGTGATGCATTTCATTTTATTAGCACTGCAATACTCTTTCTTTGAACCTCAGTTATTTTAGAAGTCAGATTGGCTCCGAGTGCCTTGTTTTGAATCTCTTGGAAATGTCTGGAGCAAAGTTAATGATAAATTTAAGAAAGTCAGGAATCCACACAACTCCATTACCAAACACGGCCACCTTTTTTNCAATCGCAAAGTTGAAACAACATTGATGGCTTGTTTGGTTAAGAAAACAGTGCTTATTTTACAATTCTTGTTTTCCCAGATTTTGTTGATTTGGGGTGGGGAGTGTTGCAGAGTTTGGTGCTCACAGTATTCCCAGGAAAATTCAGGATTCATTCAGGAATATTTCACATTTGGAGACAATTACCGTGCCTTTAACATCAACACTACAAATATGAGATGGCATCAGTGACTCTGTAGCTACTGGGGCGAATTTCTTCCCCACCTGTAGAGGAAGCAAATTCAACTACAACTGCCATTGTGTTCCCATCACCTTCCGGGCTGCCATTATCTTCTGGGTGCAAGTTTAGTTGGAGTTTTACTAACAATAACAACAAATTACATTTGCAGTGCCTTTTCTTCACTCAGAGGGTAGTGAACTTATGGAATTCACTACCCCAGAAGGCTGTAGATGCTCAGTCCTTGAACATTTTCAAGGCTGAGACTGATAGATTCTTGAAAAATAGAGGGATTAGGGGATATGGGGATAGGGCAGGTAATCAGAGTTAGGTGAGAAGATCAGCCATGATCTTATTGAATGGCGGAGCAGGCACAAAGGGCCGAATGGCCTACTCCTGCTCCTAATTCTTATGTTCTTATTATGTTCACATCAGGAGGATGCTCAAAGGCACTGAATAGGGCTTAGAGTGGCTAAGCCCCGCCCCCAACTCGCCATGTCTCGGACCCTCTGGTTTTCTCCCCCCTCAGCACTGAGACAAATTCTACAGTTGCCTGTCATCATTGCCACGTTTGTGCAGCGAACTGCAGCACGTGCATGAGCGTTGAAGATGAAGTGACATATTTTGCTGCCTTTGTATTCGTAACTCTGGAATTGTATTAAACCGAAAGTCAGTCACCTGGGGCAAAGAGAGAATATATAAGGAGAAGGTGCACAAGTACTTGAAAAAAAATGGTGTTGTCAGCAGTTGTATTTTCCATCTTAGATGCCATGAATGGAGAATTAGAAAGGCGATTCTCAGAAATGTAATTAATTGCCAGAAATGAATGCCCTTTCACTTTAGAGCAACTTCAAAATAAAGTATCTCCAAGACTGTATCCTTACTGTGACAAGCTGATTCAGTCGTCCCTCACTTTGGCTGTTGGCACTACCACATGAGAGAGAGGTTTTTCTGCAATGAGGAAAATAGGAAACTGGTTACTCTTGACCATGGCAGCAGACAGATGTTTATCTGTGGCACTCCTTCATATTGCTGCAATTGTATAGGGCCTTGGTGAGACCGCATCTAGAGTATTGTGTGCAGTTTTGGTCTCCTTATTTAAAAAAGGACATACTTGCCTTAGAGGGGGTGCAGCGTAGATACACTAGGTTAGTTCCTGGGATGAGGGGACTGACCTATGATGATAGGCTGAATAAACTAGTGCTGTATTCTCTAGAGTACAGAAGAATTAGGGGAGATCTTATTGAAACATATAAGATTCTTAAAGGGCTGGATAAAGTAGACACTGAGGGACTGTTTCCCCCGGTAGGAGAATCTATAACCAGGGATCACAGTCTTAACATTAAGGGTCAGCCTTTTAGAACAGAGTTGAGGAAACATTTCTTCACTCAGAATTTATGGAATTCACTACCCCAGAAGGCTGTAGATGCTCTGTCCTTGAACATCTTCAAGGCTGAGACAGAGAGATTTTTAAAAAATAGAGGGATTAGGAGATATGGGGATAGGGCAGGTAATTAGAGTTAGGTCAGAAGATCAGCAATGATCTTATCGAATGGCGGGGCAGGCTCGAGGGGCCGAATGGCCTACTCCTGCTCCTAATTCTTATGTTCTTATATTGAGAATGATGTGACTGCCAAGCTCATTCCAGAGGACATGTGGTAGTTAGCCAAGGATTATGCTTGCTGAGGAAATAGATAAATGCAACTCTTCCATTAAAGTAGGCTGTTCTATTTAACAGGTAACTATTTCCTCTTTTTATTCATCACTAACCATCGAATTACATATTATTTGTCATTTACCAAGCAGATGCACGATAACACCTTATTTCTCTTCATGAGATTGCAGCACTTGTTTACTGAAAGAAAATCACAGGATAGTTAAAAAGCAAAAATTCTATTTACCTCAGTTTACATGCAAGTTATTCTGTAGCATTAAAAACCATCAAAAAGGGCTTAAAAACTAATATGAGAAATGGGCGCAAAAGTCTAAAAATCCATGAGTGGGGCTCTGCCCCTGGATCCTGCATGGGCCTTTGGCGGCCCCCAGACCCTTTGCCTAAACACTTATTTTGTCTAAAATGATGCCCCTTCGTCCCATTGTAAAAGTCAAAAACATGAGGAGAATTTTTTTTACCCAGAGACCTGTTACTGTCTGAAATGAACTGCCTGAAAGGGTGGAAATGGTGGAAGCAGATTCAATAATAATAATATTTGATAATGATAATAATAGCTTTCAAAGGGGAATTTGATAGGTACTTAAAAAGAAAAAAATTGCAGGGTTATATGGAGCAAAGCAGGGGAGTGGGACTAGTTAGTAGCTCTTTCAAAACGTTGGCACAGATTCTGCCCATGTGCGCAAGCCAGTAAAGATGTCAGCTTGGTTCAGTTGGGAGCACTCTCACCTCTAGGTCAAATGTGTGGGATGAGTGTCGGCTCCCACTTCTAATGTGGGGGATGGCATGGTGTTGTAATGGGGTGTATTGAGTTGTGCAGATTCCTATTTCATGTCACAATAAGAGGGAAAGGAAATTGTGTGGGTACCCAATCCAGTGACCCCTGTTTGAAAGAAGATATCTGAATATTGGATGGGAGTCTGCAGGTTTGATCAAATTCCTGCACTGCTAAGAGGTTTGCTGGCACTCACTGGCAAAGTATCAAAGAGTTGCCAGCACCTTAAGACAATGAGATCAGGATAAATCATTGCTTTTTGGAGAGGAAGGGGAAGAGAACTGGGAGAAAAACGTGCAAGACATTTACTCTAGAAATGTCTTACTAATGTAAACACTTGATTTACAACAGATGAATGAGCACAATGTTTGCAAAAAATAACTTACTTTGTTGTTTAACAGTGTTTAACTTTTAAAGCACAAAGAGCTAGAAAATAATTTTTTTGATAAATAATGGTAAATAAAAAAGGGCTACTTTGGAAGTGAATAGCAAGAGGTTTGCTTTCAATGTGTTGCAATCTGGAACGTATGTGAATTGCCAACTCATGAATAATTCACTGTGCCGCAGCAATGTAGGTCAAAGGAAAAATGCAAATTGTAAATGCTTGGATTTACAACAACAACAAATTATACTTGTATAGCGCCCTTCACGTCAGAAAGACGTCCCAGGATGCTGGACAGTCAGGATTTTTTGGCCCTGAGCTGGGAGTTGGGGTCAGGAGCGGTGGAGGGCAGAGGTTTGGGGGTGGGAAGTGGGAGGGTGGCCGAAGACACCGTCAAAGAGGAAGGTCTTTGGATGGGACTTGAAGGAGGCAAGAGAGAAAATAAGGCGGAGGGATTCCGGGATAGATTTGCAGAGTGTGGGACTAGAAATGCTCAATGCTAAACCACCAATGGTGGGGCGGGAAGTGCAGGGGACCTGAGGCAGGCTGGTCTCTGCCGAGTGGAGGGAGCGGACAGGCTGATATGGGGTTAGGATGTTGGAAAGGGTGGAGGGAGCAAGACCATGGAGGACTTTGAAGGTGAGAACGAGGGTTTTGTACTCCAATCTCCGAAAGATCCAGTTGTCATAGTACTCATCTCTTTTCTGTGGGTATGAATTACACACTCCTTCCAGAATCGCTATGAAAGGAGCAATCTTTCACTTCTCTATTTTGTCAAAGATGCGAGTCTAGTCAGAGCGATCTCACAGACCACAACACTTTACTTCTCTTAAATTATTCTCATTTATTCCGACAAGTGCCAGTAAACAATAACTTTCCCGAACGCAGAACAGCGACGTAAAAACAATAAATATAGTTCATCGGCAATTCACGGCCTTGCTCCCTCCTACCTCTCTGACCTACTATCCCCCTACCTACCTGCCCGTACCCTCCATTCCTCTGCTCCGGTCAGCTCCACATCCCCCGCCCCAACTGCCCTACCATCGGTGGTCGGGCCTTCAGCCTCTCAGCCCCCAGGCTCTGGAACTCTATCCCCCAGTGCCTTCGCCGCTTCCTCCCTTTCCTCCTTCAAGGCCGGTCTCAAGACCTTTCTCTTTGACCGTGCCTTCAGCTCCCCTCTCGACTCTCTACCCCCTCCTCGCTCCCTCCCTTGCATCCCCTCACCCTGACCATTTCCCCCCCAATGCTCGGGTCCTGACCCAACTGTACAGCGCCTTGGGACGTCCTCCCGACGTGAAAGGCGCTCTATAAATGGAATCTTATTGTTGTTGCCAATCAAAATGTCATGTGAAGCTGTCTAGGTCAATAGCAGCCAATTTTGCTATGAGCACTGTTGTAATGAAACTTAATTATAACTTAAACAAATGAATATTAAACTTAAACAGAAATGTAATCTCAGGCCCCATCTTGAGTTCCCAGTCAGCCATGTGAAACACTTTGTGACTTCCTTCTGACGTGAAAGAGACTATAACAAACATAAATTGTCATTACACAACGAGTGGCTCCAACATCACTTGCAGGATTGTATTTTTTATAGTGCAAAGCAGCCTAGTAGATGCCCTAGTGAACCATTCTTATACTATGGGAAAATACATTTTGTGTACACGCTAGCTACTCAACCACAAATAAGTTTGAGTAATACATTAATGTTTTGTACTAACATTGGGAACCTGTTGAAGATGGTCCAAGGATTCTAATCCTTTTCAAATCCTTTATAGCCTCTTGCTTCTTTCAGGGAGGATCTGATCTTTTCAATTACCTGGGACAGATTGGGTCAAACATAGTTTCAGTCCAAAGTTGGACGAGGCAGGGGTGTCCAGTAAGAACATAAGAATTTTCTAGGTGAATGTAGACCAAGGTCCATCTAGTTCGCTTCCACCATCCTGGGAGTCGTATGACATGTCGTGTCCCAAAAGTCTACCACCTTATCATACCTGAAGGAGTTCTTGAAGCGCTTCACAATAATTATTGCAAAGTGTAGTGACTCTGTATTTTGTAGACGACTGTTGCAGTCAATTTGCAAACAGCAATGTCCCACAAACAGCTAAGTGAATGAACAATTTTATCTGAGGAACTGCCAACCAGGACATCTGGAGGGAGAAACTCCACACATTACTACAGACCAATGAGAGTGTGATTTTACAGATATATCGCAGTGTGTTCTGTCCTTCTTACTCAAAAATGTCAGTACTACAGATTCCCCTCTATTTATACTGTAGAGTGGATTCCACAAAGCTGGAGAGAGGTACAAACAATTCCAAACCCTCAAAAAGCTTGCTTTGTTCAGGTGTGGGGTTCCTAAGGTGCAGGTTAATTGTAATGTATGATTGCTAGTTAATTGCCTCTAATAGCATAACCGGTATTGGAATGTGTTGTTAAAAGGTACACATTAGGGGTCAAAGTATCAGGTGCATTACATTGTCTTGGCACCACTCTGACTACTCCTCTGTACTAAGGGGATTGAATTTGTTTTTGAAAGTGATACCCTTGTAACATACAATGACAACAACAAGATTACATTTGTATAGCGCCTTTCACGTCAGGAGGACGTCCCAAAGCGCTGACGGTGTACAGATTTCAGACCCGAGCTGGGGTCAGGGGGGGTGACCGATGGCATGGTTGAAGAGGAGGGTTTTGAGGAAGGACTTGAAGGAGGCTAAGGAGGGGGCGAGACGGAGTGATTGGGGAATGGAATTCCAGAGGTTGGGGGCAGAGTGGCTGAAGGCTCTCCCACCGATGGGTGGGTGGGTCAGGGGATGTGGAGCAGGCCAGAGCCGGCTGAGCGGAGGGAGTGGGCGGGTTGGTAGGGGGTTAGGAGGTCACAGAGGTAGGGTGGGGCGAGGGCATGGAGGGCTTTGTAGGTGAGAACCAGGATCTTGAACTGGATCCTCTGAAGGACAGGGAGCCAATGGAGTCGGGCGAGAATGGGGGAGATGGGGACATGGAGTTTGGTGCAGGAGAGGACACGGGCTGCAGAGTTCTGGATTATCTGCAACCTGTGGAGGGAGGAGTTGGGAAGGCCGACAAGCAGGGAGTTTGCATAGTTGAGCCTGGAGGTGATGAAGGCATAAACAAGAGTTTCAGTGGCCTGAGGGATAAGGTAATGGCGGCGTCGGGCGATGTTACGGAGGTGAGGGAAGGCAGAATGGGTCATTCTGAGGTGTTGAGGCGCTGGCGCGAGCCAATCAGGAGGGCCTCAGTCTTGTTCACATTCAACTGTAGGAAATTTGCCCTCATCCAGGACTTGATGTCCGACAGGCAGTCTGTCAGGACAGCAGTGGTCCTGGAGTTGAGGGTGGAGGCAGAAAGAAAGAGTTGGATGTCATCTGCATACATGTGGAAGTTGACCCCATGTCTGCGGATGATGTCACCAAGGGGGAGCATGTAGATATTAAAGAGGAGAGGGCCAAGGACAGAGCCCTGGGGGACGCCAGATGTGACAGTGCGGGGGCTGGAGGAGAAACCGTTAGAGGCAACAAAGGGGAGACAGTGAGAGAGATAGGAATCGAACCAGGCAAGGGCAGGTCTGCGAAGATTAATAATAATAATCCTTTCATTTGATATAGCGCTTTTCACATCTTCTAGATGTCTCAAAGCGCTTCACAGAATATGCTGTAAAGTGAATTGACTGTATATTTGTGGGCGAAACACGGCAGCCAATTGCAAAATGACCAATTTATTATTGTTTTGTTTTGGAGGGATTATTATTAGGCTCTGTGTGGAGTAAGGAAACTTGCCTAAGGTTTCGCCCTGCCTGGAATTGAACCCAGGTGTCTCACTTGCAAGGCGAGTGCTCTAACCACTGAGCTACAGGACTCCAAGTAAAGTAAATTAAGTAAAGAGGCGAGGTGGTGCAGTAGGATGGCGTGATCGACAGTGTTGAAGGCGGCAGAGAGGTTGAGGAGGACAAGGAGACAGAGGGAGCCCTGATCACAGATGTTCAGAATGTCATTAGTGACTTTGATCAGGACTGTTTCCGTGCTATGGACAATGCGGAAGCCAGTATGGAGGGGTTCAAAGAGGGAATGGCAAGAAAGAAAGGAGCGGAGCTGTGAGGCGACAACTCGTTCCAGGACCTTGGAGAGGAATGTGAGGTTAGAGAGGGAGTGGTAGCTGGAGAGAAGGGATGGGTCCAGGGAAGGTTTTTTCAAGATGGGAGTGATGACGGCTGTTTTTAGGCTGGTGGGAACTGAACTGTGGACAAGGAGAGGTTGAAGCTGTCATCTTACAGATCTATGAAGTTGTCAAAAAAACATAGACATGCCTATTTCATCCAGTCCCTGTCTTGTCCCCTGCCCTAACCACCATACCTTTGGTGGGCAGGCCTTCAGCCATTTAGCAGTTCTTTGGTACTCCCTCCGACTTCCTCCCTCTCTCACCTCGTTCAAGGTTCGTCTCAAGATGCACCTCCTTGACAGTGCCTTCAGTCATCGTTCCTCCCCATGGCTCCCATCCCCAGTAGGGTGCCCAGTCAGCAGTGACATTCTCCTGTTGTGAAAGATGCTATATAAATGTAGTTGATCATTTGTGAAGATGAAGAGGTGACCTTTAAAATGGGATTTAAAGATAGATGAACATAGGAACAGGAGGAGGCCGTTCAGCCCTACAAGCCTGTTCTGCCATTTAATTAGATCGTGGCTGATCTGTACCTCAGCTAATCCTTTCAATTCCAATTTTGCGCTTTCTCCCCATATCCCTTTATACCTTGACCAACCAAAAATCTATCAACCTCACTCTTGAAGGTGTGGATGGATCCAGTATCCACAGCCTTTTAGGGGAGAGAATTCCAGATTTCTACCACCTTTCAGTGAAAAAATGCTTCCTCATTTCACTCTTAAATGACCTGGTTCTAATTTTAAGACTATGCCCCCTTGTTTTGGATTCCCCTCACCAGAAGAAATAGTTTCTCTCTATCGACCCTATCAAATCCCTTTATCATCTTAAATACCTCAATCAAATCAACCCTCAACTTTCTAAACTCAAGGAAATACAATCCAAGTTTACGCAGCCATTCCTCGTAACTTAACCCTTTTAGGCCTGGTAGCATTCTGGTGAACCTACTCTGCACCCCATCCAGGGTCAATATATCTTTCCTGAGATGTGGTGCCCAAACCTGAATGCAATAATCCAGATGGGGTCTGACTAACGCTCTATACAACTGAAGCATCATTTCTTCCCTTTTGTATTCCAGACCTCTCGAGATATAGGTCAACATTCTATTTGCCTTCTTGATTACTGTTTGCACCCGGGAACTAGTTTTTAGTGATTTGTGGATGTGGAAACCCACATCTCTTTGCCCCTCCACAGTTCTTAATTTCTCCCCATTCAGAAAATATTTTGCTTTATCTTTTTTTGGTCCATAGTGGATGATCTCACACTTCCTTACATTGAATTCCATCTGCCACAGGTTTGCCCACTCATTTAATCTGTCTAAGTCCCTGAATAACTTCCTACTTCCATCTACACAACTTACTGAGCCTCCTAGCTTAGTGTTGTCTGCAAACTTGGATATAAAACTTTCTTGTCCTTCATCCAAGTCATTTACATATATATATATATATATATACACACATATATGGAGGTCCCAGTTCAAACCCCTGGGGGACACTACTTGTCACTGGGGTCCCTCATCAGCACCACTTTCTTCCACCTCTGACACATCGCCCATCTCCGCCAATACCTCACCCCAAAAGCCGCCGGAATCCTGTTCCATGCCTTTGTCACCTCTCGGCTGGACTATTCAAATGCCCTCCTCGCCGATCTCCCCTCCACTATTGTTCACAAAATCCAGGTCATCCAGAACTCTGCCGCCCACATTCTTACCCGCACCAAACTCCGCTCCCCAATTACGCCAGTCCTTGCCAGACTGCACTGGCTGCCTGTCCCAGAGAGGATCGACTTCAAGATCCTCACTCTTGTCTTCAAATCTCTCCACTCCTCTGCACACCCCTACCTCTCTGACCTCATCTCTCCTCACAACAGTACCCGTTGCCTTCGCTCCACTGGGTCTAACCTCCTCCTTGTCCCCCAAATCCTCCGCTCCACCATCAGCAGCTGTGCCTTCAGCCATTACGCCCAGAGGCTCTGGAACTCCCTTCCTCACTCCCTTCACCTCGTCCCCTCTCTTCCCATTTTCAGGTCTCGGCTGAAGACCTTTCTTTTCGACCGCGCCTTTGGTCACCTTCTTCCCCCTACCCCTGGTTTGCTCCCGGGATCCGTTACTGTGAAGTGCTCTGAGACATCGTCCAGTGTGGAGGGCGCCATATAAATCCAAGTTGTTGTTGTCACGTCCCACCAATCAGAGATCATTCGCTTTATCTCTACCCTTTATTTCCTGCCTCCCAACCAATTACCAAGCCATGTCACAAGGTTACCTCTGACTCCATGCGCTTCCATTTTCGCTAAAAATCTTTTGTGTGGAACCTTATCAAACGCCTTCTGAAAGTCCATATAAACAACATCCATAGACACTCCCTCAGCTACCATTTTAGTAACCTCAAAAAATTCAACTAGAGTAATCAGACACAACCTACCCTTTACAAACCCATGCTGACTTCCTTTGACGAGCTCATACCTGTTCAAATGTTCAGTCACTCTGTCTCTGACGATGAATTCCAGTATTTTCCCTACAACTGGCGTTAAGATGACAGGTCTGTAGTTTCTTGGTTTTTTCCTCGCCTTTTAAAAGAAGGGGTGACATTGCAAATTTCCCAGTATAAGGGCACAATTCCCAAATCTAGTGAGCTTTGGAAAATTATGACAAATGCATCTGCAATTTCCTCTCCTATTTCCTTTAACATGCTGGGGTGGAAACTATCAGGTCCTGGAGATTTGTCTCCATTACCATTTTTTAAAATTATGTTCACTTTATTAAGCATTTCTCTATGACTTATTTTTAGGTTCCCCTGACCTGCTGGCTATTTTGTCCTCTTCCTCTACTGTAAAAACGGTAGCAGAGTATTTATTGAACAAGTCAGCCATTTCCTTATTTTCCGTTATGGTCTCACCTACGTCTGTTTTTAATGGACCCACATACCCCTTGACTATTTTATCATACTCTCTTTTTGTTCCTCTTATTACTTTCTTTGTATCTCTTTGTCGCTTATTGTAGTTCTCCCAGTCCTCTTCATTCTACTTTTTCTTGCATTTGAGTTAGCCTTTTCTTCTTAGCTTGATACAGTCTCTAACCGCTTTCGTCCACCATGGTTGCTTAACTACACGATTGGAGCTTTTGCATTTTACGGATAGGTACTTGTTTTGTATTGTATCAAATACTTTTACGAATACTTCCCATTGTTCATCTGCAGGTTTACCACTAACAGTTCAGCCCAATTTATTGTGATCAATATATTTCTCATCCCATCGATGATTGCCTTACTTAAATTTAAAACCTTGATTTGGGACTCTCATTTCTCCCTCTCAAATCCAATGTCAAATTCAATCATATTATGATCACTATTTGCAAGATGTCCCCTTACTCTCAGATTGTTAACTAGTTCTGGCTCATTACTCCTCACCAAATCCAGTATGGCTTGTTCCCTTGTTGGCTCTAAAACATATTGTTCTAAAAATCTATCCTGATTGCCTTACTAGAAATGTGTTGCCTTTGCTAGCTGAGGTTTCCTGCTTCTCCCAGTCCATGTGAAAATTAAAATCTCCCATTATAACCACACTGCTTTTGCTACATGTTTCCCAGATCTCTGTATTCATACATTTCCCCACTGCATCACAACTCTCTGGAAGAAATATTCTTCCTCCTCTCTTGTGCGTCTGAGTGTCTCTAACAGTGACTCAAGACACGTACACTTCTCACAGATGTGACCACTCCCAACTGTTGGACTACTCCCAACAGAGTCTCCTCATTTGCTGTTCCTTAATTCTACCCACAGTGTTTCCACTACCTGATCGCCCTTACTGAAATCTTTCCTTTCCACTGCTGCAATAGTGTCTTCTATCAATATTGCTACTGCTCCTCCTTTTCCAATGTCCCTGTCTTTTCTAAAGATCTTATAGCCTGGAATATTTAGCTCCCAGTCCTGCCCAGCTTGTAACCAGGTCTCTGTAATGGCTACTGCATCATACCCTTAAAGCTGAATTTGTGCTTCTAACTCACTTGTTTTATTTCTTATGCTAGGTGCATTTGTATACATAGCTCTTATTTGGGTAACTGTCCCCAACATGCCTATATGCCCTGACGGTGTTCTTCTCACACATTTTGACTTGTTACACCTTTTGTAATAACATCTGGACCAATGCCTGCTTCTCTGCCTCTACTAATGCTACCCTGCTGGCTATCAATCTCACACTCTTCTTCCTGAACCTCTCTATGTGGCGTGGCTATGTTTTGAAGTAAACTATCCAAGTATTCTTCCTCCTCTCTTGTGCGTCTGAGTGTCTCTAACAGTGACTCAAGACACGTACACTTCTCACAGATGTGACCATCAGGGACAGTCTTACTATCCCAGTACTGGTGCCAGTATCCCATGAAATGAAACCCCTCCTTACTGGCTTACTATCCACAAATTCCCACATACTGCAGCTTTGACACACTACCTGTGTTGCCATTATCACTTTCTAGCTTCTACTCCACTCACGTTCAGGATTATTTATATATATATTTAAATTTACATGGTTTTACCTTTGCCTTTTATTTGTTTTGGTTATTTTCCCCTTAATTCATTTTACTGTTAACAATTTCAGGGTAAATCCTCTATATAGGAGTCAAACAAAAGCACCAGTTTCAACTGGTCAGCAAATGTATTAAACCCCAACATCTTGCCTATGATTGACTGCTAATTGACTTGTTTGCCTGCTTACATATATGGTTGCTCTACCTCAAGAAAGAGTTCCCACTCTTCTGCTGAATGAAAGAGTTCTCACTTGCTCTCTGGTATCTCTTATGCTGAAGAATTCCCACTCTCTCCAAATTCCTTAACAGAATTCTCACTCTGTTCCACCTCACTCAGTTCCCTCCTGATGCTGCTGGGCTGGCTGCTCAAGGGGGTAAGGCAGAGGGATTGAGGCAGGCAGTTACAGAGTCAGGGGCGTAGTAGCTGAAGTCATGACCACTGATGATAGCATAGAAAGGCCAGGGGATGTGCAGAAGGCAGGGGGCGAAAGACAAAAAGCACAGTCAAAGAGGCAATTACGTCAGTGTTTAAATATGGGAAAGGAGGGGAGGCTGCAGTTCCAGACAGTGAAACTTCCAATTTCATTCAGGGAATTACTGGCCATGAGACTTGGAGGAAACTCCCTTCTCTTTTTGAATCATGCCACGAGATCTTTAACATCCACCTGAACAGGCGGACGGGATCTTGGCTCAACGTCTCATCCTAACAATGCAGTGCACCCTCAGCACTGTAATTAATCAGCCCAGACAATAAGCTTAAAATTCCCCAAGACAACCTGCTACAAACCAAGCCAGGCTTACACCCCCATACAGTAAATAATAATAGTAATAATCTTTGCATTTGAGGTAGCGCCTTATCACATGTTTGAGACGTCTCAAAACGCTTCACAGAACATACTGTAAAGTGAATTCACTATATTTTGGGGGTGAAAAGCGGCAGCCAATTGCGCACAGCAGTGTCCCATGCACAATTGGGGATTGAAGTGACCGATTTTTTATTATTATTATTATGGGAGAAACACTAGTAGAAATTCCTCTGCCTTATCCTGTTTAGCTATCTTTAAACTGGAGTAAACAATGGTGGAAACACGTTTTATTTTTATTTATGTATTTATCATTTTATTAATAGCTGGTGTGGTGGTTACATTTGTCAGGACAATAACACAGCTTCCCCAATAGACCATGTATCTCGCAGCATATCAAATATGATTTAATAATAATAATAATCCTTGCATTTGATATAGTGCCACGGTGTCAAAGGAAGCAGAGAAGTTGAGGAGGCAGAGGGAACTCTTGTCTCACATGGTCAGGGTGTCACCTGTGATCTTGACCAGAGCAGTTTTGGTGCTGTGGGCAGCATGGGAACTTGATTGGAGGGGTTCATGGAGGGAGTGGAAGGAGAGGGAAGAGCAAAGCTGGGAGGCAATGGCTCTCTCAAGGACTTTGGATAGGAAAGCAAGGTTTGAGAAGGGGTGGTGGCTGAATTAGCTGTGATGGGTCAAGGGAAGGTTTCTTCAAGGTGGGGTTGACAGTGGCTGTTTTGAGGGGGGGTAGGAACAGTGCAAGATGACAGGGAGAGGTTGATGATGTCGGTGAGTGGTGAAGCAAGGAGGTGGAGCTGGGATTGAAGGAGAGGGATGGGGTCCAGGGAGCAGATGGTGGGCTTCATGGAGGATATGGTGGTGAAGACAGAGGAGGGGTTGACAGGTTCAAAGGTGTGGAAGGAGGGATGGATAATTGTCGGAGTGTGGGGTGGGGATAGGAGGGGGTAGAAGTTGGGGGGCCGGTGGCAGCTGAATGGATTCCTTCAATTTTGGACTCGAGGAAGTCCAGCATTTTCTCGCAGTAAGAGTCAGAGGAAAGAATCTGCAAGGCTTAGCAGGGAGGGCGGAGGAGCAGGTTGGTTGGTGGTTGAGAACAGGAGCCTGGGGTTGCCCTTCGCCTCCAGGATTAACCTGGAATAGAAGGAAGATTTGGCTGAGGCGAGAGCGGTAGGTTTTGATGAGGTTCAGCCAGATGTGGGAGTCCCCTCATCATGGAGTCCGGTAGCTCAGTGGTTAGAGCACTCGCCTTGCAAGTGAGACACCTGGGTTCAATTCCAGGCAGGGCGAAACCTTGGGCAAGTTTCCTTACTCCACACGCCTAATAATAATCCCTCCAAAAACCAAAAACAATAATAAATTGGTCATTTTCAATCTACGACTGTTTGTGGGACATTGCTGTGCGCAATTGGCTGCCGCGTTCGCCCACAAATATACAGTCAATTCACTTTGCAGTATATTTGGTGAAACACTTTGGGACGTCCTCCCGACGTGAAAAGCGCTATATCAAATGCAAGGATTATTATTATTATGTAGCGGTGGACCGTTAGGCCAGATTTGAGCCAAGTGCGTTCTGCAGCCTACACCTGGCCCTTAAGCGAGCAAAGGTGGCTGGTGAATCAGGGTGAGGATCGGGAATAGGAGGCAGTTTAGGAGATGAAGGGGGCAAGGGCGCCGAGTGTGATGGAGAGGGTGCTGTGGAGAAGAGTAAATGCAGCGAGTGGGTTGGTGCGAGAGGTGGGCCAAAGTGGGAGGAGTTCAGAGGACTCCAGGGCAGCGGAGAGGGACTGTGGGAAGATATTCTTCCACAGGCGGTAGAAGATGGTGGTAGATTTGGAGGCAGTGGGGAGAGGGATATGGAAGTTCAGGAAGATGAAATGGTGGTCAGAGATGACCTTGTCAGTGATGGTGACATCCGAGTCGCTGAAGCCCGAGGTGATCATCAGGTCGAGCAGGTGACAGTGGGTAACAGGTGACAGAGTAAATGTGGAGGGAGAGGTTGAGAGAGGAGAGGAGAACTCTGAGGAGGTGGAGCAGGAGAGGGTGAAGTGGAGGTTGAAGTCGCCTAGGATGATGAGGCGATCGGAGCAGAGGCAGAGGGAAGCTAGGAGGGTGGAGATGTCAGAGATGAAGGTGGGGGAGGATTTTGGAGGGTGGTAAATTAGGATTTTTAGAGAGAGAGGTGGGAGGGATGGCAGAGGATAAGGTGTTCAAAAGAGGGGAATGAGCTGGTTGAGTAGGGGGATAGGGCAAGTGATGTCCTGGATATGAAGACCACACCACCGCCACACCAGTTGGGGCGTGGGGCATGGTGGTAGGTGTAGCCAAGTGGTAGGTGTAGCCGGGTGGCCTCAGTGAAGGGGAAGGTGTCACCTGGGGTGATCCAGGTTTCAGTGAGGGCCATAATGTCAATGTTCTCATCGAGGATGAGTTCATTGATGGCCAGGGTCTTATTGCAGATAGAGCAGACGTTTTGAAGGCCAATGCGGAGTGGACAGTTGGCAGGGGGATGTGTGGGGTGGGAGGGGTGAGTGGATTGGTTGGCAGGGAGGGTGGGGATGCGGATGAAGGAGGAGAGGTTAGCCCCTGGGGTCTGGGCCCGGGGTGGCTTGCGATGGTAGTGGGGAATGGGGCAGTCGGTGTGGCTGCTGCTGGACAGCCAACGCTGAGTGCCATGATGAGCCCAGCAGACGATTCCCAGGCTGGAGCAGAGGGAAGCAGTGGGGGTGGAGGGGGGGGTCAAGCAGAGATTGGAGGCGGGGAGGGCGGAGAGAGAGGAGGACAGAGCGGGAGAGTTGCAGTGAAGGGGGCATTTTGAGGGAGGGCCAACTCGGGTCGGGGGTGGCAGCCAAGATGCGCTCGCTGTGACGAGAGGCAGCGGGTTAGTGGGACATTGCCAGCCTGCAGGAGGCTGTGGGGGCTAGAAGTGGCGCAGAGGGCGCTCATTGTGGTTAGCAGTGAGCAGCCTACAGGGGAACGACAGGGGAGACAGTCAGACAGAGGATGGGAGGGAGGGAGACACTGGTATGAACTATACTATACCTGCTGCCAGGGATTCAAACCTGACGGGCAGAAGTGACGTCACACAGAATGGCAGGAAAATCTGGAAGTCCACAATGGCGGCTCCCCCTGGCCAGGTAATGGCCATCGCTCAATCCCCGAGACCCCGGCCCCACCTCAGGGTCCACGAGACCCCGGCCCAGTCTACAGCTACTGGTCCCTGCCTCTGGCTAACGCCGGTCCTGATCCCCGAGACACCGGCCCCCCCACTAGCTGTTGCCGGACCCCAGCCCCCGCTCCGGGTGCCTCCAGTCCCGATCCCTGCACCCCACTGGCTAACGCTGGTCCCGATCCCCGGGACCCCGGCCCCCAACTGGCTAACGCTAGTCTTGATCCCTGGGACCCCGGCCCCCCACTGGCTAACGCTGGTCCCGGGACCCCGGCCCCCCACTGGCTAACGCTAGTCTTGATCCCTGGGACCCCGGCCCCCCCACTGGCTAACGCTGGTCCCGGGACCCCGGCCCCCCACTGGCTAACGCTGGTCTTGATCCCTGGGACCCCGGCCCCCCACTGGCTAACGCTGGTCCCGGGACCCCGGCCCCCCACTGGCTAACGCTGGTCTTGATCCCTGGGAGACCAGTCCTATGACTCCGTGCCACTGCCTGACTTACCCCCCGCTCGGTTTACATGGGTTTTCGAGGCCCTGCCGCCCGCTGGCTTGCTGGCGAGACGTCTCAAAGCGCTTCACAGAATATACTGTCAAGTGAATTGACTGTATATTTATGGGCGAACGGGATCGTGAGCGGAGCAGGTGAGCGCTCGCAGAGCAGAGCAGAACAGAACAGGCTCAGATGGTAACCAAACCCCGATGGGAATCGCCGAGTCCGCGATTCGCTGTAGCCGCAAAGCGCTCGGCTGATGCTTTCAAAAAAAAACCACACACCAACGGCACCGTATCAAATGCAAAGATTATTATTATTATTATTGCTATTGTTATCCGACAGCAACAGAAAGACAGGAGTGCTGTGAGTGGCAAGTGGTCAGGTTGCACGTGAGGGAGGGAGTGGGGGGGGTGGGGGGCTCTTTCCCGTACCCTGGGCATTGCTTCTGATGGAGACATATATTTTGTGAGTGGGGGGACTGTTGCTGGTGACTGTTTGTAAAAAGCCTTGTGCAGTAGCAGCGACTCGGCAGAGCGGAGGCGGCTTCGCATTGCAACCAAACCCCCCCCCCCCCCCCACCCCCGCGGATTCATAGTAGCCGCAGAGCGCTCAGCTGATGGTGAGCCGGTGGGTGGGTGGGTGGGTCGGTGGGGGAGGGGCAGTGCCGCAGAGCGAGTCTGAGGCGCTGTAGTGGCTCTGACGTGAAGAGGCGACGGGGCGGAGACTACAGCTCCCAGAGGGCAGCGGGGTGGGGGGGAGGGGGGGGGCGAGTCCGCGCGTGCGCACCGCAAGGAGCCGGTGGAGCCCGGCGGTGTGTGTGTGTGTGCGCGCGCGCTCTGGTTGTTGTGGAGGCGGATGGAATGTTAGGGTCCCGGGAGCTCGCGCTCCAGGTAAGGCGCTCGCGCTGCCCTGCGCTGCGCTGCACTGCAGCACTGCACTGCAACAAATCCTTTCGTTTCCTTAATTCGTTGTTCCCCATTGATATGTGTGTTTTTTTTGGTGGGGGAGGGGAGGAGACCCAGGTGCCCGGGTTGCGACACTTGCCCCGCAGACATTTTCCCATGTGAACGATGTTATGACATTGCCACTTCCTGAGCCAAGTGCCTTGTTCCTCGGCGTCGTTCCTCCAGTCCCTCTCTCTCTCTCTGAGTGGTCATCCGTGAATCAATTGGAGAAGTGGAATCACTTGGCCAGACTATTGCACTTCCACATCAAGCAGCAATGGAGTACAGCACCAACCCCCCACCCCCCTCACCCCACTGATTTCCTGGGCAGGAAGAAACGTTGGGCATATGTTTCTTTCCTCCACAAGCCTCTGTTTAACCAGCAATAAGTAAATAGGATTATTTTTCCGGAGGTAATAATCCCATAGATAAAAAAATAATCCGGCCACTCAATCCGCGACTGTTTGTGGGACTCTGCTGTGCCGCCGCGTTTTGCCCCCAAACTATACAGTCAATTCACTTTACAGTATATTCTGGGAAGCGCTTTCAGACGTCTGGAAGACGCAATAAAGCGCTGTATCAAATGCAAGGATTATTATTATCTTTGATTGAATATTTCTTGATTGAAGGCCACACCAGAAATATCGTTACTCATTAGCTACTGGAAACAAAATATTGATGTAAGGCAGACTAGTGTAATGCGAATGTTCGGCGAACAGCTTCTTGATGCACCTGTGGGCTTCGTTTTTTCGGTGCTAATTTCATTTTTCGGGATTTATTTTCAGCAATTTTACAGTTCTATGTACGTGCCCGAAAATCAGGGGGTTTCGGGTTTTTTTTGCTTACCGTAAAGAGAAAATTCAGGCGCACACGGGGAGAGGGGTACCCTTGCGCGCATTCAGTGTCTCACTCCTCTCACACTTCACCAGACATGCCTGCGCACACGAAGGAGGTGAGGCAGAGAGCGAGAGTAAGGCACAGTTGTCAAGCCGGGGCCCTGGGAATGAGCGAGAGAGCAAACCTCACTTAGCACAGAAAACTATCCTTGGTGTTTTTCCAGGGTTTAGCGGATAAACACTAATTTCCTGTTTTTTGTATCAGGGCGTTTTATCAGTTAAAACTGAAAATCAGAAGCCGTAGTTATACCCTACTTAACTCCAAAATTGTCTACTTTTGTTAAGGCAAGAAAACCTCAGCCCACAATACGGAGACAGCTCCTGTTAAAGTCACCAATGATATTATCTCCAACAACAACAAAATTAAATTTATAGAGGGCCTTTCACGTCGTGAGGACGTCCCATTAGTCACTGGGGTTTTCTCGCACTTGTTCGTTTTTGATCTCATTGCCGCCTTTGACATTCTTGATCGTGCTGTCATTCTTCACTGACTCTCACCCTCCCTATCCTTGATCAAAGCCCGTCTCAAGAGCTTCTTGTTTGACTTGCCTTCCGTCACCTTTCCCCTCCTCATCCCATCAGTTCGGATGCCAAGTCAGGCTCTTTGGGATATCCAGTCGAAATGAAAGGCGCTATATAAATGTAAATTTGTATTATCATTGAAAATGTCTAACAGACGTTGCTGAGAGTTGGGTATTGTACTTAATAATAATTTGATTCAGTGTCTTAACATGTCATTGAGATGTCTTAAAGTGCTTCACGGGATATATTGCAAATGTGTTTTAACACAATTTGTCTACCATCCTGCTCAGTACAGTGCAAGAATGTGGCAGAGGAAAATAATTGGCCACATCACCTGCGTTCTTCCTTGACTCGTGCTCTCACCTCTCTACCTCAGACGTTTTACAGCTAAATTATTATGCTCGCCCTACACGCTATCTACATGCTCCTCCCTGCCACTGGTAGTTGAGCCTCTATGACTCACTCCCCGTAACGCCCTTCAACTCATCCACCTCTCCGCGTCTCTTATCGGTCTTCAAAAGCCACCTTCATCTATCTTTTCAACCATGTCTATGGTCACCCCCACCTCCCCCCAATCCTCCTTGCTCAGTGTCTTGTACTGAGATGTTGCTCTTTATGAAGGATACTATATAAATGCAAGTTAGTTGTTGTCGTATTTTGCTACATTCTATAAACAACTAAACTGGCAGCATTGTGAAAACATCAGATAGTGGCTCAGATGGTTCACAGTACAATTCAGAGTCTTTCTGATGAGCTCTTTAGAATGATTTATAGAACGTGCCAATGCTGGGTTTGAGGACTCGCCTGCTTATTTTTGACAAGATACTCTCAGTAATATTTGAAGGACGGGTCTGGTCCAGGATTAGACTCTACTGTAATGCCCCCACTCCTGATCAATTTGTCTACCATCCTAAACAGTACATACAACAATTATATTATTATTATTATACAACAATCGCTACATGTCTGAGGTATCAGAAGGCCACCAGCACTCATTGACAACTTGGGACTTCTAACAAAAAAAATTCTGAGCCCATAATAGTTCTCGCTCATTATAGCTGATACGAGCATATTACTACAACAGCAGCAGCAACAAATTACATTTGTATAGTGCCTTTCACATCAGGAGGACGTTCCAAGGCGCTGATAGATTGAACCTGGGAGGTTGTTGCTCATGGTCACATGCTGCAAAATACCACAATGCCAATTCCCCATATGGTTGGGGATTAACCTTTAAAGTGAGCCTGAAAGATGGTCCCGATTGGAAACAGACTTATCTCACACACTAACTTTAGAACAATAGGTGGTCAGTTTCTCAAAATCTGCAGTATTTTGGTCAGAATCCAAATGCTGTTTGCGTTTCGGATTTTTTTTTCCCCTTTTTTTCGGTATTTTGTTATTGCTTAAAAATATTCTCATTGACTATATTGCATTTTTGTGCTTTATGCAGATTTCTGTCAAGGAAACACAGGACTTCATTTAGACTGCTCAAAGAATAGCATTGGAAGCCAGAAAGAAAAATCCTAATTTTTTTAATAGAAACATCAAACATGGAGGATGACATGCGGTCTTTGCTGACTTCTGAAGAAAACCACAAAACTGAGAACCTAGGATTCAATTCAAGAAAGTAAGATTTTAAGGAACTGTTTGTTGCTTAATAATTTATTTTTAATATAGAAAAACACTGTAGAACGTTTGACTCGATCAGGGGTTATCTAACATTGTTCACATTCTGATAAATAGAAGACTACCAAATCAACAGCTTCAATTGGTTAGGTTTTATATTTTTGCAGTTATCTTTAATGTTACTTTTTCCAGTTTGCCTTCATTGACATGAGTGACATTAAATCAAAATGAGCTTGTTCAAACTGTTGAGTTTGTTGCACCAATCATCAAAGGATCACAATTATATAGTATAAATATATTTGAATGGAATTGTTCTAGTTTTGAGGGCAAGGAGGTGATCCCCAGCTTCAAGGGATGAAGTTGCAATCCTTTTCTTCCCTCTCTTTAACCCTTTATGATAAATGATTGATTGAAGCTATTGTCAGTATTGTTGGACAAGCAGCCAATTGGAAACAGTGGTCAGGTCTGGAAAAAGTCAGATTCATCTTTTAACACTGGAGGATACCAAATTTCTGCCCAAGCATTGTTAGTATTCATTGCATCAACCAAAGTACGCTGTGCTGAAATGAGCACATATGTGGGGAATACTCTTATAATAATAAATATAAATAATAATAATAATCCTTGCATTTAATATAGCGCTTTTTCCATCCTAACGTCTCAAAGCGCTTCACAGAATAGACTGTAAAGTGAATTGACTGTATATTTGTGGATGAAATGCGGCAGCCAATTGCGCACAGCAGTGTCCCACAAACAGTCGTGGATTGAAGTGAACAATTTATTATTGTTTTTTATCTTGATGGATTATTATCCGGCGTGTGGAGTCTTATTGGTTGTGGTAGTTATCTTATTTCTTCCAACAGAATTCTAATATTACATTTTCTTTATAGACCTTTCCACGTGCCACCCAGAGATCTCCATGGGGCCACAGACCCCCAAGAGAGGGTGACCCCCAAAGCATCAGCAATGAACAGCCGCATTCAGTACTACAACAGGCTGACCTCCACAGACCAGACCTTGGTAGGGAAGCCATTGCTGAAACTTTTTTGTTTCCTTTTGCTAGGGTAGATGTTTCAATTGGTAATTCAGTTCAGCTCATTGGGACGTGAAAGGTACGATACAAATGTAATTTGTTGTTGTTGTTGGTAATGGGAGCCCACTGGTACACCAAATAGACATTTCTCATGTGTCTACAGGCTATCAGACTGGAGAGGGAATATTGCAACCTGCATCTGCCTTAACGCATCTATTCAATCCATACCCTTAATAATCAAGGGCTTAAACTGTGACTGACCACTTCTGTGCAGATTATTCTTGCTTTCCCTAAAATTAATTAACATTTATGAAGCTTCTTTCATCTCAGGAGGAAGTCTCAAAGCCCTTGACGCAATGACTGAGCCAGGTGGGGGAGGGTTGAGAGTGAGATGGTTGGTTGAAGAGATGGGGTTTGAAGAGAGAGAAAGGACGAAGAGGAAGGAGTTGGAGGGATGGAGTTCCAGAAAGTGAGGGACAGAATAGTTGAAGGATCGCTCAACAATAGCAAAGAGAATGAGGGACATGGAGCCTCAATGATAATCAGTGATAATCATACAATAGTTCCAAGGCGCTGGACAGTCAGGGATCCGTACCGGAGCTGGTGGTTGGGATCTGGAGGGCGGGGAGGTTGACTGAAGGCATGGTCAAAGAGGAGGGTCTTCACATGGGTCTTGAAGGAGGCAAGGGAGGGGACAAGGCTGAAGGACGGAGAGACTGAAGGCCTGCCTGCCAGGGCTGGGGAAGGCGGGGGACGCGAGTCGAGGGTGGAGGCAACAAAGTAGAGTTGGGTGTCATCCACATGACACATGAATGTGGAGATTGTGGTATTATCTTTCCATATAGTAATACTGTAGTTCATACAATAATGCCTTGTTTGGTACAATTAACATGAAATGTTAGAGAAAGAAGACAAGAAATTATTTTAAAATAAATTGGATCATTTCAGTGTGTTAGTTTAGTAAACTTTCTGGGTTAAAACTTTCTAAGACATGTGCATGTTCGTGCTCAGTGAATGGGTTCATTGTCCAGGTGTTAATGCATTTTCATGTCTCTAAATTTTGTGTTCTTTACAACATTCCTAGAAGTGAGGTGTAACCAGACAATACTTAATGTATAGCTAATTAAAAAATTCAAGTGGTGTGAACTTAAATTATTTTATAGGGCAGTATCATAGAAATTTGAGTACAGAGATTAAAAGTGTATTTTTTTNAAACTGTAGATGCCACCCAAACATGTAATTCCACCTTCCGAGGAAATCTATGTTTACAGTCCACTTGGAAGAGCAATGCAGCTTGAAAGCAGTCTCGATGGCGTTGGAACAAATTCCAGCATGGTTACTATGTACGTGTGCATTTTGAATCTTCTGCATATATTTCGGAATTGCACTTTGCATCCACTTTGTAATATTTGTACTGACCCGAGGGCATTAATCAAATTATTCCTTTGTAGATTTGCTATTTGGAATACAATGATGGGGACATCCATATTAAGTATTCCGTGGGCAATGAAGCAGGTAATTAATTTTTTTTGCATTGTAACACCTAAGTAGGTTTAACCCGCATTTATATTTGTAATCATTAGCGGTCCTAAGAGTTTACTATTTTTATTAGTTGTTGCATTGGAACCTTGCATTTCTTGAACATTCTTTTTCTTTTCCTAAACTAGGCAGGATTTACCTTGGGAATAATCTTAATCATTCTAATGGGCCTCCTGTTGCTGTACTGTTGTTATCGAGTGGTGAAATCTCGGAACACCATAAGTATGTACTTTAATTTTGCAATTGTTAGATATTCTGACTAGAACTGAATGCTTCCAGTGGGGGTGGGGACTAAACTTGTGCAGATTTTCATTACTTGCTTTCATTAGAACTATTTTGCTTGGCACGTTTGATATTTAGCTGTATTTATGAAACTGGGGTTCAAACTAATCTAATATTTCTGAAATAAGTATTTTGGCGTCTTAAAGTAATTTGGTACTTAAATTATTTCAAAGGACCCAATATTAAGAAACTAGTGTTAAATGTGGTTGAATTTAAGCACTGAATGTTCCTAAAATAGATTTTGTTAAAAATAGTGGAATCGTATGTATGCTTTCAATTTGCCCACTGAAAACTATTTCAGAAGTGGCCAAGCTTTTCAGTTGCAATTTTCTTTGTATGAAATAGTAGAATATAAAAATGCATTGTCCAAGAATGGAAGGATTTTTAAGCCTCATTTAAAATGAGCTTTTTTTAAAATATCTTCATTTCTATATAGTTTCCTCCCTGCCTGCAACTTTCCTTCGGGCAAAGAGGAATCTTTTGAATGTGAAACTGACACACTCTGCAGATTTAACAGTGTTTGCTCCCTGCTGAACTTAATATGATTCAGTGATTGTGGAGCACCTTGGTACAATATATTTTTGACCCTATGATGCTTCCGGATTATTTGTATTTATTGTTGAAACTAACCAAAACAGAGTTTCCGTCATTCTTGGTATACTAACCCAGCAAGAGTTGGCAGGAAACTTTGTGGTGAATATTGTAGTTACAAACCACAATTATTAATCCATGGAGATATGTTGCTTTATCTCAGTTCCTGTCAATGTTGGTTTAGTCATTGTGTCTTTAAAATTGAATTATTAAAACACTTTGTTTGTGGAGCCCTTACTTTGTTCTGCTGTAGTTTTCTGATGTACATTTTTTTGTTTATCTGCCTTAAGATTTTGTAGATACATCTAGCTGGGAATTCATTGATGTCTGCAAATACTATTTTGGCTCATTTGGTCAGTGGTCCAGTCTCCTTTTCTCCATGATTTCTCTGATCGGAGCAATGGTTGTGTATTGGGTCCTAATGTCGAATTTCCTTTTCAACACCGGCAAATTTCTGTATAGTAAGTACAGTATCAAAATTAAGCAACATTTTCTACAAGCGGTAAAGCTTTATCCATCTATATGTCAGCATTTTCCACTTACCAAATCCTACCATTCACTTGGATACAAAATATGAATATAATCAAATCCTTATCTGAATTCATTTGATCTATACAATCAAATGTAAAATCTTTGACTGTTTTTCCAATTGTTGTGGCTAACGTTTTAGGATTAGTAAAGATTAACAAAATAAACACTGGATTTCATTTAATTTTAAAATGCATATGAAAATGCCAACCACAATGTTTAAAATCTTTCTAGTAACTTGCATCTGCCGTGACTCTTAAGATCAATGCTTCAAAAATGTCTTTGAAGGCTGAATTAGTGAGGCAGAAATTGAAGGTGTTCCTAATCTTTGTGTTGGCATTTTAGGTTTGCCTGAAGTGACTTTTCCTTTTATTTTGCAGATTACATTCATAATATCACAGAAATTAACCATGTTTTAAGCACAAATGGAAGTTTGAAAGGTATGTTTTATTTTAAAATAGCCTACAGAGTAAAGCAACATAAATTTGCATTTGTATTGCTGTTTCTTTATGCGAGATAGTGTCTTTGGGTGCTGAACAGTGACGTAGTTTGATGCTGAGCCAGGGAGAAAAGGAAGGCAGCAGGGGAAGTCAAAGATTAAAGTCTTCCAATGCGATCTGAAGACTGGCAAAGAAGAGGAAAAGGCAGAGAGATTATGGCAAGGGATTCTGGAGGTAAAGGGTTTAACAATAGCAGAGCTCCTGCCATGAAATGGAACACAGTGTCCATTTGTTTGTTTTTGTCTCATGGTGGAAAATTTCTAGTTGAGTGCCAGCTTCTTAATTTTCTGTGTTGTGCAAGTTTGAAGAATATATAATGCAGTTTAAAAAGAAATGGATGGTGAAGCTTTTGCAATGCCCAGTTGTACTGTAATACCTATGGTTTGAACATGTTTGGCCTAAAAGTTGATTAGACATTTTGCCCAGAACTTTTTTTTTAAACTGGTGGAGAAAGCAAAGTAAAAACTTGCTGTTGTTTTGCAGATAAAATCTCCACTTCAGTCCAGTATTACATCATACAGATCAGTGTTTTAAAGACTCTTTGTTTGAGTTAGCAAACTGCAGATGGAGGGAGGGGGGTGGTGGGGGGAAGAGAAATAGTGGAAAATTCAGCCAAGCTTCCAGTTCCAATTCCATATTATCATACAATACAAAGCATATTTGCATAGTACCTTTCACATTGGGAAAATGTCTCAAAGCACATTCAGGGACATAATTTTTAGCCATTGCCGGGACATCTTCTGACGTGTTAACTTTGGACACGATCAATTGTGATGCCTTCGTTTTTCTTTCTCCCCTCACCACCCCCCAAAAAAACTACATGTTTACATTGTCTGTTGACACTGTTTTTATGTTTTGTATCTCAACAGCCCCCCCTCCCCCCATGTTGCCAGCCTTTTTTAAAGAGGTAATTTCTAGCATTAGTGAAGTGGAATCTGGACTGGTAGAACATGAGGTACTTTAAGAATGAGATAAAGAGATGGTAACATTACAATATCACATGTGTTTATTATTATTAATTTTAATGTGTAATTCAAATAAGGAGACATAATGTTTTTATTAAGCGGGAACGCCACAGTGGATTATTAAGCAATCTTAGTCCCTTGACATATGGTGCACATCAACCACTTCATGGCAGGAAAGCTTAACTGAATTACAGCATGTAGATTGTTTCTGTCCATTATAAAAATGCTGGTTGGAGTATTTTCTGAGCTTGTATTTATGTGTATTTAGTTTTATTGTTTTCATTTTGTGTATTAATACAATTGGAGTCCTGTAGCTCAGTGGTTAGAGCACTCGCCTCGCAAGTGAGAGACCTGGGTTCGATTCCTGGCAGGGCGAAACATTGGACAAGTATCCTTACTCCACACACCTCTGTTTACCTAGCAGTAAATAGGAACCCAGTTGTAAGTTGATTGGCGGATCGCTTTTCTGGGGGTAATAATTTCTTAAAAAAATAATAATAAATTGGTCACTCAATCCATGATTGTTTGTGGGATACTGTTGTACGTAGTTAGCTGCCGGGTTTCACTCATAAAATATACAGTCAATTCACTTTACAATATATCCTGTGAAACGCTTTCAGATGTCTACAAGATGGGATAAGGCGCTATATCAAATGCAAGGATTATTATTTTTATTGGATTTAAATGTTAAAGGACATTTTTATTTTGTTCCAGTTATTTGTCCAAACCCACCAGGGGTTCACTTGAAGAACCACACTCACATATCCTTCCTTACGGGCAATGATACCAGCCTGCACACGTTTCAGGAGTGGTGGAACAAGACCAACACTGTCCCCCTTTATCTGATCGTCCCTTTGTTGTCTCTCCTCAACTTCAAGTCTGCTTCCTTCTTTGCACGGTTCAACAACCTAGGTGAGCTTAAATTAATCTGAGAAAAAGAAAATAAACAAGCGAACCAATGCGAGAAACACCAAAGTAATGTGAAATCCAGATAGATTGAAAACGTGATCTAGCTGATCAGAACTCCACAGCATGAATCCTTAATCAATTCTTCTAGGAGGAGGTAAGTAGGGTCTCCTTGGAGCTTAGCTGCCTCCACCATGATGTGCTTGGCAATAAAATGTTAGAATTAATTAAATCAATGCTTAAGAGTATCAAACCAGACGAGTTCCACATATGTACACCACATACACATGGAAACTTCCCTACCTGGAAAGGAATGACCATGCCCTGCCTGAAGGTATGCACCCTGCTTACCTAATCCCAGAGAGTATTAGGTGACCCTCGCGTATGCTATTGGGGTATTGCTGGAGTTTAACCAGCTAAAATGAAGCTCATTTGAATCATGCTGATGGAATTCTCCATTTGTTAGACATATGACCGTATTGATCAAGAAAAAAAATCCCTGATCCTTTTCGATTTGAATTGAAATTATAGCATAGGAGTGAATGGTTATAGAGATAGTGTGGGGCAGTGGGATTGAATGACAGCTTGCTCTGAGAGAGTGCTGTCTTATGTACCGAATGGCTGCCTCCTGCGTAATAAACTAATTCTACGAGTAGGCATTTCAGATATTGAACTTATTGGAATGCTAGCTCCTCTAGCTAAACCTAATAACTTTAATTTGGGATTTTTTTGTTGCATAAACTTTGCCTGAGAGATACTTCACTGAAGTCTCATTGCAGACAAGTTTGAGTGGTGATGGTTTTATTTGTATGGTGTTTATTGATTGTATTCTGATTTTACAGGTACTATTTCAGTCATTTACTTGATTGTACTGGTAA
This sequence comes from Callorhinchus milii, assembly GCF_018977255.1. Taxonomy (NCBI): domain Eukaryota; kingdom Metazoa; phylum Chordata; class Chondrichthyes; order Chimaeriformes; family Callorhinchidae; genus Callorhinchus; species Callorhinchus milii. Next base: position 123,526,361 of record NW_024704742.1, read on the forward strand.
CCCTGAAGGCAGTGCGGTCAGGTTTTCACTTGGAATTCCACTGGTTTGAATCTGTGAACAATTTTGTAGCGGGTAAGCTTCACAGCCATTCTATGTTGTATTTTCACATAATTGCTTTATTTGGTGTGGATTAAACTGAACTACAGAGTGTTCGAAGTGCATTCAGAAAATGTAAATTGGATACACAATGATACAAAGCTTTACGGAATCTATTATATTTATCTTAAAATGCAAAATCCGTAGCGCAGAACAACTCAAAAATAAATGTCCTGTATAAACTGCAGAGCATATAATGCATGTGTTCAAACCTACTATATTTAAAATTGTGTTTATCCCACTGAGTTTGAAATGGCACAGACTAGGTCAGTTGTACACTAGCTGTAAATACTGATTGTCTCAAGTCCAATCCTGCGCATACACGGGTTTCTAAGGCTGGCTAGTTTCTGGAGCAGAAAAAGTCCAGTGCAACAGGGTTTGATATTCTTTAAGTTGGCTAGAGGGTCGTTCATTCTACATCTGACTGAGATGAAACTTTCTATTTTCCACCTAACCTAATAGCTAACATTATCAGAGTTATCGACTAACTAGTTGTTAATGTCTCTGGAGTTCTACAATTTGAGATCTTGATATGATGACAAATTGTATCCATATAAAATAGGAGGGGGAATGAGAGGGAAGAAGAAATCTCCCCTTAATTCGATGAGCTAATGCCAAGAATTGCTTATAAACAATTTAATTGGTGATGTGGAGGAATTGTGACCCAGAGGATATAATTAGAGGTTAAAGAAATAAGCTAAAAGTAATGACAAGGTAACTGCTCAACTTATCAGCAAAATGAATGTGGACATGGTTAAAACAAATGGTCTTTAATTTTTCTAAAAAAAATAAGCAAAGCTCACATTCAGCAGCAAGTTGAGGGGTATGAAACTGCATTGAAAAATATGGATTCAATTAAAATAATGGGAATTTAGAATGGACCAAACTGACTCAACAGTGAATTGAGGCGTGAACTCATGGTGGAATGGCTGTTTTTTAACTGCTTGTGTGAAAAGGACTCCTAAATAGTTCAGCTTTATTTGGTGATTCCAACAGCCAATGTTAAGAATTGCTAGTCAACATCCTAGAACTTTTTTTCCTCTTAAATGTCTTACTTGATATACATTTCGTACTCGCGTTTCTGGAGTGTTTTAGCCTTCTTTTTGCTTGTAATAATGGGTTACATTTCCATTGTTATCCTGCTCTCTTTGCCCACAAGGTCATTGTTTACTTGTGAACTTTTACATGCAAGGGCTAGAGGGAAGGAGTTTACAGGATGAAATGAAGTGAATATTATGTAAGTGAACTCGGTAGCTAATTGCACTGGAAATACCAATTTAGGTGAGGAAATAATTACAATTTTTAAAATTGATTTACAAGTTGCACATTAAATGAAGAACAGAGTTCAGAGAACTCTTCTGGTACATGAAATCTCAGTGGCTGCTAGTGATGGAACTAAGAAATTGAGAATCAGAGTAGAATGGCCAAGCATCCTCTGCCATTTTATTAGAACGTGGCAGATCTTTCAATCGTGCTTTTTCTCTGCCAGTAATTGTTTTTTCTTTCCTTTTTTTTTTGCCAGAGTTCAGGTTATCCTTTCCACAGCTCACCGGAGTGCTCACTCTGGCTTTCTTCTTCCACAACTCAGTCATCACACTACTGAAAAACAACCAAGATCAGAAGAATAATGTAAGTTACACCGCTGGTAAGAATGATCTGCTACTTGGGGACTTGTGGTATAATGGTATTGAGATTAGGTCTTCATTTTACTTAGCTCTGCTAGGGTTTAAGCTTATCTAACCAAGTACATTTTAGTTCCTTCCATAATTTACCACCAAGAGGGCAGGGAATCCATTGCTCCTGTTTTGCGTTAGGGTGACCACTCCTTCTGTTGTCCACTCTTTTTCTTTCCATTTCCCTTTTTTTTGTAACATGGTTAACAGCTTTGTAAAGTTGAAAATTCCAAAGACTTGTTAGTTAGAGTGATACAGCATAGAAACAGGGCGTTCAACTCAACTGGTCTCTGCTGGTGTTTTTACTCCACGTGAGTCAGTGGTCCTGTTTGCCCGATTAAAATATAAGAATAATCCTTGTATTTGATATTGCAAGAGTCCAGAGAATTGTTTCATAATCTTGGGTTAAGTGCTCTGACAATGATAGGTTTTCAAAACTACTTTAGGTACTTAAGAATCCATACAAAGTTTTATTTAGTGGAGGAGAAAGGGGAAGTCAAACCCAAGATCAGTAGTGTGAAGTGGTTTTGAAACCTGAAACTCTGCAGGTTATTCAGATCACAATTGTGCTCCTTCATTTGCCTACAAATGCACAGTCACTGCACTTCATAGTAAATCCTGCGAAGTACTTTGAGACATACTTCTGACGTGATCAGGCCTATACCAAATGCAAGGATTATCATTGTCAAATGTGGAAATGTCAAACTCTTCTTACAAGGTTTTGGCTGCAATGTTACAAGATTGCCACAAGGTGGCAGAACATGCACTCTATTCCCTTCTCTCCCATGTACATTCCTACACTGAACTTCGTTTTGCAAAAATCTTTCTGAATAGTCTTCATGGTTCTGTGTTCTAAGCAGTGTCTTTTCATTGCTCGATGGGAAGGGATGTGTTTCTGTGCTGGGGACAGGAAGATGGTGGCAATGCTCTCACGCATTTCATACTGAACTGTGTTGGTTGCCCACCAGGAAGCTCATACGTATTTCCTGGTACCTACTATCCACCTAGTGAGGGCTCAAACCCATATCGAATGATATCGATATCGAATGAACAACTAGTGACTATCCTCCTGGGGGAGGTAAGTGGGGCCTCTTTGGAGCTGATATGGCTCCAAGTTGACATGTTTGGCAATGGAATGTCACACCGAGCCAACCCTTTGAAACAGTCTTGGATAATAATAAAAATCCTTGAATTTGATAGAGCGGCTTATGCTATCTCAAAGCGCGTCACAGATTATACTGTAAAGTGAATTGACTGTATATTTTGTGGGTGAAACAGTTGTCTAGTTTCTGAACCAGGTGGGTCCATAGTATTCCAAGGACTGCTGATGGTAGCACGACCAGCCTGGCTCATCGGCAGGACTTGGAAAGGGAGACCAGTCACTGCGGGCATTGCTTTTATTATTGACTTTAATAGCAATCTGTTCTTCATAACTGCACCAAAAATGCAAAACTTTAAATTGATATAATGCAATAAAAACAATCATTGTTCATTGTGCATGTTCTTGAGTGAGGGGGTAGCGGGGAACTAGCTGTTACCGGATATTGATGTGGAAAGAACGCCAGCATTTCCTAGTCCAGGAACACTGAAACCATTGTGTACTTTCCCTCTTCCTTGTGTTGAATCTGCTGTCTCAGCAGACTGAATTGAGCGAGCGTCTTCTTGTTGGACACCTTCGCAGCACAACTGATTTTTAACTCCAGGCTTCCTGAGCAATTGGGGAACGGATAAAAGATCATAATAAATGTCATTAAATTAACACTTGAACTTAACTGCAAGATTGTTTTTTTGACTAGGTGCTCTACCTCATCTGGATTTAATTCACTGATAAATATGTATTAATAAGATACCATGACCTTGAAGGATTTTTTTATGATACATTGTCTGAGTAATTCTTCATAAGGGAAAAAGCCAACTTTTAACCAATTTGATTCCCCCGGTTGCAGCTCTAATTGACGAGTGGGTCTTTGATCAAAGGTTTTCATGAACTGCAAGGAAACTGAATAGGAAACTGCTCTCATTTTGTGTAATTCTTGGCCAACTAGACTTCATAAGAGAGAGCTGGGAAAACTCAGCAGGTCAGGCAGCGTCTATGGAGAAAGGAAAGTGAGTCAACGTTTCGGGTCCACGACCCTTCGTCAGAACTTCGTCAGCAACAACAATAACTTGGATTTGTACAGCACCCTCCACGCCGGACGGCGTCTCAGAGCGCTTTACAGTAATGGATCCTGGGATCGGGGTGGGGGTCTGGAAAGGTGACCAAAGGCGCGGTCGAAAAGAAAAGTCTTCAGCAGAAACCTGAAAATGGGAAGGGAGGGAGTGAGACGAAGGGAGTGAGAAAGGAAGTTCCAGAGCCTCGGGGCATAGTGGCTGAAGGCGTTTGGTGCGGGTGAGAATGCGGGCGGCAGAGTTTTGAATGATTTGGATTTTATGGATGGTAGTGGATGGGAGACCGGCGAGGAGGGTGTTAGAGTAGTCCAGCCGAGAGGTGACAAAGGCATGGACCAGGGTTTTAGCGGCTTTTGGGAAGAGGTATTGTCAGAATTCATGTAGACTTCATAAGTCTTCCCTTTCAGCTGTGGTTAACATCTGTCACAGATCTTAGGATCTGACTGTGAAAGGTGGTTTTGTAATGTTACTGATGATTATAATGTATAACACTGTCCTGCAAAGCCCTCTTCTGGAGGATGAGCTTGGTTGGGGTGAGAGCCAGGGTTATATGAATAATTGCGTTGGGTCTCTATCAGAGGGTTCCCAGCACCTATGAAGGCAGCCGAATAGTAGGAAAAGAGTGAAAACAGTAGGTTGGGTAGGGGAGAGAAACACTTCTGTGTTCAGAGGATTTGAAGAGACGTTCAGACAGAATCCATGTAGGTTTCAAATTGTGCAATTAGAGTCAGCTTCCTGGCATGAATATTGTGATTTTTTTTAAAAAGAAAACACACTAGTTGCTCAAGGCCCTACAATAAATTATCTTGGTATACAAAAAAATGTGGTCACTCAATCCACGACTGCACGAGGCTGCTGTGCACCAACGGCTGCCGTGTTTCGTCAACAAAATACACAGTCAGTCCACTTTACAATATATTCTGTGAAGCGCTTTGAAAGATCTCAATGACATGATAAGGCACTGTATCAAATGCAAAACAAAAATTATTATATTGTCCATTTAATAAACCACCAAAACATTTTTATTTCAGGTCCGGGACCTCTCCATTGCTTACCTCCTAGTGGCGGTCACTTATCTGTATGTGGGAATAATGGTATTTGCAGCATTTCCCTCACCAGAACTTTCCAAAGAATGTATTGAGCCAGTAAGTAAACCTGAACTATCTTCATTAAATGCTTTTTTGGTTGCCATATTCTCTATGGAAAGGGATTGCGCAGGGAAGTACTCCGTGACGCTATCTGCGTAAAGGGCGCTATATAAATGCACGTTGTTGTTCATGGGTTTATAGAATCAAATTGCTGAGACTTGGACTTAACTTAAAACCACTATGGACCATGACTTCAGTATAAATGTTATGCTGAAGTGCGACTGCTTTTGAAGTGGTTCATGGCACTTAATGATGTCAATTTTCAATTTTAACTACACGCTCAAAGTCTCCATGCAGAAGTTGGGAAGAGAATGCTGGCAGTATGTGTAAAGATTTGTCAGCCCTAATCCTCTCTGTGGTTTGTAATTCATTGAGTGATGTCTTAATTTATACCCACACCAACAATCTCATCAGAGATGAACTTTTGCAAATTGATATTATGCGGCAGTTTCTTTGGAGGTGTCCATGTGGTCCTGAGGTTCTTTTTACACTGCAGGGAGCCATTTACACTGCTATAACAAATGTAACCACCCATTGTGGTAAGCACTTGGGAAGGGCAGGACGTGGCTTTCCCCCAAGGGGGAATTTGCTGTTAACTGAGTTCACTGGCACGCCCCACTCTGTGGAATTTCAGCTCCCTCTTTCCGTCACTTTCTCCCCATTTTCAAAACCAGTCTTCAAGCCTTTCTTTTCCGGGTGAGCTTTCTGACCCCTTTCTCTCCCCAACCCTAGCTCAGGCTCCAAGTTGATTCTGAAATGCCTTGAGACTTCTTCCCAATGCGAATGTTTTGATATAAGCCTATTGCTAGGCAGAAGTTGTCGGCTTTCAGATTTAATTGACTTTGCAGTTAATTTTGTGAGGCGCTTTGAAACATCTCAATGATGTGAAAAGAGAGACCAAATCCAAATGTAAGAATTTTTAAACGTGCTTTGCTGGCTAGTGTCTTCTTCAATGGAGGGATGAAGTGCCACCAGAGGGAAATGGCGGTAACTTCATTGCCTCTTCAGGCAGTGCTATAAACTAAATGGGACATAGCACGTTCAGCACAAGGTGGTCTTTTCCCTTGATTCTGATGGGTTGATGTCCATTTCTCTACGTTCTCCCTTTCCAGTAGCTTGATTGAAACTATTTACGTAGAATCATTGCATGTTATGATTCAGAAATTAGCCCAACAAGTCTATACTGAATTTTTTTTCTTTATACGAGCCACCCCACTCTCCTGGTTGTTCTCCTTTAATATTTATCATTGTAATTTTTCTCTTGCTAGAATAGAATACAACTTGCATTTATATAGCGCCTTTTTAGCTCAAGAGAACATCTCAAATCACTTCACGTTGTAACTGAGAATCTCAGTAATAATATTAATAATCCTTGCATTTAATTTAGCGCCTTATTACATCGATGAGATATCTCAAAACGCTTCACAGAATTTACTGTAAAGTGAATTGACTATTTTGTGGGTGAAACAACTCTCACTTCGTCATATTTTCCCTCCCCACTCTAATGCAAGTATTATTATTATTACAACTCTCACGACTCAAGTAGTGCAGTTAAAGAAGCAAGTCTAATGTTTTTTTCCTGCCTACCTATTCTTAGGAGATCAATTGTTTAAAAAATATTCTAAATATACGGCAAATATAATAAGTTTTTGGCAGCCCACAACTGAGGCACTTGCTGCAAGGAAAAGTGTAACTGGTGCCTTGGCATGTACATAGTCATTGTAGCCACACACCTGAAGTGGAAAATTGGCCGTCAACCAGCTTGAAGCTGATCTGTTTTCATTGTATATTTTTAGAGTTTCTTTTATATTAACTTTTTTGGCATGTCATGATATAATTACATTCAGTAATTGAAAACCTTGTGCTGTTTTACTATAGTGTCGCTTCAGGTTTTTCTGTTTTATTTCTGTAACGGTTTGTTTTCTTTTCTCACAGAATTTTCTGGACAACTTGCCCAGCAATGATGTCATGGCATTTATTGCCAGAGTCTTCCTGTTGTTTCAGATGACAACTGTTTACCCGCTTCTGGGCTACCTGGTTCGAGTTCAGCTGTTGGTACAGTTGTTTGGAAAAGTATATCCCAGGTGTGAATTGAATTGGTTGCTTTTTTCTTTTTGCCAATTTATCCTATCCCAACTTTGTTTATATGTCTACGGCCACTTCCGATTCCTGTTTGTTTAGGATGGTCTCTCAAAGTTGCCATTTGCTTTTTGTCTAGTTCTGCAATGTTTTATCCGTTTTCTTCGCCAAATTGCTCCACTTTTATGGAACAATGAAGCAAAGTAACAGTCTGCAGTAAAATGCAAGTTCTTGCTGTGAACTCGTTTTATCCAACATGTACGTTTGTACTTGTGAAATGGTTATTTCTGTTCGACCCTGAGCTGTCCTTTCTTCCTCATATCCGCGCCACAACTGGCACCGCCTTCCATCACCTCCGAAACATCGCCAGACTACGGCACTACCTCACCCCTCACGTTGCTGAAACTCTGGTCCACGTCTTTATCACCTCAAGGCTGGACTATGGGAACTCTCTCCTCGCCGGCCTTCCCGCACCTCCCTCCACAAGCTGCAGGTCATTCAGAACTCTGCAGCTCGTGTACTGTCCCGCACCAGGCTTCGCAACCACATCACTCCCACCCTCGCTCGCCTCCACTGGCTTGCCATCCCCCAGAGGATTGAATTCAAGATCCTCATCCTCACCTACAAGGCCATTCACGGCCTTGCTCCCTCCTACCTCTCCAACCTACTATCCCCCTACTTACCTGCCCATACCCTCCGTTCCTCTGGCTCCGGTCTGCTCCACATCCCCCGCCCTAACCGCCCTACCATCGGTTGGCCGGGCCTTCAGCATCTCAGTCCCTAGGCTCTGGAACTCTATCCCCCAGTGCCTTCGCCGCTTCCTCCCTTTCATCCTTCAAGGCCGATCTCAAGACCTTTCTCTTTGACCGTGCCTTCAGCTCCCCTCTCGACTCTCTGCCCCCTCCCTTCCCTCCCTCCACCCTGACCATTTCCCCCTGCTCGGGTCCTGACCCAACTGTACAGTGCCTTGGGACGTCCTCCCGACGTGAAAGGCGCTCTATAAATGGAATCTTGTTGTTGTTGTTAATTGTGACAATCATTGAAATTCAAGTGCATTTTTGTTTGGTCCTGGATCCTTTTATCATTGTTCCATTACCATATCATTGATCTCAAACCTGGTACATTAGCAATCTTCTGCTTTTTACTCTTGCAATTCACTGACAGGACCACAGATGACTGAAATTTACAGAACAGAAGGCCGTTCAGCCCATTGTGTCTGTGCTGGCTTTTTTAAACAATTCATTCGGTCCTCTTCACCTGCCTTTTCTCTATAACCCTGTAAATTACTCCCTTTATAATATCTGGCTGGTTTCCTCTTGAAGGCTAAAGAGTTCTGTCTTGACCACTACACTTAGCAGAGCATTTCACATCCTAACAACTCTTAAACAAATAAAAACAACCTCCTAATCTCCAATTTTGCTACTTATTTTGAATTGATGCCCCCCTGGTCATTGTCTCACTGACCAGTGGAGATTTCATAATTTTAAAGATCTTCCCTCTTGAGTCAGATATCTAGGGTTTTCCTGTTACACTTACATTTTAGCAGCCAAACATTAATGTTGTACAAGCATCTGTTCACAGACTGTTGTAAACACTCTCCTCTCGTTCAGAAGAATTATAGGGATTAGCCTCACGTTTGGACGGGAGCTCATGGTGGGTGGAGGGGGAATTGTGGACTTTGTTGCAATTGATGTTCGTGTCTCTCAAATTAACTTCCAGATGGGAATATTCCTGCTGGTTTTCATCAAGAGAGTAACAATTGGGTGCTACCTTCTCTGTGTGAGGAGAATGGCTTCTCTATGCTTAATGTAGTTGCTCAACTTGGTTGGGTTTAAGTGCTTGAGTTTAAGTAGGTTCAACTACTTGGGTTTAAGTAGCACTAATTTGTCTGCTTCACAGTATGCCATCAGGATATGCATTGTGTGGGATTGGTTATTCCAGAATAACTGAGATTGGGTTTCGTCTAATTACTGTTTTAGTAAACGGACAACTCCAATGAAGCTCCAAGGACCAGTTAAGGTCAAATTTATTACTTTCGCCACCGCAATAGCACCTTCATCACCCTGTCCAATTCTCTTTACAGTTTTCTGCACGTCTTCATCCTAAACCTTCTGATTATATGTACTGGAGTCCTTGTTGCAAGGTTTTATCCCAATATCGGTGGCCTTATAAGGTATTTATGGATCCATTTAATATTTTAATCAAACTATTTTTTGAGCTGTTATGCAAGACTGTTCAATTGTCATTTCAAAGTGATCTGGAGAGCTCTTTAAGATGATTTTAAATGTGTTTGTTCCCAATGGGATTCTTGAAATTGTGATGATTTGCCTTTGGAGGACAGTTTAGCTGAGGATCCTTTCACTAAATCTCCTGGCATTTTATACTATAATGGGCAGGATTATCGCAACTCTAAATTGAAACTGATTTCTCAAAGCTCATATGCTTAACGTTGGGGTGTTGTGTCTCCAGGATATGAAAAATATTAGTTACAGTAGGAAAATCTGGGGTAACTGCTGTAGTCTGTAATGTGTTTGACTGCAATAATGCCTGATTTGAAAAATTGAATTGAAGTTGTTTTGGTATAGAATTGTCTTTACTATATGCCCCGAGAATCTGGAACTCTGCCTCAGTCTCTCGCCCTCGTCCCTTCCTTGTCTGTCTTCAGATCACGCCTGAAGATCTTGCTCTTCAATCTTGTTTAAGGTCATCGTTCCTCTCTTGCTGACAAGCTCTGCCACTGTTAAGCCTCCCAGTCTCTGTCGTGTGTGAAGGGTGCTATATGATTGTTTGTTGTCGCGTGCAATTCCTACTATCTCTGACTTAGTTACTCGACGAGATTGTATTTTGAATCCGAGATATTATGACTTCAGCTTGTGTTCCCCATTCAGAATTTCAAGATGTGTAATTTTTTGAGGTGGAATGATTGGGGCTGATGCAGTTGGTATTGTTCCAATAATGTGTCCCCCAATCTCCACGTATCAATATTTTTTAAAGACAAATTCCTGTCTCATAACGACAACAGCACATTACATTTGTACAGTATCTTTCACATCGGGAGGACGTCCCAGGGTGCTGATGGCAAACTCAGAGCCTTTACTATTACTCCTCTGTACTCTGCATTTAGGTATGCAAGCAGAAATTCTGTGTTTTTATTTAAATGTTTTTATCTTTTGTGTTTTCTTCCAACACAGATATTCGGGAGCAACCTGTGGCCTTGCCTTTGTATTCGTTTACCCTTCCCTTGTTCACATGATATCACTCAAACGCCAAAGACAGCTGAAGTGGTCGTCAATTGCTTTCCATAGTCTCATCATGGTATTGGGTTTGGCTAATTTCATCACACAGTTCTTTATGTGAGACCAGACTAAAGATAAGTCTGCAATTGTATTGACTGGACAATAATAAACTATTTAAAATTTGTACTTTAACCGGATTACAGATGAGTTCAAGTAAACAATTGAACTGCATTGTTACTGCAACCACCTGAAACTCAAATGAGGTACTCACTTTTTTTTAATCAAGACTTGTGGTGATTCTCAAATTTTATAGATGCTTTAATCTGAAATTCTCCTAACTGTGAAATGCAATATTGTGACAACTAATTTTATTTGCACTAATTACTGTAATTGCTGAAATTGTCTAACTTAGTCAAGGGTGGGTCACGGGTCATCCTTTAAATCCATTTGTTTTATTAAACGAGACAAAATAATCAATTAATACCCAACAAAAAAGCTAGTATGTTGCATTGTGTATGCTTGTTGTGTTCAATGGAAAATGGATACCAATGTTTTGTTTGCAAGCTTTTTTTTAAATGTACGTACACTTAAAACCCATACGTGGCACATGCTGATTGGATGGGGGTGGGTGGGGCTGAGAAAAAGGGAAGGGAGGTAAAAAGCATTTGATCTGCTGAAGCAGTTATTGATTTGGTTCTGTGTATAGGAGTTGAACTGCATAGTACAGGGTGGAATGCACTTTATGATCTGCTTGGCTGGAATGACTTGTGACAACATGTTAGTGCACTGTTTTAAATTAGCCTTGTGATTGTATGGCCCTACGTAGGATTAAAAGGATGCCAGCAATACCTGTCTTCAATATGTTACCCAAGTCTCCTTTTTCACCTTCTGGCCTGAATGTGTCAGCATAACTGATTCTGGAAACTGGTGAGGAAGTATTTTGCTTTTCAGTAAGTGGTAGAACATGGTATCAGTTTCAAGGTGGTGCTTGCAAGGCAGTTTTAAAGATTACAATATAAGCAAATCTCAAGAGAAATGTATTCTTACATTGTGCTTCAACTGAACTTTCTCCATATTTGGAAAGTTTTTGATAGGCATTAAACAGTAAGCATGCAGGTTTCATTAATGACAATATGTATTTTAAAGGAGATTCTATTTATTGTCGTACTATGTAAACTTGATAAAGAATGAGTCGCAAGATTTGGAACAAACTAGGTAAAGTGTCATGTTGGCCCTTAAAATGTTTACACTGAACTTCTGCATAAATAGATGTACCATTCCTCATTTGGCAGTTTTGTACTTTTAAGTGGTACACCAAATCAGGAGGAACACAGAAACAGGAGGAGGCCATTCAGCACTTTGAGCCTGTTCCGCCATTAAATAGATCGTGGCTGATCTGTACCTCAGCTAATCCTTTCAATTCCAATTTTGCGCTTTCTCCCCATATCCCTTTATACCCTGACCTACCAAAAATCTGTCAACCTCACTCTTGAAGGTGTGGATGGATCCAGTGTCCACGGTCTTTTGGGGGAGAGAATTCCAGATTTCTATCACCCTTTGAGTGAAAAAATGCTTCCTGATTTAACTCTTAAATGGCCTGGTTCTAATTTTAAGACTATTCCCCCTTGTTTTGGATTCCCCCACCAGAGGAAATAGCTTTTCTATATCCCCCTATCAAGTCCCCGTATCTTAAATACCTCAATCAAATCACCGCTCCACCTTCTATTGTCAAGGAAATACAATCCAAGTTTACGCAGCCTTTCCTCATAACTTAACCCTGTTAGGCCTGGTAACTTTCTATTGAACCTGCCCTGCATCCCCTCCAGGGCCAATATATCTTTCCTGAGGTGTGGTGCCCAAACCTGAACGCAGTCTCCAGATAGGGTCTAACTAACGCTCTACACAACTGAAGCATCATTTCTTCCCCTTTGTATTCCAGGCCTCTCAAGATATAGGTCAACATTCTATTTGCCTTTTTGATTACTTTTTGCACCCGGGAACAAGTTTTTAGTGATTTGTGGTTATGGAAACCCACATCTCTTTGCCCCTCCAAAGTTCTTAATTTCTCTCCATTAAGAAAATATTCTGCTTTTTTTTGGTCCATAGTGAATGATCTCACCCTTCCCTACATTGAACTCGATCTGCCTCAGCTGTGCCCACTCACTTAATCTGTCTAAGCCATTTGTAACTTCTTACTCCCATTTACACAACTTACTGAGCCTGCTAGCTTAATGCAAACTTGGATATAAAACTTGACATTCCTTCACCAAAGTCATTTATTTACATATATATCCCAGTACAGACCGCTGGGGGACACCACTTGTCACGTCCCGCCAATCAGAGAACGTTCCCTTTGTCCCTATTTTATTTCCTGCCTCCCAACCAATTACCGAACCATGTCACAAGGTTACCTCTGACTCCATGCGCTTCCATTTTCACTAAAATTCTTTCGTGTGGAACCTTATCAAACGCCTTCTGAAAGTCCATATAAACGACATCCAAAGGCACTCCCTTATCTACCATTTTGGTAACCTCAAAAAATTCAACTAGAGTAGTCAGACACAACCTACCCTTTACAAACCCATGCTGACTTTCTTTGACGAGCTCATACCTGTTCAAATGTTCAGTCACTCTGTCCCTGATGATGAATTCCAGTATTTTCCCTACAACTGGCGTTAAGCTGATAGGTCTGTAGTTTCCTGGTTTCTCCCTCCCTTCTTAAAAAAAAGGTGACATTCGCAATTTCCCAATATAAGGGTACAATTCCCGAATCTAGTGAGCTTTGAAAATTATGATGAATGCATCTGTAATTTTCTCTCGTATTTCCTTTAACACCCAGGGGTGGAAACTATCAGGTCCTGGAGATTTGTCTATCTTAAGTCTCATTATTTTCTCCATTACCATTTTTTTATTTATATTCACTTTATTAAGCATTTCCTGTTCAGGTGCAGCCATCCCAACAGTACAAACTCATTCCTGTCCCAGCACTGGTGCTGGTGTCCCATGAAATGGAACCCCTCCCTCACACACCACTGTTTCAGCCACATATTCACTTCCCTGATCTGTTTATCTCTAGGCCAATTTGCACGTGGCTTGGGTAGTAATCCAGAGATTACCACCTTCGAGGTCCTGTTTTTTAATTTAACCCCTTGCTCTTGATACTCCCTTAGCAGGGCCTCCTTGCTCTTTCCTATGTCGTTAGTTTCTGCATGGATAACGGCAACTGGTTCTTTCCCCTCCCTTTCCAAGTTCCTTCCCAGCTGCTTTGAAGTATCCCTTACCCTGGCACCGGGAAGACAACACATCCGCCTGGACTCGTGATCACGATACCCTCGATCCCCTTAATTACTTCATCCTCTATAACTACAATGTTTCTATCCTGCTCCTTCCCCGCTTGCACTGCCTTCTGCTCTATGGTGCTTTGGTTTGCATTCAGGCCTCCTTCCCCTCATCCAATGCAGCAAGTACATTGTACCTGTTGGACAGGACCAGTGCCTCCTTCTCTGGCTCGACTAAGTAAATACTACCCTGCTGGCTATCAATCTCACACTCCTCTTCCTGAACCTCTCTATGTGGTGTGGCTATGTTTTGAAGTAAACTATCCAAATATTCTTCCTCCTCCCTTATGTGTCTGAGTGTCTCTAACATGACTCCAGATCAAAAACCCTGAGCAGGAGTGACTCAAGACACGTACACTTCTCAAGGATGTGACCAGACTTACTATCCACAAATTCCCACATACTGCAGCTTTGACACATTAACTGTGTTGCCATTACCCCTTTATAGTGTCTACTCCACTTAACATTTAGGATTATTTATACAAATATATAGTTACATTTACGAGGTTTTCCCTTTGCCTTTGATTTGTTTTTAGTTATTTTTCTCCTTAACATATTTTACCGTTAACAATTTCAGAGTAAATAGGTAAACAATTTTTTATATTCAATTTTGCAGCTTTTGTCTCTTGCTCACACTCCTTAATACTTAACACATACTTCCTCAGCAATGTTACCATTGGTCTAGTCGCCCCCACACCTGGCTTCATTCTCCGATCTCCCGAAGGCCCCAAAAAGGCTCCTGTACGGAGCTTTACCTGGTGGAAGTTTTACCTGGTGCTCAGAAACCTTGACTTTGTAGTAGTAGAAAATTTTAAAATGGCAATTCATTATCTGTCAAAGAAGCAGCAGATCTGCAACTTATTGTGCTGTATAAGGAATGGGGTTTAGAAAACCTTCTGCATTGTAGGTGAAAGAAGAGTATCTGAGGGACTCCAAATAGCCATTGCAAAGGGGACAAAAAAAAAACTTGACCAGAGACCAGCTTGTGTGTGGCTACATTTGGAAGAGAAGTTTTCTCTTGACTTTTATTGATGAGGGTTGGGGATGGTGGGGGAGGAGTTTGTTGGATTCGCGTGAATGGAGAAATTACTTTCCTGGTTGTTGTTTGCTCAAATAAGCTGGATCCCAGGCCATTTAATGGTTAACTATAATTCAGAATGTTTTCATTGTAGCATTACCCCCACTCCCAGGAGCCGCTGCCTGGACTGAGATATGCTGAAACTCTGCCCAGACTCTCGACTTTTCCAGTCAGCATAATTTAGAGTGCTATAATTATCCATTAAAGACTCGTTGATCCCGATCGACTTCTTGTGGCGTCAAGAAATGGCCCATCAAACACCTGCCCTAGTCCAGGCAAGTCTATGCCAATTCAGTAGGTACCCATGGCCTGGCCATGAATGAAGAGTTTTTATTTGGTTGGTCGACCCTAAAAAGTTGGATACCACTGCACTAAGACAATGGAGCAGTGGCCTGATGCGTTTTTCAACTCAAATACTGTGTATTTCAACCATATTTTGCACAAGTTTCCTCTCCTTCATCCATCCGTCTGCTTTTTTTCAATTTATATTTGGCTTTCCTTCTGCTCCAGTATTCTAAAGTGATTTATTCATTCTAACCATTCATATAACATTCATTCGAATGTTATAAATGTACTTGGGTTATTTAATAAATATTACATGTTCATTGATGAAGCTTGATGGTCTGACTTAAAAACAAATCTCCTTTTTTCTGTTTTTAAAGATGCATCCTGATGTCTACACTTGCAACACTCGATTACCTCAAAGTATTAAATGTATAGTTTGACTGAAAACGTTAATCTTGACTCTTTATTTTCTAACCGAGTAGAAAGTACCTACCCTCCCTGCTCGGTGTCTGGCAATTTCTGTGAAGCGCTTTGAGACCTTGACCAAGAATTATCAATAGTTAAAGAAAACCACCATCACTGAGTGAAATTAAAGGAACAGTGAAACCAAACCCCTAAATCAGTGAGATTTGCACGTTGATGTGCAATATACCAATATCATCTTATTTTGTTGGGAGATGCTCAAAAATTGGCAAAACTCCAAAATATGGAGTCCTACAGCTCAGTGGTTAGAACACTCGCCCCGCAAGCAAGAAACCTGGGTTCAATTCCCGGCAGGACAAAATCTTGGGCAAGTTTCCTTATAATAATCCCTCAAGAGAAAAAATAATAAATTAGTCACTTCAATCCATGACTGTTTGTGGGACACTGCTGTGTGCAATTGGCTGCTGCTTTTTGCCTGCAAATATAATCAAATCACTTTACAGTATATTCTGTGAGGCGCTTTGAGACGTCTAGAAGACATGAAAAGTGCATTTCCAAACTGCACAACATTTAATGATTGAGGTGAGTTTGGAATTTGCTTTGGGGATCTTGTTCCTGGATTGCAGATAGCATGTTGTGTTCAATTATTTTACACCACTGAAACTTTCAGTAAGCTTTGTATTCTGCTTCTGGGATATCAAAAACTAGTTTGACTGCATTTACTGGCATTTCAGAAGAACTGTTACTTTTCTACCACTGCAAAAACTAATTTTGCATTTCTACTTATGTAGTGAGGCATCAACAGTGAGCATTATTCATTCTTTACGTGGATGACACCAAACTCTTTCTCTCTGCCTCCAGCCTCGATTCCAGGACAACTGATATCCTGACAGACTGTCTGTCTGACATCATGTCCGGGATGAGAGCCAACTTTCCACAGCTGAATGTCAGCAAGTCCGAGGCCCTCCTGATTGGCTCACGCCAGAGCCTCAGCATCTCAGGCACCGGCAACATCAACATCCACGGTTGCACACTCCACCTCACCAAACCAGTCAGGAACCTGGGCATCTTGTTCGACCCTCAACTGTCCTTTCTCCCCATATCCGTGCCATGACCCGCTCTGATTTCCCCCACCTCCGCAACATTGCCCGACTCCACCACTGCCTCACCCCTCAGGCCGCTGAAACCCTCATACACACATTTGTCACTTCAAGGCTCGACTACGGAAACTCCCTCCTTGTCGGCCTCCCCAACTCTTCCCTCCACAAGCTGCAGATCATCCAGAACTCTGCAGCTCGTGTCCTCTCCCGCACCAGACTCCGTGACCCCATCATCCCCACCCTCACCCGGCTCCACTGGCTCCCCATCCCCCAGAGGATAGAATCCAAAATCATCTCCTCACTTTCAAGGTTTTCCATGGCCTCACCCTTCCTACATCTCTGATCTGCTGAATCCCTATCAGCCTGTCCTCTCCCTCCGCTCAGCAGGCTCCAGCCTGCTCCAGGTCTCCCGCCCAACCTGCCCTATCTCAGCAGCCGGGCTTTCAGCCTCTCTGCCCCCACTCTTTGGAACTCCATCCACAATCCCTTCTCCTTGCTCCCTCTCTTGCCTCCTTCAAGGCACGACTCAAGACCTTCCTTTTTGACCGTGCCTTCAGCCGCCATCCTACCCCCTCCGCCCTCCCTCAGCTCAACCCTGCGCCGCCCACGCTCGGGTCCTAATTCCTGACTGTTCAGCGCCTTGGGACGTCCTCCCGACGTGAAAGGTACTTTACAAATGCAATTTTGTTATTGTTTTTTAAAAAAAATCCAACAAATGGGCAAGCATGGATGCAGAGTTCTGGGATGTTGCGTATGAGTAATGAGGATGCAATTCACTCCAGGGATTCATGTGATGACAGCCATGAGAGTAAAGTTTTAGTGATTGATGGACATCACCGAACTGCAAGAATAAATTACGGTCTTTATTCTCCCATCTATAATTTACATGTAACTCTATCCTTAAAGCACAAACAGCCTCGACATTTAGTGTTTCAGTTAATTTGAGCAAAATCTTATTGTGATGTCAGTTCGGAGCATTCTTACAAAATAACAAAATCGTTTCAATGTTCCAAAAGCCGTTGAAATGTGATTAATCATCCACTTGGCAGTGAAATAAGCTGTTGCCATTCGGTGACATTTATCTATCTACGGAAAATAAATAACTGAGATTTACAACTAGACCACCTGCTATTCCCAGTTCATGGTACGGACACGTTCAAGGCTTTTGACCATGATGCTTGATCCAGTTACTATAAATATATATTATTAACAACAACAAGATTACATTTGTATAGGGCCTTTCACGTCAGGAGGACGTCCCAAGGTGCTGGACAGTGTACAGCATTTCAGGCTGATAGGGGGCAACAGGTCAGAGATGCAGGAGGGGGCAAGGCCATGGAGGGCCTTGAAAGTGAGGACGAGGATTTTTTTTATTATATATACAGTTACTAGAAGGTATGTAATGGCATTTTATGACTGCTTTTTTAAATTCCGTCCCCTATTTCCTTTTCTTTGGGGCCGATCCCTCTGCCCCGCCCGCCCCTTCTCAAAGTAAAATTCTGGTACGTTAGTTTCTCGGTGACTGCCCTAAATTAGGGTGTTACATAAGTACTTTTCATTTTGAGAATTCTGTTTCTGAGACTTAACAAGAATGAGTGAACGAGACAGCCCAGTCCACACCTTTTTCTAGGCCATCTGATCTTTCCATTCTATGTAATGCCTCTTACTATGAACGACGTCTTCAGCTTGAGGGGAAGCAGCAGCAAAAACCCGAAGGAGACATTGAGTGACAGCAAAGCCCTGTACTACAAAACACATCTCCTACAGTGGAGTCCTGCATCTCAATGGTTAGAGCACTCTTCTCGCAAGCGAGAGTTGAATTCCCGGCAGGGAGAAACATTGTGTAAATTTCCTTACTCCACACACCTGTTTACTGAGTAGTAAGTAGGAACCTGTTTTTTAGTTGATTGGCAGATCGCTTCTCTGGGGGTAATAATTCCTTCAAAAAATAATAATAAATTGGTCACTCAATCCTCGACTGTTTGTGGGACACTGCTGTGCGCAGTTGGCTGCCGCGTTTCCCCCACAAAGTATACAGTCAATTCACTTTACAGTTTGTTCCGTGAAGCATTGAGACGTAATAAAATGCTATATCAAATGCAAGGGTTCTTATTACACCCATCAATTGACATATTCACCAAAGAGCCATCTCATTCCCTCGTAAGACCATATGTACAGCAAGTAATGAACATTCTTCCATACTTGTTGTTTTTACATATTACTGTAATAGTATTATACCTTCAGAGACTTGGTGAATGGATCCTGAATGTTAAATGTTTGGCTGACTTGGACCATTTCAATGCAGAAGAAACTTGTGTTTCATTGCAGAAGACAAATAATATTGGATGAAAATGTGCAGGTAGCTTCGAATCAGTTGTTTTACGGAATGCATTGAGGAACCTATCGCATGTTGGGATCCGTTACTGTGAAGCGCTCTGAGATGCCATCCGGCATGAAGGGCACTTTATAAATCCAAGTTGTTGTTGTTGGCCCCTGAGGTGGCTAAATACAAGTGAACATCTGTTATGGCATTTTTGGTTGTGTCAACATCACATGATGAATCTCTATCCTTGTAATCATTCAAAGTAGAAGCTTTCCTCAATGATGAGTGTCTGCAGAATAGCTGAAGGTGAGCTAGTCCTAACAATATAATAATAATATTAATCCTTGCATTTGATATAGTGCTTTTCACGTCTTCTAGACGTCTCACTGAATATACTGTAAAATGAATTGACTGTATATTTGTGGGTGAAATGCGGCAGCCAATTGTACACAGCAGTATCCCACAAACAGTCGTGGATTGAAGTGACCAATTTATTATTGTTTTTTTCTTGAATTATTATCAGGCATGTGGAATAAGGAAACTTGCCCAAGGTTTCGTCCTGCCAGGAATCGAACCCAGGTCTCTCGCTTGAGAGGCAAGTGCTTCAACCACTGAGCTACAGGTATCCATGAATGAATATCATTCACATCTTATAGGTTGCCGCGCTATGTTGCCCTCTTATATATTACCACAAAAATGATATATATCATATATAATGCCACATTATGAGTTCTGTTTAAAGGCAGAGGGTATAACTGACGGGATTTAATGGATCATTTGACTTTTGTCTCCCCCACAGGAATCTTGAGAATATACAATCTCTTCTGTCAAAGGTTCAAGAAACTATTAAGCAGTTGGCTGGTCATGTAGAGCTGGTAAGAGTCTTGATAATCAAAATAATCCTTGCATTTGATATAGCGTCTTATCACGTCCTTGAAACGTCTCAAAGCGTTTCACAGAAATGTTGGGCAAGTTTCCTTACTCCACACGCCTCTGTTTTACTCTGTAGGAATCCAGTTGTTAGTCGATTGGTGAATTGCTATTCTGTGGGTAATAATCCCTTCAAAATAATAATAATTTGGTCACTCAATCCATGACTGTTTGTGGGACACTGCTGTGTGCAATTGACTGCACGCTTCTCCCACAAAATCTACAGTCAATTCAGTTTACAGTATATTCTGTGAAGCACTTTGAGACGTCTCAAAGATGTGATGAGGCACAAGGGAATATTATTATTTGTAGAACATATTTTCAACAAAGCTGATCTAGCATTACATTACAGTATATATTTAATAATAATAATCCTTGCATTTGATATAGTACTTTTCAAGTCTTCTAGACCTCTCAAAGCGCTTCACAGAATATACTGTAAAGTGAATTGACTGTATATTTGTGGGCGAAACACAGGAGCCAATTGCACACAGCAGTGTCCCACAAACAGTCGTGAATTGAAAATGACCAATTTATTATCGTTTTTTTATTTTGGAGGGATTATTAACAACAACAACTTGGATTTATATAGCGCCCTCCACGTGTCTCAGAGCACTTCACAGTAATGGATCCCGAGGCTGAGCCAGGGTGGGTGGGGGGAGGAAGGTGACCAAAGGCACTGTCGAAAAGAAAGGTCTTCAGCAGGGATCTGAAAATAGGAAGAGAGGGGGCGAGGCGAAGGGAGTGAGGAAGGGAATTCCAGAGCCTCGGGGCGTAGTGGCTGAAGGCATGCCACCGAGGGTGGAGCGGAGGAGGCCAGACCCGGAGAAACGAAGGCAACTGTTTTGAGGAGAGAGGAGGTCAGAGAGGTAGGGGGGTGCAGAGGAGTGGAGGAATTTGAACACAAGGGTGAGGATCTTGAAGTCGATGGGCAGCCATTGCAGTCTGGCAAGGACTGGGGTGATCAGGGAGCGGAGTTTGGTGCGGGTGAGAATGCGGGCGGCAGAGTTTTGATGATCTGGGTTTTATGGATGGTAATGGATGGGAGTCCGGCGAGGAGGGCGTTAGAGTAGTCCAGCCGAGAGGTGACAAAGGCATGGACCAGGGTTTCAGAGGCTTTCGGAGAGAGGTATTGTCGGATATGGGCGATGCGTCAGAGGTGGAAGAAGGCGGTGCTGGTGAGGGTCCTGATGTGGGGGAGGAAGGATAATTGAGGGTCGATCCTGACGCCTAGGTTGCGTACGGGTTTGGAGAGTTTTAGGGGGAGGTCGGGTAGGTGGAGGAGGTGAGAGCTGTGAGATTTTAGATGTTGACGAGAGCCAAAGAGTATGGCTTCCGTCTTGTCAATGTTCAGCTGAAGGAAATTTGTGCTCATCCAGCTCCTGAGGTCTGATAGGCAGGCTGACAGAACATCAAGGGATTGGGTGTCGCAAAGAGAGGTGGAAAAATAGAGTTGGGCGTCATCCGCATACATGTGGAAGTGTACCCCATGTCTGTGGATGACATCCCCACGAGGGAGCATGTAGATCAGAAAGAGGAGGGGGCCAAGGATGGATCTTGGGGTACCCCGCAGTTAACCGGGTGAGAGCGGGAGGAGAAGCCGTTTGTGCAGATGTACTGCTGGCGGTTTGTGAGGTAGGACTTGAACCAGACGAGTGAGGTCCCACAGAGGTGGATGACGGAGAAAAGGCAGTGGAGGAGGATGGCGTGATCGACTGTGTCGAACACCGCGAAGAGGTCCAGGAGGACGAGGCAGAGGGAGCCCTGATCACAGATAGAGGATGTCGTCTGTGACTTTCACAGATGCAATCTCTGTACTGTGGGCAGGGCGGAAACTGGATTGGAGGGGTTCGAAGAAGGAGTGGGAGGAGAGGTGTGTGCGAAGTTGATTGGCAACAACATGTTCTAGGACTTTTGTGAGGAAGGGCAAGTTAGAAATGGGGCGGTAGTGGCTGGGGTTTGAGGGATCTAGGGAAGGTTTTTTGAGGAGGGGGATAATGACAGCAGTTTTGAGGGAGGCAGGGACTGATCCGGAGGAGAGGGACTGGTTGATGATGTCAGCCAGTAGTGGGCAGAGGAGGGGGAGCTGGTTGACCAGCAAGTTGGTGGGGAGGCGTTCGAGGCAGCAGGTGGTGGGTTTCATGGAGGTGATGGTGGGTGAGAGGGAGGAGAGAGAGATAGAGAAAAAGGAATGTAGGATGGGGTTGATGGTAGGAGCTGATGATGGGGAGGGGGGCAGAGAGGGGGTGGTGGTGGGTGACAAGAGGCAGGTGGATGAGGCTGCCTGGCCGATGTTGTGAATTTTAGATGAAAAGATTTTAGGGTTGTGTTTAGCCTCCAAGATGATGTTGAAGTAGAAGGCCGTCTTTGCACGTGTCAAAGAACGGCGGTAGCTGTGGAGATGCTCGAGCCACAGTTGGCGGTGGACTGTCAGGTCAGTTTTCCGCCATCTGCACTCGAGTAGCCGGGTTTGGGTTTTTAGGCGGCGGAGATGGTTGTTGTACCAGGGGGATCGGGTGGGTTTGGAGATGGTCCTGGATTTCAGGGGGACGAGGGAGGTGAAGGTGGAGGAGAGGCGATCATAAACGGCTGGACGGCTGTTTCAGGATATCCATGGGTGGAAGGCCAGAGGGATAGGATGTTTGATGATGTTAGGGCCTTTTTGAGGGTCTCGGGGGTAGCCTTTTCCAAAGCGGTAGAGGATGGTTGAGGGCTTGGTGGAGGAGAGAGGGATGTGAGATGAGAAGGAGATAAGGAAGTGGTCCGAGATAGCCTTGTCCACAATGCTGAGGTCAAGGCTGTGGGTGATAACGAGGCCACGGGGATGACCACGGTTGTGGGTAGGTGAGGTTTAGGGAGGAGAGGAGGGCAGTGAAGTCAGCAGAAGTAGTGCAAGGGGAGTTTAGGTGGAGGTTGAAATCTCATTATGGCCCATTATGTGTAGGCGCTCGGAGCAGAGGGACAGGGAAGAGAGGAGAGTAGAGATGTCTGTGTGGGAGGAGCCGGGGGGCTTGGGGGGGGGGTAGACAAGGAGGATTTTCAATGGGAGAGAGGGGTGGAAGAGGGTGAGGTGCTCCAAGGAGGGGAAGCAGCCAGAGAAGTAGGGGGTAAGACCAAAGGAGGCTTTGGAAATGAAAGCCACCCTGCCGCCACGTTGGTTTGGATGGGGGGTGTGGTGGAAGGTGTGGTCTGGAGGCTTCTACTAGGGGGACAGGGTCATTGGGGGAGAGCCAGGTTTCGGTGAGCCCAAGAATGTCAAGGTGCTCGTCCAGGATGAGGTTGTGGATGGTGAGGTCTTTATTTAAGAGGAAATGGACATTTTGGAGGGAAATGCGGATGGGTTTGCTGGAGGGCGGGAGGGAGGGGAGAGTGGTGCGGAGAGGATTTTGGGTTGTACAGGAGAGATGATTGTGGAGAGTGGTGTGAGTGGAGAGTTTGGGAGGGTACGTATGAGGGGGAAGTTGGGTTTACCTTAAGGAGGCAGTTTGAGCGGAGGGAGTGAGTGATGGGACATGTGGGGTTTCTGCTCTGGGACAGCCAGTGCCAGGAGCCACGATTGGCCCAGCGGAGGATGCCCAGGCTGGAGCAGAGGGAAGTGGTGACGGGGTCGAGGAGAGAGAGAAGGCGGGGAGGGCGGTGGGAGAGAAGGATAGAGGGGGAGAGCGGATAGAGGGGGGTGGGAGGACAGACATAGAGGGGGGTGGGAGGAGAGATAATTAGAGTGGAGAGGGAGAGGGAGGCTCGGGTCGGGGCAGCAGCCAAAACGCGCACGCAGAGACCGGGAGCGAGCGATCAGCGGGACGGCATCAGCCCTCAGGTTCAGCCTCCCAGGCCATGGCCGGGATGGCAGTGGTAGGGGCCAGGCCGTTGTTGTTGTTGCTGGTTATTTTTAACTGTGACGTCACGCCGACGTCACTTTGTGAATGGCGGCCCCTCCCCTCCCCTCACCTACCTCGCTCTCCTGCCTCCGCTCCCGTCTGAGTGGCTCCTCACCTGGCTGTGCTTTATACACGCAGCTCGGCCTCAGCTCTGCCCCTCGGTCTCCTGCCTCCGCTCCCGTATTATTAGGCGTGTGGAGTAAGGAAACTTGCCCAAGGTTTCGCCCTGCCTGGAATTGAACCCAGGTGTCTCGCTTGCAAGGCGAGTGCTCTCACCACTGAGCTGTAGGACTCCACATTTGTGTAGCTTTGCACTACTGGCTGGCTAGCGGGAGGAGCTATGGGAGCCGAGGAGGGGAAAGATGAACCAATGTACGGTCACAGAGTTGAGTCTTCAGGTGGGCTTTGAAAGTGGAGAGGGAAGCTGTGAGTCAGAGAGTCTCTGGGAAGGAATTCCAGAGAGCAGGACAGATTAGCTTAAAAACTCCCCTGCTGACAGTGGGTCAGACAGGGCAAGGGAAGCAAACATTAAAAACATACTAAAAATCCTCAGCAGGTCAATCAGCATCTCAGAATAAGAAGTTTAACTTCCAAGGCACACCTTTCATTAGAATGCAGCTGTAATTACTTTTGTTTATGGTGAGAACTCTGTGCTCCAACTCGTAGCTGAAGCATCAATCATTCACGTGGGTGGAGCAAGAATAAGCTTGTTTTGTTTTGCTGGAGACCATGATTGGGGCTGCCCAGCTCTTAACTGATACCAAGTCATAAAATGCGTAGGAAAGTGAATGAAATTAAGTTTGAATGTGTCTGTTGTTCATTACAGAATCATAGAATTATACAGCACAGAAGGAAGCCATTCGGCCCATCGAGGTTTGTGCCAGCACTTTGAAAAGAGCTATCCAAATCGATCCCACTCCCCCGCGCTCTCCCCATAGCCCTGCAAACTTGTCCTCAAATAATTATCCACTTTTCTCTTAAAAGTTGTTTTCGAATCGGCTTCCACCATCCTTTCAGGCACCCTTTCAGTTGTTTCATGAAGAGCTTTGCATTGGACACTGCCATGATGGATGCTGCTAACTTCAGTGACGTTACACTTGGGTTCTGCTTAAGTATTTAAGTTAAATAAATGAACTTGCATAAGTAAGAATAGACCAATCTGAAAATCACATTGTTGATGTTGACAATCACAAAGGAACACCCAACCCTAGGAGGTATTCAACTGGCAATCAAATTCAGACATGAAGTATGTGTCCTTGACATCTTAATATTTGTAGATATTAGATCATCTCCAATGTGGACTGCTTGAATTGTTTTCGGTAGATGTAATCTTGATGTTTTCCTTTTTCAGTGGAGGATTGTTGGGACTTTTGTGCGAGTTGAAATCTTTCCATACATTTTTTAAGAGGAATACATTTTGGCATTAAGGAAAGAGGAGAGAGAGTCACAGGCTCGGGGTGGAAGGAATACTGAGCAAGATGGGGATGCGGGCAAGAATGACTGAAGCATAATATTGGCAAAAGGGTGTGGGGTACATCAGACTGAACACAATTGATTATGAAGGCAAGAGTGAATGAGGTTTTGTCAAAGGGTGTGAGGTGCGAGAAAAATAGCTGAAGTGGGTGAAAAAGGGGGCTCAAAAATAGGATCTCGAGGGAAATAGCCAAAGGCACATACTGCAATGTTCCCTGACCTCAGCCTGATCTGCATTTTTTTTCTTTTACAAAGTGGCCACCCTATAGTTGAGGGGAAAAGATTACAGGGTGTGGTAAGATTACCTGCTGAAAATTGCAGCATAGGGTGTGAGTCAAGTCTGGTGTTTTTTTCCCTCCAGTACCTTAAGGCAAATCCTCAATTCTCTCCCTTTTCACCATCTATATGTTCCCCTTTGTTGACATCCTCAGTTGGCACGGTGTCCATTTCCACATGTATGTGGATGACACCCAAATCTATTTCTCTGTCTCCATTTTAATTCTTATCCTTAAGAATGTTTGTGGGACAACGCAATGTGCGATTGGCTGCCACGTTGCGCCTATACAATCAATTCACTTTGCAGTGTGTTCTGCGAAGTGCTTTAAGACATCTCAAAGATGTGATAAGGCACTGTATCAAAAGCAAGTATTATTATTATATTAATTCCAAGATCAATGCTGTTCTGACTAATTGTCAAGCATCAGACATTAGAGTATTCATCTCGCAAGTGAGAGGTTCGATTCCCAAGCAGGGGGAAATCTTAGGCAAGTTTCCTTACTCCACACGCCATCCCGGAGTCCTGTAGCTCAGTGGTTGAGCACTCGCTTTGCAAGAGAGAGACCTGAGTTCAATTCCAGGCAGAGGGCGAAACCTTGGGCAAGTTTCCTTACTCCACACGCCTAATAATAATCCCTCCAAAAACCAAAAAACAATAATAAATTGGTCATTTTCAATCCACGACTGTTTGTGGGACATTGCTGTGCGCAATTGGCTGCCGCGTTCGCCCACAAAATATACAGTCAATTCACTTTACAGTGTCTTCTGTGAAGCGCTTTGGGACGTCCTCCTGACGTGAAAAGCGCTATATCAAATGCAAGGATTATTATTATTATTATTATTATTATCCCTCCTGACGTGCAAGATGCCAGTAGACGTTTCTTGGCCAACATTCACCGAGATGATTGATCATTCACCACATGGGTGACACGTTTGCCCACAAACACTTAAGACAGACACCTCATTCTACAGTAAACCCTGTGAAGGACTTTGCAACGATGTGATCAGGAGCTCTACGATCAAATGCAAGGATTATTATCGTGCAAATCTGACTTGTAATTGTGTGAAAAAAAAATCTCAACTTGCAGAAGGGTTCAGGGGTCCAACGGGGGTGGTGTTGCAGTTCGAGTAGGAACCACCAGGGGCGCTTTTGGAAGCTGACACTCACTGTAACGTGACTCATTGTAACGTGGTAACTGTGGAAGACAGAAGTCATTGGTCCGGACTGGACTGGACTGGAAGCGACCGAGTGTGTGCAATCGAAGGCTTGGAATTGTTTTTTTTGGGGGAGAAAAAAATCCCATTTTCCACATGCACACGTTTCCCCAGAAGCGTCAGTTTACCACCAGCAAAGCTACAGAGGTAAACACGGGGATGGGAACCCGATCAGAGAGAGAGAGGGGGGAAAAAAAAAACCCCAACGTTAATCCCTGGGAAGGAAATCGTTATGGATTAAAGCTGTGCACTTGCACGTTGCACTTCGGTGTTTTAATGGTGCAAACAACGTGCAGCTCAGTTTGTCTCTTAAACCTGATGGGCAATGCGGGGAGGGAGAGGGAGGGCAGGAGGAGGGGGAGGGCAGGAGGAGGGGAGGGAGGGAGGGCAGGAGGAGGGGGAGGAGGTTGTGTGGCTTCCAGCTGTTGCCTGTATTTCGCCTTTGCATCGCACACATCGCTTGTAATACTCTCTTCCCTCTTTATTTCCTGGGTCACATCAACCATCCTCTCTCTCTCTCTCTCCTCTCTCTCTCTGGACGTGTTTTGCTGAGGGGAGGGGGGAGGGCGCTGTGGCAACGTCTTACGTTTTCTTCCTGGGAAATGGGGATAGGCTGAGCAGCTCATCCCTCCCTCCCTCCCCTCCTCTCTGTCTCCCCTCCTCCACCCATCTCTCTCCCCCCCCACCCCATCCCCTCCTCTCTGTCTCCCCTCCTCCACCCATCTCTCTCCCCCCCCCCACCCCATCCCCTCCTCTCTGTCTCCCCTCCTCCACCCATCTCTCTCCCCCCCCACCCCATCCCCTCCTCTCTGTCTCCCCTCCTCCACCCATCTCCCCCCCCCCACCCCATCCCCTCCTCTCTGTCTCCCCTCCTCCACCCATCTCTCTCCCCCCCCCACCCCATCCCCTCCTCTCTGTCTCCCCTCCTCCACCCATCTCTCTCCCCCCCCACCCCATCCCCTCCTCTCTGTCTCCCCTCCTCCACCCATCTCCCCCCCCCCACCCCATCCCCTCCTCTCTGTCTCCCCTCCTCCACCCATCTCCCCCCCCCACCCCATCCCCTCCTCTCTGTCTCCCCTCCTCCACCCATCTCCCCCCCCCCCCCACCCCATCCCCTCCTCTCTGTCTCCCCTCCTCCACCCATCTCTCTCCCCCCCCCACCCCATCCCCTCCTCTCTGCCTCCCTCCCTCCCTCCCTCCCTCCTGCACAGATTTTTTTTAAAAAAAGGGGATGGTGTTAGTTTTGCAACCTTCCTCTGCTTTGCAGTCTCTCTCTCTCTCCTCCCCCCCCCCCCCCCCAAAGGTTGTTTGCAATCAGTGTGGGTGGGTCGGTGCTGAAGAGATCATTGCAGTCAGAGTCTCTCAGTGTGAGTGGAGCTCAGTGAAGTTGGGAAAATCCTCGTTACACTGTGTGAGCAGTGGGTGGAGACAGACAGACACACACACACACACAGAGGGAGAGAGCAAGTCGGCCATTAATATCTTTGCAGATCAGATACATGTGTATATATATTAGAGAGTGAAGAGTCCTTTTAAGTCCTCTCCTCACACACACACACACAGACAGACACACAGACAGACAGACACACACACAGACAGACACACAGACAGACACACACACACAGACAGACACACAGACAGACAGACACACACACAGACAGACAGACAGACACACACACAGACAGACACACACACAGACAGACACACACACACACACACAGACACACACACACAGACAGACAGAGACACACAGAGACAGACACACACACAGACAGACAGACACAGACAGACAGACACACACACCGGGACACAGTGTTGCACAGGGAAGTGATACAAAGTGTAAAGAGCAAACAGTCGGATCCAGTGACCTGAGGAGAGTGGAGTCGTACCTTTACCGCAGTTCCTGCTCTGACAGCACTGACTGACTGACTGACCACCGCACACTCCGGGGGGGAAATCGGCCTTTAATCTCCTGTTGTTGTTGTTGTTGTTGTTGTTGCACAAAATAAAAGGACATCGCCCTCCATTCCCACCTCCTGCTCAGTGACCGGGGGCTCGGCGCGAGGCTCGGGGGGATGTTTGACCGCCGGAGGCTGCCTTTCGTCTGTCTGGATGTCCTGTGCCTGGTCCTGGGTGAGTGCCGCTGACACGGGCTCTTGTGGGTTCGTTTGTACACTGCAGCGCTTTCCATTTCCTTCTGTCAAAGTTCACACACACACACGTGTGTGTGAGGGGGTCTGTGTGTGTGTGTGTCTGTGTGTCTGTGTGTGTGTGTGTGTGTGGGGAGGGGGGGCTGTGTGTGTGGGGGAGGGGGGGGCTGTGTGTGTGGGGGGGGGCTGTGTGTGTGGGGGGGGGGCTGTGTGTGTGGGGGGGGGGGCTGTGTCTGTGTGTGTGTGAGGGTGTGTGTGTGTGTGTCTGTGTGTGTGTGTGTGGGGGGGCTGTGTGTGTGTGAGGGTCTGTGTGTGAGGGTCTGTGTGTGGGTGTGTGTGTGGGGAGGGGGGCTGTGTGTGTATGAGGGTCTGTGTGTGGGTGTGTGTGTGGGGAGGGGGGGCTGTGTGTGTGTGTGTGAGGGTCTGTGTGTGTGTGGGGGGGCTGTGTCTGTGTGTGTGTGAGGGTCTGTGTGTGTGGGGGGGGGTGTGTCTGTGTGTGGGTCTGTGTGTGTGTGGGGGGGGCTGTGTCTGTGTGTGGGTCTGTGTGTGTGTGGGTCTGTGTGTGTGTGGGGGGAGGGGGGGCTGTATCTGTGTGTGTGAGGGTCTGTGTGTGTCTGTGTGTGTGTGGGGGGGGCTGTGTCTGTGTGTGTGTGGGGGGGGCTGTGTCTGTGTGTGTGTGTGTGGGACTGTGTGTGTGTGGGTCTGTGTGTGTGTGGGTCTGTGTGTGTGAGGGTCTATGTGTGTGTGGGTCTGTGTGTGTGTGTGGGGAGGGGAGGCTGTGTCTGTGTGTGTGTGTGAGGGGCTGTGTATGTGTGTCTGTGTGGGGGCTGTGTGTGTGTGTCTGTGTGTGTGGGTGTGTGTCTGTGTGTGTGGGTGTGTGTAGGGAGGGGCTGTGTGTGTGGGTGGTGGGTGGGGGGGTGTTGGATGGTGGGAAAAAGTTTATTTTTAATTGCATTTGTGATTGATCACCAGGGGTTCGATGGTTTTTACTGTATCCACTTGTGTTTCTGTTGTGTTTTGTTATTTTCGCTTCTTCAGTTCATCCCTTTTCTTCTCCTCCCCCCACCTCCCACCCTCATTCCCGACGGGAAAAACCGGGAAGCACAAAGCTAAGCCGAGCCATGCTTGGGAAAAGGCGATTGCAAAACAATTCAGAGCCAGAATCAGATCAGATCACCCTCCCAATAAAGGGAAAGGAGGGAGGGAGAGGGGAGAGGGAGGGATGGTACAAGAAGGTAAACAATAAACAGCATCAGCAGGTTTTAAATCCCAGTGACCTGATTTCTCACCGTCTTGTGTTAAAGACAAGATGAAATACAGGATAAAACTTGCCGCAGAAGGACAATATTTAAGAAGGATTCGGTCAATTGTGTCTTTGCTGTGACTTGCTCCCCCTCCTCCTCCCACAGGGACTGGGATTATCTGTTAATGTGACCCAGACAGTCAATCCCTGGCTCAGTGTCAGTCCCCAGATAGTCCACGATGTCAGCTGGTTTAGTTTCCCCACTCCCTAGTTTGTCAGCTTTTGGCACTGCTTCGATGTCTCACTAATAGGACAAACCCATGTCTTTAACACACAATAATATTTATATTTATATAAATAAAGACACCAACATGATTTGCAGATCTAATCTAAATCGGGATGAAATGAGATTCCAGCAACAAATTGACCCAAAACACATCGTCAGTCTGTATCCCCAGTGTAACTCAGTGGTAGTAATAAATAATAAAAATAAATGAATTTATAACTCAGTGGTAACCTGAATAGCAAGATCAGTGCCAAGTGAAGGATGGATCAAGTTATAAATGTTTCATGATTCAAATTCTTTAGGTTGAACGAGGCAGGTGTTAGAACTAGGCATCTGTGTGGGTGGGTGATAGGGGGTCTCCCTCGATACTAGAACCGTGCACATGAATCCCTGATTCCTAGTTTCCCCCTTTGCTTCAATTTACCCTCTTGGTTCTCATGAAGGCACGGACTCTGGTGAAATAGTGTTCCACAACAACAAACAGTGCCATAGTACCTTACCCAGGTGATCATTGTTCAAGAACAAACCAAGATAGTATTGGAGAAAAATTCCAATGAGTGCTTTGCACATTGCCTTTGGCGATGTCTGCATGGATGGTATTTGTGTTGTTGTCTCCAAAACGCGCACCGCATGTAATACTCAATGGCATTTTACCCCCCTAAGTGGTGACTTGCTATTCGGCCATGTGCATATCGCAGCTGAGGCTGAACCTTACCTCATCTAACATTGAAAGTGGTTACTTTCCAGCAGGGATCCCTGGATGGTGATCAGGAATAGGATGTTTAGCTGATTTTTTTCCCCACTATTCCGAGATGTGGTATAACTATTGTAACCTCAGTTAATGTCAGCCCAGACTGGAATCAAACCAGATACCTTCAGGGCATGTACTCTTCACATTATTATTATTATTTTCACTCTACCCTAATGCGGTTTTCCAACTGAGTTACAGAGAAGTGCTTAGATAGTTTTTTTTAAAAAAACATCCATAGAGTGAGAAGTTCATTTTAAAACAGTAACTAGCTCGTGGGTAGGACATATGCTGCATTACACACAGAGTAGTGCGGCTCAAGTCAAACCACTGAAACATTTTCAAGCACATTTTGCACGTCTTATTCAGTAGTCACTCAAGACCAGGTGATATACTCTCCACTCCTATAAAATAACTGATTATTTTAATATAAGCTATACATTTTAATCATAGGCTAATATGTTATTTTACTAACTGCACAACAGAAAAGAGACGGAATTCATAATGCGAGGGAGGTAGTGGTTTTCTACTCCCAACACCTTAATTCACGGAATAAAATATGATTGCAAAGGATAGTTTATCCATAAAGTTTTTTTAAAAAAAGTTTGTTGTCAAATTTCAATGTCAGATTAATTTTAAACTAATTTTTGACAACAAAACAAATTACTTCTTCAGTTTGCCTGGATTGGTATATACAGGAT
This sequence comes from Callorhinchus milii, assembly GCF_018977255.1. Taxonomy (NCBI): domain Eukaryota; kingdom Metazoa; phylum Chordata; class Chondrichthyes; order Chimaeriformes; family Callorhinchidae; genus Callorhinchus; species Callorhinchus milii. The sequence goes on from NW_024704742.1 coordinate 123,558,209, forward strand.
CTGAGATTTAGGAATCTGAAAATTTCCACCAACTCATTAATTTTAAACCTGGCAAAGTACTACGTGTTCTGGAAAGATAGTGTTGCAGTTTCATGTATTTTTGGGACAAACTGAGTCTTTGTAACCAAGAAACTTAAATTATCAGCCCATAGATAGCAGCTCTGTGAATTACTGCCCCTTCTTTTTTTGCAATATGTTGTGAATTGAATATGAAGCAATTATGATACCGTATTATCCCTGTGCCTTAGAGAATCATATTTTGTCCTCTGGGTTTGTTAGTTTTGCCTAAGAAAATTTGTTAAAAGAACAAAATGTTTATACATTATGTATGAACGAATCTATTCAAAACCAAACTAGCCGGAAGGAGCGATAGATAGAGATTACTTGAAATACAGGTATTGAAGGACGCAGAGAAAAGAAGGAAAATGGGATTAAAAAATCTGCCATGATCTAATGCAATAGTAGAACAAACTTGAGTGGCAGGATAGCCAAACATTTCTGTGTTCCTGCCCCCATATCCATCTCAGCTCGGACTTTCGAAAGCATTTTCAGTTGTTCCCATTTATTTGAAAGATCCTACGTGAATGCAAATTGCTTGTTTGGTTGGTTATCTTGATCCACTTGTTGCATGGAACCAGCGGTACGTGGCACTACAGGAAAGCAGTGTGCTTTTAAACAGTGACAAGAGATGATCAACTAGGCGTCCAGTAGATGTTGACTGGCATTTAGAGACTTTAAGTAGCTGCTTACATTGGTGAAGGTTTCATACCAGCTCATTAGCTCACCCTCTTGGCCAACACTTAGATTTTGTAAGAGGTAATGGAGAAGCAGAAGCTGACCAAATAGTTGTGGTTAAAGAAGGGAAGAAAACGTTAATAGCGAACATTCACTCCCAATCCTAGAGCAGTCTTATATGATTATAAAGCTAGAACAAGTGTGATTGTATTCTTCTGTTGCATGTATAGGAAATATGAGATATTATTCGTAATAATAATCCTTGGATTTGATATAATGTCTGTAACAAAGTGTCTTAAAGAGCTTCACAGGAAATAGCAGTGATTGTATTCATCACTGATTGTATATGGCAACCAATTTGCACGCAGGAATGTCCCACAAACAGCCGTGAAATGAATGACTCATTTACTTATAATAATAATAATAATAATCCTTGCATTTGATATAGCGCTTTTCACGTCGGGAGGACGTCCCAAAGCGCTTCACAGAAGACACTGTAAAGTGAATTGACTGTATATTTGTGGGCGAACGCGGCAGCCAATTGCGCACAGCAGTGTCCCACAAACAGTCGTAGATTGAAAATGACCAATTTAATTATTGTTTGGGGTTTTTTGGAGGGATTATTATTAGGCGTGTGGAGTAAGGAAACTTGCCCAAGGTTTCGCCCTGCCTGGAATTGAACTCAGGTCTCTCACTTGCAAAGCGAGTGCTCTAACCACTGAGCTACAGGACTCCTCCTGAGCTACAGGACTCCTCTTGGAGGCTTAGTGGTGGTGGGGAGGAGAGAGAATTGGGCCTTACCCAACCTATTTAGTCTCCCGAAGTCAAGTTTCCCAAAGACAACTGCAGGATACTTGACCAAACGCTGCGTTATAGATTCTTGATTAGTCTCCTTTCCTTGCCATGATGCGTCCATGGTTCCAGCATCAGCTTGAGGGCAATTGCAATCGAATTACAATAATAATCCTTGCATTTGATATAGCGCCTTTCACGTCGGGAGGATGACCCGAAAGATAAAGTGCAGTGACTGTGTGCGTTTCCTTGTGTGGATGAACACCTATGAATTACAGAGTTGTACCAAATGGCATCCATGTGGTTCATCCGCCGCCCATCTCTGTCGTTGTTCTTTCTGAGCCTCAATCCCGTTCCCAAACTGGACGCTCTTACAATTTTTTTTGTGAAGGTGTTGATTGACACCCAAAGTGGGTACATTTTTTTCATAGACCGACACAAATCTTAAGGGAAATGTGCTGAATCTTGCCATGAAATTGGATTTATTTCTGTTCTGGAGCCAGCCTGCTTCAATAATTGTGATTTTTGACCCTCTAATCCTTGCAATCGTAGTACGGTAATTATGTGCCGCTGTGGATATATTTAAACAGACCATGCTTGCCGCATAATCTTTCTGTTACTTGCCTTATAGGAAGGGAGTGCTTTAGCCCAAACCATGGACATGAGGCTTCTTTCTTTGTTCATTATGATCAATGTACTATTCTTTGTGGGAATATGACAAAAGTTGCTAGTGTGTTTCCATTTGTATGTAGGCAACCAACCAACCACACACTCATGCCACATGATGGCTGTCTTCTGCCAACAAACCGACTGCATTGACCACAGAATTCTTGTCTGTCCTCTTTATGTATATTTATTTTTTTTAAAATGCAGCTTTTTTCTTTTTTTGCAGCTTCCAAACATTTTTGGGAGAATGCCTCCCACCCCCTCCCTCAAAATTCATGAACTGTCACAAGCAATGCATTTTGCTGTCTGCAAAACTAAATTGAGCTTAAGTAATTAAGCGTTTGCCAGTCTGGTAAGAATGAAACCCAAATACTGAATTGTTCAGGCATTGGGTTGCAAATTTTGCTGGTAGCACGTTCCCTGGCTGGAATAGATTATAAAATCCATTAACAAGTCGCATGTCAGCTAGCACTAAATTCGAGCCTTGTATCAACATATGCAAACATTTACCCGGCATTGAATGTATTATTTAGCTATCGAGGTGAAAGACTTAGATTGCCATTTTCATGAACTGTCTTTAATGCCAAAGGGCTTTCTACCACTGTTGCCATCTTTGTAAATGCCTCCTATGGCATGTGTGAAGGAACAAAAGACTCGAGAAAGAATTTGCTTGTTTCAAATCCAGCTGGTTTTGTAGAAATGTCAAGAGCTTCCCACGCATCCCCGATTGTTACAGTACAATCCTCGGAATAAGAGGTGAAATAATCGTAGGGTGAAAACCAAAGAAACTCTAAATATAAGGGTACAAATTGCAAGGTTGGTACTGAGGACAGTAAGGAAAATGACATGCGAGAGTTTTTACTGTTTTTTGTGGCGGGGGGAACTTCAATAGTTTTCCACTGCAGCAACCTATTTAATCCCCATGGAGAAATACAGTATTGCCTTTCTGTTCTAGTCATGTTACTGAACCGCTTTGGGTCTGATATCCTGGGATTCGGGTGTAAATTACACCTACCTACCCTCCCATGTGGCTCTGCCAGCCAGACAGCTAAAACAAAGCACGATTAGGGCTGAGCACTCTCCCAAAGGCATTGTTGCTGCCAATATCTCCAGATGTGCTAAGAAAGCAAGTTTGCAGAAGTTATTTTTCACACAAAAGCATATGAGAATGTGGAATGCATTGACACGAAATGGCCATAAACGGGATCATTAAAAAGGGAGCAAAAACAGAAGTCACTGGGAACTCCCAGCAGGTCAGGCAGCATCTATGGAGAAAAGGAAAATGAGTCAACGTGTCGGGTCCACGACCCTTCGTTAGATCAGTTTCGCCCACAAATATACGGTCAATTCACTTTTCAGTATATCCTGTGAAGCGCTTTGAGACGTCCAGAAGACGTGAAAAGCGCTATATCAAATGCAAGGATTATTATTTTTTTAATTCATGGCTGATTGGGGAACATTGCCCTGACCAGGTTGGCTGTTGTGTTTGCTCCACGATATACTCAGTTACTCGGCTGGATGGACATCACCTGCAGGAGACCTGCCTGATTTCTCACACCTCACACACAGCACCGCTCACACACACACAGTAACCCCCCTACTTCCCTAATTCACTGTTGATGAGACAATTATAATGCACCAACAATAATAATAATAACTGAGGTTGTCTAACTCAGATTGTTACTATCTGGTCTGTAACAATCTTTCTAAACCAAACTCCAAAACGAAACTTCAAAGCAACAGGAACAAACTTGGGCACTCTTCAAGGCTTGGTTCCCTTGTTTCTCTTGGCTCTGATTCCAGAGAGGAAAGGTATATTAAGGGGCTTTTTAAAAAATCTACCTTTTCATTAAATTAATGTAAGCACTCAATAAATATGACGATCAAGTTACAATTTCCAACATATTTTTTAAAAAAACTAGCATTGTGCTTGTGCAAATCATAAAGACAAACTGTGCGTTTGGAATCTTGGCATCTTCATGTTGTGTTGCAAGACATGTAGTAGGAAAATTGCAAGTGTTGGCTTGTGTCTTTCACAATGTGATGTGATGCTTGGCTTCTGTCCGCATTCCATCGATCACCTTTGCCGTCGCTACATGATTTCGGATAAAGGCCGGTACTGACAAATGATTGTACAAAATAGTTTAAATGATTTCTTGTGCAGTCTCGTAGCTGAGTTTTGAGCTACTATTCTCAGTTCCCTTAGATTCTTTCACCAAATCCCTTTTCATTACACCTGACTTCACTGCCTTTAAACCTTTATGGAAATCTATTTGTTTTACCGTACACCTTTTGTCAACATTCAAAACTTCTTCCTGCTTGATAGTGTCATTGTAATGTGATTTGAGTCACTAACCTTGTGAAAGATGCTATATAATCATGTAAATAATCCTTGCATTTGATATAGTGGTTTCATGTTACGAGGACATCTGAAAGGCTTCACAGGATTTATGGTAAATGTGACTTATTTGGTAGGCGAACGTATTAGGGCATAATTGATGAAGTAGTGGGTTTCTCTCAGTTGTACAGGCGAATATCTCTCTTGTTGGAATTCACCCTCAAAATTAGTTTCTCATTTCATTATATGTAGGATGTGCCCGATGTAAATTAGCTGCTGTATTGGACTACATAACATTCTGTTCAGATGTGGCAGGATACCCACCCAGGCAGGAGACGAGCTGTATATTTGAGGAGGGAATGGATAGCAGGTTTAGATTTTATAGCCTAGTCCAAATTAATGTAAGTTGGTCTTGCTCAGATCAGGTTAAATTGCAACATTCATTTTTCTTTCCCAGCACAGCCCAACTCGATCAGTAATATCCATTTGGGGGGAAGTACTTAGCGCTTTGAGAAGCCATCCAGCGTGAAGGGTGCTATATAAATGCACATTGTTGTTGTTCTGTGTGCCTAACACCCATCAAAACTTACCCCATCAAGCAACTGTCAATATATTCAGAAGAGGAGGGGGAAATATTATTTTGGAAAAAATGTTACTAGGAAGAACTATATCAGCTTAATTCACACCTCACCATCTGCATCTGATTTCTTTAAAAGAATAATAATCCTTGCATTTGATATAGCACCTTTTCACATCTTCTAGATGTCTCAAAGCTCTTCAGAGAATATATTGTAAAATGAATTGACTGTATATTTTGTGGGCGAAACCCGGCAGCCAATTGTCTACAGCAGTGTTCCACAAACAGTAATGGATTGAAGTGACCAATTTATTATTATTTTGAAGGAATTATTATTATGCAACTGTAAGTATCTTGGTCATCTTAGTAGCATGCAGTTCCTGTTGCAGACTGAAAATCAATTAGTGTAGGGCAGCCTTCCCCCCAAGCCATCTCTGTTTACTTAAATGTGTTTACTCTGGAACAGGATCTTGATTCTTCTCTAAACAGCTGCCCATACATAGCCCTCCTCATTCCTCTCTCTTGGTGTGGTGCCATTTAAAGCACACCCGGCGTATTAACCTCAGAGGCTCTTCATTAAAGCTTTTCTTGTCCTACATGCATCCTTATTGTGCTGAGACAAATCACACCATCTTGTAGTGTAACACATTCTTTCCCAGGATCTTGAATAAGGAGCCAACTTCTTCTCTTTGTAGTCTAGTCGAATTTACAGACTTTGTGAGGTGAAAAAACACCACTTTTGATTTATGTCATCTGTACCTTGTTGTGGAACATAGGAACATAGGAATTAGGAGCAGGAAATTCGGCCCCTAGAGTCTGCTCCACCATTCAGTAAGATCATGGCTGCCTTCTAACTTAACTCCATCTACCCGTCTTATCCCCATATCTCTTAATCCCTCTATCCTTTAGAAACCTATCAATCTCAGTCTTGAATATGTTCAAGGACTGAACATCCACAGCCTTCTGGGGTAGAGAATTCCATAAATTCACTACCCTCTGAGTGAAGAAGTGTTTCCTCAACTCTGGTTAAAAGGGTTGATTCTTAATCTTAAGACTGTGACCCCTAGTTCTAGATTCTCCTACCAGGGGAAATAGTCTCACACTGTCTTCTCTGTCAAGCCCCATAAGAATCTTATATGTTTCTATAAGATCACCCTTAATTCTTCTATATTCTAGAGAATATAACAACAACAACAACAACAACAAGATTCCATTTATAGAGCGCCTTTCACGTCAGGAGGACGTCCCAAGGCGCTGCACAGTTGGGTCATGACCCGAGCAGGGGGGAAATGGTCAGGGTGAGGGGAGGGAAGGGAGGGAGAGAGGAGGGGGGAAATGGTCAGGGTGAGGGGAGGGAAGGGAGGGAGCGAGGAGGAGGAAGAGAGTCGAGAGGGGAGCTGAAGGCACGGTCAAAGAGAAAGGTTTTGAGACCGGCCTTGAAGGAGGAAAGGGAGGAAGCAAGGCGAAGGCACTGGGGGATGGAGTTCCAGAGCCTCGGGGCTGAGAGGCTGAAGGCCCGACCACCGATAGTAGGGCGGTTGGGGCGGGGGACGTGGAGCAGACCGGAGCCAGAGGAACGGAGGGTACGGGCAGGTAGGTAGGGGGATAGTAGGTTGGAGAGGTAGGAGGGAGCAAGGCCGTGAATGGCCTTGTAGGTGAGGATGAGGATCTTGAAATCAATCCTCTGGGGGATGGGGAGCCAGTGGAGGCGAGCGAGGGTGGGAGTGATGTGGTCCCGAAGCCTGGTGCGGGACAGTACACGAGCTGCAGAGTTCTGAATGACCTGCAGCTTGTGGAGGGAGGTGGCGGGAAGGCCGGCGAGGAGAGAGTTCCCATAGTCCAGCCTTGAGGTGACAAAGGCGTGAACCAGGGTTTCAGCAGCGTGAGGGGTGAGGTAGTGCCGTAATCTGGCGATATTCCGGAGGTGATGGAAGGCGGTGCCAGTTGTGGTGCGGATGTGAGGGAGAAAGGACAGCTCAGGGTCGAACAAAACGCCGAGGTTCCTGACTGGCTTTGAGAGGTGGAGAGTGCAGCCTTGGATGCTGATGGTGTCAGCGCCTGAGGTGCGGAGGCGCTGACGTGAGCCAATCAGGAGGGCCTCGGTTTTTCGCACGTTGAGCTGAAGAAAGTTGTCTCTCGTCCAGGACTCGATGTCGGACAGGCAGGCTGTCAGGACATCGGTGGTCGTGGAGTTGAGAGTAGAGGAGGAAAGGTAGAGTTGGGTGTCATCCGCATACATGTGGAAGTTAACCCCATGTTTGCGGATGATGTCACCGAGGGGGAGCATATAGAGGGTGAAGAGGAGGGGACCGAGGACAGAGCCCTGAGGGACACCACATGAGACAGTACGGGGGGTGGAGGAGAAGCCATTCGTTGAGACGAAGTGAAGACGGTGGGAAAGGTAAGAGCTAAACCATTCAAGGACAGTGCCTTGAAGGTTGAGGTGGGAGGACAAGCGGTGGAGTAGGATAGCGTGGTCGACCGTATCGAATGCTGCCGATAGGTCGAGGAGGACGAGGAGACAGAGGGAGCCCTGGTCACAGATGGTCAGGATATCATTGGTGACCTTGACCAGGGCAGTTTCTGTGCTATGAGCAGCACGGAAACCTGACTGAAGGGGTTCAAAAAGAGAATGGGTGGAGAGGAAAGAGCGCAGTTGGGAGGCGACAACTCTTTCCAAGACCTTGGAGAGAAAGGGGAGGTTGGAGATGGGCCGGTAGCTTGATAGCTGCGACGCATCAAGGGAGGGTTTTTTCAGGGTGGGCGTGATGATGGCAGTTTTTAATGGAATGGGGACAGAGCCAGAGGAGAGGGACAGGTTTATGATGTCAGTGATGTGTGGGGCAAGAAAATGGAGCTGGGAGATAAGGAGTGGAGTGGGGATGGGGTCAAGGGAGCAGGTGGTTGGTTTTAGGGATAGGAGCAGGTGGTTGGTTTTAGGGATAGAAACTATAGGCCTAGTTTACTCAACCCCTTCATCCCAGGAACTAACCTAGTGAATCTACGCTGCACCCCCTCTAAGGGTATGTCCTTTCTTAAATTAGGAGACCAAAACTGCACATAATATTCTAGGTGCGGTCTCACCAAGGCCCTATACCGCTGCAGCAAGACTTCCCTCCTCTTGTATTCTAACCCTTTTGCAATAAACACCAACATGGCATTAGCCTTCCTAGTTGCTTGCTTTACCTGCATACTAACTTTTTGCGACTGGTGTACAAGGACACCTAAATCCCTCTGATCACTAACACTATCTGGTCTCTCCCTCTCTAGAAAATAATCTGCTTTTCTGTTTTTACTTCCTAGGTGGATAACTTCACACTTCCCCACATTATATTCCATCTGCCACCTTCTTGCCCACTCACCTAGCCTATCTATCCCTTTGCAATCTTTTTGTGTCATCCTCAGAGCTTACTCTCCCACCTAGCTTAGTATCATCCGCGAATTTAGATATTTTAAGTTCTATGTCCGCGTCCACATCATTGATATAGATTGTAAATAGTTGAGGCCCAAGCACTGATCCTTGTGGCACTCCACTAGTCACATCTGAGAAGGTCCCGTTTATCGCTACTCTCTGTTGTGCTGTCCACAATAGGTTTTGCTCCTTACCTTCAACAACAACAACAACCTGCACTTATATAGCACCCTCCACACAGGGTAGCGTCTTAGAGCGCTTAAAAGTGACTGAGCCTGCCTCCGAGCCAGGGGGAGGTGGCTGTAAGCACGATCGAACAGGAACGTTTTCAGGCAGTGCTTGAAAGAGGGGAGAGAGGGGCAAGGCGGAGGGATTGAGGGAGAGTGTTCCAGCGCTTTGGGATGTCCTCCTGGCGTGAAAGGCGCTCTATAAATGTAATTTTGTTGTTGGTGGAGCGACTGTGTAAGGAAATACCGATATAGAGTATCTTATTTCAAAATAAAACTCAGCAAATCACCACCTCCATCGTGACTGATCTTGCATTGTACAGGCAGTGTGAACACGCTGGCTGAAAACTTGCCTTCTATAATTTGACAACTCACACTCTGCTGTACAGATAGGCCTTTGTCTGCAAATTCATAAGCAGGAATCTAGTATACTTCAGTGCATTACCTTTTAGAGTAAATAGTACAAGCTTGACAGATCATCATTGATGCTGTAATGCTAGTATCAGCTTTCTGTGTGGAGGTGCCTAAATATGGGGCGAAAATGCAAAAGGCAAGGTACAACAGGTTAAATGGGAACAGATGTCCAAAGCTAAAGCAGAGCTGGCAGTAAAAGTGGATGTTGGGTGCATATTTAAATGCTGTATCTATATAAACAGCAGTAATCGGGTTGACCTCTAATGTACACAGTTGTGTGAGGAATCTGATGGAGAGAGAGAGGCCCCCCAGTTGATTAATAGTGTTGTATAAATAATCTGGACTGTTACTAGAAAGCAGTTGCCAGGATAAACACCTTTCATTTTTTTCTGACCAGACTCTTTTTGATCGTTTATTAAACCCACAACATAAAAGCTTCTTAAAGTTACTAAAGTCACTATGCTGTACTTAAGCTTGAGTTGACAAGTCCTGTGACATTTTAAAAGAAATACTAAGAAAATATTCTATTTTGGATAACTTCGGTCTATTAATTCATATGCCTATTTGATGACCTGGTAGAGGTGGGTTTAGTGTTCCTGATAATAATCCCAAACCTTTGTGGGAAATGTATTGATTTAAATGTCAGATGAAGACATGATGGATGTTGGGAATGCTATCATTCCTATTCACCAGTTCCCCCAAGTCAAAGAGCCCAGACACACTTCCTGTGTAAAGATCACATAGTCACCTTTGGCAGAGGTAACCAAAATCTGTCACCTATTGAATCTTACCCCCTTGCGGGACACTATCTTCAAGAGAGTATGGAAATACTGTAGCTATAAATCCATGTAGAGTCAAAACCTAAACTTTAAAGTAACCAATGCCATTTATTCAATGGCTTTATTATCCACCATAAAACAAGCCAATGCACTTTGAGCAACATTGTTTTAGTTGATCTTATTGGAAAGATTTAATGACTTTTTTTATTCATTATCTATTGTATTACATAATAGCCTCCAGCACAGTGATCAAAGACTTACCTTTTTGGTTCTGTGGAGAATTTTTCCCTGAGAGCTTTAAAAGGTCACATGAACTCACAAAATTGAACATAAATCAATTGATTCACCTCAATGGCACAGCAACAATTCCCAGAATGAAATATGTCTCCAGTGAGTGAAATTAACATTCTTACAGAACAGTGTTCAATTCTCCTGAATAACAGCTGAAACCACAGCTGACCAGGAAGATAGCAGAATAGCAGGGCCAGCCGCATCACAGTAACATCACATGGCAGCTAAATAAAGTAGTTCCTGGTATTATCGTCTGTGTGGACCATCCCGAGTCAAACTAAGACTTTTGTTCAGTATCATAAATTCACATCCGTTCAAGGTTGTGAAGGACAATTTTAGGTCGGATACAAAGTGTCTTTAAACGGGTTAATTTACGTCTGGAATGGCTTACCCAGCGATCAGGGCACTGGCGTTATTTAAATTGGTGCTGGATGAGGTCAATTGGTTGAAAGGCCTTCCTTCATTCCAAACCTCTTGCGATCCATTCATAATTACACCATTTGCCAGTTTGAAGCCACAGGCTTTGAAAATTTAAGCTGAATGAAACCTAATCTTGCTTTCTCCCATACTCTGCTGGCCGAGGTGGTAGCACTCTTGCCTCCGAGTCAGAAGATTGTGGGTTCAAGCCCCGTCTGGGGACATTGAGCTCACATTCCAACCGGATGCTCCAATGCAGTGCTGGAGATGCCACAGCTTTAAATGACTCTAAATCGCCAGTGCTACACTGCTGTGTTGTTGCAGGTCTGGTCCATGTTTTGGGTGAGACATCACATTTCTTTTGTGAAGATTTAAAGCCTGGTATTTTGGCCTCGCCCACCCGCACCCCCACTTCCTGGCAACCTGTTTCAGTCATTAATTGGGTCAAGAAATACTATCTAGTATCTGTCCTGAAGTTGTCCTTTGCAGCTCTAAACACCATGTCCTCTTGTTCCAGTGTCTTGGTGCATCCTAAGGTATTATTCTGTGTTTACTTTTTCACTGCGTTTAATTGTTGCTCGTAACTCAAGAGACTGATCTCCTGAGGGCTAGGTTGGGAAGCAAAGCATCAAGAATTGCTGGTTTTGCAAATCAACATGAATGGTCCAAATGTCAACGCTATCACCAAATGAGACTCAGAGCACACTGACGCTCATATCTCGCCCAATTAGGGAGAGGCTTCCTGAGCACCCGGTTAAGATGAATGACGTCAGAATGCTGAGTGATAAGTACAGCTTTCTTCACACGTAACAACCACATTATGGAAAAAAGGTTTGGACACCTGCCAGGGAGATAGCATCAGATGTTAATCACACTAATGCACATAGCTTCCTGGGTGGATTGGTATACTCCTGTCCAACTATGTGAATATTTGTAAGGACAGAAGTTGAAATGGATATAAATTTTTGTGTGTGTTATGTTAATGGTATTTGTCCACTCTGTAGTGACGAGGGTGCAGCAACATGCCAGGGTGCTGTCCGTACAGTACTGCTGTCCTACAAGCACAATGTTTTGTGTAAGCAGTTGCATAGATACTCTATCCAAATATTCATTCTAACCACATTGAGTTGACATTAAATTCTTTGCCCTGGAAAATGTGTGTGTGTGCGTATGTTTGTGGGTGTGTATTGGGAAAGGACAGGATTTGGCGCAATTATTTCCTTTCTTTGAATATCACAGGGATATTTACATTCTTGTTGATAAGATACAATATGTTTTCAATGAGCACAGAATCATGGCAACAGTAAGGAGGCCTGTTAATCTTTACTGCCATGGGTGCAGAATGTTAGAGTTATAAATTTACGAAGGTTAGCAGAAGAAGAATCAAGGGAGAGTTCAGAACAAATTTCTTCACTGGGAGGGTGGTTAGGATGTGGAATTCATTACCCCAAGTGGTGATTGAGGCTCGGTCAATAGAATGATTCAAAATGAAACTAGATAAGCACCTCAGAAGCAAATGGGATGGAGGAGAGCAGGAAAGTGGGATCAATAAAAAAAGCACAACTTAAAATACAAGAGTTAGCAAATGGCACAGACTGAATGGGCCGAACTGCTTCTTTCTTTGCTGAAAAATTGTGTTCTGTGCTGATGATGAGGCTTTGCTGTGTGGCACAGGGTTGATTGATCCTAATGCAACAATCAGTTGAATGTAATCATAGGCTTCCAGTTCATCAGGATGGTTACCCAGCAATATTTAACTTCTGTTGCTTTGATCTTGTCACGTTTATCATCACTAGCATTTTAGAGCCAGTTTAAAAGGAATCAAAGTTCACACCTGTTTTTTTGAGGTTCAGTAAGTATTTGACTGATTCAAAATTTCAGACCATCCCTTTTAAACATGATGTCATTCATGTAAGCTTAAAAAAATTACAAACAAGTTTGGTCTTGTAGGAATTTTGTTGGTCTTTCTTAGAATGCCTTGTCGTTGCAGGTCAACAGAGAGGATCCCTAGATCCCTCTGGCCACAATTTCCACTTGTCCTGTATTTGACCCAATTTGCAGCTCTTAACCATAGGATGTGCTGTGCATCCACAGAAACCTTAGAATAGAGTTTGAAAGGACCCAGGTTTGAAACCTTGGGCAAGTTTCCTTACTCCATATGCTTCTGTTTACTGAGCAGTAAATAGGAACCAGATTGGCAAATCGCATTCCAGGGATAAGAATCCTTCTAAAAAATGTTTATTAGGTATATTAGGTGAAGCGCTTTGAGACGTCTCAACAACATGATAAGGTATTACATAATAAATAATAATAATAATCCTTGCATTTGATATAGCCCTTTTCATGCCTTCAAGACGTATCAAAGCACTTCACAAAATATGCTGTAAAGTGAATTGACTGTATATTTGTGGGCGATACGCGGCAGCCAATTGCACACAGCAGTGTCCCACAAACAGGCGTGGGTTTACTGACCAAATTATTATTTTATTTTTTTCCTGAGGGATTATTATCAAGCATGTGAGTAAGGAAATTTGCCCAAGGTTTTGCCCTGCTGGGAATCAACTCGGGTCTCTCACTTGCGAGGCGAGCGCTCTAACCACTGAGCTGCAAGACTCTGTTTATATCAAATGCAAGGATTTTTATTAAAGCAGTTTTGCTGCATGAGTCTGCTCTCTGCCCGTCGTAAGAATTTTGGAGTAGAATTATTTTCGTTGATCTGTATTTAATGCAGCTGTGGAACCACTCCTTTTAGAACAGAAATTATGCTATACCCCCTACGGGCAATTAAACTGCGCAAAAGAAGGAAACACAGATTTTCAAACTTTTGTTATACAAATTCAAAGAGAGTACAAATGAAATACCATTGGGTTCAACTCTTAAGATTAATGCTCTTTAAATCCTGTACCCTTGGGAGTAGACAGATTAACTCAATTATGACCGTTGTGTGATTCAAATGTAGAAAATGCCTTTATTAATTACTGGTCGCATGTTGAGATTTTAACCCATTAGGTGTCAGATTGGTTCAATCAGTAGCACTCTTGCCTCTGGATTAGAAGGGTAAGCTCTCTGGGACTCTATCCCGCATGAAGGGCGCTATATAAATGCAAGTTGTTGTTCTTGTTGTTGCGTGATCAAACTCCATGTTGAGATTCGAGTACTGCTGGAGCCATGCATTGTCAGAGCTGATGTCTTTCAAATCAATTGTTTAAGCGAGATCCCAATTGTTTGTTCCATTGACATTAAAGATCCTGTAACAATTTCAAAAAACAGAAGGCAACTTCTCTTGATGTTGTGGCCAACAGTTTTCCCATATAAGAATCATTCACCCAGTGCCGTTTGTGGTATGTCATTGCACCCAAAATGTCCATAGAAGATAGTCATCACTGCTGACAATAATTGCACGTGAAGCCCTTTGGGACTTTTTGACATATTAAGGAGCTCTGAAAAGTTTTCTTCTTTTATTTCAGAAAAGGCTGGAGTGTGTGTGGTTTGTGTGTATGTGACATCGGTGCACAATTCTTAAGGCAAAATAATTCCAAAGTGGCTTCAGAATTAATGCCCAATATTATGGGCAGACTCTCTGGAGAGCCTGCTCCTTTCCGAGTTGAGTTGAGTCTGATAAATTGTTACTTACGACAGTTGTGATTCATACTGTGACCATTTTGTTTCACTTATTATAAAACAGCTCAATTAATGCCCAGAGCACAGTGTCCCCTGAGCGCTGTATGCAAGGTGCGATCTGCATAATATCCTTTTAGTGTATTAGTGTGTTGAATACACAAAGAAGAGCCCAGTGTTTATAAGATGTATTGAGGGAATGTTCAAATAAATATAAACACAGGAGTTACAATTTACATCTTCTCAACATGTAAATCTGCAGAACATCCTTAAAGTTCTATTTAAAGCAGGTACAATCATTGTCCCTTCTATTCATATTGAAACTGTTTTATTTTCTTGCTTGTAGTTTTCAACCTGTCTAGATATATTTAACTGTTCATTAACTCTCCAAACCATGCTGTCTTTTCATACGTAGTTTTGTTTTAATGTCTCACCTTTGCTGTCTGTATTTTTAAAAGTTAAATCATTCTCCTCTGACAATGGTTCTCTGCATTAATCCCAAACCAAGAGGTCAGAGAATCTGTAGAAGCGTTAAATCCTTCCAAGTTGTCCAGTGCGAGAGATGTCAATTGCTGGACTTCCTTCTAATACTTTCACCAAAATTATGGCTTTTTTTAATATATACTGTACTCTAGAGATTGAGCTGTGCTACTTGATAGTGGTTTAGGTTGGTTCTGAACACGCATTTGTAAACAATGATGTGAAACTTCACTGATAGCTCAGGGTTAGGTGTAAATGGATACCCTGCCTTACATGGTATTGATTTATGCAGGCTGGGAAGGAATCTTAGTTTATACTGCATTAGCTGATCACAGCAGTGGTTGTGCCAGACAATGCTAAAGTTCAGTGAAAGTACGACTTGGAAGGCCCGCTTCTTGTAATTGATTACTACCGGCATAAGACCAAGATTTAAGACAGTGTTGGATTATGGACGTGCTGATTCGGAATTTGTCATTCTGATTAAAAAGGCCCACATTAAGCCACTTGTGGACCTTTTGTACTATGCATGCAAAATATGCTACAATACCTTTTTAAAATGCTTTCATGGCTTCATAGTTGTAAACATGTCAACTACATGATCAAAACTTGGTGTATGTGTCAAGTCGTGCTCGATAGACAGGATTACGAGTGCATTCAATCCATTCTGGATCATTATAGATGAGTTTTTGATCTGACTCGTCTTTGAGAACGAGAGTTCACCTTCAGACTGTTACTGGTCGTGTTAAGAACATACAAAAAGGAACTGCCACATGTGGCAATGTTGACTCCCACCAAGTGATTCTGTTTCACATACTTTAGCAATTCTTGTGGAGTTTTCTCAAATTCAATATATGATTTGAAATCTAGAACGTGCACATATTCATCAACACTGTCTGCATCAAAATCTTTTTTCTGCGCCACTAACACGTGGCTCCTGCTCTCAATGCTTCCTCTTACCTTCAACTCCACCTCCCTTCCCGTCACTTTCCATGCTGACCCACGTGGCGTTAATCATATCCTGGAGGCCCTAAACCATGGTTTACTTGGTTTATTGGTTAATCTGGCCCCACTGGAAAAAATAACAGTGATAAGTGGAGGTTAGATTTTGAGAGAAATCTGATCCTCCCTTTAACTGGGTAATACAATAGACTGAATGACCTTTATTCATTTCTGCTCTGTTCTTTTGCTCGACAAGATGACAGCTGGGAACTGCAGAAGCATTAAAGCTGTAATGAGATGGTCTTCGAGGTTCACAGTTTCACAATAAACCAAACAGAACCGTGGTTATTTATACAGCCATTTACAATAGTTTTCTCTTATAAGGCTTCATCTATCCAGTGACTTAGTTCTAGTTTTTAAACTGGAATGGAGACAAAAGTCCAGGACAATCCTCTTACAATGTGATGTGTTAGTTTCATAAAAACCCTGCACTACAAAAGATGAACCATTAAAATGTACTTTCTAGCAAGCCAAAACATTTCCTGCAAGCGATTGATGTATGCAGTGGTTCTGTTATATCCTTAAAGCAAAATATATAAACCATCTATATAGATATATAACTCCATCTCACAGTTTATTTGAATTTTTCCTAGTTGGGAACCACAAATGACATCCTGCCTTCAAATGTCTAGTGATTGTTGTTTGAGCAACAGTTTTATCAGCTCATTTATAGGAACGGGGGCAGACAGCTCAACATATTGGCTCTATAGGAGCTTGGATGTGTCAATGTAACTGTGTAAAAGGGCTGCCTGCCCATATATCTTCTCTATAAAATGCAATCAGAGCTGCACAGTTCTGGATGGTAAACAGTTTGAACTGGATTGAATCTGCCACAGCCTGATGCAAAAAATGAAAAAATATGTCAATTCATGAAGTTGAAGTCATTATTAATATCAGAAGAGGCTGCTGGAAATCCAGATTAGGGGCTTAATAAAATTTGGGATAGTCCCATGGCACAGAGATGTTAAGTCACATAAAATTCCTTTTTATTAGATAACGACTATGTGCTAAAGCTAGTTGTTTAGCTTCATTACAATTAATGTCTGGACCGATTTAATGTATGTCTGTAGAAGGTATTTTGTTTTAACTTGACTCAGGGTCTGGAGACTGCAATTAGTGGAAAATGTTTGGAGCTGAAGGCTCTTGACGACGCCGCATAACGATACCTTCAATAACAATCTGGGACATCTTGTCATAACCCTAAGAAGGTTCCTATGACAACTGTTACCTGCTACTGCACTCGTACATAAACAGAATGATCAGCAAATCACCCAGTGACTCAGTGTATAATTGCACTAAGTGGTGGTATCAGGGAGGTCCCAGATACAGATATAGCTGCTGCATTGAATTAGCTGATCTCAATCTGGGCAAATATCGCCCTCAAAGTCCATATGCAGGGTTAGGGTAGTCAATTAATTCTTCAGCCCCATTATTCAATGACATGCTGGAAAATGCACGGGTTTTAAATGAGGATAGGTTTTTGACTCAGCTCTGATTGTTCTCTTGGCACCAGAAGCCCACCACCACTCATGTTCAGTCTCACACATACATATTGACTTGTGCTATTACTGTTCCTCACCATAAATTACTGCTAAATGCACATCATCTGCATCTATTAATTGGCACGAGCCCCACTTGCAAATAAGGAAACGTTTCAGATAATTAGTTTTCATGCAGAATACAAATCGACTTCCCAAAGAATTCTTCCATCGGGATCTTGCAGACTTTGAATTAGTAATGAAACCATATTGATACAACGATACATAAAATTCACCATTGTCTCGGCACAGATGAGGAGCACAGAATATAGACTTCTAAAAACGACAGTTTGAGAGAAACCTCAGTTGGTGCTAGTTCATTCACTGGAGATAGCTGATCTTATCCTGCATTTCCCCCGATCTTATTTGTATTCTTCGTCATTAAATGTTGTTATGGCTGTGATCTCAAACACTAGGATAAAACATTCCACATGCTGATAATCTGTGTGCGTGTAAAAAAAAAACTTTTTTTTCTACACTCCCCTTAACTCCTTTAATGACTTATAGTGATCTTACCAAATTGGCTTTCACTGTCTATCCTCTACAATTCTTTAACAATTTTGAAAACATCTCTGTTCAATCCCCTCATTATGTTATTCTGTCCCAACATAAAAAGATGCAATTTCTTGAGCCTATGGTCATAAATGTAAGTCCTCAGCCCTGCATTAGTTGATTGATGGATAGGTGGGATTGTTTTTCCTTTCCATTTGATATTACCAGGCCTGAGGGCAGTTTTCTTCTGTGGTTTCATGTCTCCTGGGAACCTAATCCAGGCAGTTTAAACTAATTTTGCTTCCTGTATGTGACCCATAATAAGCATCAAACAAATTACCACAAGTTAATTTCTCATTGCTTAACGTGTCTGACGTGATCTGACGCAGCTTTGTGAATCAACATCTGCAGACACGTTCATCAACTAGATAAATACCTAAAAAGGAGTGAACTACAGGGATAGGGGGAAAGGGCATGTAAATGGGACTGAAAAAATGCTCTTAATAGAGCCAGCACGGATACAATGGGCCAATTGGCCTTCTTGTGCTGTAAATTTCTATGGATCTATGACTCTGGCCAGAGAAGCATCCAGAGGTCTGAATTCCCCTGCTGTGTTTTACACATCTCCCAAGTCGAGAGCGATGTTAAAAGCTTGGAACTCTGCGATAATACAATATACATTTATACAGCGCTTTTCACGTCGGGAGGATGTCTCAAAGCATTTAACACTGCTGGCTAGACATCTAAGCTGAGAGTGGAAGCCAACAGGGCGTGAGAGAGGGGAAACAGACCACAATGGTGCAAATCTTTTATTGTTAAAAGGTTCAAGAAGTGACTAAAATGTGCTGTACGATTTATTTATCATAATGGAGTCCTGTAGCTCAGTGGTTAGAGCACTCGCGTTGCAAGTGAGACACTTGGGTTCAATTCCAGGCAGGGCGAAACCTTGGGCAAGTTTCCTTACTCCACACGCCTAATAATAATAATCCCTTCGAAACAAAACAATAATAAATTGTTCAGTTTCAATCCACGACTGTTTGTGGGACATTGCTGTGTGCAATTGGCTGCTGTTTTTCGCCCACAAATATACGGTCAATTCACTTTACAGTCTATTCTGTGAAGCGCTTTGAGACGTCTAGAAGACGTGAAAAGTGCTATATCAAATGCAAAGATTCTTATTATTACAGCCAATTTGATTTATAAACAACGAATGGTCACACCGGCTTTCTGCTAGAAACGTTGCTGTTTGTATCAATCAGGAGAAAAAATTACGATGCCAGTGTTTTTTTAACATTACAGTGATTGTGATAATTTTTTTAAAAAACAAAATATACATATTTATTGATAATAGAATATGTGTTTACACTTGCATTGCAAAGTTCCCACAACAGAAAGGAAAAATGCAACGCTTTAATATCCCATTATGATACGCAACACAAAAGCACCCCTGCCTCAGGATGTTGCTGCCCTTTATAATGAGCCTATTGAGCTCCTAAAACTGCCAAGGACTTAGTAGTAATTGAACAACAAACTGTTTGCAACTCTTGGCTGATTGGTGGCTGGATCAAAATCCTGGTCCTCACCTACAAAGCCCTCCATGGCCTCGCCCCACCCTATCTCTGTGACCTCCTAACCCCCTACCAACCCGCCCGCTCCCTCCACTCAGCTGGCTCTGGCCTGCTCCACGTCCCCCGACCCACCAGCCCCACCATTGGTGGGAGAGCCTTCAGCTACTCTGTCCCCAACCTCTGGAACTCTATCCCCCAATCACTCTGCCTCGTCGCCTCCTTCAAGTCCCGCCTCAAAACCCTCCTCTTCGACCATGCCTTCCCCTCCCCTCCCTTCTTATTAGGGTAATTATGACTGGACCAGGATACCAGGAAGGATGATTCAGGTAACAATGTTGGACTGCTTTGAAAAAGCATTTGATGCTGGGATGGAAGGATGGTAGAGTGGGTATTCTGGAAAGATGAGATCAAAGGGTCTTAATAATAATAATAATCCTTGCATTTGATGTAGCGCTTTTCACATCTTCTAGACGTCTCAAAGCGCTTCACAGAATATACTGTAAAGTGAATTGACTGTATATTTGTGGGCAACACGGCAGCCAATTGCGTACAGCAGTGTCCACAAACAGTCGTGGCTTGAAGTGACCAATTACTTTTTTTCTTGAGGGATTATTATCAGGCGTGTGGAGTAAGGAAACTTGCCCAAGGTTTCGCCCTGCCGGGACTCGAACCCAGGTCTCTCGTTTGCAAGGCGAGTGCTCTAACCACTGAGCTACAGGACTCCACGCCTTTTTCATAAAGAACAATTCTGAGAAATGTTGTGTTGAATGAACTGAAAGCGCTGATAAAATTTTAGCCAAAGTGAGAAATTAGAAAAACAAAACATATAAAAGGAACCTAATACGCAATACATCTACGTAACTTGGCTTCGACTTAATATCCAGCCCCTTATGATGCACTACACAATAAGAGTATCCACTTATCCTTTTGTAGAGTTATTGACGGACATTAAAGGAGAAAGTAACTGGAGGAAAGGGTAGGTCTCCAGAAGGGCCTGGCTTCATAGGGCGAGAGCATCAATGACCCGAATAGTCTGACTCAATGATCTCCTCTGGTCGGACTTTGTCTCAGTTTGACAAGCTCTCTGCAGCCTATCAAACTCAGCACTAGATGTGATACTGCTGAGGCAAAGAGAGTCCAGGTCACAGGCTGGCTCAGATCACACATGTGTTTTCTCAGGTGCTGCTTTACATATCCTGACAATCTGAGAGAAACCGTCCCAATTTTTCTTTTCTGCATAAAAGAAATCCCTGCCTGCCGATCACCGAGTGCCAGTTTTGGCCAAACCAACTGTGGCTTCAGCTACTCAGCATCTTATTGAGCTCATCCATAAAGGCTCAACACAAGCCACAATTTTTTTTATTCAATGCTGAATTACTTCTGAAAATAACTGTCTCACTTGCAAAGAAAAATCTGCACCCAATTCCCTTTAATTACTGAGATGTGCAAAGTGTTTTTCTTATGCCTTTAAGAAATGTCTGTCAACCGTGTGGGTGTGACTAGGGTTACAACCTCTCTTGCTGTGGTCCACCTCCTACCGCAAGGTCAGACATTCAATCCAAAAGTAAAGACAATCAAACTCCACATGACTCAGCCCGAGTCAGCATCTCACTAATTAAACTCAATTTGCTGTTTGCCCCCCTCCCCCACCCTCACCCGCTCCCTAAGCTACGGTTATTTTGGGAAATAGTTTAGAATTAAATGAGAAAATTGTAAAGTTCTTGTACTTTAATATCCAGTCACCCTCCTGATGCAATTTGCAAGCAACACAGACATTCCAGCCCTTGGCAGAGTTGCTGTCAGACATTGGAGGAAATAGAAAGTCTGTACAACAACCACAACAACTTGCATTTATATAATGCCCTTCATGCGGGGCAGGTCTCGGAGCGCTTAACTGTGACATAGCCCTACGCCGAGCTGGTGAGAGGGAGGATGTGACCAAAAGCATAGGGAAGGGCAGGAGGCTGCAGGCAAAGTGAAAACTAACTTTATGTTATATTTCTGGTGATCAGGGGACACAGGCTAAGACTGATAGATTTTTAAAAAAATAGAGGGATTAGGGGATATGGGGATAGGGCAGGTAATTAGAGTTAGGTCTGAAGATCAGCCATGATCTTATCAAATGGCAGGGCAGGCTCGAGGGGCTGAATGGCCTACTCCTGCTCCTAATTCTAATGTTCTTGTGACCTAGGACATTGCTGTGTTGTAAGTGCTAAGTGTCCATTTTGTATTTCTGACATGGGAGTGTCATAGACCAGCAGTTCCCAGCATAAGGTGTGGCCACTTCTAAGACGGGAATCTTATGGTATCAGCACATAATAAACGTATTCTAATTTCCAGCAAAAAATATACAAATTTCCTCCCACACAGACAATGTACATCCACATAAACCCTTGAAGGAAGATGAGTGATCTCAAGAGATGGGAAGGCAGGCTGCTGGGCCAAAGGTCAGATGCAGAACCTTGACAGTGCTCAGAGATGCTGCCTCCACAAAATATACAGTCAATTCACTTTTCAATAAAAATAATAATACTTGCATTTGATATGGCACCTAATTACGTCTTTGAGACGTCTCAAAGCGCTTCACAGAATATATACTGTAAAGTGAATTGACACTATTTTGTTGGCAAAACTCTTCATATAATGCAGTGGGATCTTTAACATTAATAATAATAATAATAATCCTTGCATTTGACATAGCGCTTTTCACGTCTCAAAGCGCTTCACAGAACACACTGTAAAGTGAATTGATTGTATATTTGTGGGCGAACGCGGCAGCCAATTGCGCACAGCAATGTCCCACAAACAGTCGTAGATTGAAAATGACCAATTTATTATTGTTTTTGGTTTTGGAGGGATTATTATTAGGCGTGTGGAGTAAGGAAACTTGCCCAAGGTTTCATCCTGCCTGGAATTGAACCCAGGTGTCTCGCTTGCAAAGCGAGTGCTCTAACCACTGAGCTACAGGACTCCACATTCACCTGTAGGCAGGTGAGACCTTGGTTTTACCAGCAGGATTCTGTAGTCGAGTGAATCCCATTGTGAACTACTGCTTCATCGGGCCCTTGTCATACAAGAGAAATGCGTTGGAACCATTTAATGCACCATTCCCTTTCTCACCACCTCATGTGCCTTATGGTTCAATTTGACAGTTTTACTGACTGTGAAGTTCACTTAACATGCAGCAGAAACACACTCACACGTGCAGATATTTCAGTCTGGAAAGAATCAATAGTGACAGGTCCCTGAATATGCATAGGCTTTATACAAGAGGGAAGATTCAATGAATGAGTGACTGAAACTAGCACCTAGAGAAGAGAGTAATACATATGGGAAATGCGAGGGAGGTAAGACTAATGAATAGCAAGGGAAGAAGAGAAAGTATGCATTTTATAATAATAATCCCTACATTTGATTTTAATGGAATGACCCCCATTTGAATTCTTTTTGACGCTGGTGGACACTGTTTAAACCAGATTTACAGGAGAGAAAACTGAGCAGGTGAAAGATATTTGGAAATGGAAGAATTGTCAGAATACAGGCGGGTTTTGTTGAAAAATGAACTTTGCAACGTAAGTTCCTTAAAAAAATAATAAATTGGTCACTTCAATCCACGATTGTTTGTGGGACACTGCTGTGCGCAATTGGCTGCCACTTTTCGCCCACAAATATACAGTCAATTCACTTTACAGTATATTCTGGGAAGCGCTTTGAGACGTCTCAAAGACGTGATAAGGTGCTATATCAAATGCAAGGATTGTTATTATACATAGGTCACACTATGATAACAGATTGTTCTTTGACCTTTATTTCTGTTGATAGAACCAGTGCTTCAGAAAATATAAAATCACCAACAAAGGTCATAATTGGGTGTGTTGGTAGTTATTAGAGGTCACAGGGTGGGACTGAGAATTAAATAGGGTGAGAACTCCTTCTTAGCAAATTCCACTTTACCCACTGATACACGAATACAGTAATCAAGAAGGAAACTGCCTTGTAAACAGCTAATCTGTCAGCAGAAAAGGAGAAGCAGTTCAGGAAGACATTTGGGAGGAGACAAAAAAAAAAGCTAGTTTTGTCAAAACTTTCAAAGTAATTTCTGCAGTTACTAAATTCTCCTCCAGTTCTGGCCCACTGCTCATTCCTCATTCCCTCGCTTCCACCATTTAGGAGTGTCTTTATCGTTCTAGTAACCCACTGACAAAAGTATTGTTGGCATTTCCTATAACATGCCAGGACTTACTAGCTTCTAAATGTAACCTGCTATGTTTGAACTGGAGGGATAAATAAACTGATTGGTAAATATTCCTACCCACATGTGTGGTAACATTCATTGTGTTAATTTTCTATTTAACATGTAACATGTAAAGTTACAGTTTGAGCTTTGCAGGCTAGAATAAGACAGGGAGGTGAGCCCTAACTGTGGTTAGTGCAGGTTGTTATTATAATTGCCTCTATGTTGGAGTCACTGGAGGGTGAGCAGGAACCCTGGCAGATTTCTCCTCCCTTCCCATTACCTTGTGTTCATAATTTGGAACTCTTTGTACTGTTCAAGTTATGGGACGTTATGTACAGTACATTGTTCTTTGAGGAGAACTGGAGTCCAACATAAGCAAAGTTTATAACTGTGGTTTTTTGATGAACTCCATTTTTTAAAAAAATAACCACATTTCTGATCAACAAGCTAATCGGCAAAAGAAAATAGTTTTTTTTTGAATGCATAAAATCCTTGGGTTAAATTGAAAACCACAAAATTGGTGCAAGATCGACTGGTTCGGTCTCAGTTTGATATTCCTGATATGTCGACATCTCCATTTAAAAAAAAGCAAACTTATTGCACAGGAAAGTGATTGGGAAATCCAACAAAATACCTTGTTGTTTTCAACCCCAAAGAAATAAGGTCTTTGCTAAGCCCAAGCCCCTTTCTTACACATTATATTGCCAAAACCTTTGGTATTGCCAAGATAACACAGAGCTCCCTGAAAGGTTGCTGCTGTTTACTGGAGACGTATCTCAAGATAAATACTAGTCACTAAGATCAGCACATGGACATCATACTGGAGTCAGAAATACTCAGTAATTTGTAGTTCTTTAAAATTAAACAAACCGACAGTGATTATGTTTGTTGAGAGATGGTGTTTGCTTCCTGTTGATAAAGGGGTTAGTGCTTGTTCTTCATCAATTATAATCCTAGAAATTAGACCTAATCACTAAATGAGATCAGTGATGGACTAATTAGTTAGATCCAGTAGCTGTGCAGCACAGTGAGAGAGTGAGCTGGTGCATGCGATGGGATGTAGATTTGCTGGTGTCTGCCATTGGTCTGAGGTGTTGGCGGGGAGAGTGAGTGGCAATGTGGTCTGGGACCATTGAGCATCTAATGCAGCAAGATGTGGTGTCTTCAGAAGGATAGAGGAAATTGTGAAATAAAAGATTCTCCACCACCCCCCACCCCCATGGAAGGAAGAGTTGGAAAATAATGGGGAAGAGACAAAATAACTTTATGAAGTGGTGTCGTTTAAAAAGAGAACAAACTATTATTTCCCATCTGCTTTATCTCCAGCCCATTCTTTGTTTATTACGTCTGCTGCCTTCCCTTGAACAGTAATTCACTGCAAGCTTCTATCCTGAACTGGAACATCATTCATACTTAAAGTGCTTTTAAGTGCAAGCTATTAATGTTGGCGTGCTCTGTACCCTAAATTTCTCTATAAGTAAAGAAATGTTTTACTAAAGCCATCAAGTTTCTAAAATGATACCTAAAACTGACAAACCTCATTGTGAAAACCATATACCTATGAAAGCAACGTTCGATACTAACAGCCATTTAAGCTGCTGAAAAACAGAAAGTCTGCATGTTTCAGAGTGAACAGGATATGCTTGACTAATTTTACAAGGTGCAAGTAAACCTAACCTTATAATGCACCTAACATCGCTGACTCAGTTAAGAGCAACCTTACCTTTGGATCAGAGAGTTGTCAGTTTAAGCCCCTAGTCAAGATTTGAGCTCAGAGGCTCAGAGGTTAACTAACACTTTAGCCGAATACTGGAGTGAGTGCTAAAAACAACAACAAATTAGATTTGTATAGTGCCTTTCATGTCAGGAGGACGTCCCAAGGCGCTGGACAGTCAGGGATCCTGAGGTGTGTTGTCCTACAAATAAGGGATTAAACTGAGATCCTTCTATTTGTTCAGGTGAATATTAAAGAACTTGTGACATTATTTGAAAGCAACCTTCCAGATACAAGTTGGTCATTCACTTCATGGCTGTTCAGGGAACACCGATTCTATGCTCAAAATAGGTCCAGCATTTGCCTACATAACCAGCCACAACACGTGTCTCAGACTCTTAGAAATAAGGCAGTATAAAAATACAAACTCGCTCTTTCTTTGACAGCAAATAGATTGATCAAACATATTGCAACTTAGTGCAATTTAAAGAACGTTGCCTGCTGACAAGGCAGGAATTAATTTGTGTAGGGTGCTGAATTTGTTCATTCTTTTTTGACAAAGATGTTACGTGTTGTCTTGATGCTGAATGTACAAATTTGAATGTTTGAATATTGCCTGCTTCTGTGAACTTGTGAAATAAAGGTGCACTTAAAACACTTTTTTTCTCTCCCTTCCTACAGCTGGTTTGCCATTGGCTGTTCTAAACGTGTTCAAAATAAAGCCGTATCAGAGAGGTTTTTACTGTGATGATGAAACCATCAAGTACCCGTACAAGAATAGTACCGTCACCTCCACTGTGCTGTACACAGTGGGGTTTATGCTGCCCATAACGGCTGTAAGTAGTTCAGAGGCTCAAGGCGATAGTGGGGGCTCCAGTAAAAATACAGCAGTGGGGGGTGGGGGGGTGAGAGGGCGTTTGGAAGCAATGGATCCAGATCAAAGAACAACTGGGGCTTGCAGTTTCTGGATCTCTACACATACAGAACTGCCTTTTCTTTTCATTCCAAGTCTTCCTCATCTTGCCTCGTGCAGTCATATTAATGATGGAGCTATAAAAGTAATGAATTGTTAATTGTGGGTTTCTACGAGTTTCAGCCCATCCTTGCTGGGTAAAGAGAAACTCAGTCCCTTACAGGGAGTGCGACAAATACTGTAATGTGCCCAGCACTTTTAATGGTCAAATATGATGTAACACGTGTAAAGCATATATATGTACAGTAAGGCCGTTAATGTGTAATTGTGATTTGTGGCTGCATGTGCAATGCCCCTTGCTTTCTGTTTTGGGCTGTGAACCTTTTGATGCCTTCAGCTGCAATGCTTCTATACGCACTGCCTTGCTCTGCTTACAACTTCAGTCAGCTAGCACAGTGTGTTAATTCAAGGCTTAACCCAATCAGCTTCACTCACCTTTACGAGTTTCGTCAGTTTTATTTTGCACAACTCCCGTTCGTAATAACAACTAGTCCTCCAGTGAAAAATACCAAGGTGCTGCACCTCTTGAGATCTTGTGCATGATTGTTCCTGCAGTGTTGGAAAGGTGCAGAGTGACCATCAATTCCAGAGGTAAACTGACGTCATCCAGAGAGATGAGCACAAAGATCAACCTCTGCTCACATGCAAACTTGCTCTTGTTGGTAAAGCTTTGCTGCTGCTCAGCCAGGAACACATGTGGCTCATGTGCAGGAAACACTGGCACCCTGCAGAAGCGAACGCCTCGGAATGACATTGAAGGTGGTTGTAGAGAAGTTGGTGAATCAGACCATCTTACAACCCTACTATCTTACACTCCTGCACAATACTCCTGACAAGCTGCATGGCAGGACGCAGTACTATGTCGGGGGAGCTAAACCATGGTAAGGTAATAGGAGAGTTAGTAAGTCATGCAATACAGGAATACTTTTTATTAAGAATGATAAACTGAGTTCCTGCATTTAGTGTTTAGACAGGATCCAGACACATGATCTGTGTGTTACTCACGGTACAGTTGATTGCTTTAACCCTTTGAACATTCTGCCCCACGGCAAGCAGTGTGTCTGGATTAACAGTGACTCTTTGTTTATTCACCAAATCTCTCGAATTAAGAAGTGACCTGTGTAGATTATTGTCATTCTGTTCCTAAAATTCTCAGTGTTAGATAGTTGTAACTGTTTCCCATAGACTGGGACTGAACAGTGGTGAAAGAAATGCATTTATCTGGTAATTGTGGCTACCATATAACTCTTAGTAAGAGAGCTATATTTTTCAATAGAAAGCAACAGCTAATTAAGATGATATTACCACATTTCGATTTCACCTCATTGCCATGTGAACATCATAAACATAATTCCTCAAGACCTCATCTTTCTCCTGCTATAAGAGTGAAATCTCTGAAATCTAGTGCAGAACTCGATTTAAACTTCACTTTCCATTCATTGATTCTTTCATTTAACTCCATAAACTACTACTACAACAACAACAAAATTACATCTGTAAAGCGCCTTTCACATCGGATGGACATCCCAAGGCGCTGGACAGTCAGAGTTTCGGACCCGAGCTGGAGATCGGGATTGGGGAGGGTGTAGGGCAGAGGGGAAAGGAGGGTGATCAAAAGCACGGTCGAAGTGGAGGATCTTGAGATGGAAGCATGGGAGGGGGCGAGGTGGAGGGGCTGTGGGATGGAATTCCAGAGGGTGGGGCAGAGTGGCTGAAGGCCTGCCCACCAATGGTGGGGCAGGCGAAGTAGGGGACATGAAGCAGGCCAGAGCCTGCTGAGGGAGCAGGTAGGTGGTAGGGGGTTAGGAGCTCCCAGAGGTAAGGTGAGCAAGGCCATGGAGGACTTTAAAGGTGAGGACCAGGATCTTGAACTGTATCCTCTGCGTGATAGGAAGCCAGTGGAGTCGGGCGAGGATGGGGGTGATAGGGTCACGGAGCCTGGTGCGGGATAGGACATGGCCTGCAGAGTTCTGGACGATCTGCAGCCTATGGAGGGAGGAGTTTGTGAGGCTGACAAGCAAGGAGTTTCCATAGTCAAGCCTGGATGTTGTGAATGTGTGCATGAGGGTTTCGGCAGTCTGTGGTGTGAGACTCATTTCAACTAATTTCCCTTGATACCCTCCTGTTTGCAGAAATAGCAAAGAACAAAAGAAAAATATTTGTGTATCAAAACAATTATGAGCTAAATACAATTTCCATGTTCTGTGTATCAACCATGACTGCCTCTATAATCTTGAGGTGAATCTACCACTAGTTGTATGCACTGCTGTGTACGTGCTAAAGCATCACATCTGCAAAAGCTTATGTTGTGGTTAAACGGACACGTGGTGAATGCCATTCCATTGTATTTTTATTAGGGTAGAAATTGTATGCATAGTTTGGAGACGTTTAGTATTCTTGACATTGCTTGTGATACTATACTGTAGTATACCATAGCCAAGCCACTGCACAAGCATTTTACAGTTCTTCAGAGACAATGGCCTGATATTCTTGGTGCTATTCAAGTATCAGAAGACAGGAACAGGTGAAGGAGACCCTTCCTTCTGCCCTTTTATCTCATCTGTCCATAATAGCATGTCTGCTGTATCCAATGCAGCATTAAGCTGCTTTGTGAATTAGTCCAGTGTCCTTGCTTCCTAGTCCATTTGTTCATTACCAACTATGTAACTTCTCAGTGCAGGACAGGGCTCCAATTGCAGGCAAACTTGAGTCAACTACTTTACACTGGAAATTGGTTACTATAGTGAGGAATTACCAGCATTGTGGCATTAGGTTATACACACGAGAAGATCACAGATTTAATCTTAGTCTGCATTGTATTATCTGATCTCAGAGAGGATAAAAGTGTCTTCAGTGCCTCCTGGGCTAGTGAGGGAAACATCAGACCAGGTTCCTGCTCCAAGTCATTGACCAGAGACACCTCCAGTTTGGAGAGCGAGCGGAATTAAAATTCTCTGCTGGAGCTGCATGTGAGGATGTTGAGTGAGGACAGTGTCAGGCTCAGCTACGATGCTCCCCCCCCTGCCCCCACCCCCTTCCTGCAATCAAATAACCGTACAAAAATCACATTTAATACTTGTAAATGGACACTTTGGAATTAGCTATTTCAAGAGAGGGAGAATAGGGAGTTAAAATGAATACTTTCTGGGGAGAATGCTAACTTCAGATCAGAGAAAATAAGACTAATTCATAGATACCATCCTTCCCTCAGAACTTGCCAGTGCGGAATGTGAGGTGGGGGAGAAAGAAGTATATGTTGATAAATATGTTCTTAATCCAACACCTTATTCGGAACTTCAAAACTGAACAGAGTGAATTGGAAAGTAAAGCAGACAAAAGTCAATAAAATTCAGCTGGTCATCTTTTGTGTCATTGTGGTTACGAATCTACTGATTTGACTGTCTTTATAATGCATTTGCTGTTGTAGCATTATTCTAGGTCTGTAGCACAGTTTCCGGGCCGTCTACAAATAGGTAGTAATTGGTTAAATAGATGTTGTAGTCCATTGAGCAGGAACGCTAGCCGTTAATGCAGATGATTTGCGTGGCTAATACAGGGGCAATGGAAGTTGTAAGAAGGGCGAGTGGATATGACCCGGATATTAAAGTGAAACAGAGTTAAGATGCTCCTATTTGGGCTCTAAATGTGTCCTGGGCAAGTGGGGCTTAGTCATTAAGAATATTCGTAACTTTGCTTGTTACAACCCTGGTAACAGTGATATTGCAAAATGCTGAAATATTATCTTGTAACTCCAACAAGCTGACTAAATACTAACTTTTTTTTAATAATCCTTGCATTTGATATAGCGCCTTATCACATCTTCGAGACATCTCAAAGCGCTTCACAGGTTATACTGTAAAGTGAATTGACTGTATATTTTGTGGGCGAAACGTGGCAGCCAATTGCACACAGCAGTGTCCCCAAAACAGTGGTGGATTGATGACCACATTATTATTATTATTTTTTCGGGGGAGTGGGGATTGGTGATTTGCACTATGAATTACTATGAATTATTTTTTAACAATTTTCGCTGATGTCTGTTACTCAATATTTTGGAAGAATCTTGGAAACTACTTTAATTTGAGCTGGTTCCTGTTCTTAAGTATTTTCAAAAAGTAAAGGAAAACTATAACATGTTCTGCCATGTTCGCCTACAAAAAGTGGAGTCACTATACTTTACAGTAAATCCTGCGAAGCACTTTGAAACATGTTCCTGACATGAAAGGCGCTAAATCAAATTCAAGGATTAGTATTTTTATTATTAATCCTGAGAGGAAGTTGTCCGCACAGTGCATCATGGATACTAACGGAGTAACGTGTTGCACTTGTGGTACACTGCAAAACAAAGAGTGAATGATTATTATGAGTTTGCAACACATTCCATGTACAGCCATCATTTGTCAGGAATCTGAAAATCAACATCTGTCAAATAAGAAATTGATTATAAACTACCCACACATGTGGGCCACATGAAGGGCCTGTGTGCTCGATAATGTCTGTAATAAGCCTACTCAGGGCTGTCTGTATGTTTTTTGTTTAAGCAAAACTTTCTCTTTGACTGATCAGAGGCCAGACAATACGACAGTATGTGATTATTTTACATCTCCTCAGCTCATTGATATTACTGCACTGTTATTATTGCAAGAATTAAGTCAAATGATTGCAAAGCAAGCACTTTTGCTATAATGATAATCCTTGCATTTGGCATTTGACACAGCGCCTTATCAAGTCGTTGAGACGTCTCAAAGCGCTTCACAGGATTTTCCCGTGAACTGTATGTAGTGACTATTATTTGCTAATTTTTCATTTCCTTTCACTGCTCTGTGTAGCATTTGAATCAGAATGTCAGGTTTAAACCCAAAACAAAATGCTTCATTTATATTTATAAAGCAGAGTGGCTCAGCCAAGTACAATAGAATCTCTTGTTACCAGTAGATTATTGAAATAATGTCTGTATTATGTTGAATAGATTTTGTTTAAACATGGTCCCTGGCATTAGCATAGTCTTTGGCTGTACTCAGCCAAATTTCCTATTTCCGCCTTCCATTGTTTCAGTGGAAAAGTCTTTTGAATATACAGTACTAATGCAAATCCTTGGTTCTGTTCGATAAACAATACAGGGAGTTTGGTAAAACTCTACAGGCTCATAGACACTGATGAAACCCAGCAGTAATACAATGGATTTTACTGTCCCAAACCGCATTCAGATTTTTAAGGAAAGTTTGCGATATATAATTTAGCCAAATTTAATTTAAATAAATCTGATCTCATCCACATAGATCATTGTAGTATTATCACACAGAGTTTAACAGAAATAAGTTCTTGAGTTTCTGAACGTCAGTTTACCAGACTATATTTCTCAGCGCCTTAGGATGTCCTTCTGACGTGAAAGGCATTGAATAAATGTAATTTTGTTGCTGTTGTTTTAAAGATGTGGCTTGCTTTTTGAACCAAGTGACTCATCCTTTCTCCTGACAGCAGTGAGTCATACAGGGTTCCAGTTCCACACGCAACTCACCCGAGTGACAATTAATCAGTGTCAAGTTATTCATCTATGGGAGGGGCTCGGCAGCCATGTCAGATGCTGTCTTTACCTTAAGTTTGTGTTGCAAATTTTCCAGGAAGGTGACAGAAAATCAGTCATGAGTGGGATTTCCTTTCCTTGAATAAGGATGCTAAGTATGTGAGGGTTAGGGCACCTGCCTGTTTCTGACTTGATTGTTTTCCCCTTTCCTTAGTTCAAGGCTGGTAGTCGTGCTTCAATCTCTTCCAAGGAATGAGACAAGCAGAACAGGGATTAATAATCTCTTCAAAAAAAATGTGATCATTCAACCCACGACTGTTTGTGGGACACTGCTGTGGACAATTGGCTGCCGTGTTTCACCTACAAAATTATACAGTCAATTCACTTTATGGTATATTCTGTGAAGCGCTTTGAGATGTCTTTATGACATCAGCATAATAAATGCAAGGTTATATTATAACAGATCAAGGATCACACCTGGACCTTTGGTCTCTACAATAGTGGAAATGTTTAATCAGCTAATGCCAGTACCATCCTGTAACACTGTGCTTCATCCTGTAAGATGTGAGGAGTAAGTCCACAAACAGACAGGTACAGCTTTCTCCAGGGTCTGGTTTAGGTGGCACACCTACTGCTATAAAGTTTTACTCTAAACAATTAATTTTGCAACTGAGCCATCAAGGAATCTTTGATGGTGATACAAATGTGATATAAATATAACACTTGTTATTTAAACCTGAATGTTGGGTTGGGACTTCATGGTGGCTGATTGTTCTGTAAGTCAATTTTTCATTCAACCAACCTGGCGGGGTGGACAATAAAACAATTATCACAGACTGTGCTCAACCCAGTGAGCCACACATAACTAACTAAACCAGAGGAAACAAACTATTGTTAGTTCAGTCTTGTGAGAGAGGGTGGAAATGGATGTAAGGGAGTGTGTGGCTGCATTCCGAAACCCTTCAGCATTTGAATATAACAAGAAGTTATCAGTTGGCAAAATATTTCCTGAGTCCTGCAAAAACAATTGTTTAAAAAAGGAATTTTCCCCCTTTGGGGCAGACCAAAGTACGTCACCATCACAGCTAGTGTAAGAGTAACGACTGCTGAGGCTCTGGATATTCCACAGGGTATATCTTTCGGTAACTTTGACATAGATATGCTAACTGTTATTAAACCCTATTTATATACTGCATTGTTTTTGAAGCTTTTGAAATGCTATGTCTCGCTAACAAAATCATTTTATACATTTCTGATGTGAGTAATGATGGAAAATTACCACAGTATTTTTATGTTTGGCTTAATCTCTACAAATGAAACAATTGTGACATTGTTTCTACATATATTTTCTCATAATAGAGTAGGAGTCTATCTTGTGCGTCACAGGGCAGAGTGGGACAGGCAGGCCATTTCTGCTATGTCCTTTGCTGAATCGCTCTGAATTGGTTGCTAATTGGGCGACTATTTATGTACTATCTTGCTTCTACTCAACAGATTCTAGATTCCTCAGGCCGGGATGAGCGCATGATATAGCATTTTGAAGTTGGTGGTGTTCTCAAGTCATTCAAATTTTGGTGTCCATTTTAGGCACTGTTTGTGTATATGACTGCATTTCAAAAGCATCAAACACAAAATTCCCAGTCTGAGCCATCGATCGGTATCCCATGAACTATACCAGTTTTCTCTAGATGAGCAATAGCTCAGCACTGTCTGGCCCGCTCACTGTCTGGCGCACTCATCAAAGTATATTGGCTTGTTGACGTGATCAGAATCCATCTTGGTTAGCAATAACCTTGGGCTTGGATGCCTTCCCTCCTCTAACCCTTGAATAGCTTGATGGCTCACACATTGAAAATAACCAGTTTGGGTGAGGTACAGGTACCCATGGAAACATATACACATCAGTAAAAGTCACAATGTTCAGAAAGGAAAAGGGAGAAAATTGGAGGGAAAAAATTAAATGAAATTAAATCAAATGTTTCCTTCTGTTCATTATTAGAGTAATCTTTCTGTTGCGATTGTGCACCATCATGTCCTTTCCAAGAATATCTTAATGCCTGCGTCAGGTTGCAAGTTACATTTCAAACGTTGCTTGTTTTAGTAACATTTGGATCCTTTCCAGCAATCCTTTGGGCGACCGTAGTCATATTTCCGAGCAAATGCCTATTCCTGCTTGTATCATCTGACACTAATGATAGATCTCGAGTCATTGAATTTGTTGTTGCTTTGAAAAGCAAATGAGTTATTTTGCAACTAAGGTTTTATTGGAATATTTTTCTAACTATTGGTTTTATTCAATAAGTGTTTGTTTTGATGGGAAATGGTTAGATGTTAAATCTACCAGAAATCACTTTCTTGTTGCTCTCTGTAAAGTGCTGATGCAGCTTTTTAGGAGATGGTAAACACGGTTGCCATATTTTGGATTTGATCGAATTGCCACGAAAACACTGAGTTCACATAGAACACAAGAGTGAGTTAGTTCTCTTTTATTTCTGTGGTGAGATGCTAATGCCATATAATACTCACCCTAAAATATTATCCTTTTTAAAAAAAAACTCACAAGCTTGATTTTAAAAGGCATGAACTTTTTACTCAGTGATCAGTGGAATTTTACCCCCTATATGTGAGTAAATCCTGGTTCTTATCAATTGTTTTGATCTGCTGGCTCCAACGCAATATTTATCCCAGTAAGAGAAGTTAAAAATTGTTTCCACTCCTGCCAAGAGCTGAAGGGAAAGTCAATTTTAATCATTCTAATGGTTGGTTGCTTGTTGGTGATGCATTGTAAAACTAATTTAGCCCCTGACTTTACAAAATCAGCAGTAAAAGGTGTCCTTTACCTTCTTGGGTACAACTTTATTTCCAGGGGAACAGAGAGCTGCTTTCTTATAGTGCAATGCTAAGAGCTGCAGACTAAGTACATTACATCACTTTGTGACTGTGTAGACTTTACTCTGAGAACCATTCCCTATCCTGGCAAAGATTTATTCATTTGCTCTTAGGAAAATCTGATTCTCCATTATAATTTTCTTGAAGAAGATGTAGTTTCAACAGCTCATCTCTTGAGAATACCAGTTTACCAGAATTCTTCAAAAACATAAAGTCATAGTGTTATAAAAGATCTATATATTCAAGTCAAGGCATTCTATTTGTGACAGTGATTCAAACTTTTTGATACAAAACCGATAGAGCTGAGAGATTGATTGAAAAAAAACTCCCTCATGTTTAGTCTAGGAATTGAAGTTGGCTGTCTTTGCTCATGCTGTTTAATGTTTAATGGACTACAGAGATGATTACATTCCTGCAATTCTGAATAGCTTTCAGAACCATTTTGATAACAGTCTGACCGTCTCTCCAGAGTTGCAAAGCAGACGTCACCAACGCTTAAAGCACAAAGTTAGAATGAGTGTCCCCTGTTATCCCCACATGGTAAATTTATATCTCAGTGGTGAGTGGAGGGTTGGTGGTGGAATTGGAGTGGGATACTTGTACTATGTACACTTGTACAAACCCAGTCATTAGTTCAAGTCACTATTTAGTAGAGGCTCCGCAACCAATCCACAGTTTTCCCTCCCAGTTGCAAAGTGGACCCATGTTACGTTTTGCTAAATGGGATTCGGGAAGAGAAATTCATCATAAAAACTTATAGAAACTTTTGACGGACATTTAATTTTTATTTGAAATGTAGATGATTTTGAAATCGTATTGCAGAATAGAACAGGCATTTATGTACAAGTGCTTATGGACATGATTTGTCCCATTCAGTTTTCTCCTCTTACCTCTTCTTGAAGGTGCTGATTCGTGTTGAAGTACAGTTCCGCAAGTGCTGGTTCAATACCCCACCTCTGTCCATTATTGTATGCGAGGCTAGACAGTGAGTGTCAGTGGGATATTAGATTGTACAGGCTTTCACAGGGAGCCCGTTTCACACATTTTGTCCACGCACACATTATTGATCTAGTGATCTATCTATATCTATCTGCAATAATAACAAATTACATAGAGCCTTTCACGTTTAGAAGACATCTCAAAGTGCTTCACACTGTATATATGTACACCAGCTCCCTCCCCCCCACCCACAACACACACATTCTTCCAGCACAAGTCACTGTATTTGGAAGTCAAATATTTGTAGCTGGAACCCAACCCAATTTTTATTTATTTCTCTCCCGCTCAAGGGATGTCAGTGATGTCCCCCGAGCCTCTCTAGTTTTTATTGGCTGAGCTTCACAGCACTTGGTGTTTGCTACCAAGAAAGCACATCTGTTCCCATTTAATACAATGGTAGGCAGGTGCCCAAAGCCCTCTTCATGCTGTGAAAATAGCTGGCTCTCACCAATCTACTCAGAGCTCAGCTTTTCAGCATCTCACAGTACAAATAAGTATTGTTTTTCACAAAATCATCAACAGTTGTAAAATCCCACAGTGTTATTAACATAACGCTGCATATGGAGCTTGCAGAATTGTTTTGACTGTCAGGTTATCTCTCCTCCCCTGCTTAGCACATTAGGTGACAGTCCAGAAGGCCCACATGCAAAACTGGTAATAGCGTCCTTTACCTTAAAAGGCCACGAACACCAAGTATCAACATAAAGAGTTGTTTAATATCACTAAGGTTCAATTCCCCTTCCCTCCTGAAGGCACATTCTTGTATTGGATTACAGTTCCCCTGATCTAGGGGCTATTATTCGTGTGTGAGTGCTGACAGGGAGCACTGGCACGCTGTTGTCTCCTGGGACGGGAGGGGGGAATAGTGCATTGTTCATACGTGAGCTCAGAAAGTGAACGTTAACTGAGTCTTTGATCCTGGGAGGGATAGACTGTGAAACTACTCCAGGGTGAATCACCGGAGAAATCTGGAGGAATTAAAAAAAATGGCTCAGAGCAGTTTTTTTTGTGTTCTCTGTCGCTGAGCAGCACAGCTCTGATACACCTGGTTTCATTTTACATTTGACTTAAATGAAGAGTTGAGTAATTCAAGTGCTTGTGTCTTAACTGTCCATTTAACCTCTGCTTTATCTTTTCCAGATTCTAAACTTTATTTTTTGTGGTCTGCATTTTTCAAAATAATTACTTCTCTCCTTTAGGTCAGCCCACCCCTCACCCTCACGCCATGTCTTAAACAGAAGCACAGGTAGCTAATCTGCTACTGTTGCTGCCATGTTGGCCTGACCATCAAGTAGAGTACTCCTGTAGCTAGAGGAATTGTCTGATGACTGTGCTCTGTATGTGGGCAGGGCCTGATTTCCACTTAACAACAACCAATGATGGGCATTTCTGAGATCAGGAACTCTTCCCGCAGTGTATCTGAGATCAGGAACTTATACTAATTCACAATCCAAAGCCCAGGTGTGTTAGTTAACAGCTCAGAGTACTCCAATCCACTAACCATAACCACACCAGTTAATTGGCATTTACTTCTAAAAAGGACATCCTACAATGTCTCCCGAGGTCAGGAACTCTCTTACAATGTATCCTGATATCAGGAACTCTCCCATTGGGTACCTAAGATCAGGAACTTTCCTGCAGTGGGCTCAGGAACACAGTTTATCTGTGTCTGGGCAGCTTGTGCTACCCCAATTTTTGTTATTTTAAGTCTGAACACGGTATGAGCATGCTGTACTCTACAGTCACATCCAGAAGCAGAAGGAATCTGCACGATATCTGCCTCCCATTGCATTAACATTGCACTGACAGTCTGGTTTCCCATTGCTTTTGCTAGCTGGATTGCCCTTTGCAATTCTCACACCGATGCACTCACCATTCAGACGAGGATTTTACTGTAATGATGAAACCATCCGATACCCAAACAAAGAGGACACCATACCTTACCAATTATTAGCTGGAATATTAATTCCACTTTCTCTGCTGGTAGTAAGTGAACTCATTTTTACTCCACGCCATTATCGTTCCATTGCTTTCTTCTGGTGTTGTAAGTCGTATTGTTTATTAAGTGGCATGTGCGTCAATCAGGTGAAAGTAAA
The DNA here is from genome assembly GCF_018977255.1 of Callorhinchus milii. NCBI lineage: Eukaryota > Metazoa > Chordata > Chondrichthyes > Chimaeriformes > Callorhinchidae > Callorhinchus > Callorhinchus milii. The sequence goes on from NW_024704742.1 coordinate 123,595,984, forward strand.
ACTTGTTGTCATATTGTCAGTGTTGCAGCGTCCTTTGCTGGTTAAGATGCTATTTGCGCTTTTTTAATGGGACGACATTTAAAGGATCAGATTAAATGGAATATCTGTTCTGTTTATTATCAATGATGGGGGAATTGTGTTGAAATATCACAGGCCCTGCTCGTGATATCTTTGGGAGAAGGGAGACATGCCTCTTCCTCTATCTCTGAGTAGACAATGTTTTTCAAACACTAATTGATGTTCCTTTAACTTGGTCCTTATTGGTGGAAACTAGCAATGTTTGACCTGCAAATCTGTATTACATGCAGTGCTGCTTGGGTCAAGAAGAATTGGGATTTCACCATTGCTAAACTGCTTTAGTGAAAGCTGCAACATATTTGTGACAATTACATGTCGAGAGCAACCAGTGAAGTCCTTACTGGACTCACTCTAATAAAAAAAATCTTGTCTTGAGCACCACTAGCTTTGTATGGCTCAGCAAACTTCAAGAAGATTTCAAAAGGGAAAAAAGGACATAAATGTTGGAAATCTGAAAAACACTCCCAGGGATTGCTGGAAATGTACAGCAAATTGATCTAAGAGAAAACTATGTGAAACATCACAAGCCAAAGCCTTAACCCAATGCTTTCAGATGCTGATCTGCTTGCAGTGCATTTCTAACATTTTCTGGTATGATTACTGAGAAGCTCTTGGATGTGCTGTGCTGTGTTTCGCTGCTTCCTGAATTATCCTGCCTGGCTGGACAATAGAGTGCTTCATGACTTAAGATCTTTTAAGGTGGAAGCACTCTTGTTTTCAGTCTTTACCTGTGAATGTGGTGGTCAAGATTTATGACACTAAATGCATCAGTTTTTCAAGTGAGAATCATAATACTAAACTTGAGAGTAAAATCAAAAACAAAACGGATTATTGTAGTGAAAGAACCATAAGAAGCATTTACACTTGATGTTAGGTCAAAGTACAGTTAATAAACCATAACCAAGCAACAACTTACAAACCATAAACCGAATGATGCACTTGTTGTATCAAATGATACAGCCCTTTTAGATATAGAAGCATTTTAGTCCATGCTGATAAGCCACCTGTTAACATGACTTTGGTACGTGTACATGTAGATCTATGATAAGTTTTACCTTGACCTTTGGATGACTTTCCATGATCTTTCTAATTACTGAAGGAAATTACTGTACATGTGAGCACCAGTCAAAGTAAAGTTTTTTTTGTAACTGCCAACAAAAATCTCATAATTCGAACCAAAGCTCAGATGGCAGAACATGAATAATATGTGACTTTTTACCCCCTCCCCCGCTGCTTTTTGTGCATCGCAAATTAATTTGGCTTGAAAGTCCGCAGGGTGAAATGTGCATGTTTTGCAAGCTGTTTTCTGCTCACCTATTTCTTGTGTGGAACTGATGCTCGAATTTGTTTCTGTTACAGATAGTACTAGGGGAGCTGGCCTCGGTTCACTGGAATCACTTGCAGTCAAACTCCTGTATAAGAAACCCCTACATAGCCTCTGTGTATAAGGGGGTTGGGGCATTTGTGTTTGGGGCAGGTGCCAGCCAGTCGCTCACTGACATCGCCAAGTATTCAATTGGCCGCCTCCGGCCTCATTTTCTGGATGTTTGCAAGCCTGATTGGTCCAAAATCAACTGCTCTATGGGATACATTGAAAAGTTCACATGTTTGGGAAACGCAAGGATGGTGACTGAAGCCAGGTGAGTTGGGAAGAACCGCTGAGGGCTACATACTGCAGCACACTGATTGTTTTAAGTGCTCCAAAATGCTACCCTTTGAAGGGAGCTATATAGATACAACTTGTTGTTGCTGTGTGTTCATGTTTGTTATTTATTGAATTTCTGTGCAGTTACGAATCCTCCAGTTAAATCTACCATTCACTTCATGTTTATAGGCATATTGGCTGGGCATCAACTTCAATTACATAGCCACGGGAATGCATTGGATCAGGCATAGTGACATCTGTTTGGATAAGCAACATCCAGACTTCTTTTTAACTCAAAGCTCACATCTGGACAAAAGCCTGCTGCACTTAAAGGCTGCCTTTTCCCAATAAAGAGAGAACCGAAGCGGTGTGAGGCGCTTTGCATTATAGGGATTGTATCAAAAACAAGGTTTATTGATACTGAATAACATCAAATGTGTTGACTAGTGCATTCTTCAGTACATGCAATGTTTCAGAAATTGGATGATTTTGGTTAAGAAATAATAATAATCCTTGCATTTGATGTAGTGCTTTTCACATCTTCTAGACATCTCAAAGCGCTTAAACGTCAAGAAATATTGCAAATTAGATTGTACAGGCAATCATTAAGCACGACAACATTTAAGGCATTCATTGAGTAAGCAAATGAATGTAAAGTGTTGGAAATGTTATTGTGCCACTTGAATCCTATTTTCTTGAGCTTCTGCGGGCTAAGGTAAAATTCCAAAGCAGTGCTAGGGGTTTGTTGTATTGTCTCAGGTGCTGTCCTTCAGATGAGATGTTAAACCAAAGTCCCATCTGCAGTTCAGGTGGACATTGAAGATCTCATGCACTAATCAAAAAAAGAGAATTGAGTTTCTCCTAAGGTACTGGCCAACAATTCCCGTAAGTAAAATTGGTTACTCACTTCATGACTGTTTGTGGGACATTACTGTGTACCTCTGTTTTTGCCTACAAATACACAGTCATTCCATTTCACAGTAATTCCTGTGAAGCATTTTGAGGTGTCCTTCTGATATGATAAGATGCTGTACCAAATGGAGGGATTATTATTTAACTTGCAGCAGTGTAGTGCAAACTGAGCTAGATCTTAATTCCATTCCACATGAATGCATTGGATTAGCGCTAGTGACATCTGTTTGGATAAGACAGCATCCAGACTTCTTTTCAACTCAAAATTTACATCTGGTCAAAGGCCTGCTGGATTTAAAAGCTGCCTTTTCCCCATAAAGGGTATCCAGGCACAAACACTGCAGTTAATCCGAATCCATGGGAAATAGCCCATTAGACTTAATCCCTAGTTAAACAATAAGAAACACAGCGTGAAAACACTGAAGTATGTTCCCTGGGAAAACATTTTAGATAAGATTTCTGCGCGCTGTGTGGCGTAAATGCGGTTCATCCCTTCAAGCTCTACTCAACAGCAGCCATTAACTAATCCTGATTGTACCTGATGGATAACGACCTGGGCAGCTCAGTCTCAGTCTTAGGACTTGGTAGCTTCATAATTGACTACACATCAAAACAAAGCTTAGCTTGGAAGAGCAGACATGCTCCTCCTGTAAAATGAGGTCCCAAACCGGGCAAGTATAATACCATTACATGCAGTTACTACTGGACCTAAAGGACAGGCAGACTTGCGTCTGACAGTGTTGGAAATTTATCATTAACTGCTGGCTGACTGAATTGCTTGTAACAGGTTTCGGTTGTTGCTCTAAATAATGTGGAACACGTTTGTGCAAAGCAAAGAGCCTACTTAATCACAATATCGTCCTTTGTATTTAAAGCAAGTACTGTCCTCCAGAGTAAAATCTGCTTTGAAGTATTTTTCCATGTGAAATGGAATGATTTCTTGTTGCCAGAATCCATAATTTAGGATTTGGTGACGCTGTTGCCTGACTCATTCAGTGTCTCACATGTCCTCTTGACAAAGGTGAGCAAGGTCTCTCTGGGGCTAAACTGGCTTTGAGGAGACACACCTGGCAAACTACCTATTGGCTATTGAAAACAAGTAGCAGATGTTAATCCCTGAGCTCTTATTCATTGCACTGTTAAAGCCAGGGTTCATGCTGCAGCCAACTGTGGAACAGGCACTTGCTGTGGCTTTGTAGAGTTCAACCAGAAAGCACTTTTTCTCTCAAAATACGTTTACCAGAGACCTGGCAGCTCATCTTGTGCCCTTTGGGTTAAAATAACCTGCGTGCTTATCTTATGAAGTCAGAAACAGAGCTGAACTATGCTCTGGCAGCCTTTCCATCAGTTAGAATGTGAGTTTAGAAATTACATATTCACATATTTTGAACATTGGATTTTAATCCAAATATAGAATGTCCCTGATCTATCTGTAATTACAGCTGAACAATTTACCGGTTATAAAGCACTATTGACATAGTGTATATGAGGCTAAGATCAAATGCACATCATTATTATTTAGGATTGCCCTATCCATTTGGGCTTTGGCTTTACAGGGTTGAGGTCATGTCTACATCTCCATATCTCATTTATACACCAGACTATCTGGTTAACAATCCACAATGTTGTCACAGACTTGCCTGTCCAGTCATTCCTCTCAAGCCTTTTCAATCCAACTTCCTTTCCCTCTCACCCTTAGTCCATTTCTAATACTGGTTTTGCTGACCTTGACAATGGTGAAGGGTTGATTGAACCCATTGGGTTTTGACATTCTGGTCTCTATTCTGGTATTCAACTACTTGAGCTCCTGGAACATCTGTCTCTCTGTATCCATGAATGCTGCAAAGATGTCCTGCCACATCTGCAGATGGTCAGTATCCTGTGTAATCACTGGCAGCAGATTTTGGGTAGATTATATCTTAGTCAACTTGTTTTAATTAATTTTATTGTGTTTCTTTTCCTTCCCCTATCCACTCATGGCCTATCTACACTATCTCCCCCCTGCCCCAAGGATGATCGTTGGCTCTATTTAGGACGATAAGTTGAAAGCTAGTTAATGAGAAGTGTCAGTGCAAAATGTAGCTTTATGTAAATGTAGCGGACATGTACATACACCAAACTCTTCACTTCTCCCAGCGTCTAAGATTTTTTTCTCCTCACTTCTCAATTCTGTAAAACAATTCCAACACTAACATAATCATAAATGTGTTTGTGAATTCTTGTCTGGCTTATGCCAACGGCATTCAGGGAAATGTAAGACCTTGTTTGTCATTGGTCTTTGACAGAACCAGCTCGTAGCTGGTCTTACCAAATGGACCTATTCACAATTTAAAAATAAATAAATAAGTAATGATGAGGGGATTGGGGTTGCCAAATAATGTCCTAATATTAAACCAGGCCAGCTGGAAGCTCTGACCTGTCTGTTTGCCAAAGATGAGCCAAAGTTCTCCCAACTCCAACACAAACAACAGTGTTGGTGTTACGATATATCAGAAACATTCTCCTATGCAATGGAAGAGGTTACAACAGTAATAATAATCCTTGCGTTTGGTCTAGTACCTTATCATGTCAGCAAAATATCTCAAGAAAGTGCTTCACAGGGTTTTACTGTAAAAGGTAATGGGTTTGTATTGTAGGTGAACCCGGCAGCCAATTCACACACAGCAACGTCCCATGGATGTGCATGAAGTGAATGAACAATTTTTATCTGGGTTAATGTTGGTTAAAGAGAAACTCCATTTTCTTTTCAAATAGTTCCATGGGGATCTTTAGTGTCCATAGAACAGGCGACAAACCCTTAGTTTGTTGCTGATAACCATCAGAAAGAAGCTTTTTTTCCTGAGAAATGTGACTGAGTTTTGCTTGGAAGATTTGAAGGAGAACAAGGCATGCCAGGCAGTGCACATGCCCTTGAGAGAACTGCTTTGTCAGGCACATTAAAATAATAATCCATTTGATATAGGGCCTTTCACGTCAAGATAATATCTCAAAGCATTTCACAGGATTTACTGTGGTCATTGTGTATTTTGTAGACAAATGCAGCAGCCAATTTTCACACAACGTCCCACAAACAGCTATAACTTATTTATACAATTACTATCTGTGTGTCGACATGGCTTTTTAACAAGCCAGAGACGAACACTTAAAGCATGCTCGGAGAGCATCAGTTAAACATCTAGCAGCTTTGGCTAAACACATGTCTGGATGTCTGCTTTCAGTTTCCAGTTAGGCAGCAAATCAGTGCTTGGCTCCAGCATCTGATCTGAACCTTTCTGCACCAGAGTTTTCCAACACTCACACTAACACTGCAAAATCACTTGGCTGCTCTTCTACATGCAGTCATATATGGCCTGAATTTTCTCCCAAGTTTAGGAGAGATTTATTACTGTTGCGCTCTGTGGCCACTGCACTCAGTTTCTTTTGAAAACAGTATAAAAGAAAAACAGTTAGGTGCAGTATATCCTAATTTACTCTTTGAGTTTGGGAATCATAGCTTTGCTGTCTGTAAGATGTATATGTTTAGTACCACTACTCTGCCTTTTCTCCTGTACCCTTATATATATTTTTCCTTAGATAACCATGGAAATCATACCCTCCTTCTGGGGGACATAAACAAGGGCTCCTTGGTGCTGAGCTGTCTCCAGGTTAATGTGCTTGGCAACAGAATAGCAGAATTGAATCAGCCCTCTGATATTTTCAGTCTCAGGGAGCCAGTTCCTGAGCCAGGCGGATCCACAGTGCTCCACGACACTGCTGATGACAGACCAGCCAACCTGGCTCATCAACAGGAATTGGACCGACAGATCAGTCACTGGGGGCAGGAATTCTTCCCACTCAGTTTCTGGTAACTCTGTAAGCTAAAGCACTGTTGATCAAGGTGGTCCTAGCTGGAAAGCAGCAGAAAGCTCGCCAACCAATGCTCTCAATGGCAAGCTGTGCAATTTTAGTTGGTGGAACTCCAGCAATACTCTAATTAGATAAGCAGAGTGCGTCCCTGGAGGGAGAGAATATGGATTCCATTTCAGACGGGGATGTTTCCAAATCCTGGTGGCACACATGGAACTCTCAGTTTGGTTTGGATTCACTTACGCACGGTGATGGGTTTCTGCATATGTCAGACCCCAAAAATTGGAATCTTGAAGCTGATAGCGTTCGTTCAAGAACAATTCTATAGGCTCCGTCTGGCCTCTGGTGCCTTGACTGAATCACTGTTCCCATTGCGTGAGCCTAGATAGTGAACGTTGGCAGCCTGTTAGACTGTGGACGGGTATCACAGCTAAGCTCAACTCTCTTCTCATCGGACAGAAGGACCATCCAGCAAGGGTCACTGGATTGTGACCAGCAGTGGGATCTCTGAATGATTTTCCACTACCAAATCTAGGCGTTGTGAAGCCAGTTCTGCAGCCCAGAATCCTACCCGCCAGCTGAGATTAGTAACACATCACAGACCAGGAACTGAACCCGATACATGCTCGGCCTGTGGTTCCGTTTCACACTGGGCAGTGGTTTTAACATCTGAGCCTTAGATGGTCTCATTTTAACTTGTTATAACATTGGAAAGTTACTGGTTACTTTTGTCTCTGAATGCATTCATACGGTGAGATTAGTAAGGTTTTGTTAACCTGAGCCATGTCTTTATTCTTCTTTCCTTCAGGCTCTCCTTCTTTTCCGGCCATTCATCCTTCTCCATGTACTGCATGATGTTCCTCGCAGTGAGTACTTTTGGATTATTCCTCTGCTGGGCACTCGCACACACACCAACCACACACTGACACCCAGGCTGACAGCACACAGCTTAAGTATTTGCCTCATCAGCAATGTCCTTGATTCTGTTTAAGTGGTTAAGACAAACAACAAGGATTAGCTTCCAAGCCAAAATCCATTCAAATGATAAAGCTGTTCGGACACATTTTACATAAAAGGCTTTGGGAATTTTTTAAATTGAATTCTCCCAGCCTTACACCATAACATACAATATCTCATAGTTGTAGGTCAGCAATGCATCAAACTTACCCATCCTGTATAATTCCTTAAATGTATCTGTCTCTAAATGTAATGACCCTGAATCCTTTGACTTGTCTGATTCCCTTTTGACACTTTATAGTACTGTTAAGTTACAGTGATCATGTATGGGTAGTTTATTCCATATGCCTGGTGTTTACTGAAATAATTTCAGTTCTGCAGTTTGCATTTCTTTTTGTACTTATTTTGAAGCTCTGATATGAACCTTGATGTATTGTAAAGGTACAGAGCAGCTTTTCCTGAGATATGTGGGAAGAATTCGAACACACTCAGGGGACAGGTATAACAAGGGTATCAACCTCACTGAGCTTTTTCCAAACTTGCTTTTGGCTTTGCCGATCAAACCAGTGATTTTTTTTGCTTTGATTGTTTGCTCATCCCATCTACATTCAGCTGTAGGTAGCTCTTCTATAGCCTTAGCTTGGAAACACTTCCTAACAGCTGAAATACAGAATACAAAGAGTGGCAGGAAAGGTGGTAGAGGCCAGAACACTAGACTCAGTTAAAAAGCATCTTGATGTAGTGATGAGGATGGTAGTGAAGGTGTTCTGGAGGTATGCGATCAGATGAGCTGAAGGGCCTTCTTCATCCAGACCAATCTTGTGGTTATTCTGCTCTGTTTGCTTAGATTAGAGACATTAGTTTGCTTAGATTAGAGGCTGTACATCTGAGGTCCATGTCTTACCACTTATAAATAACTGACATAAAACGTTATGTTTATAGTCCAATTGTATTTGCATAATGGTATTTGATTCATAACTTTTGTCCAAATCGTGACTATCCTTCTTGAGAAAGAGTTAAGTGAGGTCTCTAGTTCCTCAACCCTTAGTTTTTTCTGACCTGGATCTAATACATAATAATAATAATAATAATAATAATCATAAAGTGAGTGCACATTCCATTCCAGAGTCAGGGAAATTTCCATGCGTAAGTGGCATACAAATGTGGAACTCTCAGCTTAGCTTAAATACTCTTAAAACCTAACGATAGGTTTCTGCAGCACGGCTGAGCCCCAAAACTAAATTTATAACTTTTAACATTTCAGAGATGTAGGGCTGTGGCTCTTGCAGAGTTTGCATTTATTGTTAAATGTAAAGTGATGCTATTGTAGCTTGCAGCAACTGTGGTTTCTAATCACAGGTTTCTTGCATGCGATCAACAGTCTAGATTATGGCTAGTTGACCAAAGCATTCTGTTTTTCCGATAGTAGTTTACACCCAAAATACCTTTTACCCTACTAGGTATTGTGGGGGTGAAGAACAGAATGGATGTGATGGAGAAGGTCAAAGTCAGTAAGATTGAATGAGGAAACTGCAGTAAACTACATTTAGGGGTGAAAAATATCAGGATACAATTCAGTGGCATATAAGCAGGTTGATGTATCATCATGTTGAGCCATGATGTTGTGTGAAGTGAGTTTTTACTCAGGATGGGATCTAGGTTAACAAGGGGAGAGGTGCTGAGTGTAAACCACAGGGAAGGAAACATTGGTAGGTGACTCACAGTCTGCAGTTCTAGACTTTCTTACTGCTATTTGTGCGCACGAGTGCGTGTGTATGTGTTGTGTGCGTGGGGGGGGGGGGGATAGGGGGCGAGGGTAGGACTAAGAAGGTCAAGGAAGAGGCTGTCTCTTGTCCAAGGGAGTGGTGCAAGGTGACCTATTACTCAGGGTTATAAATTGTTTCCTGTTAATGTTATTTGATATTGAAAATTGTGGTAAACACTAAGACTGGCTATAATGTGTAACTGTCCAATTGTATTGTAATCAGAATGATTTGCTGAATTGTAAGTTGATTCTTAACATAGTATCTACCTGATGCAGAGAACTCTTGGGTTCAATGTGACTCCTTAATTATGCTGTGGAAACCATGACTGAAAGCTCCAACCACAATCTGAAAAGATCTGCTAAAATTCACCAGATCCTCAGATCTCTGACTTTCCTAATTGCAGTGTCCAGTGGGCATTGGTTGGTTCCTCTTTGCCAGTGTAGTTGGCACACCTTTATATATAATTTGGAAACAATTCTAAACATGACCAATCCAGGACTTCACCATAAAGAGTGACTGTAACAGAGAGCTAAGGCAGTCCAAACCCAGTTTTACTACATGGCTTGTGTGTGGGGGTGTGGGGGTGGGTCTTTGTGTGGGTGGGAGCGTTTCGATGCTAGGTTGAGGCAGGTGGGTCAGGTTTGGCTCTGGTGTGTGGCCAGCTGTTTAGCTCACACATGCTCACTGCCTTGGAAAGGTAACACAATTCCTTGCCTTTGGGGACAAGGAGAACAAATAGAATTACCAATGTGTTTCATTCTGCGGTATAAAGGACATGTAGAGTTACTATTAAGTCGCTGCTTCTGGCCATGAAGAGGGAATGTGAGAGAAATGTGAGGTGATTAGTTTCCCTTTCCTGAATGGACGAGTCTGGTTCCTACATCGACAGATCAGGGGAAGAATAGTGGGAACAAACTTATGTGTTACCGGTGTCACAACACCAATTGTGTCTTCCAAAGAATTGTAAAGAAAACTGTTGCGATTACCATGCATTTCAAATGTTGTATTTTGAAAACTTATCTCAAGAAGGAAGAGACTGCTCAGTCCATTGTGTCACGCACTCTAGTCCAGCATTGTCGAACCAGATTTGTACTGTTTGTACCACATGTGTGGTTTGTGAACAACAATGTGAGCCATACCAGGCGAAAAATGGAACAAATTACAGTTTCCTCTGAAAGATTTATTTATAAGCATGTCGTATGTACTCAGGAAAGGCAACATAATTTTCCCGTAGCTGGGAATTGGCTCCATTAGTTGAGGCTTGATATATAGTTTTTTTTGCAGTGAGCTCCTGGTCTGTAAGCAGCAGCGTTGTTCATTACTCCTTTGGGACTATTCCAGAAGTTAACTTTTTAATCACTAATTTTTCCCCAAACTAGATGAGGAGATACAAGTTGAGTTTGTGATAAGAGTTTCCGAACCTGTGCTGTAAATTGCAAGATTTGGAGGGTTTGGTTCCAGTGCACTGAACTGTTCAAAAAGAAAAGGGAGTCCTGGCTAACAAATCCCTGGACAAAATTCATCATTCACTTCATGGCTGTTTGCTTGACATTGCTGTGTGCAAATTGGCTGTCTCATTCATATGAAGAGTACAGAGCCACTACACTTCACAGTTAATGCTTTATGACGTCCTCCTGACATCCTAAATCAAATGTAAATGTTGTTGTTAATAATAATAATAATCCTTGCTTTTGATATAGCGCGTTATCATGTCTTCGCGATGTCTGGAAGTGCTTCACAGAATTACTGTAAAGTGAATTGACTGTATGTTTTGTGGGCGAAATGCAGCAGCCAGTTGTGCACAGCAATATCTCACAGTCGTGGATTGAAGTGACCAATTTATTATTTTTTTGAAAGAATTATTTAAGAACGGAATATTCACTAGCAATTAGCTAATCTGACCATTTTGTTTCACCCACCAATTTGTCCCATTTTATCTCCGGAAGAAAAATCACGGAAAATAAGTGTTTTCTATCACAGCTGATCAGAACGTGGGCGACAACATTCTTCTCCAACTGATATTTGGTTCTGATTCTTTCACAATTGTATATCTTTGCAGCATTCTTTAATTTCACCAACAAAGAATAAAGAACGTTTTGTTTCACTGCGTTGCCTCAAATCAAATATCATTTGGTGAATTAAAACAATAACAACTTACATTTGTATAGTGCCCCTCATCCAGAGCGCATGAAATTACAGTATTTTGCTTTCAAAAGCAATCCTGTGCTCCCTCGCTCAACATCGTAATCTCATGACTTTTACACTAAAAAACATAATTAACAAAACCTGGTGTGACTCAACTACTCAACTAATTTAGTATCACTGATGGTGTGATAGCTTAAAAATACCCCAAGAAATCTACACTTGGCTGCCTGTAAAAGTGAGACGAGAACTCTTTGTGGGATGGATATGACAGCTGAACAATCTAGTAGTTTTGCAAGCAACGCATAAGCTACTTCAAATGCTGTGGCTTAGCTCATAGCAGATGAGGTATTCTGGTATTAAGTGGGAGGGTGGAGGAAAGCCACTGTCAGTTTATCACAACTATCTATAGAAGTGGTTTACTGTCAAACTCTTAGTTAGAGAATTCCACTTCCAGCTCACAAGTAAATTCATGTGTTGAACAGAATCCCATCTATATTATACTGCAGCTTGCAATTGTACAATTGCTAATGGTTTATTTCTGATTCTGGTAACTCTTGTCGATCGATTTACAAGACCACAGTATGAGATGCTACACTATGTAGGATACTGCATTGACAAAGGTTTTCCTCTGGCGTTAGTAAAAGTGCTGAGAGGGATCAGTGTAAAAAGAAATGTTATGCTGCGGTAAATTTTCCAATCGTTTTATTGTGCACTGCAATGGCAAACCATTTCGACTAAAACACTGAGTTTTTAAGTGGTTGGGATACCCAGATGTGACTAATCAACATTGCTGAACCCTGGCCAGAAGGAAATCAACTCCTTCAGACATTGTATTCCATCGTCAGCAGAAAAGTCTTAAAAAGCTTTTGGAGAGATGTCAGCAATCAGATGCATGCAAGCTGCCTTTATACTCTAAAGCTCATTGTAAGTGCAAGCTAATTATCAGAACCAATGCCGGATCCAGATGTTGTAAATAAGCAGTGACATTGCTTGCAGAGAATAGAACTTGATAACTCTATCTCAGCTAAGACTGTGAGTCAGGGCATTGCAATTGACCTCAGTGGATCATTAAGGAGAGCAGAAAAAAACTCAGCCACAGTTACACATGTGATCAGTATCCAGTGACCCCTTTCTGTGCACCAGTTTGGATGTTTGTCAAGGACAAGATTGGGTTGAATGTGATACATCTGGTTTTAAATTGCCCTTTAGTATTTATTGACTCGTATCAAGCTTGAGAAATGTGTGATGCTGTGCTATTTGAAGGGCGTTATATAAATGCAAGTTGTCGTTGTTTAGGGGGGATATTGGATTTGCTACTCTTGGAAACATATCCTAGCCTTCAGTAGAGATAAAAATAAACACCTTGCTAGTAAATCACAAGGCAGAGATTATATTTCCATATTTAATTTGTGTGTGTGCTCGTGTGTTTGTGCTCGTGTGTGTGTACGTGTGTGTAGGTGTATCACTGTGCAGACATGCTGTTACTTGATTCTGTTAGCCAGGTCAGTTTCAAGACTGTGCCACTTTAACCTACTTGCTGAATTACATATGAAGGTTATTTGTCATGTGAGCTGTGTGCCAGCCTGAGCCGTGTGGTTACTTTGATCAGCGTGAATCACCTTCCAGAATTGCAGTTTCCTACATCAAGAAAATAGAAACTGAGGTGCATTGGGTACCATTCCAAAAACACATACGATTACAGGAGAAAGTTTAAATAAAGTCACAAGAGGTTCTGCAGCTTTGATCGACCGAGTTACCTAAGTGTTGTGAGGATGTACGGAGGAGATGAGTTCACATGTTTGTCAAGTAGGCAGCGAATAATGTGTAATGTGTACTTTAGATTTATCATAAGGGATAATGGAAATGATCTGTCACATCAGTATATAAGGCTGACACTTGGCATCAAGACCAACATCTGCTTTGTATCATTATTTTCTTGGACTCACTGAGAGTATCCCAGGTGCTGAGACCACCTGCAAGCCAGAGGCAGTCAAACTCATTCAAACCTACTTGCTTCACCACAAATGTTGCTCGTCTCACTGTGAATCTTTTACTATATTTAAACCTTATGCAGCACATTCTGCGACTATCTTTTATCCGGGAAAACAGACAGGGCTGTAACAGATGGTGATTTTTAAATAGCATCACTGAACTATGCTTACAAAGATACTGCTATATTATTTATAACCTACTGGCAATGCATAGGATCAGATGACTGCATGGAAAGTTAATTTATCCTGGTTCTCAAATGTTAGAATACATCCAGTCCTCGCTGGAGCATTACAAGATCTATGTGCTGAAATGGAACAAGCTAGGTTCAAAAGATAGAAATTGAGATTCCCCAGTGCAATAAAAATAATCCTTGCATTTGGTACAGCACCTTATCACATCGGAAGGATGTTTCAAAGCACTGGAAAATGAAGTGGCTGTGAATTTGTAGGGAAATGCAGCAGCACAAGCACAGTTGAGCACAGCAATGTCCCACAAATTGCTATAAAACGATTTGACCAATTTTATTTGGGGGATTATTGGGCAGGATACCGGAAGAAACTCCCTTCTCTTTTTGAGTAGAGCCGTGGGATCTTTAACATGCGCTTAGTGTCAGCTAAGACTATATGAGTTCCAGTCTCAATGTGGGATTTGAACCCACAACCTCCTGACACAGAGGCGAGAGTACTACCACTGAGCCAAACTGACACACATAATGTCAAGTACTGTAACTGCATACAGTTACCTACACCGTATAGGTAAGCAGTTATATACTTACAGTACATACAGGTGTATTTTATGGTAAAAATCTGTGTAAATTGGGTAGCTGAACAGCTACATATTGCACATAATAGCCATGAAGCCATGAAGTGAATGACCAATTTCTTCTGGAGGATTGTTTGCCAGGACACTGGGAAAAACCTCCTTTCTCTGCCCAGGATCTTTAACATCCATTCAAACAGGCAAACAAGACCTCAGTTTAATGAACTCAACCAAAGGATGTCCCCTTCTCACAGTGCAACACTTTCCAAGCATTGCTCTGGAGTTCCGCCTAGTCTATAACCTCATGGTCTTGACATAGGGCTTGAACTCATGTTCTTCTGACTCAGAGGCGAGAGAGGCTACCAATTGAAGTGGGCTGACACATAACACATGGAGCAAATAAGAGATCAAAGAGTTGGAAAAGGCAATTTCAGGACGAATAACAAGTTTTTCTGCAGGACTATTGCCTAATTGTAAATAGACCAATTTTTGGAACAATCCCATAACTCAGTTTCCACTAGCCTTCCCACTGTTCCCACAAAACGAAACCCTTTCTGTTCTAACTGCTTGCCTCACATCACTAATTTGCTAACCACCCCATATTATGGTCTCCTAAAGTTTTAACTGCTAAGTTCTTTCTGTCTGTACTTTGCTATTTTTCACTTAGTTTCATTCTGTCCGTAAGACTTTAATCTGTGTACAGTTCTGGTTGCTGTGACATAGCAAGGCTGTCCAGTTCCTAGAGGCAGTGCAGAGCAGAGCAATATAGATGATCCCGGTATTAGAGGAATGAGCTATGAGTGACGTTTAGACAAGCTTGGCTCTTCAGTGTTGAAAAGTCATTTCAAAGGGGACTTATAGAGCTTTATAAGATTTTAAATGGGGTTGAGAAGGTAGATTCAGTTTGAATGCACAGAGACAGTATTGCAAAGGGTAATTTCAGGACAGACAGCAGGAAATCGTTGTTTACTCAGAGGGTAATTAATAACTTGAACAGTTTACCCTGAAGGGTGGTTGATGCCAGGGTGCTGGACTTGTTTAAAAACAGCTTGATTGTATCGGTAGGGTGGGTATTCTGGAAAGATGAGATCAAATGGACCGAACGGTCTTCATAGCCAAACCTCTCTTGAGAACACTAACCAACAGGACTGAATTAATCTGATCAATTGTATTTTTAGTTGACTATCTGCTTTAATGCCCCCCACCCCCACTCCCACACACACGACCCCATGACGTCTCTCAGTTAGCTCAGATTAAATACATATCTTTTTGTTTTTGTTTGATCATCAGGTCACCAGAATTGTCACTAGAATTAAAAGTGGTGTTTCTAAAATAGCTTAAGGTCACTTTAAGTATTTGCTACACTGAACGTAAAAGTGATCTTTGAACCAACCGCTCTTCTATTCTGCTTCAGTGCCTTGGGATGTCCTTCTGACATGAAAGGCGCGATACAAATGTAATTTTGTTGTTGTCGTCATCTATTGTGTTTCATTGTAAAGATCTCTGCCTTCCACTGTGACTGGGACAGTGGATCATGAGTCAAAGACACCTAGAGGGAACAGATACTAGTCAATACAAAGTCTTCTTTGGCTTTACATAAATTACACTTAGCTTTGTTCACTGTTGAATATTAATAATAATAAAAAAAATTCCAGTGAAAGACCACAGGAATAAATAACTTTAATGTTTTGTGTTTTTTTATCTGCTTTATTTTTCTCAATATGTTGAATGTAAAAATACTGCTAAATGTAAGTGGTAAGAAATAAATCGTTGTCACATCATCCCTTTCTTTCTTTAAATAAAGCTTCATGAAACACCCACAACGAGTAATAGAGCGTGTACGGGTGGCTGACAATACAGTAGAATTCTATAAAGTATGTTAGATCAGATATGGTTTTTCTTCCTTGTGGGCTATTCTGAACTTTTAAAATGATCCAACACAACAGCACCAAATGTTTCCCTGCGAGGTACAGAACAAATGGTTTGAAGTACCTTGGGGCAAGATATTTAAATGAAATCAAAGCGAAAATATGTAAATGATTTGCGCTTAAAAAGAGATGGAACAGTCCCCATGGATTGGGAGATCGCAAATGTCACTCCACTATTTAAAAAAGGTGGAGGAAAAGATGGGGAACTCTAGGCCAGTTAGTCTCACATCAGTGATAGGAAAAATTTTAGTATCATTGATTAAGGATGTGGTAGTGCGGTATTTAGAGGAGCACAATATAATTAGGCCAAGTCAACATGGCTTTACAAAAAGGAAGTCATGTTTGACAAATCTCAGAGTTTTTTGAGGATATTTCGAGTAAACTAGATAAGGGTGAATCAGTGGATGTGGTCTATTTGGACTTCCAGAAGGCATTCGATAAGGTGCCGCATAAAAGGTTAGTCCGAAAGATAAGGGCCCATGGAATTGGGGGGAGCATATTAACAAGGATTGGGGAATGGTTAACGGGTAGGAAACAAAGAGTAGGGATAAATGGGTCCTTTTCAGATTGGTGGGATGTGACTAGTGGAGTGCCACAAGGATCAGTCCTTGGGCCTCAGCTATTTACCATCTACATCAACGATCTAGATGAGGACATCGAAGTTAATATATCTAAATTCGCGGATGACACAAAACTAGGAGGAAGTGTCAACACAGAGGATGACATTAAAAAAATGCAGTGAGACATAGATAGGTTAGGTGATTGGGCAGGTAGGTGGCATATGAAGTATAATGTAGGGAAGTGTGAAGTCATCCACCTAGGTAGCAAAAATAGTAGAGCGGGTTATATTTTAGAAGGGGAGAGATTGGAATGTGTTAGCGTCCAGAGGGACTTGGGTGTCCTTGTACACCAATCACAGAAAGTTAGTCTGCAGGTGCAGCAGCAATTAGGAAGGCGAACGGTATGTTAGCATTCATTATGAAAGGATTAGAGTATAAGAGTAGGGAAGTCTTGCTGCAACTGTATAGGGCCCTGGTGAGACCACACCTGGAATACTGTGTGCAGTTTTGGTCTCCTTATTTAAGGAAGGATGTACTTGCCTTGGAGGGGGTGCAGCAGATTTACTAGGTTAGTACCAGGGATGAAGGGAATGAGTAACGAGGATAGGCTGACCAATTTGGGTCTATATTCTTTAGAATATAGAAGAATTAAAGGGGATCTTATAGAAACCTATAAGATCATCAAAGGGCATGATAGAGTAGATAGTGGGAGATTGTTTCCCCTGGTTGGAGAAACTAAAACCAGGGGTCACAACCTTAAAATCAGAGGCAGCCCTTTCGCACTGAGTTGAGGAAGAACTTCTTCACTCAAAGGGTGGTGAATGTATGGAAGTTGCTACCCCAAAGGGCTGTTAACGCTCAGTCCTTGAACATATTCAAGACTGAGATAGATAGATTTCTTATTGCAAAAGGGATTAAGGGATATGGGGATAAGGCAGGGTCAGGTTATTAGCTGGAGGTAGATTAGAAGATCAGCCATGATTGAATGGCGGGGCAGGCTCGAAGGGCAGAATGGCCTGCTCCTGCTCCTACATGTTATGTTATATTAACTTTCTGTTTCACATATACTTAAACACAGATTTCCTTTGCAAGGATGTGCTTGACACCAATACTTTATGGAACTGGTTCCCAGTTGTTATTACACGAGTTCCTATTGACTTAAAAATATTATAAAATGTTGATACAGTGAACTCCTCATAACTTGACCATGGCTTAACTTGTCGCTAACTTGAGTCATGATGCTGCCAATATCCTGTCTGCATATATTTATAAACATGCCGAACTCGCCACTCCGGATAACTCTTACTCATTAAATTGCAGTGCTGCCGATGGCTTTGCAATAGACAATTGAGTTCTGAAACTCTACCTGATTAATACCTGAATGAAGGTTTGTAAAATCCAAATTTATTCCTGAAACTCTTTTAACTTTCAAACTTCTCAAGGAACTTTTATTTCACTAAAATGCTGCAGTGGATCGCTTTGTCTGAATGTTTTCCTTAAATGCAGCTAAATTCCATATGGACTCTTTTTTTACCCAAGGCTCAAACCACTCTCTGAACGTGTTTGGCTACCACGTTACAGTATATTCTGTGAAGTGCTTTGAGATGTCTCGAAGATGTGATCAGGTGCTGTATCAAATGCAAGGATTATTATTTTTTATTTTTCAAAATATTAATAGTTAATTACACTAGAGAATCTGAATGAAGTTGCATATAATAATAATAATAATAATAATCCTTGCATTTGATATAGCGCTTTTCACGTCGGAAGGACGTCCCAAAGCGCTTCACAGAACATTTTTTATCCCGTGTACAAAATTCAAAAAACAAAACCCTTATTTCACAAAAAAAATAAGGGCAATGAGAGCGAATAGAAAACAAATTTTTTTTAGTAAGGATGGCAGGTTTGTGGAACAAACTAAGAATACGGGGGGTGGTGATATGTGGAACTATACAGTGTTTAAAAAAGGAATTAGACAAGTTCCTGGGAATTAGAAGGTTCTGGGGTTACTCGATGAACAGAGAGATCCGTCAATGAGATATTTGTTTAAGCAAGATGGTCAAATAGCTTGAAACTCGTACTCTGTAACTATGTGAATGTCTTTCTCAATTTGTGTCACTAATTTCAAAAATGTTTTTTTTAAGGTCAGGAAAAGATCTGTCTTTTCAATTATTAGCGTATTATAAACTTTTGGCTACTATAGGGCCATCTTGTGTTATGACTGAGGAATGTCATTTGGTCTCGCAGGGCATCAATCTGTCTACCAGCTCTGTACAGGAGGTCATGGTTTGAATATAGAATTTCACTCAATAAATCATATGAAATCATACCTAAAATGACGAGCCAGTTCAATCCAAAGCATCATAGAAATTGGAGCATAATGTTAAGACTTGTTTAAATTGGGAATGAAACAAACAATTATGGATAATTTAAGCCTGGGTGTAAGACATGTGCAAAGGTGAATGAATGAGGCTGTTTGTCATATGTCTCACTTTATGGGAATATCAATTTAAGGAAGTGCAGTTTAAATAAATCTAAGATTAATTTTAGAAATCAGACTTTCAATGCAGAAGGACCTGGCAGCTTGATTAATGTCTATTAGTGTTCGAACTTATGTGGAGACAGGTTCTCAAGAAAAAAAAGCTGTAACATTTCTAGGTTAAGATAACTTAGAACTTTGTCCATGTTGTTGTATAAAACACATCCAGACTTCGAAGATTTTCTTTGGTGTTTAAGTAGGTGTTGCAAAATAATTGTTACAATTTGTTTTACAATTTAATGATAGTGTTTTAAAATATTATCCTAATCAGATTTTAATTTCAGAAATTGCATGTTGAAAATGTAGCAATTGTCCCAATATATTTCACCTTAATAATTTATAGAATTCCCTCCACCCCAATTCGGGCTCCCAGGGAAAGAGCTTTGAGATGTCCTCCATCATATAACTTTTGTATAGAATTGACTTGACAGGCTTTAGGTTAATCTTGTGATTTGTCCTTATGGTTTGAGATATCACGTGGAACAGTCTTAATGGCTCTAAAAATGTCACAGTGACATAACGTGAAAGCTTGAATTTCAAATGATGTAGAGCCAGCCCATTGTTGAGGTCTCGAGTACAAAACCATTAAAGCTCAAAGCCGTGAGGGTTGCAGGTTGCTGGTGAAGCTGCACTTAGGTACCAATTTAGTATTGATTCCACAGAAACATTCCTGAAAGGCAATAACATGACATTCATCCAGAAAGGTCCCAAATATTGCTATCCTGAAACAACAGGGTTGATTTTGTATTATTTCCCAATGGATTTTCTTGAAGAAATCCAAAAGACTGACGCCAACTCATGAGACTGCCTCTCCCTTCGATTGGCATGATGTGTGTCGAGTTGGATTCCCCGCTCAAATTTTAAAAATCCATTAAGAGATAAATTTGATCGTTATATTCCCTAGTTGAGAGTGAGATACCACATAGTGGTCCATTTGTGTCCTGACAGCAAATTATACATGTAGCATTCATATAAACCCCACTGTGCATCTCATCTGCCCTGTAGCACTTGCTCAAGTAACAAGGACATTTGACAATAGTTTACCATCTGCTAAGGAGTCCATTTTCACCTATCAAATATCACTGGCAGAATTTGATCAGGTAACCCTAGATGCAATATTCTCCTGATTGGTGACTTCATTTGCCCACAAAATACACAGTAATATCCTGTGAGGCGCTTGGAGGCGAGAGACCTGGGTTCAATTCCAGGCAGGGCGAAACCTTGGGCAAGTTTCCTTACTCCACACGCCTAATAATAATCCCTCCAAAACAAAAAACAATAATAAATTGGTCATTCATTTGCCACAATTTGACTAGCTACAGAGTGCTTATCAAATCATGCTCTAGTACCTCATGGAGGCCACTTGTGCTGGTGGATAAGCGAAGCAGACTGTCCCCTTGTTAAATTGAAGGTGGTCAATGCACATTAACCATGTGACAACACTGCAGGTGATGAAAAAAAATGGCAGCACTTATTTGATTTTCCAGTTAACAAGGTTGACCTAGAATCTACATGGAACAAAAAATGACAAATAGAAAGTTGCTGAGGACTGGGTAACAGTAGCAAACGTAGCAGAATATGAACATCAAATATATACTGATTGTTAGTTTCCCCGGGGGAGAAGGGGGAAGGAAGGTAAAGTTGAGGGTCTCTTTGGGACTGAGCTGGCTCCAAATTGATATGCCTGGTAATGAAACATCAGAATTGAGTTGATCCTTTATAACAGCCTTGGTAGTCCAGTTCCTGAGTCAGGCAGGTCTACATTCCAGCCAACTTGGCTCGTCAGCAGTACTTGGTGGAGCAGACCACAACAACAATTTGAATTTATATAGCACCCACTTCACGCTGGGTAGTGACCCAGACCAATCACTGGGGGCAGCTCCTATGTTAAGCCTATAAGCCAAAGCCTTAATAATAATAATCCTTGCATTTGATACAGCGCTTTTCACATCTTCCAGACGTCTCAAAGCGCTTCACAGAATAGACTGTGAAGTGAATTGACTGTATATTTGTGGGCGAAACGTGGCAGCCAATTACACACAGCAGTGTCCCACAAACAGACGTGGATTGAAGTGACCAATTTATTATTGGGTTTTTTTCTTGAGGGATTATTATCAGGCGTGTGGAGTAAGGAAACTTGCCCAAGGTTTCACCCTCTCAGGGATTGAACCCAGGTCTCTCGCTTGGCTCTAACCACTGAGCTACAGGCCTCCACTTAATGGGTACAGGAGTTAATGGGTAAGGGTGGTCCTAGTTGGACAAGCAGTGAGAAGTTTGCCACAAATTGCTTGTGGTTTTAACTGATTAAACTTCAGTGCACACTCTGGAATTCCCAAGCCTTAGCTCCTGCCAACCTGCACCTAATGCTGTCTGGAATGATGTGAGCAGGGTGCGTCCCTCTGGGGGGAGACAGAACGCACTCCATTCCAGACGAATGGGAAATTTCCATAAGTAGGTGGAATCTGTATGTGAAACTCTGTTTTGGATACTTTTAAGCATAATAATTTTATTTGCATGTTGCAGACCCGTCTTATCTTACTCAGCTTGTATTTCTGTTAATCATAAGATCACAATATTAGGTTGGGTGAAGAAGTCCCTTCGTTCAGCCCATCTGATCTCAAATTTCCAGAATAGGAACTTAGGAATTGAGCCTGTCCAACCACTTTCCAAGAACAATTCCACCTCTGTATCCCTTGATACTTCTAACTATTAAGTATTTATCTATTTGCCTTTTAAATTCTTCAATTGACTGCCTCCACTGCCCTCTGGGAGAGTGAATTCCACCATCCCGCTGTGTGACAAAATGTTCCCTTATTTCACTTTTAAATGGTTGAAGCCTCAAATTTAAGACGATGGCCTCTAGTCCTTGATCCTCTTGCCAGAGGAAACAGTTGCTCAATATTCAGCCTGTCACAACACTGTCCTCTCATCACAGCATCAAGCTATTTTTTAAATATAATTCGCTGGCCTCCAATTTGTGAATTAAGATGAAATCTTCTGAAGATGGCGCCATCTCTTCTCAAAGGATTGCCATATACCATCTTGTTTTTCCAAAACAACATTCAAATAAATTTAATATTGGTTCCTGCATTTTTCCACAAAATACAGTCAATCCATTTTACAATATATTCTGTGATGCGCTGTGATGTGGTAAGGCGCTATATAAATGCAAGGGTTATTATTTAAAGGGAGGAATATTTTTTAATTTATTTTTATTAATAGGTAGTAAATATTTAGTTTTGCAGCCTGGAAGCCAAATTTCATTTAAAAAAAAAGCAGCCTGAAATTAACATGTGTTTATTTTCAAATGATTAATGTAAACAGTTTACTTAGATTTTCTGGCTCAATGTTCTTTCTGGATCAAACACAGCAATGTGAGATCACAAGTGTGGAATCTTGCTTAACCATTGATATTTTGTTGTCCTTTGGTATTTTGGTTTACTGATTTTGTAAAAAAATATTTACAATTCTAACTTGGACAGAATCTCCTAAACACTGGTGTTGCAATCTTATACATAAGGTTTTATATCTCATCTGGGATCATTTGTATGTAGCCTAAGAGGTACAAAGAAAACAAAATTGAGATAATGCGAGTGTCAGCCTGGCTCTCTTGAAAGCAATCTAACCCTAAGGTCAGCATCAGTCCAGGCTGACTCCAATGCTAGGGGACTTGTCAGATGTACTAAACTTCGGATGAGATGTTAGAGTGAGGTCCTATATTCGTATTTAGGTGCTCATTAAAATTGGTAGTCAACTTCTTGGCTGTTTGTGATATTGCTGTGCACAAATTGACTTCCTCGTTCGCCTACAAACACACAGTCACCACACTTCACAGTAAATCTTGTGAATTGCTTTGAGACATTGTGAAGGCGTTGTATCAAATGCAAGGATTATTTATTATTTCTCTAATACACAACTGCAGCAATAGCTCAGTACATGCAGGCATTTTCTAGGGTGGGGACAGAATTGGGTTTGGCTGAAATACCTCCACAGTTGAATACCTTGTCAACAAGCACTTTCCAAGGTTTACACTTAAATAATAGCCACTTAGGCAAATGTATCCCTGGGCGCTGGTTGAATTGTATCCCAGGAGAAGAAACTATGCCCCAAAACTAGAACAGTCTTCCTTTATCCCTCCGCTTTGCCCCTTCCCTCCCCATCCTTAGGTTGTGCCTGAAGACCTTCCTATTCGACCGTGCCTATGGTCACCTATCCCTTCCCCCGACTCGGTGTCAGGCTGCTCCACTGTCAAGCACTGAGTGAGGGGCGCTATATATATATATATATTGTTGTTGTTGTAAACACCTTGAGCAGAGGAGAAGTATAGAGAAAATTGGTGGACTGGATATATCAGATATATATAATAATAATAATAATCCTTGCATTTGATATAGCGCTTTTCACGTCGGGAGGACATCCCAAAGCGCTTCACAGAACACACTGTAAAGTGAATTGACTATATTTGTGGGCGAACGCGGCAGCCAATTGCGCACAGCAGTGTCCCACAAACAGTCGTAGATTGAAAATGACCAATTTATTATTGTTTTTTGGTTTTTGGAGGGATTATTATTAGGCGTGTGGAGTAAGGAAACTTGCCCAAGGTTTCGCCCTCTGCCTGGAATTGAACTCAGGTCTCTCGCTTACAAAGCGAGTGCTCTAACCACTGAGATACAGGACTCCACAAATATATACCAGTGGTGAATAAGCTCTGATGCATTGTTCCTCTCAAAAACTTGTTCAAAAACGTTTCTGAAAGAGGTGTATTCCATTTTAAACAAAACTGGTTAAAGGTTTAGTTTTTGAGTTGGGTATGATCGCAGGAACAAAATATGTAAAATGCACAGCTGGACTATTAGATGCTTGGCAATTATTATAAACCTTTACAGATTTGGATTCATTTACTGGATATTTGCCAATGGCTTGTCAAAGATTGTACCCTTGTTTCAGTTACTGTTCAGTAGTCTGTGGTGTAAAATATTAGATGTCACCAAACTCAAGCTGAAGGACAATGAGCACCTGAAAGGGAACAGGTTTCCCTTTCTTTCACATATTGACGGCCTGGCTGTAGTTATCCAGCATATGTGTATTTATGATTCAGCGGCAAGAGTCTAGCACCTGAAGCACCTCAAAGCACTTACACACGAACTATTGTGCCACAGCTACACCAATAGAGCTGCTTTCAGATACATTGCAGCAGGGGAGGAGTCCCCAAGTTTTCACTAACATACAATTGGTTGCAGTCTCATTCTTAAAAAATGGCTACCAAAGAACCTTTACTTAGATTCGCCATTTGTAAATTTTGCATTGCTTTCAATTCTATACACAAACTCACAACAGGGCCTGATTAAGTAACAAACCAGGTAAACCATGGCTTAGGGTCTCGAGGATCCCCGGATATGATTGATGCCATTACCTCTCAGTTGCGCTTCTCTTCCAGTCAGTCTCAGCCCTGTCTCATATCTGCCTCATGTGAGGCCGTGTTAAGCAACTGGAAGAGAGTTGCTCACCTGCTTTCTGTTCTGCCCTACTCTGGGCTGGGTTTGGTTAAGTTTGGTTGGTCGCTGGTCTGGGTTGGGTTTCGTAAAATGTTGGCACTCACATACTGTTACTCATGAACAAATGCACCAAAAACAAGCCTCTTTCAAAACTTTTAATGGTTTGTTATTCATTGGAGTTTGATTGGCAGCATTATTGATTTGATTGCACCTACCCACAGCTGTGTGTTGCATTTAGTCGACAGCTGTGTCAGAGTAGAGCCCCGAGAGGTTTTACAATTCACTGCACATGGCTCATCTGTTTTGCTGCTGGCGGCACAGGCAGCCTCACCCGGTCTTATTATCTGCATTAGGCTCACGTTTCCAAATGTGGCAATTGCTCTTCGTATGTTCTCAACATGACCAGTAACAGTCTGTGAAGCTGAACACTCCTTCTCAAAGAGTCTCATCAAAAACTCAGAGATCCATAATGATCCAGGATAGATTGAATGTCTATTGAGCATGATTTGACAAGTACAACCATGTTTGGATCATGTAGATGAGATGTTTACAACTATGAATTCCCAGAGGAAAGTATTTTAAAAAGGTATTGTTGCATATTTTGCATGTATAGTTCAAAGGGCTTCCGAATGTGATCTGGCTTAAGGCCCTCGATCCCTTAATCTGGTCCTGCACACAACACATGGCTCCAGTCACGGTCAGCTTATTCATTAGTAAGGAGCAGCTGGAACACATGATCATTTGGCAGGATTTGGTCCAACCAGTATGTTTGGCTGGGCCAAATGGTTCAAGATCACGGAACGGCTATTAACACTTGAACGTATTATTTCAAATGCAAAGCTACAAGGGGACATATTAAGGTTTAAAGCAGTGGAGAAAAAAATCTAATTTGCTTCGTTGAGCAAACAAACACATTTCCTTCTCCAGTCAGAGTAATGGATTCCGTCACTCGGACTGAAAAACAATCGGATCTCAAATGGGACATTCACGAAATCATTCACAAAAAGCAAATGCTGCAGGAACCCGGATGCGTCTCAGGCTAACCTACCAGAGCATTGCTCGGATTCCAATCTGATTTAATATGAAGGCACATTGCGGCCAAAGATGGCGATCTATGGCACATTAGTATCTGAGTAGCTTAACAGAGGTCAACCATCAGGGAACCTATTTGTAAATTGATTTGCAAATATTGCACACTTTCCCTAAATTTAATGGTTTTGCTAACCACAAACTGCCCAGCATCATTCTCTCATGTAAATTCTCATTTTTTTCCAACAGCTTTATCTCCAGGCACGAATGACGGCCAACTGGTGCAGACTGCTGCGCCCAACACTTCAGTTTGGTTTGATTGCAACATCTATCTATGTCGGCCTTTCCCGCGTGTCTGATTACAAACACCACTGGAGCGATGTGCTGACCGGACTTATCGAGGGCGCGATTGCATCCACGTTAGTTGTGAGTAGAAAGAAACAGCTTTATTTTGTCATTAGTGAACAAAACTCAGTAGTTCTATGAATGATTGTATACCTAAAAGCATTTGGGAATTTAAGCACAGAATACCAATCAGTCTGTTTTAAGTACATTGGGTTCTCAAACATGGTATTCAAGCAGGGATTCTGAGTATCCAAAATTCACACTCCTCACTGGAATTTTGCTGCAAAGGTAGATGAAAGAGCATTTACGCCATAATATACTTCCAGAGCCAGGGAAAAATTCCCACTTGGATTCCTTAAATAAGGAATTCTGTTCCAAATTTGGCGACTTTTAAGACGCATTGAATTTGGTCTTAATCGCAGGAAGAGCTGGGAGCATGTCTGCTACGAGATGTTGAAGGCAAGTAAAAATGGTAACTGGTGAACATTGCGAGTGCTGCTTTAATATGGCAAGATTGTCAACAGCGGCCACTTCACCGACCATTTGCTGGAATATCACTGTTTGCACACAAACACAAATGGCAACAAAAAAAAAAGCTCTCTATCCTCACATGAATTTTTGTTTGTCATGTAGGACACACTGCTAATGGAAAATTGAAACTAAACAGAACCGTTTCACTAGTATAATACCCATTTTCTTTGCAGTGAAAATCTGACTAATCTTCCATTATTTGGCAATAAAATGTAGCAGGAATTTGCGTAGCAAAGCAATGGAAAAATGCTTTGGTAATAAATCACGTGTCTAAATATTTTTATGTTCCAGTTCAGCAAAAATCAAAGTATTATGGTGTCTACGTTTCAGAGCTGTTTCAAATATCCTTTTCTCTTCCCTGCCGCCAACCTTTCTGGTGGATAATAATCCTTGCATTTGATATAGCGCTTTTCACGTCGGGAGGACGTCCCCAAGCGCTGCACAGAACACACTGTAAAATGAATTGACTGTATATTTGTGGGCGAACGTGGCAGCCAATTGCGCACAGCAGTGTCCCACAAACAGTCATAGATTGAAAATGACCAATTTATTATTGTTTTTGGTTTTTGGAGGGATTATTATTAGGCTCTGTGTGGAGTAAGGAAAGTTGCCCAAGGTTTCGCCCTGACCTGCCTGGAATTGAACTCAGGTCTCTCGCTTGCAAAGCGAGTGCTCTAACCACTGAGCTACAGGACTCCACGGATAGACCTTGTTTATCATGAGTTGCCTTTCCCACACTGACACCAGTCAAGTAAAAGCAGCAATGGGCATAGACGTGAGTCAAGAAACCGATGTCCTCTTGCCAATCCTGACTTCACCAGCTGCTGGATTGCCAGCAATCAATGCAAAACACAAGCATGGCTACGAGTCTTTAAGCTGTTGTATTGATGCTGCAATCTCTGCAGATACCACTCAGTGTTGACGTCAGCACAGTGGTGCACAATAATTGAATTAATGAAACAGTTTAGATTTCTGGTCAGAATGCTGATTTATAGTTGTGACCAGTGCTGCTTTTACTTTACATGAATGCTACCCAACGCTGCCCACCTTTAGCAATAGGTCGAAACTCATTTGGAAATGCAGACTGGTTCAGACCAGCAAAGTGGTTTTGAATGCTGCAAGACCAGAAATCAAGTTATGACACAAGCTTTTAAAAACAGTGTGTCCGTGAAGTTGTTTGCCTGTTGTCCTGGTGCCATGGAATCTATCCAACGATATAACCAGACAATATAATCATCATCCTTGCATTTGATATAGTGCTTTTCACATCTTCTGAACGTCTCAAAGCGCTCGGAGTAGGAAGCTAGATATAAAGAGTTCAGTAATATTAATGCAGTATTAGACCACACTCACATATTTCAACAGCACCTGGAAGTTAGTTTTACATTTTAAAGGTGAGTTACGTTGGGCTATGAAGGACAATTTTAGACAGTATTTCACACACAAATAGTTAACATTTCACATAGTTAATCAACACTTGGCCACGAGAGTCGGTTCAGGCCACATTTAATAAAAAAGCTTGATGCTGTGATGGGAAGATTTGTATTTTCAGTGCTCTTGAGATGCTGCCCCACATGAAGAGCACTATATAAATGCAAGTTGTTGTCTGCTAGAAGGCTGAAATTAGAGTTAACGGGTCATCATCTGAACCTCTCGTGAAAACAGTGAATTGCTGAAGCTACGTCATTATTTAGTAGTGTATTTAATTTGCTTGTTGTCCGAGTCCTTTATTCGCCATCTGCTTAGAAACATAGACATCTGCAGAGCAGAAGGCACCCATTAAGACTCATTTAGTCCCGGCTCACAGAACAAGATCACTTCAGTCCCACCACCCTACCTTTTCCCCTTAACCCTTTAAGCTCCTCTCTTTCAAATACCTATCCACTGCCCTCTTGAAAAGGTTCAATGGACCCCATCTCTACCACCCTACTTGACAGGGAGTTCCACATCCCAGCTACTCTCTTGATGAAAAAAATCCCAAGTTGTTCTTTGTTCTTGTATATCAACCTGTCTGCTCCCTCCACTCAGGCCTGCTCCACATCCTCTCCCCTTGGTCCACCCCACCATTAGTAAGGCGTTCAGCCTCTCTGTTCCCACCCTTTGGAACTGCATCCCAGTCCCTTCGCCTCGCTCCCTCCCTTCCTTGTCTCTTTCAAGGCACATCTCAAGACCCTCTTCAACCGCACCTTCGTCCACCCTTCTAACCCTACCCTCCACCCCCCCCCCCCAGCTCTTGTCAAAACCCCTGACTGTCCAGTGCCTTGGGACATCCTTCTGACGTGAAAGGGGCTATACACATGTAATTGTTATTTATGAAGACAGTTGTTCATAAAACTACAATTTTAAAAGCTCATTCATGACATGGAACTGAGAAATTTACAGCACAGAAGGCCGTTCAGTCATCATGCCTGTGCCGGCTCTTTTAAAATCAATCCTTTCAGTCCCATTTACTTGTTCTTTCTCCAGACTCTGCAGTTCATAATTCAAGGTGGGACACCAGGGGAGGTCTTCCTTAGTGATTCTAAATACACTGACATAAAAAAAACACATCAGCCTGAGAGAAACCCTGATACTGGTCACTTAAACAAATTTACATGTAATCTTCCTGTTAGCATCCTTACTTTACAGCAGAATAGAGGGAACTGAAAACCAAACGCTAAAAGTTAAGTGCTTGCTTGCCTCTTTCAATTTTCTTAAAGGCACGGCGATATTTTGAGAAATGTAGGTTGGGGGATTACAAGAATTTTGAAATGTCCTCCCAATATGAAATTTATCAAATGCAATGTATAAGTCACACTGATTCTGTTCAGTAGTTGTTGACAGCCCTCAGGTTCATATACTCTCTATCCTCCTCCCCAACTTATTTTTAAAAAATATTTTCAACAACTTGCATTTATATTAGCATCTTCGAGCTCCACGCCGACCCGCGGAGATAGAGGGTTGACTGTAGACACGGGTGAAGAGGAAGGTCTTCAGTTTAGATTTATTATTTAATGAGAGGAAGCTAGATCTTCACATGAGGGAGAGGGAAATAGAAGGGTAAGAAGGAGTAAGGTAACTCACGTAGAGCATAAACACCAGTGCTGGCTGAGCCGAGTGAGTTGTTTCCTTGCTGTGCACTCTCTGGGGAAGTAAACTTATAAAAAGGATAGGTGATGAGGACAGAAAGAGACGTTATTTCTACATGCAATGTGATGATAGATATGGACGTTAGGAGAAATGGGACTAAAACGTTAACATGAATTAATAAAATGGCAGACCAGATGCACAGTGGTACAAATGGCCTCCTCTTGCTTTTATCATGTTATTTAATCGATCACAAACATCCCCACCTGGAACCACTGTTAGTCTAATGGTACATTTTTCTCTGTGCAGGTGGTGTACGTCTCGGGCTTCTTCAAAAAGAGAAATACCAAAATTTCACCAAAAGACGAGGAAAATTCACAAACAAATTTACGCGAGACACAAAGAAACCATTTTGGCAGCAACCATCAGCCATAAAAGATTGCCAATGGCATCAGTGAATGTAAACTTCTCTGATGACAACTACTCACTCATCACAAATTCAGTAAGATATCTATTCACTCGAGCAGATAATTGCCTATAATGGATTAGCACCTGCTGCTATTACCTTCGGAACCGCCACTTCACTTTGTATATATTAAATACATATTATTGCCTATATAACAGCAAGTAAATTTTGTTTATAATTACAAATATTTTTTTATTTGTACTGTACCTTATAAAAAACGCTTTTATCACTAAAGGATATAAAGCATTCAAACAATATTCTAAAATGTAAAATGTTTATTAAATGATCTGGCAAGGCTTATGTACAGAGTTTCAACTGTTGGAAGCTTGCTTTGATGATGCTTGAGTTTGGTAATACATGAATCCATTGGAAAATAAAACAGTCACAAAAGTCTACCAATCTCCATGTGTTGGGATGCTTATTTGTGCACTCGAGAACGTCTCTGTGAAAACCATCAGCCTCAGTAATTCTGGCCACAAAGTCTCCTGGCAGATGGCAGAGAGTTCACCCTGAATGGGAAGGACCACTTGTGCTGCTCATGTGATGATGTTACAAGTAAAGACTTGCAGCAAATACAATATCTCTTTTGATCTTGGTTATGCCTGTGGACAAAGGATCAATCATTCATTATCCAATTTACTTGCAAAAGTATTTCCCGAACACATGTAACATTTTAGTTTGCAAAGTGTTAGCAAATCTTCAACCATTCATCAGTCTTCTTTATATTTCAGCTTTTTCTCGATACCTTGCGACCAATATATTTGTGCCAACAAAAAGGATGTACAGTAGAACCATACACAACATTCAACACCAGTGATGCTGACTGGTAGAAAGCGTGTAATATCAAACGGTAGCTAGCCAATGTGACACCGCAACTGAGAAAATTGGCTGTAGAGTATACGGACTTTGCCTATCAAGTATCCATCCTTCTTTCATTTTTTTGCACGCACCAAAATTGTGTCTTATCACTACAAATGAGCCAGCTTGTTCATTGTGAATATTGAGCAGCAAGATTAACTCAATTTTGAATAAATAATAGTGCAGCTAAATAGAGGAAATTGTCTGAAATTTATTCCTTGTAGTGCAATGCTACGTATAAAACAATATGATGAGAATGTGTTCCAGGGTAATTAAGACCAAGTGGTGACCCGGAGTGAATGTGCATCAATACTTATTTGATTTCACTGTTTAAACACAGGAGAAAAAGCCAAGAAAGATCAAGTTTTCCTCCTTTTTTTTAGCTAAGGAGTATTATGCAGTTGGGGTGGGGGAGAAGAAGGGAGAAAGCAATGAAAGAAAATTTACACAGGACATCTCAAAAAAGTCAACAGTGATGGGCTATCTACTGTAGGTTAGGCTTGTTCTATGGACATCTCTAAACATAAAATTAAATCAATCATCCAAGTGAGTGCCAGAAAAACACTGGGACATGATCCCTTTAAGAGTTGGGTGCCATCTTGACCATGTCTTCGCCCTCTTCTTTCCCCTTATTTATGTATGGTTTCATTACTGTATATGTCACTTCACACACAAATCAGAAACTCCTAAGTACACTAGGTCAGAAGGAAAACAGATGGGTAGGTATGAAAAGGGGCTTTGTATGTGCATGCTGATCTGTATTTAGCTAAAGAATTCCATACTTAAGGTAGGCAATGTAATATTATATCTAACCCGTTCAGCCAAATGAATTATGCCAACTAACACAGGAAACAGAGGTTACTGATCTCTATAGAGAGAGAGAGAGAAAAAAATCTTTAAAGTGTCCACAGTGTCAAAACTTGTCACAGCAGTTCACAAATAATTACTGTGAAGTGCGATGGCTATTTCTGTAGGCAAATGTGGCAGCCATTTTACACACTGCAAAGTCTCACAAACAGCCATTAATCTAGAGGATTGTTGGCCTCGAGAATAATCAAGAGAAATATTCTCTTTTCAAACAGGGCCATATGGTATTTAATGCCCACTTGAACAGGCAGACGGGAGCTTGGTGTAATGTCTCATCGCTCCCCTGGATTTGTTTATGACAATTACAACCTAAAGCCACGATTTAGGAGTAGGCAGGCAATGTTTTACGACAGTGTTCCTAAAAAATGAAGCAACATAATCTTAAGCGTAAACCACAAATTCAAGTGCTGAATCAATAAATAGATATAATCACCTGAACACAAATCTCATGCAGCAACAACAAATTACACTGGTTTAGCGTCCTTCATGTCGGAAAGATGTCCCAGTGTGCTGGACAGTCAAGAGTTTTTTTGCACACAAGCTGGGAGTTGGGGTCAGGAGGGGTGGAGGACGGGGGTGGGGAGGTGGCCGAAGGTACGGTGAAAGAGGAAGGTCTACAGGACTTAAAGGAAACAAAAGAGGGGACGAGGTGGAGGGATTGCGGATAGAGTTCCAGAGTGTGGGGACAGGGATGCTGAATGCCTGACCGCCAATGGTTGGGTGAGAAATGAGGGGGACTTGAAGCAGGCCGGAGTCTGCCGAGGGGAGCGGGCAAGCTAATATAGGGTTAGGAGGTCGGAGAGGTGGGAGCAAGACTGGAGGGCTTTGAAGGTGAGAACGAGAGTTTGTACTCAATTCTCTGCGGGATGGGGAGCCATCTCCAACATCCTCAACTGAAGATCACTGGATAGCCATCAGGGATGAAACCATAGATGAGTTCCTATCGTAGCAATGCACCATAGCTAAATTGCTGTGCTGTCGCTGCTGAGATCAAATAACTCGACAAAAATCAGGAATCCAGCTTAATACCACACTTAGGTATATATATATCCATTGCGGGAAGAAAGTCAATGCTCTTAATACATGGCTTGGAAAAAAATGAGGGCATTATATATCAACAGAATTGTGTTTGACAAACCAGGGTACCAATGGATGTTCAACAACTCAATTTCTTGGTAGAATTAAAGGCTGCAATAGTAGTCTTGCCAACCCTCCGTCAACTAGGTGATAAATCCTACTTAGTAAATACTGCACTGCAACTGTGTAATGACAGCTGGGCATCCCAACCAATTAGATTTGTTAGGTACCAGTGGCTAACCTGCTTCTGCAGAGCACTGTAAGCTTCTAGAAAATTATGGTTTATATATTTCCAATGGGGCGGTCACAACTAAATGAAGAAAACATTGCACAGCTAAATAACCTTTTGAAGAAAGGTTCTTTCTGTTCAGATTTTTTAATAGGCACCCAAACCAGGCTGCTCTCGATCTAACTTCTGACAAATCGTTGTCATTTAACCAATTCAACATACCTTCTGAGAATTTGTTTTCCAGTTCTGTGTTTCCTATGGCCTTTGCTGCTTGACACATCTGACGAAGGAGTTCCTCCAGTCGTCTCATACAACGAATGATGCTCCCTATTAAAAAGTTATAAATGGTAATTCTTCAATTTGACATTGTGCATTCAAAGCATTTGACAACCATTCTGTAATGGGTACTTGCTCGCATTTATAGTAAAAATAAAGTGCTAAATTATTTTGACAGAAAGAGGAAAGAATCATTTGCAGCAAACAAACAATTTTTCGATTCCATGAAGGAGTCCAATTGCCCCAAGACATCCTATAGCTACAGAAAAATATATGCTATTTTTATTCCACAAAAGTGGTGAGAACACAACAAATAATCAAACATTAGATTACAAAAATTAAGTAGTTCACCTTTACTCACAAGTTGATGTACATAATATAGTGTATAGGAACGGGCACATTATTCTTCTCATTATTGGTGATCTCTTTGATCCTGAGGGTCGCAGATCGAGAATGTTTTGTAAAACTATCAGAAATACCACAGGAAACAGATAATCATATATACTCCAGGTTAATCTCTAATCTTTATTTCCCTGGCTAGGAGTTGATCAAATAGGGTTCTAATGCAACAAATTTTCTGGGAAGGAACAGCTGAACTTGATTTAGATTTTACCTGATCTGTCCTTCCACCAGGGATTATGGAGTGACCAGGAGTGAAATCCTGTCCATTTTTTTCCTCCCAAGCAAGGGAATGCTGAAGTCAACTGTAACACCTCAACTATCACTGTGGCTGAGATCAGTTAACTTGGCAGTAATCAAGGTTTGAACTATGGCTCAGTAACACATCCCAGAGGGTGGTTACCTGCTGTGCCATTGCATGGTATTGTATGTTATGTTTTTGTATGGTATAACTACTTTTCTGGCTTCTGAAAGCTATTGGCAGAGAATTATTTAATCTGTCCACTTGGTTTTATAAGTAGAGATAAATCATTCAATTGTACTCGCTAATAGCACAAGTAGGTTTACAGTGAGTATGCACAAAGTGGATAAAATTCTGCAAATGATTGGTGTTGTTGGTGTGCTGTACCTATAGCACATTTCCAGGTAATAAAAATTGTTTACAGGTTTGCCATTTCCAACCTGTTTCTCGTATAAATCTGAACCAGTACAAATGGTGAATTAACTTGTATGTCATCACATTGGTGATGTATTCTCCAGCTGTAGTATTGCGGTGCAACACTAATCCTTCGTGTAAAAAAAATCCTGAATTTCAGTGGGTTCTCATGTGAAGTCTAATACAGTTTCCACCACTGCTTTGGACTAAAAACAGACTATTCAAATATCATTACATTTCAACACTATCTGTTGACAACAAGAAACAAAGTATTCAACTAATTTTGTTTTAAAACAGTTCCAACCATTTATCAAAATGATTTAATGAGATTTAATATCACTGTTTTAATGAAAGTATACAGTCGATGGATATTTTATTTTTTGCACAACAAACTTTTTCTGCAGTGAAAGAACTAATTGTCCTTGCTGCCTGACCTGTAAGACTGCCAGGACTCCTGCAAACAAAATGCCACAATTGCAGTGAACTTATATCCATGAATCCCAACAGTTCCAAGAAGCCCAAGCCCATCTGGAATGAATTATCATAACAGGGCACAAACCCAACACAACTGAAATCGCTGCAGATTCCAAGAGCAGAGCCACGCTGCATTTTGGCAATCCATCAATTTTCATTTCTTTATAAGTAAGCTTTACTTACACAGACTTTAAAAACTTCTGTGAAAGTTAAAGTTAAACCAAGCATTTAAACTCTGGTTAATAAAGTACCACTATACAAAACAAAACCCTTGCAATATTTACCAATTAAATC
Organism: Callorhinchus milii; assembly: GCF_018977255.1. Classification (NCBI taxonomy): domain Eukaryota; kingdom Metazoa; phylum Chordata; class Chondrichthyes; order Chimaeriformes; family Callorhinchidae; genus Callorhinchus; species Callorhinchus milii. The sequence goes on from NW_024704742.1 coordinate 123,631,172, forward strand.
AAGGCTACAATGGGTAGTAAATTCATTAAATAATAACCTCATTCAAAACAAATTTAGAAAAAAGTCAATCCAGGTAATAAATAGTAAAAGATGATCTTTCAAAACTCCAATTTAAAGAATATCAGATTATGTGCTTGGTTCATTTCAGGATTTTAGATGCACTAAAATCCAGAGTTTATAAATATCGGGTTAAATTCATGATATGGGTATTTCAAGGACAGCAAGGTCTCAATGCAGGTCAAGCTTGCAGTATATAGGAACTGTGTGCAAACAATTCTCCTTTTTGGATCTGAGCTTCCTCCAGCCCATTTGCAAAGTCCAGGATCAAGCAGTGAGGTGGATTTGTGGCCAACACAGGAAGCGGCAGCAGGGAGGGAAGACTCTAGCCCACAGTGACCTGTCCCTGAGCAACCTGGAGGCAGAGTCAGCTTCACAGGAGGCACGTCTATTTGCCAAGGCCCCTCGTACGAGGACTTGGATTAATCAGATAGTGCTGAGTAAGCCTGGTATGTGGCATTGGACTTGGACCTCCAGAACAACAAGGTGGCGGGCAAGAAGATGGCGGCAATGGTCTCATACATTTCACAATGAGCTGTGGTTGCCCACCAGGAACCTTGCTGGGAGTTCCTGATCCTATCCACCTAGTGAGGAGTCAATCCCATGCTCGTCAGGTGAGCAACTAGTGACTAACCTCCCAGAGTGGGGTGGGAGGGAGGGGGGGAAGTGGGGTCTCCTTGCGGCTGAACTGGCTACAAGAGCAGTGCTGTACTCACTTGCCTGTTTTCAGGTTTTCTCCGACTGACAGCTGTGTAAAGTATAAGGCGACACATATCTGCCTTCATAACTGAGACAATTAGAATCATAGAATTTTATAGCACAGAAGGAGGCCATTCTGCCCACTGTGCCTGTGCCAGCTCTTTGAAAGAGCTACCAACTAGTCCCACTCCACCATTCTTACCCCACAGCCCTGTGAATTCTTCCTATTTAACTATTTATCTAATTCCCTGATGAAAGCCATTATGGAATCTGGTTCCACCACCTTTTCAGGCAGTGTGTTCCAGACCGTGTGAACTCTGGGTAAAATTAAACGGACTGTTAACATCCTCTTCGACTTAAACAATTCACATATTTTTATCATCTCCCACTGCAAGAAAAATACAATAAAATCATGAAAGGCAACATGGACATTCAAATAATTTTTTTTTTTTTTACAGAGAATAAAACAGGCTGAAAAGTACTTGAAAATGGTTGTTCTGGAAAATAATGGATCTGCAATTTTCCATTTTGAAACCTGACCTTAATGTCACCAGCCAACTCTGAACTTGTGTATTTGTTATGTGTAAGTCACATAAAATCAGACTTATACATAACAAATAACTTATATATAACCATTATATATGTTACAACTTACGCAAGTTTGACATAATTCATACTTTGCACAAGTCATATTAAATGTAAAGTATAAGGTTACACATATCTGCCTTCATAACTGAGACAATTAGAATCATGCCTGCTCCCTCTGCTCAACAGACTCCGGCCTGCTCCATGTTTCCCGTCCGACCCGCCCTACCATCGGTGGCCGGGCTTTCAGCCTCTTTGGCCCCACACTCTGCAACTCCCTTCGCCTCGTTTCCTCCCTTGCCTCCTCCAAAGCTGGTCTCACGACCCTTCTCTTCTACCGTGCCTTTGGTCTCCTTCCCACCTCTCTGCCTTCCCTCACCCCTACACCACCTCTCCCCCATGCTCGGTACCCGACACCTGACTGTTCAGTGCTTTGAGATGTCCTCCCGACATGAAAGGCGCTCTATAAATGTAATTTTGTTGTTGTTGTAAATGTCTGGTCCCAACCTATATGACTTATGTGAGGTTTATTGTATGTACTCCAGGGCACTGCTGGTGACAGCACAGCTAGGCTGGCTCATCGGCAGTGCTTGATAGGGCAGACCAGTCACTGGGTGTAGGGAAAATGGGAAAGCTTGCCAGACAGTTCTGTCAATGGCAAGCTATGTGGTTTTAGCTGGTTAGATTCCAACTTGCACTCTGGGGTCCCCAAGCCTTGGCTCTTGCCAACCTGCATTTAGTACTTTCTGTAATTAGGTAAGCAGGACATGTCCCTCCAGGGAGAGAGTGCACATTCCATTCCAATAAACATCTCTGGAATTTCCATGTACAGGTGGGATGAATGGAACTCTCAAGTTTGGTGATATGTTTCCGAATGTGTCAGACACCCGGCTGACCTCCCCCAAAAACCTTTTTTTTTGCTGCCTTTAATTCTTAAATTATAATATGCGTTTGTTTGTTAGCAACACATCTATTTCAAACTCCTTGCTAATATTTTCCAAATCACTTTCTTTTCTTCTCTAGAACACAATGTGGGCAGATTGAATATTTGCCGCTTTGGATTAGTACAACCATTGAATCAAAGGGAAAGGTTATATCATGAAATGGCCACACTGCAACCAGGGTGTGGGGGAAATGGTTCTCGTCTTCCAGGGACAGATTCAGAACCAAATCTAGATCCTAAATGTGAACAAGCAGCAGGCTAACTATATTCAGAAAGACTGCCAATTTTCTTAAGCAATCCCAGGTGCACATATAATAGGATGGTTGAAATTTTAAGTTCAGTCCTACATTCTGCAATGCAACAGCAGCAGAGTCCTGAAGCCAACTTTTCAACAGTATTCCCACCTGTAGGATTACTGATCATCAAAATGGTGAATACTTTTTACAATCCTACATAAGGGCCGAAAAACTATTTTTCTGGGTAGTAAAAGAACTGATTCTGTATAAAGAAACAAAAGGGTAAAGCGAGTAGCTGCTGCTCACTGGGAACTACCCTGTTAGTCATATTTCTTTTAAAAAACAATCCGACTGAGCAATCGTCAGTGAAATCCAAATCTATGGAGAGCAGATACAAATGATCTATGTAATAATTAGCTGCTCTAATGAGACAATCTGCTGTTAAAACCATTGGAATATAAACCTAGAGAGAGAGAATGTGTATGCGTGTGTGTGTGTGTTGGCTTACTCAAATATACATAACACAAATTAAAACATGAAAGCTTACATTAAATGTAAAGCTAGTACTGACGAAGTAATGTAATATAATTATTTGAGTTTCATGTGGATGCAAATTCCTTTCTGAAGCTCAGAACTGGGAACAGAATCAAGATGAAAGGTTTAGAAATCTGAAACAGGTACTGGAGAAGTGCAACTATTTGTTGGTTCATCTATGTTACTACTTAAAGACCAACAAAATCAGTGTGTGTGTGAAACAAAATAGATAAAAAATGCATCAGAGTCTTGTAGATTTCTCATTGCTGGGTCTCTGCAAGCCCAAACACTGTTAATGGGCACACGACGCACTGCCTGACAGAGTTCGATGTAATAACTTTCACCCCACTCTTCTGCTTTGATCCTCCCACAAATCAATATTGTTTCCTCTTTCTTTTCTACGAGCTAACTTGGTTATTAGAAAATGCAGTTGACACTGAATATTTGTGGCAGCAGGCAATTCTGGATCAACTCACAAATTAATCCAAAGCAGTTGGCTGCCCCTGATTACTGCAGGAGGAGGCAAGTTCTTAATATTGTGTAAAAGTTTTGACAAGGGTGCTAATTATCAATATTTTTTTCTTTATTTCCAGGAGTACTTTAGGGGAAAAAGTACTCCCCAGAGTTTAGTTCATGTTTAATAACATTTTTTAAAAAAATGATATTTTTCATTACCTTCAAAAACTTCTGTCATTTTACAGATCTGAGCAAAAGTGGCTCCATTCGCCCACGTGAAAACTACGTCCATTAATTGAGGTCGAAATGACTCCAGATACATATCCTCATCAACCTCTAGTTTGGCTTCTGCTGACACTTTGGCTATTCTTCTAGCACATTCCTGAAAATGGACAGTGGAGATTTTTTTTAAAAAAAGTTATTGTTTTACCACTGTGTGATAGGCACACAGTTTAATACAGCAAAGGCATATTCTGAAACAAATTCATTTTATAAGTGCATTTTTCCAGCAAATGAATTACACAATTTTTAGCATATCCTCAGTTAAATCTAATGTGCAGGTATCCTGCACTTGGGAAATTTTTTACATTTTATACACTGATTAGAAAACAATTACTGATATTTTAATAACAACAATAGTAAATCCTAGAACTAGTAGCCAGAAGCACAAATGATCTAACCACTAAATGAGAAAATCCTGCTTGTGGTCCAAGTTTAGATTTTTGGATAACATAGATCTTACCATTATACAGCCTGCCAAAGACTGGAATAAAGGATGAAGAAACCACAATACATCTATTCAACAATTAGGCTATTATGAAGACAGTAGGAATGTTAGTTTGATCATTTGTTTTGATCAGGTCACGGAAACCTGGATAAGGACAAGATAATTATTATTATGCTCGAGGGGATTTTCACATCTGTTTCTGATTTTTTTTTCCTTATATACCCTCCTAGATCTTGTACATGGGAAAACTCAGAAAACAGGCAAGAAGGAACACCATTAGATTTTGTAATTCTGAACTGTAATTTATTTAGAGAAAGAATTTTAAATTCAAATTTTAAAACTACACTTTAGGGTCTGAGACTCCAGACTATTAGTCCTTTACATCCAGTAAAAGTACTATGCAAGATCAGAGGAGAATGTAAGTAGAAAGTAAAATTGGCTCAAAGCTCTATTTCATCCAGTATAGCACAAGAGATTATTTTTGTCCTCCACTTCTCATAACTATTCTCCTGGTGTCAGAAGGCTGTGTTGGTAGGTAGCACTCTTGTCTCTGAATTAAAAACATGTGGGTTCAAGCCTCACGAACAGCCTAGGGTGACACCTCAACTGCAGTGTTGCGGGAGTGCTGTTTTATCGAAGGTGCTGAGCCTTGGGTAAGACATAAGACTATCGTCCCATCTGCCTATTCACATCAAAGACCCCATTCCACTACTAGAAGAGTTTTTCCCAGTGGCCTAGGATGATCCCTCAGAGAAAAAAAGACATGGACTTCATGGCTGTTTGTGGGATATTGCTGTGTACAAATTGGCTGCAGCTTAGCCCTGCAAATAATTTTACAAAAAAAACCTCAAGTGAAGTGATTTGAGATGTTTTGATGTAATAAGTCACTATATTAAATGCAAGTATTATTATTGCACATGGCTTCTCTCTTCAGACAAAATAGAGTGAGCCTTTTAAGATGGTAATGCTTTGGTCAGAAAAAATGATTATTGACAACCCGACCAAATGGTTTATTTCTGATACAACATTTTGAACGGTGGATGTGCAATGCTAGCTGTCGGAAGCAAGAAGGTGCACTTTGAAAACAATCCAATGCAGACAGACAATTCCCAGTGTAGCTCAAAAGCAATTTAACAATTCTATTGCTACTGGAAAGTAATGATAGAGAAGAACACTTAAAAGTAAACCATCTAAATAAAATTCAGTTAATTTATGGAAAAAATAATCACTAGAATCTTCAGCAAAACTGCCAAAGAGGGTATGGTCATTCTTGATTTTAGACACCTTCGGAAAAGAGAAATTCAATCTGTGGCACAAATTCAAACAAATAATCTTTAAAAATATTGGTATGGTTAAGCTTTGATTTCTAATGTTCTGCAATCACACAAATTTTTTTTGTTGACGTACAATGGGGTTTTCTTTCCTTTGCTGGTCTTTTGCACAATCTGAATATTATTTTAATCAAGAAAAAAAATTACCTTAAAAAGAAACCTTACCTGCATCTGTCGTAATGGCCCTGCCAATTGTTCTGTCAATTTGGGCATTTCATTTGCCTGAAATGAAATCATATGTATTCTGGTTACTGTAATGCACATATGACAAATTCTTGGACCCGGAGAAAGCTTTACATCAGCGAGACATGCTTGTTGGCAACTTAAAATGGAAAAGTATTACATTCCCTCACCTCAATGAAATATATAAATAAAAGAACAATCAATGTAAGATAGCATAGAAGATTACCATCATTTACAGATGTCAGGAAAGTTTCCACTTCATCAATTATTTAACATTTATACACTTCGGATTTATTTTATTTGATTGGAATTAACATTACAACACAATTAACATTTAATCTAATCATTCAATGGCACATCTGGCTGCTCTGCGGAAAGTTGAATGTGGATTCTACCTCAACAAGTGAGCTCTTGAGCTAAGTTAGATCCCCTGAGAAACTATTGAATGTGAACAAAACTGAGGCCCTCCTGACTGGCTCACGCCAGCATTTCTACACCTCAGGCTCTGGCAGCATCAACCTCCATGGTTGCACACAACTCACCAAGCCAGTCAGGAACCTAGGTGTCTTGTTCGACCCATAACTGTCCTTTCTTCCCCACATCCAAGTCATGACCCGCTCTGCCTTCCCTCACCTCCATAACATTGCCTGACTCCGCCACGGCCTCACCCCTCAGGCCACTGAAACTTTTGTTCATGCCTTCATCATCTCCAGGCTCGACTATTGAAACGCCCTGCTTGTTGGCCTTCCCAACTCCTCCCTCCACAGGCTGCAGATAATCCAGAACTTTGCAGCCTGTGTCCTCTCCCGCACCAAACTCCGTGACCCCATCTCACCCATTCTCACCCGACTCCATTGGCTACCTATCCTTCAGAGGATCCAGTTCAAGATTCTGGTCCTCACATACAAAGCCCTCCATGGCCTCTCCCCACCCTACCTCTACGACCTCCTAACCCGCCCATTCCTTCCGCTCAGCCGGCTCTGGCCTGCTCCACATTCCCCGACCCGCCCGTCCCACAATTGGCGGGAGAGCCTTCAGCCACTCTGCCCCCAACCATGCCATCAGTCACACCTTTCCCCTCCCCTCTCCCCCCGACCCCAGCTTGCGTCTGAAATGCTGTACACTGTCCAGCGCCTTGGGATGTCCTCCCAACATGAAAGGCGCTTATACAAATGTAATCTTGTTGCTGTTGTATTAACATATTAACACTCCCCACCCATAAAAATAGTTTTGTGCTTGCAATGAACAATGACAAAGTAAAATTGGCAAATCCTAAACATCTTTCAGAAATAGGAAAGGAATATTCAAGTTAATTAAAACTCATCCATATTATGGCTGTTTCTAAGTCATTGTGGAAGGCAAATTGGTTGCTGGGTTCACCTCCAGAATATACAATCATTATACTCTATCCTGTGAAGCTCTTTCGGACATCCTCTTGATTTGAAAAGCACTATATCAAATTCATGATCCAGACCATAATTGGTATACCCTTCAAGCTTGCTTGCCACTCACATAAATTATGTTGAAATTATTCCAAAAGCTGTGCTCACTCTCCTAATCTGTGCAGTTACTAATGCCTTCCTGGACCAGATGACAACGTTCTTTGCCATTGGATTATAAAGTGGGATCAAGAGAAGATGCTAACTATCAATTCTCCTCACAATTCAATGCCATATCTGTTTTTTTTACAACTAATTCTAATATACTTTTCTTAGAGTTGAAAGCAGAGCTCTAACTTTCAGGTGTTTAAAAAAGCGATACAATTTAAATGGCAGGGAAGTCACACCCTTTAATTGAAGAAATGTACTTTAATCAAGCTTTTAGTCCCATATTTGTGTTTTATCAAATGTACACCCCCAGGACATGTACTATTCGAAAATAGAAGGGCATTTCTCCCAGTGTCTTGGCCAACAATATTACAGGTAAAAACATGTCATTCACTTCAAGCTGTTTTTGGACACACTGCCATGTTAGCCTTCAAAATACACAATCACTACACTCTACAATAAATCCTGCAAAATACTATGAGATATGATAATCTGATAATACTATGAGATATGATAGTCTGATAATCAATCTATATTGATTGATATGGTGCTATATCAAATACAAAGAGTATTATTCTCTCAAAGCATGGCAAATTAATTCACCACTGTTCCCAACATTACTGTTTCCAAAAGTAGTTTCTAACTACTGTATTGTTTAATGAATTTATCTTTAACATTTAAGACAAGTTTAAAGTTTCATATGTATAAGTAGTTATGTTCCTTATTTTAACACAGCAGTCAAAAGGGAAATAGCTCTTTAAAAAAAAGCAGCCAAGAAACTTAAAGATTGTTATGTCTTAAAAATTGTTTCCTTCCCCCCACATTGCAGAAATCATTACATTGGGAAATCAATAACTCAAAGGAACAAATATATTTCATGGCATTATTGAACTCCGTTACTCTATTACTAAGCATCAACATCTAGCTAATTTTTCAGTTTGGATTCATCTTCTGAGGTTAATGGGATCACAACCAAGCTATTAACAAGGAAAATTATGATTTAGTTTGGTCACTTTAGAGGCTGAGTTTCAGAAACCACTTTCTGACTATTTAACTGGCTTTGAGTATAATGTGAGTATTGTTGAACAAATATTTCAGGCGGTGTGTCCACATATAAATAAACAGAATTTACCAGTAATGTACAGCAGCTTGCCAAGTCTCCCAAATGCTTAGTTACCTCCATCTCTGAAATCTGCTTTCTGAGGAACATCACGTACAGGTCATGTCTACAGTGGATACTTCCATTTAAGCACACCTTAACCCCTTTGAGAGGAGCAATTCAATACCACAGTTAATACTCCAGCCCCTGGGTTAAGTGCTAGGTTAACAGCAGAAACAGATGCTATCTTCTGCGTTTACAACACAAAGTTATGGAAGAAAGGAAAGGATTACTAAATTAGGTGGAACTCAGAATGGAAAATATCTGATAATTGAAATTATATTAAACAGGATAAAATGGGGACAAATATTAGTTTGAACTCAATTTGTTCTTAAAGTTACTTTCCAGGAAATGTAATGTACATTTTAAAAGTACAGAACAGAGACATTTAATAACAGACGGATAACCAAAATCCCGGGGTGGGGGGGTGATTAATACTTAAGACATTCCTATTTGCAGTTTTATAGACTGAACAAATCATCAATGTAACATGATCAAAAGCATCAAATATAAAAATATAATTGAACTTGCAAATTTTGAGACAGAATTTGATTAATGGAAGAAACAAAACAGAAAATGGTTGAAATGTCATTAAGGTATCCAACCATACACACAAGAAAACAAATCAAAAATGTCACACCTTGCTGCCATGCTGAAACCTGAAACTATAAAAGGATTTTTGTTCATAAAACCAGCCAAACTAAAAAAGAGCTCTCCGGCAATAAAATATCTGGCTTAGTCTAATACCTTTTCTGAAAATATGAAAATTTCTGGCACAGTGAACAAAAAGTAGTATAATATGGAAACCAAACAAATTCAACACATATTAGCCAAATTCAAACAAGCCATTGTTAATTTAGGTCAGCTTTAACCTAGCCTTTAACTAGTATTCATTCATAAACAGCAATTAACACACTTTGTGAATTTCTTAAGAATTAGCAGGGATTCAAAAGTCTAAGGGGTGCCCTTTTGTTGTCCGATAAGGCACAGTTTCTGATGACTGACACTAGAATACGTTCCTGGCCAAAACCAAATAAACTAGCTTTTTTGAAAATCAGAACTCACATAATATAATGGCTCAAAGTGGAGTACATAAGACAACATTTGCCATACAGTGAGCTGGTAGTTTCAACAAGCCCCTTAATTGAATAAGTAACTTCAAATTCTCTGTTTCGTATCCTGTGGACCTATACTTATTGCTTTTAATTCACCCAATTTCACTACACTGCATTTGTCAACCCAAATCACGTAAAATTTATCCAGATTCCTCTGTATCTGGTTAATCTATTTGCTAATATTTCCTTTGGTTTGATAGCTTATTTTTTGCCTCACTTCCAAATCATTTAAATGGAATACCTCGAGCTAGTACTGATACGCGAGACACCTCTCCAGTTACAGTATTTCCTTCTATGATGATATAGCTCCATGTGTTTCCTTGATCTAACAAATTTCTGATCCACTTCAGAAGCTTTAGTGGATTAAATTATATAACTTTACACCCACGCAATAACCTGTCTGGAACTGTGTCAAAAGATTTTCTAAAAAAGCAAAGAGATTACTTATTAAAATGGAAATCAAATAGTGAAAGAAAAACAAGTTTTTTGTTTTTTTTTAAAAAAGGGGGGTCTTTTCATGAATCCTTCATTGCAATTTTTGAATCCTAAGAGTGCAAACCACAATCTAATATATGCGGATATAAATGAAAAAAAAATCCCTGCATTTGATATAACGCCTTATCACATCTTCGAGGCATCTCAAAGCGCCTCACAGAATATACTGTAAAGTGAATTGATTGTGTATTTTATGGACAAAACGTGGCAGCCAATTGTGCACAGAATATGCTGAGAATGAAGAATGACTATTCTGATTATTTCAATGCTTACAGTATTGGATTTAGAAGAAACAAAGTATGGAATATTAACAGGACCAGCTAATTTTCTAGTTTACTATTCTTGGCTATGTATAGTTTTCTATATAGATAGATCTTTGATAGATCTGTCTGTCTGTGGGATGTGGTCACTAAACTCTGTTTACTGCTCCTCTTATCTAGTATTCATCACTCTGCAAAACTAATTGGCAATAATTCAGAGAATGTATGAGGCTCATAAATATAAAAGAAGTAGATACATAAAAGCTGTTCAATTAATGGATTCCCCAATGTTTCAGCACTCACACAGACCTCTAATCTGCGAAAAGCTTTTAGCTTGAAAAAAAGGGAAATATCCCCCATAATATAAAGCTTTTATAATACACTTTGATCACCCTACTCTCAAAAAAAACCTTTCCTGGACCCATCCCAGCTCTCCAATTACCACCTCATTTCCAACCTCCCTTTCCTTTCCAAGGACCTGGAACAAGTCATTTCTTCCCAGCTTTGCTTCTTCTTCTCCCGCCACTCCCTCTACGAACCACTCCAATAGGGATTCCGTGCTGGCCACAGCACAGAAACAGCCTGCATGAGGGGCACTATATAAATGCAAGTTGTTGTTAGGCCTTCAATCTCTCTGCCCCACCCTTTGAAATTCCATCCCAGTCCCTTCGCCTCGTTCCCTTCCTTGCCTCCCTCACGACCCTCCTCTTCGACTGTGCCTTCGACCATCCTCCTACCCCTCCTGATTCCAACCGCCTTCTTGGGTTCAAATCCCTGACTGTCCAGCGCCTTGGGATGACCTTGTGATGTGAAGGAGGCTATACAAATGTAATTTGGTGGTGGTGGTGTTTTAGATTAAGACAAGAGGAACATGCCAATTGGCTCTATTTTATCTTCAACCCTTTGAAGATAAATAAAATAGTATTTACCTAGCAAAACAAAAATACCCTTTGTAAAATTATTAAGAGAACTGAAAGAAATTGCAAAAGTAAATTGTTTTAAAAAATAAAGAAAGTTGTAATATTAAAAGGACTTTTGACCTTTGAACAAACTGACCAACTATACAAATTCCAACAGTATGTAAAGACTCAAGAGTTTTCACCATAGCTAAAGTGGGCTTTGCAAGCGAGTTCAATTCCAGGCAGGGCGAAACCTTGGGCAAGTTTCCTTACTCCACACAGAGCCTAATAATAATACCTCCAAAAACCAAAAACAATAATAAATTGGTCATTTTCAATCTACGACTGTTTGTGGGACATTGCTGTGCGCAATTGGCTGCCGCGTTCGCCCACAAATATACAGTCAATTCACTTTACAGTGTATTCTGTGAAGCGCTTTGGGACGTCCTCCCGACGTGAAAAGCGCTATATCAAATTCAAGGATTATTATTATTATTAGTGAAGAAATCTGAATTCAAGTTCAAACGTGTCATTATTTCGTGATCAGCAATCGATTGTTGACTGCAGCCAACCAACAATCCCCAGTGAAGACTAGCCCAGCGTGGTCCCCTGAATGGGTAATCTGCCCCCTCTGAGACAAATCCTTCCCCTCACAAGTTTTGTCCCTGAATATGACTTCTTTCTTGTTCTCCACCCTCTCCCCCCACCCCACCCCACAAAAGAGTAAACCAAAACACATTCACCAACACCAACCTTTAGGTTTTCAAAAGCCATGGAATATACAGAAACTAGGGCCGGAGGATTCATATCATTCACAAAAACTAATTTTAAAGTAAACAGGATATTTGACATATTCTGTTTACTTACTATTCAAGTCCTTTGAAAAAAAATCAAGTTGCAAAACAGCTCATACAATTTTATATGTAAACTAGACAAAAGACTTCTTCCACTTCTTTTAAAACTTGTGCATTCAACAGTTTATCATCCTGTTTTTGAGATTAACTGAAGTTGCAGTCAGCATTCTTTTAAAACGTCACATCTGAAAAAGCTTTCAAATGTGCTCTTCTTTGATATTTTTCCAACATGAATTGAAGGCTCTATGCCAAAAAAGTCTGCTCTCAATTCAATCATTATTAAGAACGTTTCACAGCTGCTACAAAAAAATCTGACTATTTGCTTTGCTTCTGTTTGTTTCAATTTACCCATTTCTTAAACATCAGCAATGAGTTAAAACAGATTTTAAAACCCTGTAATTTAGCATCAGTAAAGAATTCCATAGTGGAAATGGGTTCCTCACATCTATTTACTTTAAAATATACTGTCATATTTTACTGAAGTATTAGCCTAGTCAGACAATATCCAGTTTTTTTGGTGAACAAAAAATTCTACTGAGGACTTTATGGGGACAGTTCAAATTAATAAATGGAAAATGTTACACAAGGCAGAAACTGGGTAATTGCTGCTTTTACTATTTCTAGATATTTTGATATGATACATTTAAGTTTTAAACTAAAATACATTTTGAGTAAGGTTTTATTGCTTGGAACATGCACCTAGTAACTAACACAAGACTCGCAAAAGATTTTATTATCATGTTTGCTGTATTTGTAACCTTGAGAATTTTTTAAAAAAACTCATAAATCAACCTGCTCATTTAAATATTTTTAGCAAAGGTACACATTAAAACCCAGGCCACTTTGAACCAAGTTATAAATGCGACTATTTACCAGCTTGACACTGTCCTAGTTACAGGTTTTTTTAATTAAGATTACCAACTACGATATCTGTTGGATTTACCAGGGTTGGCAGTTTACTGCTATCAGGATAGACTTGATAGGGTGGGCTTTTTCGCTAGAGAAGAGATGTTTAAGAGGGGACCCAGAGAAGTGTTTCAAATTATAAAAGGTTAACATAAATAGACTGTTTCCACTGATTGGGGAATAATCAGGGCACACAGATATAAGATAGCAGCTAGGGAACCAAAAAGAGAATTTAGGAGGAACTATTTCACGTAGAGAGAGGGTAGTGAGATTGTGGAATTCACTGCCTGAAGCCGTGGTTGAATCAAATGGCATAGATGTATTCAAGAGGAAGCTAGACCTTTAAATGAGGGAAAGGGGAATAGAAGAGAATGGAAGGGAGTAAGGAACGGGTGGAGACTCGTGTGGAGTATAAACACTGACACACACTGGTTGAGCTGAGTGGCCTGTTCCCGTGCTATGCACACTTTGTAAACCACTTGGGCTTCACTCTAACAACAGCTGCAAGAACATCTGATTGAAAAAATGTACAACTAACCGCTTCCTGTTCAAAGATGATGAATTCATTTAAACTACAGATGAGTGCCCCCAAGTCCACACAGGATAACTATGGATTTGCTGAAATGCGATTGATATCCCAGAAGAAAAGTTGGTGAAATCCTACATTGGCATTTTGCAACAAAATTCAACACACATTTCAACAGTTCAACCAGGGGAATTCCCTCTGAGTGCACATTTTGCCTGCAGTGAGAGTTATAGTTGGACCTTGTTATAATGCAGTGAGTCTGAGTCCTTAATGTTAGATACCTCTTTATATCACTTTGTTAAACTAGAGAGTTCCAAGAATTCTACATTCCCTCTACATTCTACATTATTTTTTCTCTATCTTCCTCTTTATTTCAAATCCTACTACTTCGAACATGGCCATGGCTACCTCCCCTCTCTGCCTTACTCAGTGCCCACCCTCATAAGCTCCGAGATGTTACCCTACGTTAAGGGTGATATATAAATGTAAGGTGTTGTGGTTGTGTGCTCACCTTTTCCTGAAATACAAAACAGCTAAGTAAAGCTGTAGCTTGCTCAGCAGTCAAGTCATTGAAAATCCCATTAAACATCATCTCAGTCAGAAGAAGTTCATCGGCACTAGGAAAAACAAGAAATTTTGTAAACAACTCTAAAAGAACCACACAGTTGTTATTGCATACCTAAAATATTTTGCCAATGGATAACTAACATGAAAAAAATTGTTTGTAATTGCATCAAAACTGGATTGGGAAAAAACAAATCTCACCCTCATGGGATCCGTATAATAATTTAATTATTATAATTCAATTTGTTCAATGAATCATGACTTTGCTCTACCTCTAACTTCTTTAACAAAAAGGAAAATTTAAACTCACTTAAGAATCAATTTTTTTTGGTCAGCCGGTTGTCTGACACATGCAGAAACCCATAACCAAGCTTAAGAGTACTCAAAACCAAGGAGATTTTCATGCATCCCACCTAAACATGGAAATCCCAGAGATAGATTTTTGGAATGGAATGTGCACTCGCTCCCTGGAGGGATGCATCTTGTTTATCTTATCCCGGAAAGTATTAGGCACAGGTTGGCAAGAGCCAAGGATTGGGGTCTCCAGAGTTTGCATTGGAGTACTGCTGCAGTCTAACCAGCTAAAACCACATAGCTTGCCATTGATATCAATGCCTGGTACGCTTTCCCATTGCTTGTCCAGCTGGGACCAACCTATCCATTAGGGCTTTGCTTGCAGGGTTAACAGGAGCTGAGTAGGATGACACGCTGCCCCCAGTGACTGATCTGCCCTTCCAAGTCCCGCCAAAGAGCCAGGCTGTGCTGTCATTAGTACTGTGATGACACAGTACTGGAGTACTGTGGACCCACCTGGCTCAGAAACTGGACTGCTATAAAATAGTTGGTATTGTACTGAATGCTCAAATATTAAAAACTAAAAAACTATACTGAAAATGTCATTCACAACTAGGATTCACCAATGAGAAGAACACTGTGTGTTCATAATAGAGAATGAATGCTCCTCAAAATTACAGAATTGATGAGGAACTGCAAAATATCCAATGTGTCTTCAGGAAATTTAAATATAGACATTCAGTTTCATGAGACCTCACCTGCTTATTTCGCAAGCAACTCGTCCTTTCATTTCAATGACATCAGAGGAAGTAGCAAAACCCAATCTCCTGATCACTCGCTTACGGCACTTTAGTTCATCCATTTGTAAAACTGTTCTAGCTTTCTTCAGCTCTCTCTTTGCTGTTTTGATATCTGCAGCAATCTATATACAAACATATGAACATGTAGTGTACATAACGTGAGTCCTGTAGCTCAGTGGTTAGGGCTCTCGCCTTGCAAGCGAGAGACCTGGGTTCGATTCCCGGCAGGGCGAAATGTTGGGCAAATTTCCCTACTCCACAAGTCTGATAATAAGCCCTCAAGAAAAAAACCCAATAATATTGGCCACTTCAATCCATGACTGTTTGTGGGACACTGCTGTGCGCAATTGGCTGCTGCGTTTCGCCCACAAATATACAGTCAATTTACTTTACAGTATATTCTGTGAAGCATTTTGAGACATCTCAAAGGCGTGAAAAGCACTATATCAAATGCAAGGATTATTATTATTATTAACATGGATTTCTTTCATAATAAATATCAAGATGTAGCATAAAATGTGGCACCCACCCTCCGGATGAGATGTTAAACTAATGGCCCAGTCCATCTACTTGTTCAGGTGGATGTTAAAGATTCCACAGAACTATTCGAAAAGAGAAGGGAGTTTCTCTATCAAATGCAAGGATTATTATTATACTGAACACTACAATGGATCCTGTACAATGCATAACGTTTCAAAATGCTTTTCCTTTAAAGTTTAATTAAGTTTCCACTGACTCAACATGCATTTTTCTCTTGTACAAATGTTGTTTTTCTAACCTATGATTCACTTTTTCACTAATTTTGCAGACGCCAACGTCTGCAGTTAGCTGGTTAAAATAAAATACAAAACAGTAGATTTTTTTAAAAAAACAGAAATTGCCAAAAGAAATAGAAGAAATGACCAGTAGAAATTTATATTTATATTAATTATATTTACTTATGACCACTAGCCAAAGTCATGAGCACTGCAATTTTGTATCAACATCATTTTCAAACTTATTAAAATTAGATTTCAACAGTGAATGGTTATTTATGATAATTCCAAGTGTCTTACTTGCGCTTTCTTCTCACAAAGTTTGTAGACAGTTTCCAGATTGGGGTCATTGTGCAATGGATGAGAATACATTCTTTGCTCAAATGCCTCAAGTTTTTGGATTACTTTCTTTAGACCTTGATCCTTGATTCCCATATCATCAACTGGATCTAACAAAGGAACGCCATCAGGAAATCGCTTCTGTACCTCCTAAATATAAAAATAAATGTTATAAAGATATTGACTGCTCAGTGTAAATTCCACATTCATTTCTCTATTTTCTGCAAAACAGAAATCAATTGCAAGTGGTTTGGTGTGAAACTGAAACTACAACCCATTCAAATAAATCAAGAGGCTGTATAAATGTCCTACCTGCATAGATTTCAGAACACTCTGCCTATTGTCCACTGATCTTAGATCTTTAGGAATGTAAAGACGCACACTGCTAATAGACGTTATTAGGTGAAGTATAATGGGAACAACCTGTTGAGAGAGATTTTTTTTAATGAATTTTAACTGTTTCACCAACAACAACAATGCAGACTTAAGGCACAGATCTCTCCAAATCTAGCAATAGATTAAATAACTAAAATCTCAGAAGGTAGAACAAGCCTATTAAACAGAGGAATCGGAAATGAATGAATGAAACAAACAAGGATGGCTATTTATTTAAATTAAAGGTACTAACTCTGCTGAGTGAGAATAAAAAGAGAAAGGTACCACCTGGCCCTATCCTAATGATGTGCAACTTCTAACAAAGCGGATCATTTATCTAACCCACGAGGCCCATTTCTCAAACCAAATACAAAAGTGCCAGAGATTAAAATTGTGCAGTAGAATTGGTTCACTGAAAGGCATAGGAGTTTCAGACATTCAAAAATAGATGGATGTCAAATATTATAGGTTAGGATACGACAGAATTTATTTTATCCCATGATAATAAACGACATCAATATTTACTAACATATGGGGGAAGAGATTCCTGTGAACAATAGGCACAAGTAAGGTAATCACACATTCTCGACCAGCCACTCAAATTCCTTTAATCAGAACACATACCCTGACAACGAGGGCCTCCGTTAGAAGAGTATAATGGAGAAAAAGGCACATCTATTCACACAGGACCGTTTTGAACCTTGTGATTTCTATTTCTCAAAACTTTCCTCCTAAATCAAAGAATTCCATGAAAAAAGGAATCATCTGATAAACACATACTGTGAATAAATCAATGATATTTATCGAATCAACTTATATGCAAGAATGAAAGGCCTCAAAGGGAGCCACCTGCAATATTCATAAAAGAATCTATGAAAATGGTTTATGAGAGTCACAAGGAACAAAATATAAAGCCCTGTTTCAGACAGCTTGTTAATGTATAATTATACACAAGCATCAAATCTCATCATCCATTAAAAGTACACAAAGGACACAACAACTCGGAAAAGCTGTGCTTTGCACTGCAGCATATGTTCTAAAAAAAGTTAAGACCATATGTCTTTTGCTTGGTGACTCTCAGAACAATTCTGTTTGCCAAAATAAATGCTCTGCTCCAATGATCCATAGGGCAAACGTCTTGTTTCTATTACTCAGGAAATCTTCAAAGCAGAGGAAATTAACAAAGTGGAATATGTTCCAGGGTAACTCTGTCCTATTTATTTTCCTTGACAATCGTAAAGATAATCTAACATTTAAATCTATTGTGTCTACTGCTTCACATGCTGACAGAACACTGATGGTCTGTCAGGAATTCTGCCATCTTTCACACACTTACATAGTAAGTGGACTTCAGAGTAGCCACTGGCATTTTCTAGTACAATACCTTTGACCCTGACACCAACTGACACACATCTATTCTGATCAGCTCAAATACGTGAAGAGTTGGCTTTGGGTGATAAATCCGCACATTTATATTCCTCAATAAGAATAAATTACAAAGTGCCATTTCAGATATTATTCCATAAACAGGTCTTTTATAAATATTTCCAACATTTGGCGAGCTTTGTGGAGATAGATCAAGCTTCACTGCGCTCTAGAGCTAACTCCTGGAATGATGGTACCAACAGTTAATTATTGACTTAGGCTGCTGTGGTTGGCACCACAGCACAAATAAAATTCGAATAGCATTACTCACCTTGCAAGATGAATATCCCATTATGTCGAGAGGGACCATAGGAAGAGTGGAGAAGTAATTCTTATCTATCATTTAATAATCCTTGCATTTTTGTATAACGCTTTTCACGTCTTCTAGATGTCTCAAAGCGCTTCACAGAATAGACTATGTAAAGTGAATTGACTGGTGAATGAAAATTTGTTACTATAATCCGTCTTCAACTATAATAAAATGAATGCCAATCCAACCAACCTGCATCTCTCCCTTTTCTCCTTGTTTTGTTGGTTTTGCTGCCTCAGATGCAGCAAGTTTCAGGCTCTCTTTACTACAATGTAACAAAGCTTCAACCACATAAATTTGATCCAAGTCTCCAGTATTTGACTGTGAATGAGAGAATATAACAAAAGTTACTGCCTCAAATCACATGATTTCAAGTCATGTTACTTACACACACACAATGTTTTTAGGACCCCAAAATAAATCAAAACACAAACAAAATGATATGTAAAAATAATTTTTCTGTGGCCATATTATGGTCTTCAATGGGCTTTTACAGAAACCCATCACCACTAAATCGAACTTGAAGTAGTGTTAATTTACTCATTATTGCACATTTGTGAAGCAGGATAAACTTTAGACAAGTATTCTAATTACCAGTATTTTCACTTTCTCATAAATCAGAATTGATTTACTTTGTACTTTATTGACCCACACGGTTTACCTTTGCACTAGGTTTCTTTGTGAAATTTATGACAACTCCCCAGCCAAAGTCATCATCTTCATTTTTCACCTGAAAGACAAGAAATATTCATTGCTGTTCTATTAACGTACACATGCAAAACACTCAGCAAATTCTTTACCTATTCATTCATATTTTGATACAAAACAAACTATGTACCAAATGCATTATAGCACTGACAATGCACAAAAAGAGTTGAAAAAATATAACCTCTGTCAAATTTCCAAGCTTGGAAGGGTTCTCAGGAAATTTCACTGGCAAAAAAAGAACTTTCTCATGGTGGTTAGAGGTTGGGCACACAATGTCACATTTAAACAAGACTGCACTTTTCAGATTTGGCTTGGTTATTGTGGAGGAAGGCTTTCCACATCTCTTAAGCAAAATTCCTGGTAGGCTGACTAAACTATATTTATTACATTCACCCAAAACTTTGAGGTAGATCTACCTAGGTTGAACTAAAGGCCTATTGGAGAGGAGATGCAATGAAATGAAGCGGCATAGGGTAAAATAATGGGAACCGAAGAAAACTAGAAAAGTGTTTGGACAGTCACTAAAATTCTACCACGAATCACGCTAAGAAAATATAAAATGTTTCGCCCATAAAATGTACAGTTAATTGACTTTACAGTATATTCCATGACGTCTCAGCAAAATGAGAAGGCACTATATCAATGCAAGGATTATTATTATAAAAAATTACGTAAATCAGTTAAAAAGCAGCAAGCTTACCACACTGAGTCATCAATACACCCAACAAATATTATTGCAATGGCTCTGTTTTCCATATTTTTGCATGTCATATTTATTTGTGGATTTCCAAATATTTTAAAGCAACAGGAGAGCAAACTGTGCATTTAAATGCCTTCATCTTTTAACTTACAAATGTGATGTGCTTCATATTATAATAAATATAATCCTTGCATTTGATATAGAGCTTTTTCATGTCTTCTAGACGTCTCAAGGTGCTTCACAGAATATATTGTAAAGTGAATTGACTGTATATTTATGAGCAAAACTCGGCAGCTAATTGCGCACAGCGGTGTCCCACAAACAGTCATGGATTGAAGTGACCAATTTAGGTTTGGATCAAAGATTCACTTACTGAAATTCAAAACAATAGAAATGCAATTACAGCTAAGGTTAGAAAAAATAACAATTAAATGAAAATATACCTTAACTAGTCTTCCAGGCTGAAGAAATGGTAGGCAATATTTCGGCTTGCGTACATACTCCTCAATTTCTTTGCCCAGCTTAGCCAACTGCTGTCGTATTTTGTAGTAAGTAACTACACTTTCTTCATTGGGGATTTCAATGTCATTGTACTGCCCTTCCAATTTCTTGACTCCTATAAAATAGATCATTAATTGATGTAAGTTAACAGCACTCTTCAGATGTATTGCTCTCATCTTACATAAACTAATTCTGCAACAATACATTTAATAGCTTCAAAATGTGCAAAAAAAGGCAATTGACTTGGTTGCCAATAACAAGCGTAGGAACACAATAAACCTCATTTCTCATGAGAACTCCCACTACACTCTCTTGTGACCCTTTTCACATTCATACAATGCATCTTGCATAAGTCCTGAGTGAGAGTTGCAATTCATACTGATCCTGATGATGCACTTCACTCGCTAAGTACTAAATTGAGACTTCCCCAATCTCATTCATGGACGACCCTTGTAGATGGCAAAGAGAAAAGGACAATGTTTGAATTGGATTCAAAGTCAGAGAAGGAAGGATAATGCACTAACACTGCACAACTAATGAAGTTTGAGTTCTGACAAAGGGTCGTGGACCCAAAACATTGACTCACTTTCCTTTCTCTATAGATGCTGCCTGACCTCCTGAGTGTTCCCAGCGACTTCTGTTTTTGTTACAACTAATGAAGTATTCAGTTTCACATAGGCATTATAGCAGTCACAATCATCAATTCTAGGTAACGATAAGAATCCATTCCAGGACAGGCTTCTGAGCAGTAACTGACATTAGCAAATACCTGAATGTCCAAATGTCACTGCCAGATACCTGCAGGTCCTCAAAAGTCAGGCAGACTTGGAGATGTGGTCTTATCCTTAACCTTACAAGACAAAGCTCTTAGAGCTTCTACTCCCTTCTTAGTGCTTTCGAGCTTTTTGCCCATTTGCATCCCTATCAAGCCGTCGTTCCCTCTGCTCAGCAAATTCTGGCCATATGCCCCTGCTTGATCTTCCTCACCATAGAGGAGCCTTTAGACATTCTGCCCTGCCCTCTGGAACTCTTATCTTGGGAGTCCCGCCAACTTGCCCCCTCCCGCCTTATTTTTCAAGCCCACCTTGATCATACTTTCCATCATCTTTCTCTCTCCCCACACCCTCTGCAGCTCCTCCCCATTCCCTGGCTTGGTTGTCTAACCAGCTGTGTAGAGACTTTTCAGGTGTCCTCCTGAAGTGAATGGCCCTATGTAAATTGTATTGTATAGCTGGTCTACACAATAAAACAGATGTGTTGTCACAGCAAAATATACTTTTGGTGGCTGCTGAATACTGTGAACCAATCTTAAACTCCCTTAGGCACCAAAACTGATTAACGTGAGCTCTACAGTCTTGACAATTTATTGAATGAGCTCAAGAAAAACTTTGCATCAGAAGTTAAACACTAGTTTAAATCTAAGCAGAAAATATAACATACTTTTATGGCACTATACAATTTTGTTTCAATGGAAAAGAAATATTCTGCGATAGAATCTTTTAAAATGGGGTGCATTTTGGCAAAAATAATATCCAGTCAACATCCCTGAATTAAAAGTTAACGTTTTAAGCTTTACATATATTTTGGAAATGTGCTATCAAACAGCAAAGAAATAGTAACTATGCACTAGGAATAACTATATAACCTGATCAAGATTCAGAATACATCATGAAATGGAACAATTTATAATCTAATAAAACCTCAGTTTTGAAATCACTCTTTGATTTTGTTATTAAAGTATTTGAAAAAAGGCTTATGTCAAGAATATAAATCTTTTTTCACTCTGCTTATCTATGAAAGCTCAAGATATTCTTGTCATTGCCTTTTATTTCCACTGTTGTGAGTTTCTCCTGCTGGGGCTGTGGTGGGGGAGGTAGGGGGAAGAGCACCCTCACTTTCATGATTGATGGTAACAGTTCACAGAAAAAGATGACAGGAAATTATAACTGCACTTGCACTTTTGCAAAACATTTCATAAAACTGTTCAAATCCCTTGTTGATTTCTGCCGTAATGTAAGAGCTGACAGTAGTGCAATAGGTCACTTACAGAAAGTTAGTTAACTGAAAGTCTGTAACATAGCTACGCAGAAAACAAATGAAGTAGTTAATTACAGGAAATGTGCAAGTCCACTACATATGATCGATGAGTTTGCGTGTGATACCAGGGAGTAATACAATCAAGGGATTCTGAATACATCTTGTCGTCTGGGTGACATCTATAACTAGGGCAAACTTTTCACAAGTCAGACTTGAATGGTTACTGACCACACAGAAACACAAGAGAATTTGCATTGGGACTCTAATAAGCAAAGTCAGAAACATCAACTGATGTGACCACAGAGAAGATTGAATGACTTTATTGTTAAAAATGCAAGACTGAAGATATTATAAGTTGAATAAGAATCATACAGCATAGAAGGAGGCCTTTCAGCCCATCGTGCCTGTGCCGGCTCTTTGAAAGAGCTATCCAATTAGTCCCACTCAACTGCTCTTTCCCCACAGCCTTGCAATTATTTTTCTTTTCAAATATACATCAAATTCCCTTTTGAAAGAATCAAGGTATATCATTTGCTCCTCCCTCTGCTTCTACTCACCTGAAGGCAGAGGACCATGCTGGAGTATCTCTCCATTAGAGCTAACAGCCCTACATATCTCTTCCACATTATTTTTGTCGAATAATGAAATGTTTTCATAAAGCAGGAATTATTTACTAGGGGGCCATACTGGGAAGGAAAATGACAGACTAAAGAGACAAGTTGCTCAGAAACTCAATAATTATTTTGATAGATACAAGGGAGTGAGAGGGGGGAAAAAAACAAGAGTGTGTAAAAACCTTCCTTGTGCACAAACCTGTAAAGTGGGTCCTTTTACTTCCCTATAAATGTAAAACATCCTAGCCAATATTCCACTCTCATCGAAATTAAGTACAACATATTCAAATTAATTAATTGAATACTCCTTCAGGTGTTTGTGGAATGTTGTTAGCACAGAATTTCCAGAGTTTGCTTACATAATACTATTCAATATTAAAAGTTTTTTTCTAAATTTACAGTTTTTTTGATTTACTAATTAATTTATGCTTTGTTATTCAGGTGAATGTTAAGCGTCTCTTCCCCCCCTCCCAAGTCAAAGAAAAAGATAGTTTCCTTCTTGTTATCCTGGCTTATGTTCCCTCCCACTGAGTTGGTTCCAATGTGACCTGCTTGCCAATGGAACATCAAAATTGAGTTACGTTTCTGTGGCGATTTTGGCCATTTAGTTTCTCTACCTCTAAAGGTCCCGTTGACAATAAATCAGCCATCCTGGCTCATCAACAGGAGTTGGATAGACAATGTATCCACAGGGAGCAGGCATTTTGCAATCTCAGCTCTGGTTAACCCTGCAAACCAAACCCTAACATGTAGGATGGTCCTAGATGAACAGGCAGCAGGAAGGCTGTCAGACAGAGTGCACAACATTATTAGAAAAGACAAAGGAATTTCTCTTGGTGTCAAGGCGAACAATTCTCCAGATACACAAATTGGTCATTCACCTCATGGCTATTTATGGGGCAATGCTGTGCGCAAAATGGCTGCCGCATTTGCTTACAAATACACAGACACTCCACTTTACAGAAAATCAACCAGCTCAACACAGAACAGGGAAACGACCTTGGGTCTCTTAGTCTGTGCCAGACCACAAAAATGAATCAAGAGAGACATTTAAGGAAATACTACATAATGATAATATTTTACAATCTTGTATTAATTGAGTTTTGCTTAAAATCTACTCAAATGGGCTAATTTATTGAGTTGTAGGTTGAAGGTATGGGGAAATGCCCTGTGTTTGTTGATAGACTCATGTTTCGACAGTCATTTACAAACTCCTTAATGTTTTCCAGAAGTCTAGAAACGCTTTGAATCAATTCCATCTCCATTCAGAGCATCAGAAATCAACTGTAACATGAGGACTTGTTCATATTTTGGAATTGGTCTTTAATGATGACTTCATGCTCCCTGGGTATTGCTGTGCCTCAAACTTTTGTTTCAGTTCCCTGGAGTTCCATTTGAGACATAATTTTGGCCTGTTCTCACTCACTGCCTTAGACCAAAATGCAGCTAGAAATAGAATGTCAATGTACATCATAAATTACTCAATTAAAATCAGGTATTACTGGCTTTTCTAAAAGCTGTTTACAATTACCAGAATGATAGATTCAACATATATATCCTTGATAGGTGCAGTACGTCACCTCACTGTGAACTGCGCTGCAACAATTGTACATAGCCATCTAGAATGTAGATGAATAAAAACTGTAACACTTTAGACTTGCACATTGGATCCTTAATTCTGTAATATTATATTAATTTCTGGGACATTTATGAGAAGGTTATAAATAAATGTGTCTTCACAAAAAGTGGGAATCACACTGGTTAGTGGTTGTATTGACATACAAAAGACACCTCTCCGTGCCAGTGATGTACATCCCACCTGAGAAATAGCTTGAATGATGGCGGTTAGAAGTCTCAAGGCAATAAAGCAGATGCACTGATCCTATAATCAAGATTTTGGTTCAAGGATCTTAGAAGACAAATGTGTGCCAGGAGGCACTTTACCATATATATCCTCGGTACTGATGTAAATTAAATTCATGCAACCACCAGAATAACACGGTTCAAACTTCCCACTTGAAGACATCCCACAGTCGTTGAAATGGACTCTGGAGTCTGGCATATCAAGAAGTTAAAGGTAACCCAAAATTATTCCAACATAACGCGTTGCATCAGAATGGTTCCACTAATGTTCTGTTCATTTACCTGTTAGACATCAAGGCTGGATGAGCTACAATATCTTACAACTCAATATGGATAAGACAGAAGCCATCCTCCTTAGCTCCTGCCAACACCTCACTTCCAGCTTACCCCCTCAGACTCTCTCTCTCAAATTCATCAAATCAGTGTGCCCTGGGATATGGTTTAATCCTTAGCTCTTCTTTCTCCCTCATATCCTTGACAGAGACTTCTTTTGTTCACTTCCACATCACCCACCTCAGCCCCAATCTCACACCATATGCAACCAAAACCCCTTATTCATGCCTTTGTTACTGCTCGTCTGGATTTTTCAAATGCACTCCTCACTTGCTGCACCATCCATAAACTCCAAATTATCCAAATCTCCCCATCCGCATCTTCACCACTCTGGGACACTATCCTGCTTGAGAGGTGCTATACAAATGCAATTTGTTCATCCACATCAAATTCTGCAAACCAATCACCCCAGTCTTCACTGGGCTCCACTGGCTTCCAGCAGATCAATTTCAAGATCCGCACCTATAAATCCGTTCACAACCTAAAACCTCCCTATCTCTCTGATCTTACTACATTCCTCTGCCCCACTTCTCTTCCGACCACATCTCTGTAGAGTACTCTTGAGATATTATCTTGCATGAAATGAGCTATACAAATACAATGTTCTGTTCTTTACAACCTCATGAGATGGTCTCCAGTTTTTGGAGCTAAAACTGAGGCATACAATATGCAAGTGATGCATGTTTTACTTTGATAAACAACAAGACAAACACCAAAAAATGTAAACAAATCATGAAAAAACCCATTTGTACTTGTACAATGCTTAAATCCAAAAGAATCTGAGTTCTTGTAAGTAGAATATTCGAAGAATATAAGATATGTTGAATAAAGAGGTAACCGACAAGCTTTAAATAAGGGCAAGGAATGAACACAAAGGTACTCAAAAGAAATGGTCAATGAAATTAGTCATATTCTGGCAGGAAAATCTAGCAACTCATTGGAAACAGTAGTGCCTATGAATTGAAGAACATGGAAATGCAATGGCAATTTGCAAAGAAGGAGCAAAAATATAACATGGTAAACCTTAGAACGTGGAGTGTGTTGCAGGCAAAATATTGGACAGTATCCTAGACTTAATTGTCAAACTCAAAAGGAAATTAGATAGCTACTTGACAAAGAAATTGATCGAGGAATAAATGAGTAGAGTCGATTTTTAAAAAAAAAACTATTTTGAGACATGTTAACTACATTGTAATAGTCTTTTCCGGTCTTGTACATTCATATGGAAATGTACAACTCAACCAGTACAGATTTTCCTAAATCAGGTAACTGACTCCAGGCAATTCTTAAAATATACTTTTTAATGTTCGCTTGTATGAACACCACTGAATGGGGTTGGGAAAGGCTGAGAGAATAATAATGAAAATGTTATTCCCTTCAAGGTGGGTGATTTTTATGTATTTTGGTATTGTCTAGGTGAGAGAATCTTTATATTGAGTAGAAATGTCAGTGAATGTTCAATTTATTTCATTTGAGTAATGGAATATAAACCTCAGGCATTGTTTTTCTCATTAATTCCTTCTATAAAAGACTGAGGTGCCTTTAGATATTACAGCAAATTGTTAATTTGGAGAAACTTAAGAAAATTAATTTTTGGTAAAAAAAACTTAATTTCTAGTCTGACTTGGAGCAAGAGGTCATATAGTTCTCAGTACTCAGGTATTAACTCCAGGCAGACCTGAGGCTGCAAAGCACAGTGCAACTTCAAAAAAAATTGCTCAATGCTGTTATTGAAGTTAGCATGAAATCAATTTGGTTAGAAACTCTCTCTTTCTACATATCGTTGGTAATACAGAAAATGTCATTTTAACCCAATTTGTTACAAGTTTAATATACCAGAACATTCATGTTCCAAAAATTTTCATGGAGATGAAACTATGGATTTGAACTTTTGCACTGCATTTCAACAATGGATCGATGTAGGCCAGGAAACCCATACCTTCGGCTTATTGCATTGGTCGGACTTATTAGAATTCTGTACATGTGCTCAGATTTAATGCAAAATGATATGGCTCTTTTGTAACATTATTAACAAAAATAGAGTCTCTTTAATAACATTTTAAAAATGACCTTTGAAAGTTCCAAACATCCAAACAGAAAGCAAGTACTTTTTTTCATAGACTTTATAATTATAGACTTTGAACATCTCAAAGTGCTTTCCAGTATTTTTTTGCAATGGCTGTTTTTTGCAGATCACTATGGCAAGCCATATTGCACACAGCAAGGTCCAAAAACAACCACAAAGTGAATGTAGCATTGTCCCACCCAAGAAACTTTTTAAGGGGTAATTTGAGAATTGAATCTTAATTGACTGATAAGAACATTCTAAGAATGAAGAAAGATATTGACTGGCATCGTGTCAACATCCTAGCCTTTGAATTAAGCCTGACAGGTGAGTTTAACATCTTCTCGCATCTACAGTTTTAACAGTTCCAAATTAAATGAATCCGGACCGGAGTTCAATTCCCGGCAGGGCGAAACCTTGGGCAAGTTTCCTTACTCCACACAGAGCCTAATAATGATCCCTCCAAAACAAAAAAAAAATAAATTTGTCATTTTCAATCTACGACTGTTTGTGGGACATTGCTGTGCGCAATTGGCTGCCGCGTTCGCCCACAAATATACAGTCAATTCACTTTACAGTGTGTTCTGTGAAGCGCTTTGGGACGTCCTCCCAACGTGAAAAGCGCTATATCAAATGCAAGGATTATTATTATTAATATCCATTTGGCTCTTAGCAGCCAGAAGTCCAAAACACAGAACTGTTTAATTCTCATCCCCAAAAGTCAGAAGGAAAGCCGGTATAGAAAATAGTAAACAAATTAATGATCATGTCTGGTGGGCTTTATTGCGCTGGAATACCAGGCATATTTGCTTTGCACCTGACCCGCACTATGGAATTGTACTCAGCACAAAGCTACTCATTTTTTGGCCGGAATTCATAATCTTGCTCGAAAGGTCATAAAAACAGATGGTGTTGGGCATAATGTTGGGATAATGCAGAAAGAATGTCAGCAAACATTAAATGAGAAAAGGTCACTCAGTTCCTTCCAGAAATAATGTACAATTTGCCCTATTGTGGACTCTGCCCAATTTATTTAACCTCTCAAAAGAAAGCTCTGCAAAATTTCTCCTCAATTGCAAAGATAATTGAGAATTCAGTCATGTTTCTGGCCATCTTACTTTCACGGATGAGATTATTTTTCTGCTGGAAACCACTATATTCAATAATATTCAATCAGGACTTCCTTACTTCAGTCTATTTAATCATGCACATAACATACTATTTAACTTCTTTAAAAAAAGATTGCTATCAACATGGTACTGTATTATGGCGCACACATTTTCTGTGGGGATGAGGAACTACTAACTTCTGATCTTGAGTTCTTGTAACATTAATAGAGGATGATAGCTAAATATTTTCTAAAGATAACCCTCTTAGAGACATATTAATGCTAATATTTATGTTTATAGCTTAATTTAGTGAATCAATTAAGGTTCAAGATTTGATTCTGAAGATATGCTGGTATTATAAATACAGTTCCATTAACCACCATGTTGTCTCTATAACCTGTGTGTTTTTAGTTAAAATCACAAGCAATACTATAATAATAGTAAATAATAATCCTTGCATACATTGGGATGCGATCAGAAGTGATCTTTTTCCACATCCAACAACAACAACTTGGATCTATATAGCGCTTTCTACGCCGGATGGCATCTCAGAGCGCTTCACAGTAATGGATCCCGGGACCAAGCCAGGGGGATGGGGAGGAAGGTGATCAAAGGCACAGTCGAAAGGAAAGGTCTTCAGCAGAGACCTGAGAATAGGAAGAGAGGGGGCGAGGTGAAGGGAGTGAGGAAGAGAGTTCCAGAGCCTCGGGGGGTAGTGGCTGAAGGCACGGCCGCTGAGGGTGGAGCGGAGGACTCGGGAGACAAGGAGGAGGCCAGACCTGGAGGAACGAAGGCAACGGGCACTGTTTTGAGGAGAGAGGAGGTCAGAGAAGTAGGGGCGTGCGGAGGAGTGGAGGGATTTGAAGACAAGGGTGAGGATCTTGAAATCGATCCTCTCTGGGACAGGCAGCCAGTGCAGTCTGGCAAGGACTGGGGTGATCGGGGAGCAGAGTTTGGTGGGGGTAAGAATGCGGGCGACAGAGTTTTGAATAATCTGGATTTTATGGATGGTAGTGGAGGGGAGGCTGGCGAGGAGGGCGTTTGAAATAGTCCAGCCGAGAAGTGACAAAGGCATGGACCAGGGTTTCAGCGGCTTTCGGAGAGAGGTTTTGGCGGAGACGGGCGATGCATCATAGGTAGAAGAAAGCGGTGCTGGTGAGGAAACGGATGTGGGGGAGGAAGGATAATTGGGGGTTGAAGCTGGCGCCTAGATTGCGTAAGGGTTCGGAGAGTTTTAGGGGGAGGTCGGGTAGGTGGAAGAGATGAGAACCGTGAGATTTTAGATGTTGACAAGAGCCAAAGAGTATGGCTTCGGTCTTGTCAACGTTCAGCTGAAGGAAATTTGCGCTCATCCAGCCCCTGAGGTCTGACAGTCAGGCTGACAGAACATCAGGGGATTGGAGGTCGCAAAGAGAGGTGGAAAAATAGAGTTGGGTGTCATTCGCGTACAAGTGGAAGTGTACCCGATGATGGGGACGACATACCCAAGAGGGAGCATGTAGATCAGAAAGAGGAGGAGGCCAAGGATGGATCCTTGGGGTACCCGCAGGTAACCGGGTGAGAGAAGGAGGAGAAGCCGTTTGTGCAGATGTACTGCTGGCGGTTTGTGAGGTAGGACTCGAACCAGGCAAGTGCGGTCCGAAAGAGGTGGATGACGATGGAAAGGCGGTGGAGGAGGATGGCGTGATCGACTGTGTTGAATGCGGCAGAGAGGTCCAGGAGGACAAGGAGGCAGAGGGAACCCTAGTCACAGATAGAGAGGGTGTCGTTTGTGACTTTCACAAGCGCAGTTTCTGTACTGTGGGCAGGGCGGAAACCGGACTGGAGGGGTTCGAAGAGGGAGTGGGAGGAGAGGTGTGCGCGAGTTGATTGCCAATAACACGTCCTGGGACTTTTGCGAGAAAGGGGAGGTTAGAAAAAGGGTGGTAGTGGTTGGGGTTTGAGGGATCTAGGAAGGTTTTTTGAGGAGGGGGATAATGACAGCAGTTTTGAGGGAGGCAGGGACTGATCCGGAGGAGAGGGATTGGTTAATGACTTCAGCCAGAAGTGGGCAGAGGAGGGGGAGCTGAGTGACCAGCAAGTTGTTGGGGAGGGGGTCGAGGCAGCAGGTGGTGGGTTTCATGGAGGTGGTGGGTTCCATGGAGATAACAATAACTTGTACTTATAGAGCGCCCTCCTTAACAGGGTGGAGCCTGACTCCGAGTCTGGGAGAGTGACCATAAGTACAGTTGAAAAGGAAGATTTTCAGGTGGACTTGGAGAAGGGGAGAAAAGGGCCAAGGCGGAGTGATTGAGGGAGGATGTCCCAGAGTTTTGGGGCATAGTGGCTGAATGCACGACCTCCAATAGTGGAGCGGAGGGCATGAGGGACAAGCAGGAGGCTGGTGCCAGTCAAGTGAAGGCGCTGGGTGGTAGATTGGGGTGTGAGAAGGTCAGAGAGGTAGGGAAGTGCCAGGGAATGAAGGGATTTGAACACAAGTGTGAGGATCTTGAAGTCGATACGTTCGGTGATGGGGAGCCAATGGAGCCTGGCCAGAACTGGTGAGATCGGGGTACAGAGTTTGGTCCGGGTAAGTATGCGGGCAGCAGAGTTCTGAATGAGTTGGATTTTTTAAATAGTGGAGCTGGGGAGACTGGTGAGGTCCCTATTAGTACATAGGAGTCCTGTAGCTCAGTGGTTAGAGCACTCGCCTTGCAAGTGAGAAACCTGGGTTTGATTATGGTCAGGGCGAAACCTTGGACAAGTTTCTTCACTCCACATGCCTGATAATAATCCCTCAAGAAAAAAAAAAAAATTGTTCATTTTCAATCCACGACTGTTTGTGGGACACTGCTGTGTGCAATTGGCTGCCGTGTTTCGCCCACAAATATACCGTCAATTCACTTTACAATATATTCTGTGAAGCGCTTTGAGACGTCTAGAAGACGTGAAAAGCGCTATATCAAATGCAAGAATAATAATATGGTGGGTGAGAGGGAGGAGGGAGAGATGGGGAGGAAGGAATGTAGGACACAGATGATGAGGAGGGTGAGGGGGACAGAGAGGGCATGGTGATGGGTGACAAGAGGCAGGTGGATGAGGCTGCCTGGAGGATGTTGTGTATTTTAGATGAAAGATGTCCATGATCTCCTCGCACTTGGCATTTGATAAGATTGAGGAGGCCTGAGGTGGGGCACGGACGAGGTAGTGGGTGGTAGAAAAAAAGATTTGAGGGTTGCGTTTAGCCTCCAAGATGATGATGGAGTAAAAGGCCGTTTTGTGCGTGTCAAAGAATGGCGTTAGCTGTGGAGATGCTCGAGCCACAGTTGGCGGTGGACTGTCAGGCCAGTTTTCCGCCATTTGCGCTCGAGCAGCCGGGTTTGGATTTTTAGGGAACGGAGATGGTTGTTGTACCAGGGAGATCGGGTGGGTTTGGAGATGGTCCTAGATTTCAGGGGGCCGAGGGAGCTGAAGGTGGAGGAGAGGCGATCATGGAGCAGCTGGACGGCTGCTTCAGGATCTCCGCGGCTGGAAGGCCAGAGGGATAGGATGTTTGATGATGTTAGGGCCTTTTTGAGGGTCTCAGGAGGCAGCCTTTTCCAAGGGCGGTAGAAGCTGGATGAGGGCTTGGTGGAGGGGAGAGGGATGTGAGAGGAGAAGGAGATGAGGAAGTGGTCCGAGATGGCCTGGTCCACTATGCTAAGGTCGGAAATGTCAAGGCTGTGGGTGATAACGAGGCCAAGGGGATGACTACGGTTGTGGGTAGGTGAGTTTATGTGAAGGGTGAGGTTTAGGGAGGAGGAGGGCAGTGAAGTCGGCAGAAGTAGTGCAAGGGGAGTTTAGGTGGAGCTTGAGTCGTGGAGTCCTGTAGCTCAGTGGTTAGAGCACTCGCTTTGCAAGTGAGAGACCTGAGTTCAATTCCAGGCAGGGCGAAACCTTGGGCAAGTTTCCTTACTCCACACGTCTAATAATAATCCCTCCAAAAAACAAAAACAATAATAAATTGGTCATTTTCAATCTACGACTGTTTGTGGGACATTACTGTGCGCAATTGGCTGCCGCGTTCGCCCACAAATATACAGTCAATTCACTTTACAGTGTGTGCTGTGAAGCATTTTGGGACGTCCTCCCGACGTGAAAAGCGCTATATCAAATGCAAGTATTATTATTATTATTAAATCGCCCGTTATGTGCAGGCATTCGGAGCAGAGGGACAGAGAAGAGAGGAGAGTAGAGATGTCTGTGTGGAAGGAGCCGGGGGGCTTAGGGAGGCGGTAGACAAGGAGGATTTTTAATAGGAGAGAGGGTGAGGTGCTCGAAGTAGGAAGTAGCCAAAGAAGTAGGGGGTAAGACCAAGGGAGGCTTTAGAAATGAAGGCCACCCCGCCGCCATGTTGGTTTGGTGGGGAGGCTTCAAGGAGGGGGGACAGGGTCATTGGGGGAGAGCCAGGTTTCGGTGAGCCCAAGAATGTCAAGGTGCTCGTCCAGGATGAGGTTGTGGATGATGAAGGCTTGTTTTGAGAGGGAACGGACATTTTGGAGGGAAATGCGGGTGGGTTTGCTGGGGGGGCGGAGGGAGGAGAGAGTGATGCAGAGAGGATTTTCGGGTGTACAGGAGAGATGGTTGTGGAGAGTGGTGTGAGTGGAGAGTTGGGAAGGGTACATATGAGGGGGATGTTGGGTTTGCCTTAAGGAGGCGGTTTGAGCGGAGTGAATGAGTGATGGGACACGTGGGTTTGCTGCTCTGGGACAGCCAGTATCGGGAGCCACGATGGGCCCGGCAGAGGATGCCCAGATTGGAGCAGAGTGATTGGGTCGAGGAGAGAGAGCAAGTGGGGCGGGCGGTGGGAGAGAAGGACAGAGGGGGAGTAGCAGATAGAAGGGAGTGGGAAAAGAGACATAGAGAGGGGTGGGAGGAGAGACATTTAGAGTGGAGAGGGAGGGGGAGGCTCAGGTCGGGATGGCAGCCAAAACGCACACGCAGAGACCGGGATGGAGCAATCAGCGGGATGGCATCAGCCCGAGGCCTGTGTGCTCATGGCTGGGATGGCAGTGGCAGGGGCTGCCAGGCCATTGTTGTTGTCGTTGCTGGTTTTTTTAACTGCGATGTCACGTCGATGTCACCTTGTGAATCGCGCCACCCCGTCCAATGTGCCTATGCGCAGAGAAATCAAATGCCGGCTGCCGAGGAGAGGCCAAAATGGCCAACTTCTGGATCAAGCCACCGACACCACTTTCTGTGCAATGTGTACATGCAGCACTTGGGAAGCAACATTGGCAGCATCTTGATGAATTGGGAAGTCACCTATTTTGGCTTTTCACATACCAACCAATGTTTTGTCATTCTATTCGTTTCTGATTGTTTCTGATGGAGCAGATTAGCATATTTGGCATATTCTGAGTAAATTGATGTCAGGTTCCAAACACCGATCACCACAATAAGCGAACCAGTGTTATAATGAAGTGCTTTATAACAAGGTTCCACTGTATTTGACCAGACAACATAAAGTGGGAGCTGCAAGCTGATTCAGTAAAGATTAATTCTAAGAATCTGTGGGACCAGGATAAGAACGCAACAAATGACATTTCACCCAGGTAACATCCTAGAACTGAAAGTCAACAGAATAGCAACTCAACTATTTATGTTGAATTTGCCACAATAGGAACTTTTGATACAGGAAAACCAGAAATATTACTAACATTTCTCAAACTCACTCATCACATTATATGGTACTATATTATATATATAAAAACATTAGTTATATGTAACGATAAATATATTAATGGCTTGAAGGGATCTACTAATTTTATCTTCAGACATGCTCAGATTCTGGCATTTTATCAAGTAGCTGCAAAGCAGAAAGGACTGCGAGTATTTCTATTGGAACAAGTGAAGGAAGAAACGTGAGATTGTGTGTAGGTTTCATTTATCCAGTATAAAGTGGGAGGAAATTGTATAACTTCAAACAATTGAAAATCCTTGCTGGTACATTTGCCCAGTGATTTTCTCCAAGTTTGCAGAGAAGTGACCTATGTTTGAAAGTAAGTGTGCGTGTTTGTCTACTTGGTGAAGTTGGGACTGATTTGGGTGTTGTGTTCCCACATTGTCAAACATGAAGAATGATTATTCGGATAAAGTACAGAGAGTGGCTACAGCCTCGAAAACACTCCAGATTAAAAATAGATCATGGGAGCTATATAACTGAGTCAATCCAGGGCCATTCAAGCAAAGCTACTGATTCAATTGATTTGCACTGAGCACAATTTGTCCTAGATGTAACACAGATGGTGGATGTGAATGTAAAATTATACTTTATATAGCGCTCAACTTCAACAAAGAGAAAAACAATGAACAATTGTCTTAATGAAAATAATGCGTGACATATGCCAGTTATAGCACATCACCATATTTGATGTTATATCAGAGCAACCTTCAGTCAAGTTTACTATTTCTTAAATAAACATAGCTCGGATCACAACACCATTGTCTCCTGCTCTGGCTATTAACTATTGAAGTTCAAAAAGGTTTTTACTCACTTTCAACCACTCCTGGGATTGCCTTGTAATTCTGGAATTGGTAGAAGGATTTTTCTAACATATATTCGGGGTTGATCTCTTCGACACGAAGCAGATTCAAAACCATGTTATACGTCAGGTGAAAGGCACTGTTAAGAGCATCAGCTGTACCCTGCAAAATGCAAGACCACCAAGTTGTTAAAACAAAACAAAGTGATGGACATTTCTCTAGATAATTAAACCGTTATAAAAATATTCAAAAACACATTTATTCCTGCATATTCAAAGAGCCCTTCAAAGATCTACACTGAAGTTATCCAAGTATTGGTTTGAAAAATATATACCCCTACAATGATTTTTTCCAAAACAAGTTGGCAGGTTTTACCCGATGAGGACTGCCATCTTCATGGCATTTGAGGCAAGATACAGAAACTGTGTCATTGCTTGGCCTGGCTACCACAATCCCTGATAGGTCAATATTTAGGAACAGTGAGAATCAACAAGGACAAAATGGCAATGGAGAGAAAATAAAACTTTGAATAGTGATTTTTTTGAATGAATACAGTACTATTTGTGGAGTCCTGCAGCTCAGTGGTTAGAGCACTCGCTTTGCCAGCGAGAGACCTGAGTTCAATTCCAGGCAGGGCGAAAGCTTGGGCAAGTTTCCTTACTCCACACGCCTAATAATAATCCCTCCAAAACCAAAAACAATAATAAGTTGGTCATTTTCGATCTACGACTGTTTGTGGGACATTGCTGTGCGCAATTGGCTGCCGCGTTCGCCTACAAATATACAGTCAATTCACTTTACAGTGTGTTCTGTGAAGTGCTTTGCGACGTCCTCCCAACGTGAAAAGCGCTACATCAAATGCAAGGATTATTGTTATTATTATTATTATTTCTGGACCAGAGAGACACACAAATCACATTGCATCAGAGGTAAGAAAACTCATGGAACAGGAAATTTATGGAAAATAGACAAATGGTTGAAAGTACCATAAAAGACAATTAAATCCAGAAATCAGAAAAATTATGTGTGCGGATAGGTACAACACGTTGCATTTATCCAGCAACCCCCCATTTCACACGGGGTAGCATCTCAGAACAGAGGACATTTTAAAATGTCACCAGGGTATACAAAAGCTAAACATGTTGTAAAACAAATCTTTTCATTGTTTGAATGTCTAAATAATACAGGGTATTCTATTTATTTATTAATTATGAAGATCTGAAGCACATCTGAATACACTGTGGAAAGTGCCTTATAAATACAAATGTTAAGACTTTGTGGTCCAATAAAGTTATGCTTTCCAACTCATTGCTTTTCTGCCAGCACTGCACTTAAACCTATGCAGGGAAGTAAACTTTGATCCCTCTAGACAAAGTCCTCGGTGTGCCCTGACCAAGTCAATCAACATGATTTTGACAACAAAATACTGTAAAAACCCAAACTGGCTTCAATTTATAAAACATGGCAATGTCTCTACAAACTCGGTCTTAGATTTCAGAGAACTAGAAATATTTGTAAATTCTGTTGACATAAGTTTGATAAATACACACAAACAAGCCAAAAAAAAGTACTTTATTGAGATTAAATGGGATAGTGAGTTGTTTTTTTTTCTGGAAGAGCTGCTTTTTGCCATACAAGAGGTCTTTGGCAAACAAACATCTTGGAGCAAGTCTAATTACTCCAAAATTGCTGTGAAAATGCCAAATTGGCAACTGCAGTAAATTTATGTATGTAAGAAAGCCTGAAACTAGGAAAAGCTATTTGGCCCATCAAACTCAATCTTTCCAAAGAGAATATAAAATCCAATCCATTAGTTATTCTTCCCCACCCATGTATTCTC
Organism: Callorhinchus milii; assembly: GCF_018977255.1. NCBI lineage: Eukaryota > Metazoa > Chordata > Chondrichthyes > Chimaeriformes > Callorhinchidae > Callorhinchus > Callorhinchus milii. The sequence continues at coordinate 123,667,820 of NW_024704742.1, forward strand.
CAAGGCATTCACAGGGTCTCCAAGCAAACCTCAGATTATTCATGCATTCACACATCTCCACCAGCAGGAACACAGAATTCAGATCAGTGCCTAAAGTGACCCAAAGGCCTCATCCCCATTGAAGTATACTGCTCGAGACACATCCAGTTAGTCCCACTAGTAGAACAGTCTAGCAGTGAAGAAGGTGGGTCGGGTCCTAAGGATTTTCCAAAAGCAATAGTTGCTCACCATTCTCTCCTCCCACCCCACCCAAGGCTCAGGCTGCCAGTCAGTAGTGTGAAGTGCTTTAATACATCCTCTCTATGTGAAAGCCGCTATATAAATGTAAACTGCTGCATAGAATGTATATTTTGGATAATTTTCTCTTTCTGAGTGGGGTGGGGAAGAAGGAAAGTATTTTGAACAGGAAATGCTTTTCCTAGACTTCCCTTCCCCTTTAAACATTTGTAGTATATTGGGAATTAGAGTAAAAGTGTAAATCTAAATTTGATAAACATGTTACGCACAATAATACTGACATAGTATACAGTAATGCCATGCTTATTTATTGTTTTGCTTTCAAATTCCATAACAGTGCACGGAAAACAAAATGCACTATAAATCAGTTATCTGTCTAAATGAAAAAATTCTCCTGAAGATGCAATGTAGGTTTGACAGCAACAGCAATGCCATATAGTTCAAATGTCAGAGCAATATAGTCTTCAAATACCTCCCCCACATACATACAATTAAACAACGAGGTTATAGGGTTGCCCAGACTTATTCCTATTAAACCATTTCTTCTGTTTTTTTACCAGAACAATTATTCACTAAGCATACATATTCTTATGCTAAAAATACATCAAGTTGCCACAAGCTACTTATGAAGAAATATCTGCATCAAGACTTGCTGAACTTTAACGAAGGACATTTATTTTTAAATGGTAAATTTGCAGCCTCTACGTGCATAAGCTCCAGACCTCACAGAAGTACCATAAAGCTCACTCAATTCATATACACTTTATAAAGTACACATTACTTTGTTACATAAATAAAAATGATCAAAGGCAACCACCAATTGTAGTTTCATAGTTGTAAAACAAAGTGGAACAAAGCATTTGAGATAACTACAACTTTCAGCTTTCCCCATTTTTCTTTCCCCTGAAAATAGACAGCTTTGTACAAAGTACCTCTTTTACATACCAACATCTACTGCTCTGAATAACCCTTGTCATCTAAGTGATCTGCTTTTATTAAAATCTCAGATATGACTCTCAGACAAGCTTTTTTTAAGTAACCAACCAATGGCTCCATATATTATAGACAGTACATATATCAAGAGAACCATTATGGTTGATTTTATATCCATTAGACATAACTGGAATGTGAAGTGCAGCAAGGTACTTGGGCACACAGAATCTGATACTCCAGTTACACTGAGAATTGGATTCCAATCTCAGGCACACTCTGATTTTCTGCTTTAAAGTCAGCAAAAGAGGATTTTGGAAATTCAGGCTGGTTATGTTGTTCCTTGAAAAATTGCACAGAATTACTCCAAAAATCGACTTCATCCCACAATGGGACTTCTTACTGGTCTTGTGAAATTCTTGACTGCCCAGGAACTTTTAAGGGACTGTAATTTATTGTTAGAGTACTTAATTATTAAAATGCACACAAACTGGTTTTGGTGTCAAATCATTACTCTTATACTTTCTGATACTAACTGTTGCAATTTAGAACTATTATATAAGAACAATTGCATTAGAAAAATCATTGAAAGTTTGAATACATCTACAACCTAACATTATTCAAATGCATAATGTTCTTAGTTCAATTTTTAGAAAAGTTTTCTGCTAAACCTTCCTTCTCCTCACTTCTGAGATAGTTTCCTCCTTTTTAGTGGACTCTTTGTCGACATAGTCTCATTTAGGTATAAATTCTCTGGGTGCAGGTGTCAGGCGAAATTGGAGTACTTGAGATAAGGAAGCTTTATGCTTTTGTTAAAGTATATCTTATTAAAGTCCACAGCTATAAGTCTCCAAGACATAAAGTTAAACCTGCATAGTTCCTCATACATAGATGAATCTGTTCAAAATCCACTGCTTATCCAGCTAGCATCATGCTATCATGAGCCAAGTCGAAAGACTCACGGACACAGTGACCATTAAAGTTCAGTCTGACAGGTCAATTACCAAAAACACTTGAGAACATTGCAGACCTACCTCCCTCAGGTATTAGATCCACAAACCCACCATTGAACACGGTCTTAAATCCAATTTCACTTCACCGGGACACATGAGAGCCAGCAGGATAGTCACAAATTAGTCTCCATACAACTGAAACACACAGCTTTGAGTTCTTACTAGACAGCTGACAGAACTTCACATTCTTGGTGTCGTTCAGGGAATAATAAACTGGTTGTTTGGCTCAGCACATTTTCACTGATTTCAGACAGGCAATCAGGTGTTTATTTATATCATGGACATTGCATCTGTTTCTGCTATTTAGTTAATCTCCCAAAGCTAACAATACAATTTATAAATTCTAACAGCTAATAGATTGTTTATTTAAGTACAGCAATGACAGGTTCAACACTTCTATTGAGCTAGATTGTGTTTCAGCACAGCATGAAATCAGCAGAAAACTGCACTGAGGTCAACAAATTTGACAAAATAATTGAAGCCATGTAAATTTAGGTTTTTAATCTTTTGAATAATTAGCTGCAGGAATTTATTATTCATCAGATTTTTCTTCAAATAAAATGTTCATCATCAGTAACTTAGATTAAAATTTACTTTAAACTCCCCAAATCATCTGGATAATCAGAAAAAATCCTGACATAAAACTTGATGTTGCTGGATGAATTTGGACCTCGATATAATCAAAAACAATGTTGATTGTATGAAAATGAATAGCACCATTCAAACAGCAAATAAAATGCCAACAATACCCATCAGTCATCAAGCTTTCAGCCTATCTGCCCCCACTCTTTAGTTTCTCCAATTCACTTTGAGTGAACTAACTTTGAATTACACTTTACATGACAGCGATGTTTAATTTCCAGGATTTAACAAGATTCCTTTGTAAAAAATCAGTCACACAAAGGGAGTACGTCACAGAAACCCACGGAAATTATGCTCCAATGTGATTTACTCCCAGTGTGGTGATTCTGGTTTAATGGAAATTCCTTATTAAGAAATGCTGCAAATTAGAATCCCATGTATGAGATATATTGCAGAAGCCGCTTTAGCCGGACACCAGTTAAACCTGGATGTTGGGTAAATCGAACAAATCTCCCAACCCCGATTCATTTGTGCTCTTACCCGTTTGAATATGTCAGCTAATTCAGACACAAATCCAGTTAATCTGGACAAAATGACTCACTGGCCACCACTGCGCCTACTCCTGATGTATCTTGAGTGGCTCCAGGAAGGTGATGGAGGAGTCAAATTGTCATTCACGGGCAGCTCGGGCTGTCAATAGTGAGGGGGTGGAGGAACAGGGAAGACACAAAGGAAGGAATAGGAGTCAAATCGCGACTGATTGATAGCTGGAGCCGCGTGTGATTGGGTGGAATACCCGTCCATTCATAAGTGGCTCCAGGCTGTCAATGACCTTGGACCCGCCAATTGGTCCCCTTCCCATCAAATGGGAATGGCTCCTCTGCTGGGCGGGAAGAGGAATGGAACTTCAATTAACCTCGGTTGCCGCGTAAGTCGGACAAAACGTCCGGCTTCGATTTGTCCAGTTTTAGTACCTTCCACAGGTATATTAAATACTCTGCTAAGTTTACTGCCTTTTCATGTGGAATGTTGTCGATATCTAAACAATTCCATATAATTTCCAAACAAATTTCCATAGTTAAGTTTCATTGATACTTTACTGGAATTAGTTGAATTTTTGTATTTATTTCACTGAGGTTCTCAAAATGGTTAGTAGAATTGCAAAATTACATATTTCCGATAATGGTGTAAATCCTAGTGCACAAACGATGGATAAAAATAGACCAAGTTGTTGCAAAAATGTTCCTTCAGTTACAAAATAGTTCTATAATATCTGTTGCCATAAAAACTGTAGCGAATGCCTTAAATTTGCTGTATTATTCTATGCATGTTGAAAGTACTTTTCCATCCATTTTGCAGTTCCTGCTTCCTGTAGGTTCAGTATAATCCACACCTTAAAATAGCTCTCTGGTCATGCACACCTTCAATGTGCTCAGTTTGGTGAGAGGCACCAACAAGTCTAATCTCTCACATGTAACGTTATAGATGATTTATAACAAGAGAAAACGTTTTCCAATACAAATGAACTGTACTCCCCATACCTCAATATGCATTTTAAAATGTCAGCTAAAGGCAAGTAAATTAATTCTAGTGCGGCATATTTAAACCATGTACTGTTTTGTTCAGATCAAAATACCCAGGAGACGATTTTTTAAAAATATACAGGCTTTTTTTTCTTTCATTGCAGAATAGATGAAATAAAACTGTGTAGAATAGCTTTGTTTCCTTCAAGCAAGCACTACAGAAAATCAGGTACTTCTCCTACTGCCACAAATTCCTGCACTTCACAACTACCATAGAATCAATATTTTTTNGAATTTTGAAATGGTGGCTGGCAGTTTTGCAATATTTCTCAATTGCATAACCTGAATGGTTACTGAAAGTATGTCACTCTGACTCATGGGAATCTCGTCCCAAAAATGTATGACTTTGTGCAGATGTTCTTGTGAGTCTCACACAAAATTTCTTGATTAAGAAATTCTGGAAAATTGATGTCATCATGTGATCTACAATAACCCTAAAGCTGCATCATCTTACTCATCAGTGCCAACTCATTGCAATAAATGCTAGCTTTACTAAATATTTTACTAGTTACAGTTTATACCCACAAGAGACACACAGGAGATCCAATTTGATCAATTTGTGAGTAACCTCTTATTTAATGAAAATAAGAGTGGAGTCCTGTAGCTCAGTGGTTAGAGCACTTGTTTTGCAAGCGAGAGACCGGAGTTCAATTCCAGGCAGGGCGAAACCTTGGGCAAGTCTCCTTACTCCACACGTCTAATAATAATCCCTCCAAAACCCAAAACAATAATAACTTGCTCATTTTCAATCTACGACTGTTTGTGGGACATTGCTGTGCGCATTGGCTGCCGCATTCGCCCACAAATATACAGTCAATTCACTTTACAGTGTGTTCTGTGAAGCGCTTTGGGACGTCCTCCTGACATGAAAGGCGCTATATCAAATGCAAGGATTATTATTATCTATAATTGGTCAAAGCTGTCTAAAGCCCTTTGAAACTTTCTCCCAATGTGATGGTACTATATTCATGTATACTGTTGTTGGTGGTGAATATATCATATGTCTGTCTAAGATCTTTGACTTCTCTATCAAGATGTGGAAAAGGAGATACTAGATGGTACAAATCTCATATGAAGTTCATCCAAATCCAATCTAATAAACGGTGTTTATAGGAAAAATTTAGAAAAATCTATTTCACACAATCTACTTGTATCTGTGGAATTCTGGTGACTTATTTGCACACCACACCTATTTTCAGGAGTTAAGACTTTGTAAAGTGATGTTTCATTCTCTACTTCAATATCAGACTTTATTCTTTTTAAAAGAAAATTATCTTCACTTTTCTTGCATCAGAGCAATTCATCTCAATAATACTGGAATTTATCTGCATGCTAAGGAGGAAGCATTTCATGTCTGCAATTTTTTTTAAACCAAGACAAAGTGAACATGAAACCTAGTCAAAACCAAGCATTGAACTGTGAGGTAAAACATTTTGAAAAAGCTAAAGCTAAATATACAATATTGGTCCAGCATATAGGAGATTCTTGTTCACTGCACAACCATAAACAGGACTTGTGGAGTCCTGTAGCTCAGTTGTTAGAGCACTCGCTTTGCAAGCGAGAGACCTGAGTTCAATTCCAGGCAGGGCGAAACCTTGGGCAAGTTTCCTTACTCCACACGCCTAATAATAATCCCTCCAAAAAAAACAAAAACAATAATAAATTGGTCATTTTCAATCTACGACTGTTTGTGGGACATTGCTGTGCGCAATTGGCTGCCGCGTTCGCCCACAAATATACAGTCAATTCACTTTACAGTGTGTTCTGTGAAGCGCTCTGGGACGTCCTCCCGACGTGAAAAGCGCTATATCAAATGCAAGGATTATTATTATTATTATTATTATTATTATTATAAAATCAATAACAATTGTTAAAAAATTAACAATGAATTGTCCAATTGATGCCTGGGACAGATGAAACATCACTGTGTTGCAAGAATTGTATAAATTTAAATTATATTTTACAAGTCGATATTTCACAAATCCTGTTTGCTGCCAAAATAATTTAACCACCAAGTCACAAAATTGCTTGTGGATAGACATAAACACAATTTTTTTTTGTGCTGAGTTTATAATACTGGAGCGATTTATTACTTCCAGCAACAAAGTAATCTGAAACAGAAGAAGTATTTGTATTTCCCATTCCAAAAATCACACTGGCCATGGTAAGGCAAACCTCTCTGGCACTGAATGACTAAACACACAGTGGTATCTTTACTGAAGACTAACAAGGTTCACGGTGGCCTGAAGGTCGCCAAACAATTTCTGCTTTAGTATTAAACGTTCTTTGAAAATTGGTGCAAACCTGATGTATACTATATCTTTTACATCAAATCAATTTATGAAACTATCAAGTTTTGGAAGATGAATACATATTGCTGTGCAGCATAAGCAGAACAGTCAAGAGCATCTAAATGTCTTACTGTGCCCTCATTAAAAAAGGTTCCCAAATTCTCACACCATTGCTAGATGGAGAGGATTTCAGGGAGCAGCAATTTTCTCAGACAAAGACCTCCACTATTAGTTTCCTTATTTGGCTGCATTGCCGTGTGGTTGAGAGGGCAGAAAGGCATCCTGCTTCCAGGAACGCTGGTCTCTAGCTGGCTGGTTGGAGGTGCACAACAAAAGTCAGCAGAACATTCCCTCCATACCAGTGGGAGACACTTGGTGCCTTATCAAAGCAATGTAGCAAAAAGTTTGAATTGGCAGATTAGAGATGATCCAACTCTGGGTAACCACATGTATTCAAGCTGCAATATACAAACTAATGCTTTTATGAAACACTGATGGTGATCTTCTTTCTCCTCCTTCAAGTCCCACCAGCTTGGGTGTCAAGCCAGGACTCCCAAGTACTTGGCACGTCCTCCCGACTGGAAAGATGCTAAGTAAATGTAAATTTATTGTTGTTGGCAACCCAGAAATAGTCAACGCAAAAGAATTATTATTATTAAGAAGAACTTATTCAGGTCATTTTTAAAACTATCTATAGTTCCTGGTTTCACATGTTTACCATTAATTTACTAAATATCTTCTGCACTTTCTACAATGACAACAAGTTACATTTATTTAGGAGTCAGGAGGACTTACCAAGGCGCTGGGCAGTCAAGGGTTTGACCCGCTCTGAGGGTAGGATATTCAAAAGCACAGTCAAAGAGGAAAGTCTTGAGATGGGACTTGAAGAAGGCAAGAGAGAGGGCAAGGTGAAGGGACTCCAGGATAAGAGTTCCAAAGGATAGGGGCAGAATGGCTGAAGGACCTACCACCGATGTGGAGCGGGCTGGATGGGAGACATGGAGCAGGCCAATGCCTGTCAACCGGAGGGAGGGAGCAGATTTGTAAAGGGTTTAGCAGGCACGGAAAGAGGGAAGGGCAAGACCGTAGAGGGCTTTAGAAGTGAGGATGGGGATCTTAAACTCGATCTTCTGGGGGACGGAGAGTCGGTGAAGTCATGCGAGGATGGGGTGATCGGCTCACGGAGCCTGGTGCGGGAAAGGAGACGAACTGCAAAATTCTGAATAATCTGCTCATGGAGGAAAGGCTTGCAAAGTCCGGCGAGCAGGGAGTTAGCATAGTCAAGCCTGGATGTGATGAAAGAATGGATAAGGGTCTTGGGCCTGAGGGGAGAAGTAGTGGTGGAGGCGGGCAATGTTGTGGAGGCGGGAAATGTGTGGAGGTGGGGGAAGGCTGAACAGATCAAGGCATGGACTTGGTATTTAAAGGACAGTTGGGGGTTGAAGACCAAGGTTCCATACTGGCTCAGTGAGGTAGAGAACGCATCCATGAATATTAGCGCTGTGAGCGCCTGAGGTGAGGAGGCGCTGACAGAGGTGAAGCAGGAGGGCCTTGGTCTTATCGAAATTCAACTGGAGAAAGTTGGCTCTCATCCAGGACTCAGTATCTGACAGGTAGTCTGTCAGGAAAGCAGTGGTCCTGGAGTCGAGGGTTGAGGCAGAGAGATAAGAGTTGGGTGTCATCAGCCGCTTTTGTTCTAATTTAGGAGCTACAATCATTTGTTCTCACGTTATCTGCGCCATATGAACTGCTTGTTCACATACAAGGCTCAAACAACAACAACAACAACAAGATTCCATTTATAAAGCGCCTTTCACGTCAGGAGGACGTCCCAAGGCGCTGCACAGTTGGGTCATGACCCGAGCAGGGGGGAAATGGTCATGGTGAGGGGAGGGAAGGGAGGGAGCGAGGAGGGGGAAGAGAGTCGAGAGGGGAGCTGAAGGCACGGTCAAAGAGAAAGGTTTTGAGACCGGCCTTGAAGGAGGAAAGGGAAGAAGCAAGGCGAAGGCACTGGGGGATGGAGTTCCAGAGCCTGGGGGCTGAGAGGCTGAAGGCCCGACCACCGATGGTAGGGCGGTTGGGGCGGGGGACGTGGAGCAGACCGGAGCCAGAGGAACGGAGGGTACGGGCAGGTAGGTAGGGGGATAGTAGGTTGGAGAGGTAGGAGGGAGCAAGGCCGTGAATGGCCTTGTAGGTGAGGATGAGGATCTTGAAATCAAGCACGGGGGAGGTTGGCAGTGCAGATATCTTCAATTCACTTTAACTATCAGTGATTCCAGGGAAAAGTTACATATCGTTTTCAATTTATTTGTGCATAACGACTGGTTACCTATCATCTTTTTTGGGGGGGTCAGCCAGGTGTCTGAGACACATAGAAACCCATTGTCATGCATGAGAGTATCCAAACCAGACAGTTACATATATACATGGAAAGATCTCAGCCTGGAATGGAGAGGACACTCTCCTTGGAGGTACTCACCCGACTTACCTAACCCTGGAAAGTTTGGCAAGGCTTGAGTACCAGAATGTACATTGGGGGTACTACTGGAGTTCAATTAGCTAAAACCGAGTAACTTGTCATTCGGAACGCTGGCTGGCAAGCTTCCTGCTGCTTAATGAAAAACAGCTTGTTGCATTTATATAGGGCCTTTGTCATAGGTAGTGTCTCGGCTTTGGCTTTGAGAGTTATTGGTAGCTGAGTGAGAAGAATTCTTGCTCCCAGTGACTGGTCTGTCTCTCTAAGTCCTGCCAACAAGCCTGTCTGAGATTGCCTTGGAACACTGCACACCCATCTCAGGCTCAGGAACTGAACTACCAAAACTGCAAAAGGTCAACTCAATTCTTATATTCCACTGGCAGACACATTACCTTGGAGACAGTTGAGCCAGAAGGAGACCCTACTCCCACCCCCCACCCAGTACGATGCAGCACTGCAAGTTGACTGGACAGATCAGAAGGTTGCTAGTAATGGTAAGAGAAATACAAAATCTGAAAATAAAATGGATGGAGAAATGCACAAAGATACAGAAAATATTCTGCAGCACCTGTCTGTGGTAGGCTAAAGATTATGTGAAATGTAAATATCTTGAAAACTTAAATTTAAAAAAAACGGTGCTGGATTAATTACCTTTAGAAGCTGTTTTCCAACAGTTGGACTTATCTTTTCATCTACCATGAGAATAACAATGCCCCTTTCATCCATGCCACGCCTACCAGCACGGCCAGACATCTGAATATATTCTCCTGAAGAAATCTGTAATTTATGAGAGGAATACAAAAAATTACATAAACATTTGTCAAATGCATTCGAAAAAATATTTCATGTTGAAGATGTTTGAACAGAATGACTCAAGTGGCAGTAGATGTTCCAGTGTCACTAATAAAAACTGCTCCACACAGTTGGCTGAACTGCAACAATAGCCAACGTGCACAAATTTGTAATTCACCTTTACAAGAGAACTATAGCACCATTCATACAACTTAGCTTCTCAAGAGTACTTAAATAAGAGAGATGAGGTGTATCATTAGCCTTGTCTACAACAAATCTGTACAAATCAATACTTGCCAAAGAAAGACTATTAGGGAATATGGGAGTATGAGTCAGAAGATGTTGAAATTCCATCTCACTCTCTCCCTTCCCACTTTTAAAGCTTCATTAAGAGCTATGTTTTTGACCATGTTTCGGCTTTTGGTCACCTTCCCTTAGCTTGGATACACAGTCAGCTGTGTGAAGCACTTTCAGGCACTTGATGTGAAATGTGCTAGATAAATGTAAATGGTTGTTGTAGCAGATTAGATTGCTACCCTGGAGAAAAGCATCACGGCAGAGGTGCTGAACCAAATAGTTATGGCTTTGTGTTTGGTTAACACAATAACTTTGTTTTAAAAAAGCATTTTTAATTAAAGTGCAGAAAGACCTAATTCCTGCAACTAAAATAAACAGATGTTAGTATACAGTATTGAATGAACATAAAGATACTTACGGGGATACATGGCACAGAATGGCCAATATTTTGCAGCACTGATAGGATTACTTTTTATGGAAAAAGAAATGTATGGATAAATTCTGAGATCAATGCTACTTTATCCCCTGTAATAATGTGCAATTTTCCCCCCAAAAGGTCAGTTTGCCCTAAAAATCCAGATGTGCAGTTACATAGAAAGCAATTGGATTAGTCTGACAACAAGCCAATACGCTCATGAAGATTCTTCAGATATTGAGTGTGCTCTTGCAGCACACATTATTAAAGATTACAATTGGAGTGGGAGCCAAGCCTTGCTGCAGAGTAAGGGCTGATCACACCCCCAGCGGAGTGGGGGCCAAGTGTCGAGGCCACCAACAGATTGAGAGCCCACCAACACAACAAGAGGATCAAAAAATAGCCTGCGAGAGAAGCAAAAAAAAACTATGGCAGACATTCAGGAAGCCGGATAAATGAGGTTCAACTGTAATAATCTAACAGTTGAGCTATATCAGCTGGCACTGGAAACACTGAGTCCACCTATAGTTCAATTTCCGACCCCTTAAACAGTAAGTCTTGCACTGGTAGGATGTCATGCCAGCAATACAACTGTATATACAATTTGTTCTAGTTTCCTTCAAAAGTTGAAGTACAACTGTACATCCACAAGCATGTTATTTGCCAACGTTATGCAGCAGATTTGTTATGTTTACAACTATTACTTTCGAGAGGAAATCAGAGTTCGAGTGAGGCAAGTAGGGATGTTATTTAATTTTATAATAATAATCCTTGCACTTGATATAGCGCTTTATAATAATAATAATCCTTGCATTTGATATAGAGCTTTTCACGTCGGGAGGACGTCCCAAAGCGCTTCACAGAACACACTGCAACGTGAATTGACTGTATATTTGTGGGCGAACGCGGCAGCCAGTTGCGCACAGCAATGTCCCATAAACAGTCGTAGATTGAAAATTACCAATTTTTTTGGGGGGGGATTTTGGAGGGATTATTATTAGGCGTGTGGAGTAAGGAATCTTGCACAAGGTTTCGCCCTGCCTGGAATTGAACTCAGGTCTCTCACTTGCAAAGCGAGTGCTCTAACCACTGAGCTACAGGACTCCAGGACTTTACATGACTTCTAGACGTCTCAAAGCGCTTCACAGAATATACTGTAAAGTGAATTGACTGTATACTTGTGGGCGAAACTTGGCAGCCAAGGAAACATTCCCAAGGTTTCACCCTGCCGGGAATCGAACCCAGGTAAGCGAGGCGAATGCTCTAACCACTGACCTACAGGACTCCACCTTTTGTCCAGGGAATACTTTTCTCACACACACTCCATAATTGCAAACTAGGAGGTTGGTATACTATTCTAATATAGGTTTCAGTCAGGACACTCAACTCACTGCTGATGCTAAAGAATTGCCCAAAATCCTGTCCATTCCACATCACTTCAATAATAATTATCCCAAAACGAAAGGGAAAGGCTACTAGTAGTAGCGCTTATAGATGTTTTTAAAAAAATTAATAAGGAACTAATAACCACTATAAATCAGGTTGATAAGTGGTAGACATATTGTCACGTGATCAACAAAATAAAATTTCCCAATCTTTTGACACATTAGAAGAGGAAGTATGTGACAAGATTTCATGTATTTGGAAACACACAAGAGCCTCGAGCATGGTCAGAGGGTACTGGATGTTGTACTCACACTGACTGGCTGATATGTTATCACCAAGACCGAGTAGAATGTGCAACATGTTCCTCATGTTAGTAAGCTGATTTATAGTACTTGATCAATGTGAAATTTTGGCAAGTCTTTCAAAGAGGATAAGGTGTATCTTTTAATCAAATGACTGACATCCTTAGATAATCCATTATAATTTACAGAATTGCTATTTTGTAATTTAATACAGCTTTTTTCAAAAACATTGACAAAATACACAATGTTTAGAATTCAATGTTTAGAATTTTTTTTAAAAAGCATTTCTTATCTATCAATACTTTAATGGGTTATCTTTTTGTGCCCTGGAAACCCACCATTTTACTATCTCTATTTGTACCGTGAGCCACATATTTCACAGGGCTAGCCCATAAAAGTCACATTGATTTACATAGTATAGTAGTCAATGATTCGGTTCATCCAGAGCACTGATGAGGAGGCACCCAAGATGGGAAAAGTTAATGTAATGTAAGTGCACGTGTAACTATTAAGTGATTATTCTGACACCATAAAGTAAATCTTGCATGAATATTCAAGATATATTACCAATTGCAGAATTTTTAATAAAATCTAACTTTATTGAGAAATCAAAATGTAATTGTCATCTACTTCTTGTGGGCTTCATTTATATTTAGTGATGCAAACTTTGTAGTGTAGGATAATTATGGTCTTTAATGAAAAAGGACAAACTGGGAACCAAAATAATATAAAGCAAAGCTGAAGCATGTGGATTAATAGCCTTGCCAAAATAAATGGGACTAAAGACTTGGAAGCTGTTTCAGCCCTCCTAGTGTGCAAATAATTTGATATCTTTGAGAAAGAAGACTTGTTCATTTATATATATATTATTCAGCCTCAGATGTTCCAGCCAAACTGCATTAAATAATGGAGCTCTGTTTTACCAATGGTGATAGTCTCTGTATATACTCCTCAACAGGCTGAAGTAAATCAGCTGCTTACAGAGTATTATAGTAGACGTGGAAAACATACAATCAGTTTGCAAAGAGTCAAAGCTTATTTTAAAATTAAACGTAAGCGTCTAAATCTTGCTTTCAATCCAGCCTTGTTAAATTAGTTGTCTCAGCCAAGTCAGCAGTTGGGATGCTAAAAATTTCTCTGAATTAGGCTGTGTGGGCTCCTGCTCTCTATCCAGTGATTGCCGCTGGGATGCGTGCTTTGACGACATTGGGTATACATGGACAGGTTTAGCTGTGATATTCCTGCAGTAATCTGGTAAAACACAAATAACCAACTTGGTGACTTAACAGTAAGTGCTGATGCCTGTTAAGAAGGCAGGTAGAAAACTGCTTAGAAATCTCCTGACATGAATAGGTGAGGGCGAGAACCAGGTGGACCGAAGTACACAGCTGTTGGCAGACCAGCTGCTCTGGCTCGCCAGTGAGACTTGGTGGGCAGACCAATCACCGAGGACAGGGATTGTTCTCACTCGACTCCTACTAACCGTGCTTGTGATTTCAATACAACGCAACTGTATCTGGAGGCTCCCAGATGATTATAAATGGGTGATTTTCATGTTACCTTCTGGAGCAGCAACTGCCATCTTTACCACTCTATTCGCTTCCCATTAGCAAACACAATGGGGGAAAATAATGTAGAAGGAGAGAACATGGCAAGCAATGCGATCCAGAAAAAGTGGATAGGGTCAAATTCATGATCACAGTATGAACTGTAGAGAAATTACTGGACAAAACCACCTATTGTCATTCCATACTTTCTTATGCCCACTCATACTTTTGGATCCAGCAGTATAGGAGCAGAAATAAAGTGACAAAGTGCACACATGGCTCATTATTTTTCCAGCTGTTCTAGCTCTGGAATCACCTCAGCAAAATAAACACGGAGAATGGAGACTCTCGAAAGAGGTGAACTGGCCTCATTGGTGCAAACAGGCATCACAAAAGTACTGGATAACCTACTCCAAATAACTCAACTTCATACCAAGACTTAAAGAATATGAATAAAGCTTCTAATTGAACATTGCGGAACCTGAAAGCAAATTCCTTCTACATCCAAAGGCATACCATTGACTAAATAATGTAAATAGCTGCTTCTAGGGTATGGATTGCACACCCATAAAAAATAAATTTTACTTTCAGAAAAACTAACTAACAGCTGCCATGTTCATAATTTCATTTGAAAGGTTAATTTGAGTTAAATCTGCTTTACTCAAGCATCACTTTCTGTCCTAAACACACACTACACACTACACACAAGCTAGGGTTCTCAGTTACGGGCAAATAAGGAACCCATTCATCTTTAGGTGGGTGACATAAGCTGTGGTTTCCAATGTCACACAGGTCAGTTCCACAATTTTAGAATTTTGTCAGAGAAACTAAACGTGCAAAATTTAACTGACAAATTATATAAAATTGACTGTACCCATCTGAAGTCTTTCCCATCAAATTTCCGCGTATTGGTAAATAGAACGGTCCTTGCTGGCATATTGATACCCAGAGCAAAGGTCTCTGTAGCAAACAATGCCTGGAAAGAACAATCAAAGAGTTAAAATGAGTATGCAAGTAAACAAACAAGTTTTGAATCTACCATTTCTTAATTTTCAGCAAAAAACAATGATTCTGACAGGTTGTATAAAGGATATTCTGCTGTCTTGTTATTTTGAAAGCAGCATAAGAGATCAAGAATAGAGATTTAAAACAGAAATACAGGTAATAGCAATCTACAAATATATCAAGACATTAATTGATAGGTAAGGAGGGCACTACATTCAAACCTAACCAACAGGGTGACAGTTATTTCAGGCCTCAATTCATCAAGTTTTTGCATTAATTTGCAATGTGCAATTCTAAAACCAAAAAATGTACCAATTGTAAGGATTAACTAGATGTTGACAAGGCTAAAGTAAAACTCAATCAGATAAAATTTTAATTCTAAAACACAATTTAAATTTTGTATGTCTACTCTATATACTCTATTAAATCCATGACTTTTTTTAAAATAGATTTGCAAAGATATTCCAATGTATTTCCCTGCATGAACCCAAAGCAGTAACTTGCTAGTTCCATGAACATTATTGTTCCAAAAAAAAAAATCAACTATACCTTCAGCAGTCCTTCAGAGAAAAGAATCTCAATGGTTTCCTTCAAAATAGGAAGTAATCCTCCATGGTGGATTCCAACTCCTCTTTTTAAAAGGGGCAATACATGCTCAACCTGTTACAAGAAAATAAGGTTCAACAATATTAAAACTGTATTAAATGACCATTGACTTGAATTTATACAACATTCTCCCAAAAAACTGTTAACTGGAGCACAGGGCACAGTCCTGCAGCCAAATCAGCCATTCTTCATACAACTGACAATGAGCAATTAGCAGATTATTTGATTGTAACAGATATCAGATAAACTTGATGCTGCTCTGAAGGTGGAGTTGCTGAATACCACATAGGAATGAAAATCTAGGCCCCTCTCTGGCACTGGGATTCTAGTGTTAACTCATTGTCCCTTGCTGCGATTCTACTATCAGCAGTCGGGCCTTCAGCCTTTCTGCCTTCAACCTCTGGAACTCCATCCTGGAGCCCCTCCACTTGCCCCCTCACTTGCCTCCTTCAAGGCATGTTTCAAGACCTTCCGTTTTGACCATGCTTTCGGTCATCTTCCCTCCTCCAACCCCTGCCCTGCCACCCCTCTCTGATCCTACCCACAGACCTGCTCAGCCTCTTGGGACATCTTCCCAACGTGAAAGGTGTGATATAAATGCAATCTGTTGTTGTTGTATCCTGTTAAACACTTTGAGGAGTCCTCCCTACGTGAGAGGCACTATATCAAATGGAGGCATGGCTTATAAATATGACACTACATTTATACTGCAACACCAAAGACTATACCAAGATTCCTCAGGAATCAATGATTTGTCGAGTATCCTATTAAGATGTATGTTTTAATGTGACACTAATTCTCATCAACCTAGTTACTATAACAAATCAAGAGATCTCCAGTCAGCCTGGTTGATGTACACTGGTAACCTAGTCTGCTCCACCAGATGAAAAAGGCATTCAGAGCACCACAGGTTTCTTTGGCTCAAAGCTTCAACTTAATACTAGATTTATTGGAGGAACACTCACCTGAGGAAGCTTTTTATCTTCATCGGACAAGCAGTCAATAGCATTATTGAATACCTCCTCCACCAGCTTTTTTTCATCATCTGTGATGGGAGAGAGAAGGGGAGAGAAAATGTGTTGAATGCTGAACAATAAAATCTGATCATTATAACTCTGCATCGTACAAATGCTTTGTTAAAATTGGCTGACAAGAGGTTTATTTCAGCTTGCAGTCAGTACTGTAAAGTGTAGTGACTGTGATTTTGTAGGCAAACCAATGTGCATACAGCAGGGTCCCACAAACAACCATGAAAATCACCTGAAAAGGCAGATAGGATTTTGGTTTAACATCTCATCCGAAGGATGGCACCTCCAACAATGCACCATACCCCAAGCATTGCATTTGGGGTTATCAGCCCAGTGTCAGATGTGAGAATGCTTCCACTGAGTCAGACAGACATACAAATAGTCAAACCATTGACCAAAAAANCAGGACTTTTCTTTTGTGGAAAACAACAGACACAGGTTTCCTTCTAAAGCCACAGAGGTCTCTTTCTCTGATTCTGTGCAATGCAAACATGTTTCTAAAGTCTACTGGATAGCTGGTGCTTAAAATGGATAAATAGAAGCAAGCTTGCCAATATGTGCTTTAGCTGATTGAACTCCAACAGTAAGTATCTGAACTCTCTTTTTCTCTCGTTCACACACTTGCCAAACTGTGCCTAATATTTCCAGTGACTAATAATACAGTGGGTTCTCTCCCTCTGGGGAGAGAATACACATTCCATTCTGGGCAAACAGAAATTTCCATGCGTGTGTGATTTCTCAGTAGTTTAATTTGGATATTCTGAAGCATTTGATGGATTGCTGTGTTTGTCAGACACTTGGCTGTCCCACAAAAAAAAATTACAGTAAAAATCTTTGCACTGATACACTCATATTGTCAAAGCATTTTAAAGAACTCAGTGACATGTTCGACTCCCAGCTGTCCTTTAAACCTCACATATGTGTTGTGACTCAGCTTTCTCCCACCCTGAAACATTGTCTGCTTCCACAACTACTATCCAAACATTGATCATGTCGAGGCTTGATTACACCAACCGTTTGCTTGCTGGACTACCCAAACTCTTCTCTTTACAAGTGGAGGTAGGGAAGATGGGTGTTATAGGCTCACAGACCTTAGTCTGGGAAAGGACACAAGTTGCAGACTGGACTACTCAGAACTCGGCAGTTCTCGTCCTTTCTCACGATAAGCTCCATGAGCTCCACTGACTCCCCAACCCCCAAAGAAATCCAGTTCAAGATGCTAGTCCTAACCTTTCAATCCTTCCATGGTCTTGCAACCTCCTCAAATCCGACTAACGCCGGTATCGCCTCCACTCAGTGGGGACCAGACTGCTTCACATCCCCTGCCATACCAGCCCCACTATTGGTGGTCTAGCTTTTAGCCTATCTCAAGACCCTCCTCTTCGACCGCACCTTCAGTCACCCTCCAACCCCTACCCTCCCAGCCCTCAACCCCTCCTGATCCAAACCCACAGCCCAGGTCCAAATCCCTGACTGTCCAGCACCTTGGGACATCCTCCAGACATTCCAAGGCACTATATAAATGTAAGTTGTTGTTGTTATCTGCCTTCACTCTCTGGAAGTCCATTCTGGACTTCCCATGACCCTCCCTACAAGTCCTTCCTCTTTGACCACATCTTTGGTCACATTTTCCCCCTCAGCCCCCCCCCCCCCCACCCAGGTGAAAAGCCTGGATTGGGCAGCGCCTTGGGACATCCTCCCAATGTGAAGGGTGCTATAATATTGTTGTTGCTGTTGATGTCAAATTATAAAGGGATTGTACGGGAAAGATTTTTTGGAAGAATATACATAGATTTAAATAGAATAAACATGGAAACAGGCTTTTCAGCTCAACCAGTCCATGCTGATGTCTATACTCCACAAGTCTCTACCCACATCTTTCTACTCCCTTCTCCTTCATGCATATATCTAGCTTCTTCTTAAATGCCTTGATTCTTTATCATCTGTTTCAACCACACTTCGGACAGCAAGTTCCAAACATGACATGGATAAAACAGCACAATTATTCTGTTTCATTGTTCTCTTAAAAGTCTAAAGATGTCTTAATAATCCACAGAGGAAATTTATACGGTTAGCAATAGAAAAAGTCATAATCATTAAACACTAATTTTCTAGAGTAATTTTTTTCCAATTTGTCATTGATACCAGGTCATGATGATTTTGAATGCAAATTTAATGATGTATTTAATTTTGTGGTGGTTAAGAAAACCGTGAAATTTTATATTTTTTGTTCCAAAATGCTGTGCCAGATATAAATTACCTTGTAAAACAATTAATGTCATAAGTGACCTTTCCTAAAACTATATAACTACAAATATAACCTAAGCATTACAGCCTTAAAAATCCCTTAAAGTGGGAGCACTTTACCTTTTTTTGTGCTTAGTCGGGTGTCCGACACATGTAGAAACTGAAGCGGTGGTTGAAACATAGTATAGATGCATGCTTAAGAGCATCTAAATCAGAGAGATAGAAATCAGTGAGAAGAATTTTTTTCACGCAGCAAGTTGTTCGAATCTGGAATGCATTGCCTGAAAGGGTGGTCGAGGCTGATTCGATAACTACTTTTGCAAACGCGATGGACGGGTATTTGAGGAGTACGGGTTTGCAGGGTTATGGGGAAAGGACTGGGGAGTGGGATTGACATTAATTGCTCTAATCAAAGAGCCGGCACAAACTCGATGGGCCGAATAGCCTCTTTTTGTGCTGTACGATTCTATGATATGCCTGCCACTTAAACATGGAAATTACCCTGCCTTTTTTTTGGTCAGTCGGGTATCTGACACATGCAGAAACCCATCACCATCTTCCTGGATTAGAATAAGATCTCTCCCTAGAGGGAAGGGCTCTGATTACCTAATACAGAAGAGCAATAAGTACAGGTTGGTAAGAGCCGAGGATTGGGGACCAACTAATATAGTTGTAGTCTAACTAACTAACACCACCTAGCTTGCCATTGAGAACACGTCTGGCTAGCTTCTCTGCAATTAGGGCTTTGGCTTACTGGGTCGAGTGAGAAGTCCCTGCTCCCAGCAAGTCTTGCAAATAAGGCAGGCTGACTCGTCTACCATCATAGAATCATACAGCACAGAAGGAGGCCAGTCGCCCGATCATGTCTGTGCCGGCTCTTTGAAAAGAGTTATCCAATTCAATCCCACTCCCCCGCTCTCTCCCCAAAGCCTTGTAAACTTGTCCTCGCCAAATAATTATCTACTTGTCTCTTAAAAGTCGTTATCAAATCGGCTTCCACCATCCTTTCAGGCAATGCATTCCAGATTCAAACAACTCACTGTGTGAAAAAATTCCTCACCTCCCCTCTGTTTCTTTTAGCAACTATTTTAAATCGTTGCCATCGGGTTACCGACCCACCTGCCAGTGGAAAGTCACTCCTTTTTCACCATATCGACTAGGGAGAGAGCAGGTACTGTGAGCTTCCTGGTGAGTAGCACAGCTCAGCTACTATCATCCTGCCCAAAGCTTGAACACACTTCCCAATGAGGGTTGGGAGGTGAGGAGCAAGAGCAGCAGCACACTAATCAAGATGGATATCAAATCCCGAATACAAGTGTGTTTACAAACCGAGGCTCCGGGTATCGCTTTCCAGCAGCTGTCATCCCAAAACTAAGAATTTTCTCATCAGCCATTCTCCAACGACAACTTGCATTTATATAGCACCCTTAAATAGCACCCTTCATCCTGGTAGATAGCTTAACAGTGGCGTAGCTTGACACCAATCCAGACGGACAAATGCCTTCAGTGTGGTGGAAAGACCACAATTTAAAAGTTATTTGTACATGATACATTAGTACATCAAATAAAAATAATACTTTGTCATTATTTAATTATTACTTCTGGATTATATCACATTTTGTTCCAACAGTTTTTAACCGTTACAATGTCCTGCACTATGTCTTCTTCCTTCATATAAATCAAACAACAAAAAAACTCTCACCCTGGCGCTATCTTTAAGAAGGATAAATAGATTGAATGACAATTAACAAGGACAATCTGCAGGCCAGGTTTAATATGAAAAACAAGTGAAACTAGTTCCTTCCATTCTTGAAGAAACATTTATGTGTTTAATTATGCCGTATTTCAGCCTTCAAATCAACTGCAGATGCTCTTGGCAAAACTGTAGCAAAGTCCCAACTGTAGAAATACTATCTTCATTTTGCACAAGATGGTATCACAATGAATGCATTTTGTAGGGCATCTTTAGGCTTTTGAAATCTATTTCTTGTGAAAATGTACCTGCTTCCACAGTTCTACCTTAGCTTTTCAGTAACTAGGCTCACTTCGCTTTACACACTTTCCTATTAATATCTTGACTCTGCTCAATGACAACTCACAACTTTCTGGGCAATAGTGGGAACTTTGTATGCAAAGCACAGCAACATGAACAAACATCCGACCACCAACTGGTGTACTATGTACTGCCGGGAGGCTACTTGGATAGAGATTTTTATTGTTCCTAGAAACAATAAGAACTCTAAATTGCAGTATCATGTGCTCCAAATCTTTGGGTGATTCTTTTTATAATACAATATAATTTAAAAGAGGTTTATGCAGGACTTAACATTAAACATATAGTTTCAACATTTTAAGATTAGAGGAAAATTCAAACACTGCAACTCAGTTTATTTATTCAATTCAAGCTGTTAAAACCTCAGGCGCTGTGACAGCATCACCATCCAAGGATGCACAGTCCACCTCACTGACCCTCAACACCCCCCCCCGCCCTCCACCATACCCGATCCCAAGCTCGGGTCCAAAACACTGATTGTCCAGGGCCTTGGGACGTCCTCCCGACGTGAAAGGCCCTATACAAATGTAATTTTGTTGTTGTTAACAGTAAATAGGAACCTGGTTGTTAGTCAATTGGCAGATCGCTCTTCTGGGGGTAGTAATCCATTCAAAATAATAATACTAATAATAATTTGGTCACTCAATCCACGACTGTTTGGGGGACACTGCTGTGCGCAATTGGGTGCCACAGTTCGCCCACAAATATACAGTCAATTCACTTCACAGTATATTCTGTGAAGTGCTTTGAGACGTCTCAAAGATGTGATAAAGCACATGCAAGGATTATATTTATTGTTATCTAAGCCTTCTCTCTTCTCTCCCTCAAAATATAATAGCTTCAGAAATTCACAGAACTCCAGGAAAGCAGACACAGTTTAGTCAGAAGATGGTTTCATAACAACGACAACAACAAAATGACATTTGTATAGCGCTTTTCATGTTGGGAGGGCGTCCCAAGGCGCTGGATGGACAGCGTTATGGACCCAAGCTGAGGGTCTGGGTGAGGTAGGGTGGAGGGCGGAGGGGAAGCAGGGAGATCGAAAGCATGGTCAAAGAGGAGGGTCTTGAGGTGGGTCTTGAAGGTGGCGAGGGAGGGGGCGAGACGTTGGGACTGCGGGATGGATAACCTCAATACTTCTCCAAAAAGTAAGACATAGCTTCAAGTCCCAGCTATCTTACTGACTGAACAGAATTATGATTTCAACAATGTCCCAAACTCCCAGTAGAAACCAAGAAACCAGTCGGAATCTGCCAGATTCAGGAAACTAAAAGTTGCTAAATCCAAGTTACAATATTTAAGTTATTTAATTTATTTGGCATCTGGAATGATACTTTAATGTTTTTGAAAGAGGCACTGAAGAAGAAACCATAGAATCATAGAATTATACAGCACAGAAGGAGGTCATTTGGCCCATCGAGTCTGTGCTAGCTCTTTGAAAAGAGCTATACAATTCAATCCCACACCTCCGCTCTCTCCCTATAGCCTCGTGAACTTGTCCTTCCCAAATAATTATCTACTTCTCTCTTAAAAGTTGTTATCGAATTGGTTTCCACCACCCTTTCAGGCAATGAATTCCAGATCCGAACAATTCGTTGTGTGAAAAAATTTCTCCTCACCTCCCCTCTGTTTCTTTTAACAACTATTTTAAATCAGTGTCCTCAAGTTAACAACCCACCCACCAGCGGAAATAGTTTCTCCTTGTTCACCCTGTTAAATCCCCTCATAACTTTGAAAACTTCTATTAGTCTCCTCTTAATCTTCTCTGCTCCAAGGAGAATAATCCTCGCTTCTCTCGCCTCTCCTGATAACTGAAGTCCCTCATTCCTGGAACATCCTGGTAAATCTCCTTTGCACCCTCTCCAAAGCCTTGACATCCTTCCTAAAGTCTGGTGCCCAGAACTGAACACAGTACTTTAGCTGAGGCCTAACCAGTGTTTATAAAGGTTTATCATAACTTCTTGACTTTTGTATTCTATGCCCCTATTTATAAAGCCCAGTATCCCATATACTTTTTTAACAGCTTTATCTACCTGTCCTGCCACCTTCAAAGATTTACTTATTTGAACCCTCAGGTCTCTCTGTTCCTTCACCCCCTTTAAGATTGTACCATCATCTTATATCGCCTCTCTTCATTCTTCCTCCCAAAATGCATCACTTCGCATTTCTCCACATTAAACTTCATCTGCCACGTGTCGGCCCATTTTACCAGTCTGTCTATGTCCATTTGCAGTTTGCTACTATCCTCCTCACTGTTTACTACTTTCCCTAGCTTAGCATCATCTGCAAACTGGGAAACTGTACTCCCTATACCCAAGTCCAGGTCAGTTATATAGATCAAAAACAGCAGTGGTTCCAATACCGACCCCTGGGGGACACCACTGCACACTTCCCTCCAGTCAGAAAAACAACCGTTCACCACCACTCTTTGCTTTCTGTCTCCCAACCAGTTCTGTATCCATGGTGCCACTGACTGTTTAATACCATGGGATTCTATTTTGCTTACAAGTCTCTTATGTGGCATTTTATCAAATGCCTTTTGAAACTCCATATAAACTACATCAACTGCACTAACTTCATC
The DNA here is from genome assembly GCF_018977255.1 of Callorhinchus milii. Taxonomy (NCBI): domain Eukaryota; kingdom Metazoa; phylum Chordata; class Chondrichthyes; order Chimaeriformes; family Callorhinchidae; genus Callorhinchus; species Callorhinchus milii. The sequence continues at coordinate 123,691,191 of NW_024704742.1, forward strand.
CACCCTCTCCGTTACTTCATCAAAAAACTCTTATCAGGTTTGTTAGACATGATCTGCCTTTAACAAATCTGTGTTGGTTGTCCTTTAATTGACCCATATTTTTCAAAGTGAAAATTTATTTTGTCCCGGATTATAGTCTCCAGAAGTTTCCCCACTACTGACTTTAGGCTGACTGACCTGTAGTTCCTGGGTTTACCCTTCTGCCCCTTTTTGTACAGGGGAGCAACATTTGCAACCATCCGGTCCTCTGACACCACCCCGGTGTCCAAGGAGGATTGAAAGATTGTGGCCAGAGTCTCCGTTATTTCCACCCTTACTTCCCTCAGTAACCTAGGATGAATCCTGTCTGGACCGGGTGACTTATCTACCTTGAGCACCGACAGCCTTTTTAGTACCTCCTCTCGGACTTTTCTTATCTTATTCAATTTCTCAACTCTCTGCTCCGATACTGTAGCATTGCCTGTATCCTCTTCTTTTGTGAAGATAGATGCAAATGTTAGAAATGAACTTATTGCTACCACTGACAGAAATTTATATTTTGGCATTAAAAATATGCTGCACAGTCTGACTGACTTGGCAGCATTTTAACACAGAGGTCTAAAGGAGCAAAGGGAGATTAGGCTAGCCTACATTATATTGTGCTCACAATAAAGATAACATTACCGTTCATTACCCAAACAATTAAATACTGGCAATTATGACAATGACTAATCCTGGAGAAGAAAGTCTCAGTAAATACATGGAAAGGCTGTAAGTGTACAGCCATCACAGAAAACAATTTCCATTACCCCGAATGCCTGGACTGCTCTTGTAAAGCACAAGGCACAGTTCACTTAAAAATGATCGAGTCATGAGCACACCATGCTCCATTTTCTGCATATAAAGATAAATTACAACTCAGGGATTGACATCCTTCAATCTTTGAATTGCGTTTTTTTCCCACAAGTAAGGATCCAAAACTACCAGGAATGTTTCAGGACAATTAATCACACAATTTCTATCACATCCCCATCCCCGCTGACAAGGTTTCCAACCTTCATGAACCAAATGATCAAATGGCCCAATTAGTATATTTTACCGAATAAAAATATCCATTTACTGATGTGCCATATACTTATCCATTTACTTACTTCTTCCTAAAAAAAAATCTGATCTCCTTCACTCAACAAATGGTGGCCTGCTTCATTTCCCCCACCCAATCACTCCACCATTGGTGGGGAAGCTTTCAGCCATTCTCCCCCCACACTCTGGACTCTATCCTGCAGTCACTCTGACTTGCTTAGGTACTTGCTCTAATCAATTTTTTTTAGCACTTAGTCTAAACATTGTCATCAAATTGAACTGCAGCCTAATAAACTGTATGAGACAGTCATCAGGCAAGACTTAGCTGCAGTGACGAGCGGTAGTCTGCCCTGATGGCTAACAAAGATAGCAGCTCCTAAGGTGGACATTTTGCGTGATTATTTTTTCCATCAGAGGGGAACACTGGCTATTATTATTATTACTGAACAGATAGAAAACATTCTGTCATCCTATAAATCCAGAGCTCTCTAAAATTAGTTCCTTATATCACTCCGACTTGGATATTGCATACAATTATAGAATGTTCACAGTACAGAAAGTGACTTGAGGGGTCTGTGCTAGTGATAGATTTGTTCCCCTATTGTAGCTATCTACTTTAATGCCTTCCTGTTTTTACCCCATCCCCTTTTGAATCCTGTTATACACAATGCCCACTTATGGTATATTCTAAAAACCCAACCTCCACTTTTTCCCTTCCCATGTTAAATCCTCAATTCAGGCTGTAATCAAATTGAACATCCTAATTCTTCACTACTTAGTATTCTAAGCCATAGACTGCTAAAACCACGGAGGAAAATGCACGCATGGTTCAGGAGGTTATAATAATAATACTTGCAGTTAATGTAGTGGCTTATCACATCAAAGAGCTTCACACAATGAATTGCTTTGAAGTGTAGTAGTAGCTATTAGTAAGCAAAACTCACAATTGCTGTGCACCAGCAAAGCCACAAAACAAGACAATTTTGTGAATTTAGATGAGGGAAAACCAGGACCATGACACCTGGCGATCTCTCTACTCTTCAAAACAGAGCCGTAGCACCTAAACCGGGGAGACAAGATTTCAAACAATACAGTACTGATTCAAATGATTGTTTCCTTACTGATTCCATCGAACAGGCAACACAAATTTGATTATCATAATATGAAATAGAACTGAAATATTCATAAGGGTATGTAGATAGGACAGGGGAACAGAAATACTGAACATCAACAGAGCAGAAGTGTCAAATGTATTGAAAAGGTTAATTGGAACACAGAAACAAGATATAAGTGAGGCAGGAGGAAGTTGCTCGAATCTAAAGACAAACAAAAGCAGGATTATTAAAGATGAAGAAATCTGAGAAGCCAAGAGGAACATTAAAGCACATTTCATTTTCCAAAGCACTGGTACCTGTATTGAAATCGAGCTTGGACATCTGTAGAGCGTAAGCTTCACAATCTTTCTTGCTGAAGCTGAAAATGATAACAGGCTGAAAGTTCCTTTCCATTATCATCTTCACAATCTTGAATACATTCGATGGTCCTATGAACATAATATTTAAAAAGTTGTAACATTTGTGCAAATCGTTAATATAATCAGCAACATATCTGCCCCATCATCGTCGGGTAAGCTGTCAGCCATTCTGCCCCCATCTCTGGAACTCAAGAGACCCTCAGACTCAGCCCCTCTTTTCCCACTTTCAAAACCCACCTTAAGACTTACTTCCTTGACTACACTTTTGGTCACCTTGGTAAAGAATGAGTTAGAAAAAAATAGATGAGTTTGATTACAAATAATGGGTTTAGTTTTCTTTATTAACAGATTTCTTGGTAAGAAATATATATTTGTTAAATTTCTAAAACATAAAATGAGGTTTAATATTTTAGAAAGGTGAAAACACATATTTCCACAAATTAAACTCCCATTAATGATTCGGGGAGGAGGAAATAATGTAACATGACAATCACCCTGGTATTCCAGCCACCTCCGCTCCCTTAAGACACAGGTGCATATCGCTGAACGCACCTGGCTCAAATCCATCGGCAGATCTGGCTGGACCTTATCAAATCTTACTGCTCTGCCCTAGCCTCTGCTAAATCGTCCTTCTATTCCAGGACAATCTTGGAGGCCAAGGACAACCCCAGGCTCCTCTTTTCCATCACCAACCGATTACTCCACCCACCCTCTCACGCTTGGCCCATCCTCCCCTCCAACGCCAACCGCGAGGCGATGCTAGACTTCCTCGAAACCAAAATCAAGGGGATCTGCTCAGATACCTCTGAGCGCCTCCCCATCTCTCCCTCAACACCCCAGGCCCTACCCATCCCTCGCTCCGCACCTTCGAACTGGTCTCTCACTCCTCTCTCACCACCACTATAACCTGCATGCACCTGACCACCTGCTCCCTTAACCACATCCCTACCCCTCCCCTTACCTCCCAGCTGCACCTCCTTGCCCCTCTTCTCACAGACATCATAAACCTCTCCCTGTCCACTGGCACCACTCCCACTTAAAAAACGTCCGTAATCACTCTATCCTTAAAATTCCTCCCTGGACCCATCCCTGCTCTCAAAGTACTGCCCCATCTCCAATCTCCCTTTCCAAAAGACTGGAACGAGTTGTTGCTTCCCAGCTTCGCTATTTCCTCTCCTGCGACTCCCTTCACGAACCCCTCAAATCGGGTTTCCGTGCCGCCCACAGTACAGAAACAACCCTGGTCAAAGAGATAAATGACATTTTGTCCATCTGCGACCAGGGTTTCCTCTGCCTCCTTGACCTCTCTGCTGCCTTCGATACCATTGACCACTCTATGCTCCTCCCCCGCCTCTCCTCATACCTCAACCATCATGGCTCTGTCCTTGAATGGTTCCAATCCTACCTCTCACACTATCTCCACTTCATCTCCACAAATGGATTCTCCTCTAGCCCCCCCACCATCTCGTGCGGCGTTTCTCAGGGCTCTGTCCGTGGTCCCCTCCTCTTCAATATCTATATGCTCCCTCTTGGTGACATCATCCACAGATATGCGGATGACACCCAACTCTACCTCTCTGCCTCCACCCTTGACTCCAGGGCCACTGGTGTCCTGACAGAATGTCTTTAGACATCAAGTCCTGGATGAGAGCTAACTTTCTTCAGTTGAACGTCAACAACTTGCACTTATGAAGCGCCCTCCATGCAGGATAGCGTCTCAGAGTGCTTAGACTTTACAGACGATTAAACATTGTTGAAAGAAGAATAAAGGTGCAAATTAAACACAAGCTTGCAGGAATTCAGGTTTGCTGAGGTACTAATCACTCAAATACTCCCCAGAGAGAAGGAACAGAGGGAAAGTCGCACTGGGACACTTGCATGCATTTTCTAATGAACAGTTATAGAATAGCAGTATATATGCCTGGGGACAAGTTAACTGCTTCCTATTTTGCCCAGGGATATAATAATAATAATCCTTGCATTTGATATAGCACTTTTCACGCCTTCTAGACGTCTCAAAGTGCCTCACCGAATAAACTGTATAGTGAATTGACTGTATACTTGTTAGCGAATTGCGGCAGCCAATTGCTCACAGCAGTGTCCCACAAACAGCCAGTGATTGAAGTTGACACAAACCTTAAATTTTAGTGGCACAGTTTCTTAAATTTTAGCTGGCATTTCAACAGGTTCTACCTTCACCAGCAGTCACAACCCTTACCACAAACACATCCCAAATTAAATTTATTTTCTGTACCTCTTGTTCCTCCTTTTCGACCCCTCTGATCACCTTTTGCTTGATCACCTGCATCTCTCAGGACCTGCATGGCTGTGTTAAAGTTATCTTCTCTAAAATCTCCCTTTTAAACAAAAACATCTTGTTAAATCCATTCTTCCCAAAGAAAAGGTAAATAGTTTTAGTGTAAGAATGTCATTCTTTACATATTTGCAAGAATTCACTATGGTTTTCCAATCCCTACCTTAAATTCTAAATTTTAATGAATGTTTTCTTAGCAGATCAAATAAAATGCCATCAATCTGTTTATGTTGGAGTCAAATACAAGGTCATTCTACATTTCTACACTTCTGAACTTCAAATGAAATGTAAATGGCAATCGACAGAGGAAGAGAACAATCTTTGGGGTATGTAAACACAATAGGGGCAAAACCTAGTTTGTTGATTAGAACTGATAAATTTAGATCATTCTTTCACTGTCGTCTTTTTCTTAAAAAAACTTACATAAACAACTTGGCTAAATACACGTCACCGGAAAAATAAAAATTAAATGTGGCACAAACTTCTTTATGAGACAACATATTACTGACAACAAACATCTGCTGGCTCTTCAGTGCACAGTTGTGTAAGCTGACCCATTTCCCTGTTCCAGCTGCAATGTTAAACTGTGCAAACAAATACACAAATGCATTGCTGATCCAAGGAAATAGTCACTGCCACCAATTTTGCTCCTTGCAATTAAGTAAAGGTACAGCTAGTCCAGCTACATTTTATCTTATGATCCAAGCTTTTACTTATAATAGCACTTAAGAGCAGCTCTTAGCTGACAGCTTCCTTCTTCATTTTCATAATACCATCTTGAAATAATCACCCGTTGTTGAAATGTTTAGCACTTCACTGCTGAAGACATGGCAACAAAGTTCCTACAAAACAGCATTTCTCTTTATTAACTCTGATAACAATATGCAGTTCTCAAGACAGATGTTGGAACTGTTTTTTTTAAAAACAAAGTATCACATTTAACAGCACTATAAAAATGTTCCCTACCACTTTAAAATATTTGTTTTAAAAAAGTGATTGGACATACAATAGATCAAATGTTAGCAAAGATAAACCTTTTGCAAAAAGTAAGGAGTAGCTGACATTTGATTTACTGATGCAACACAATGGAAAATTATGCAATATCATGAACTCCTATAAATATTTTCAGTGTTTATAAAGAAAACTACACTGTTCAAGGTCATGAGCAATACCCCTCATGCACAATATTCCTCCCCCCAATTCTAGATCTTGTAAATGCCGCATGTAAAGTTACATTAACTTCTTATAACACATTATAAAAATCACCTTTACTTACATTTTCATCAACAACTAGGTGCAGTCCATCACCTCCTGCTGGAAAGATATAGTGTTGCAGAGGTGTGGGTCTGTAGTCTGTATATATCACATGACAGGGCTACATGTAACAAAATGGAAAATTGTTATGGTTCTAACTGTAACCTTATATAAAAATCTTTGCATTTGATATAGCTCCTTATCACATCTTCTAGACGTCTCAAAGCGCTTAACAGAATATGCTGTAAAGTGAATTGACTGTATGTTTTGTGGGCTAAATGCAGCAGCCAATTGCATACAGCAGTGTCTCACAAACAGTCGTGGATTAAGTGACCATTTTTTTTTGAAGGAGTTATTACCCCCCAGAAAAGCCATCCGCCAATCGAGTAACAACTGGGTTCCTACTTACTGCTAGGTAAACAGAGGTGTGTGGAGTAAGGAAACTTGCCCAAAGTTTCTCCCTGCTGGGAATCAAACCCAAGTGCTCTCACTTGCCAGGCGAGTCCTATAACCACTGAACTACAGGACTCCACATAAAATAAGAAGCCCACCCCCCGTAGTTGGGGTACATAAAATCCTAACCAGGCTTATAATAGGGCACAAATCCCAATCAGAGTTTCCACATTGCGACATCAATAACATGACCTGTATCACTGTTATGAGCACACTAGGCCAGCCAGATTCCCAATGCCAAAACGGCAACAGTAAGGAATCAGTCAGCATGATGAGTGAACCAACATCATAAGAAAGCGAAATATTGGGGCTCCAGCCACAAGTCTAAAACTTAATACAGTACCCGGTTTGTAAATCACACATTTGATTAAGAAAGAAATTGTTTCATTACTTGTAAATAATGCAATACTAGTAGTCAAGAAATGGAGGGTCCTGGCACGTGTGACTCAGTGACAATCGGAAGGTTTGGATCAACCTTCACATATATGTGCATTGTAGATAACTGATACTTATCAGCACCAAGAATAAGTCACATAATCTTGGTGACAACTGATGACTGCTCCATTTGCTAGCAGTCAGGAACTACGTATGTGAAGCATTCAACAATGAACGTTCCAGTGCAAAGTTGGCACATTATACATGATTTGGGCAATCTTGAGCAGCAAAGAACTTTAATTGCCCAGTATTTTTTCATGCAAATTATAATGTAGATGTAATCTCCTGCTGTAGATGGAGATTAAGATGAAGCAAAAATTACTTAAGTGGGTTACTTGATTAGTTCAGGGATTTAAATTATAGTGGTCTAATTACATTTACGTCTGCAATGTCATTTGTTAATTAAACTGCTCGTTAGTATTCCTGAAATCTTCCAAGCATTTCTCTAATTTAGTGTTAGAGCATAGTGTTCAACCAAACATGAGCTAAACCCTGAGCAGTCCTCACTTTATGGAGTAAGCTGCCACCTAGTGTGACAAATGCTGTGTTAGAATCTATCAAGGGTATAACTCCTAAATTCAGCTGAAATACGTTCAGTGCATAGTTTGATATACATTTTTAAATTATGGCTGTATTTCACCCTATTTGTTTGTGTCAATCTGGCTCATGTCAATTTGTAGAAATCTTGCCTATCCCATCTGGCTGTTGTTAAAGATGCCATGGCACTATTCTAAAAGAAAAGGGAGTTTTTCCCTGGTGTCCTGGCCCCCAATAAAATTAGACATTCACTTTGTGTCTGTTCACAAAAAAACTCTGATCATCATAGATGGATCATCACAGGTTGGTAAATATACTGCTGATGAAGAAACAGAAAGGATTGCTAATTAGAGGAAAACACAAAAAGTACATTTTAAAAATTAAACTTTTCTATAGCAATGAAAAAAGATTGTTTGAGAAATTACTGAAATTAACACTACAGAAACAAAAATCTCACATTATTGGCATATAACATAATCCTTGCATTTGATATAGTGCCTTATCACGACTTTGAGAAGACTCCAAACACTTCACAGATTATACTGTAAAATTAATTGACTGTATAATTTGTGGGCAAAACACAGCAGCCAATTGTCCCAGTGTACCAGAGGGTTTTGAGGCAGGATTTGAAGGAGGCTAAGGAGGGGGCGAGGTAGAGTGATTGGGGGATGGAATTCCAGAGGTTGGGGGCAGAGTGGCTGAAGGCTCTCCCACCAATAGTGGGGCGGGTGGGTCGGGGGTCGTGGAGGCCAGAGCCAGCGGAGGGAGCGGGCGGGTTGGTAGGGGGTTAGGCGGTCACAGATGTAGGGTGGGGCGAAGCCATGGAGGGCTTTGTATGTGAGGACCAGGATCTTGAACTGGATCCTCTGAAGGATAGGGAGCCAATGGAGTCGGGTGAGAATGGGTGTCATCCGCATACACATGGAAGTTGACCCCATGTCTGCGGATGATGTCACCAATGGGGAGCATGTAGATATTAAAGAGGAGAGGGCCAAGGACAGAGCCCTGGGGGACGCCAGATGTGACCATGCGGGGGCTGGAGGAGAAACCGTTAGAGGCAACAAAGTGGAGACAGCGAGAGATAGGATTCGATCCAGACAAGGGCAGGTTTGCAAAAATTAAGTAAAGAGGAGAGGCGGTGTATGAGGATGGAGCAGTCGACAGTGTCGAAGGTGTGGACCCAAAACGCTCTCACTTTCCTTTTTCCATAGATGCTGCCTGACCTGCTGAGTGTTCCCAATGACTTCTGTTTTTGTTTCAGATTTCCAGCATCTGCAGTATTTTCGTTTTGAGAATAGAACACTAAACCTAGCAAAGGAGCTCATACTATGAAATAGGGCACTTCCAGTCACACTGTATGATAGGTACTTAAAAGACAGCCAATAATTAATGATATATTGTCAGGGAGATTCAATGACCTGGATTGAATTCTTAATTTTTAGCTTCTATTCTTAAATTGGTACACCAGCCCAATGTCATAGTAGCCAGATTTGACATCCCTTGGGATGTTCTGCCAACAGGAAAGGCAATATATAAATGTAAATTTGCATTGTACTGTTTCCAAAAGTCCACAACAGTGCTTTATTACTACTATATTACCAGACTTTGGCAAAGTATAAAAACTAGAAAAGAAAAAGGAGAGAAAATAACTAGTTACTTACACCTAATAAGCAGAACATGGATACATTCATCCATACTATGATAAAGTGGATGAAAATATCAGAATAGGAAAGGGATATGAAGCCAAAAATATCTGTTGCTCCATAAAGCGAGAATATATCCACCATAAACAATTTGCATTCATATAGCACCCCTCACGCAGGGTAATGTCTTTGAGCACTTGTGGAACATTAAAAAGCTTATGCTAGCAAGCCTAGAACTGAATTTTGCTCAACACCAGAAAAATACCAACAATGGGTTACTTTTAGTGGAACTTTCAGAGTTCAGGAAAGCAACGATAATGAGCAATAATTAGCAATAGTAGCTGTTGATAAAACTCCAAGAGACATGAAGAAAATGTATACTCCAAATAAACACTGATAGAAACAAGTCAACATCAATTCCTCCAATGTACTTAAATAACAATCTCTATTTGCTCAGAATATTCTGTTTTATGGGATTCAAATTATAGTCAATTACCTGCTTATGGAGGTGACAGATCCACTCAGCAAACTGACGTGCATTGGGAATAGTTGCGGAAAGGAATACATAGTGAACATTGTCTGGAAGAAGGATGATTGTTTCCTCCCACACAACACCTCGCTCTGAAAATAAACAGTTGGAATTGTTACTTTAAATTACCATCAAAAACATTTCCTTCTTTTAAGTCCAAAATCTTCTAACAATGAGGTAAGAGGAACAACCACCCAACAATCACAATTCCAAAAAACATTAATTTTCATTAACTCCCAACAATTTAAAGTTATTAAGTAATTGTTTCCCTTTCACAATAGTATTTTTTGTTTGTTTTGCTCCCAGGTTATTATTTTACTCTCTTTCAGTGTCCCTCAATTAAGATACTGGAAACTACACAAAGTATAGAACTGAGCAATGTTTTCCAACCTTCCCTCCAGAAAAGTGCCTGACCTTCTCAACATTGTAGGATGATATATCATAGCATCTTAAATATCATGTTTTTATGTTACACTACCTCAAATATGAGGTAGAAAAATTAAAGCGATGCAATTAACATCCTACCAGACTCTTACAGTACTGGGAATACTAACACATGTGCCAAAGTCTCTGTAAATTATATAACTAGTCATGATTTGTAGGCAATTGATCACTCACCAGCATCTCTCATGTAATGGATTTCATCAAAGACAACCCAGGCTACTTCCCTCATAACCTCTGATCCTCTGTACAGCATACTTCTCAAAATCTGCAAGTGAAAAGCAGAGATATGGCTCACAAATCATCACCTCTTTAGAAGATTAACAGACTCATTGTAATGTTTGACTTGAAGATCTGGGAATACGTTATTCACTTTGAAGTGAAGGCCTCGTAACATTCTCGAAATGGACATTGGCAGAAAGTTAACTAGACATTTAAGAGAACATTTTCAAGCTATTCAAGAAAGAATTATACGTTACTTTTATTAGATAAATGTACATATTTTACTTCAAACATTCATGTTTGAATAGAATGAGATTTGTAGATATTACTGTTGGTTTCAGCTTTGCACTGTGGAGACTCAGAAAAGTAAGAATTGAATGCGTGGGTGAACATTACCTCAGTTGTCATGACCAGACAGGACGCAGTTGGATTGATAGTGACATCACCAGTCATCAGTCCCACATCCTGAAACTCTTCATACATCTCACGGTACTTCTGATTACTCAAAGCTTTGATGGGACTGGTGAAGATAACTCGTTGCTTGTCGCGTAAAGCTAGTGCTATTGCATACCTAGAGAGCAAGAACAAATTGCTCAGAAGAATTGGTTTAAAATTACTGCTTGTAAATGCTTTCTTTAATGAAATGTGGTGCTTTCTTTAATTAGTTATTCTCCATTCCCCCCCAATCAACAAAATCCATTTAGAGAACATTGACATATCATCAGTTTACCTCACAACTAATGAGTACTTACTCGGCACAAACAGTTTTGCCAGCTGATGTGTGCGCTGATACAAGCACAGACTGGTTGTTATCCATACATGAAATAGCCTCTCTTTGAAAAGCATCAAGAATAAAAGGGTATTCCTGTAATCAAAAATATATATGGATCAGAAGCATAGAAAATTAGGTATTGTCTCAATAAGCTAAGGTTATTTTTCCACATTAACTTTCCTCAGCCTGTTTTTGCCCAATCTAATCAGGTTTAGAGAAGTCACAAAAGCAATAGAAACTAGATTGCTGCTGCTTAGCCACAATTTAAAATATACATTTGAAGCTTTCAGTGCATTTGAGCACTACATTTGACATAGAAATGCAATTTGTAGCCGCTTAATATTAACATTTAATTGGATATTAATATTCACATCCATGCTGGACATCATGTAAGTCATCAAGTAGTTTTATTGAACATCTTCAATGAAAAACTGTAACCATATGTACATAAATTTTGTTTGACGTAACATATTTGCTATAGTTAGACCAGCAACTTTTTACTTAACAATTCTGTGCAGTATCCTTTTTAATCTTAACTACTGAGGTAATCTCAACTGTTTAGCTGTCCATATAAAAGCAAACCACCATCAGAAACTCTATAATGTATCATACATTTCTTGTCTTCAGCAAAATAGCCACTAGAGGTTTGCATTTTTCAGTCCCTGTTCCAGCTGTGAAGAAAATACTAAACCTCTACCCACAGTCTAATTCACTTAATAGTTTCTTCCTAATAGACTTGAGCTTGATGAGAGAAAATTTCAAACTAGATTACAATTCAATAAAGTTATTTGACTTACTGAGATTGTAGTTAATATTTAAAGGCATTTAAGTATTTGTAGTTCACCAAATACGCAAAATGAATAATGAAGGATTAATTTTCCTTATTGCTTTTGAATAGGAGAGATCTGCACACATAGCATGAGAAAGATCTAATCAAAGATAGTGTTTAAGTAGCTAAGCCAACATGTTTATTAAATTACAAAAGATGGTGGTTCCATCACAGCATATACATTTTTGAAAGAAACTCCCATCTTTAACAGTTCATGAAAATAATGAGCAGGTGTGACAGAACAAACCAAGTATAAACACGTTATACAACTAGTTAATACATAGGCTAAAGGTCTAAGGTAAACAGGGTTGTTGCAAGCCAGAAACTAACCCAGACCTGAATGCTGAGGTACCACACAACAGGAAATTTAGCAGCAGTGCAGCAATGGGCAAGTTACTGAAATAACAACAACTTACATTTGTATAGCACCTTTCATGTCAGGAGGATGTCCTAAAGTGCTGAACAGTCAGGGATCCGCACCCAAGCTGGTGGATGGGATCAGGAGGGGTGGAGGGCAGGGAAGGTAGGGTTGGGAGGGTGACCGAAAGCACGGTCGCAGAGGAACGGTATCCCATTCACAAACAATACTACAACCCATCATACAGTAAAACTCACATAAGTATGATCTGTATAAATCGGATAATCGCCTAAGTTGTAAATCTGCCCAAGTCCAGTTCAAAGTTTATATTCTACGCAAGTTTGACATAACTTATGCTTTGCATAAATCCATATTAAGCCCTTTGAGGTGTTTCGAAGACATGAGAAGGTGCTGTATCAAATGCAAGGATTATTATAAATGTATGGTCCCAACTGAAGTGACTCATGTGAAGATTACTATATTTCTTTCCAGTATAGCATAACATTTAAATACGCCAAACAAAAGTAGACTTTTAAGAGGACTATACCTTTGCTGCTTTTCCTATGCGAGGTTTTAGCTGTCGATATTCATCACCCTTTGGAAGCACCACCTGAAAATTTAGAGGAAGACGTCAATCACAATTAGTCACTTGTCAAAGAACAACAACAACAAAATTACATTTGTATAGCACCTTTCACGTCGGGAGGACAACCCAAGGTGCTGGACAGACAGAATAATGGATCCGAGCTGGGGGTCGGGGAGAGTGAAGGGCAGGGGGAAAGCAGGGAGATTGAAAACCCGGTCGAAGAGGAGGGTCTTGAGATGGGTCGTGAAGGTGGTGAGGGAGGGGCAAGGCGGAGGAACTGCAGGATGGAGTTCCAGAGGGTGAGGGCAGAGTGGCGGAAGGCCTGCCTGCCAATAGTGGGGCGAGAGACGCGGGGGACATGAAGCAGGCTGGAGCCCGCTGAGCGGAGGGGGTGAGCAGGATCGTAGGGGGTTAGGAGGTCGCAGAGGTAGGGGGGAGCAAGACTGTGGAGGGTTTTGAAGGTGAGGATCAGGATCTTGAACTGTATCCTCTGTATGATGGGAAGCCAGTGGAGTTGGGCAAGGATGGGGGTGATAGGGTCACGGAGCCTGGTGCGGGAGAGCACACGGGCTGCAGAGTTCTGAATGATCTGCGGCCTGTGGAGGGAGGAGTTGGAGAGGCCGACAAGCAATGAATTTGCATAGTCGAGCCTCGATGTAATGACAGAACACTGAGAGGAAACTCTTAGGCTTGTGAAAATTATGTTATTATCGTAAAGGTGACCACATGGCAATCCATAACCCTGCAACATTTACATACATTGTAGAATAAACATGAAAAATACAATCAAGCAAAAGCTTTTAATCATTAGAAAAAAAAATCTTACCTCATGGTTACAGCCCTCTACAGTTTCAATTAGCTCCACTTTCACCTTTGGCATCAAGTCTGCAAGACTAAATATTAATCAGCAATATTTAGCTATACTTTAACCGATATATTGTAATGAAACACCATAATATGAAGAGAGTCACAGTTGAATCAATTCAAGCCTTATGTCAAGGATAATGACAAAACTAACTTGACAACCTTGAATACGAATTTGCTATCAATATTCAAGGTAGCCCAAGCCTTTAACTACGAATACATTTTTATGGTGGCTTTCACGTCGGGAGGACGTCCCAAGGCGCTGAATCCCAATAATACCCTCTGACTATCAAGTCATATAATTGGTTACTCTATCAAAATGTTTACAATAGGTTTACAGTGGCCTAGTGAGAATAGTCATTGCTATATTTTTAATTTTAAAGTAATTAATCTTCCAATATTAATTTTGTGATCTAAATAAATGCAAACTTGGATATTACATGTTCAATGAAACAGCAAATGCTATTATATATAGTGGTTATGAAAAATGATTAAAGTATAAAAAACGTTATAATTACTTAATTTCTTCCATGGAGATGACCTCAAGTTTGGGCTTTTTCCCAAACAAGACATCTTCTGAACCATCAGCCTCCAGGTCACGTTTGTTCTTGGCAGAGGAGACGGCATTTGCTCCTCGAGCCAATCCATCGTTGGTCTTTCTACAAAGCACCACAAAGCAAATTAGGACCATTTTCAAAACAAATCTTGATTTGTTTCAAACACAAATTGTTATGAAGTTATATACTTTCCCGCTTCCCTTGGCACAGCTACAAATGAAATCAATATCTGACAATTGTTGAATGAGTTTTCATTATCATGCATCAAAAAGAAATCCAAAAATTGACGAGAGAATTGGGTCAAGTGCAAATACCTTGAGTTTTCAGATTACAAATTGTAAACTCAGACAGCAAAACTGTTGCTGTTTGTTGGGTTTTACAGTATTAGATTGTCTAAATTAAAACAGTACAACCCTGTTATAACTCAATAGTTGGGATCATAAAATCCAACTCATTTTATAACAGGGCTCAATCATCAGTCATCACTTTACATTCACTCTGCATGTGCACAGAGAGCCAACTGGCTTCCTACTTGCTAAAGAATGGCCAACTTCTGGCTCATCAGGTCACTGTAACACCTTCTGTAACTTTCTTATGAAATCCATCTACCTTACTCCCTCCTTCTCCACTTTCAAAGACAATCTAAAGACTTCCCTCTTTTACAAACAAACAAAAATACATTTGTTTAGCGCCTTTCACGTTGGGAGGACATCCCAAGGTGCTGGACAATCAGTGTTTCGGACCTGAGCTAGGGTTTTACTATGCGTTTTGTCAACATCCCATCTACAAACTGCTCCAGCCTTCTTCCACGTCAGATTCCCAGTTTATTTTGAGATGATCTCCCTAAGTAAAAGATGCTGTATATAAAAATGGATATTGTTGTTCATTTTTGGCCAGGACTCTAGATCTCCATTCCCTTTTTCCAACAGTGTCATGAGATAATAATAAAAATCCTTGCATTTTGATACACAGGACATTTTGGAGTCCTGTAGCTCAGTGGTTAGAGCACTCGCTTTGCAAGCGAGACACCTGGGTTCAATTCCAGGCAGGACGAAACCTTGGGCAAGTTTCCTTACTCCACACACCTAATAATAAAAAAANCAATAATAAATTGGTCATTTTCAATCCACGACTGTTTGTGGGACACTATTGTATGCAATTGACTGCCGTGTTTCACCCACAAATATACGGTCAATTCACTTTAGAATCTACTCTGTGAAGCGCTTTGAGACGTTGAGAAGGCGTGAAAAGTGCTATATCAAATGCAAGGATTATTATTATTATACCACCTTACCATGTCGTTGAGACGTCTCAAAGCACTTCACACAACATCCTATAAGTGGATTGACTGTATTTTGTGGCCGAAATGTGGCAGCCAGTTGCACACAGTCGTCGTGTATTGAATGATCAAATTATTTATATTTTTTTAAAGGATTATTACCCCAGAAAGTGATCGGCCAATCGGATTCCTACTTACTGCTGGGTAAACAGAGGTGTGTGGAGTACGGATACTTGCCCAACGTTTCGCCCTACCGGGAGTTGAACCCAGGTCCTCTCGCTTGCGAGGCGAGTGCTCTAACCAATGTGCCACAGATACTCCACCACAGGGATGTTTTAACATCCATCTGAGAACAGGCAGACTGGCCTCTTGAAGGCTGGCAGCGCGGGCAACGCAGCACACACACAGCACTGGCGTTTCAGGTAGACCATGACCTTAAAAACAACAAGATTCCATTTATTGAGCGCCTTTCACGTTGGGAGGACGTCCCAAGGCGCTGCGCAGTTTGGTCAGGACCCGAGCAGGGGGAAATGGTCAGGGTGAGGGGAGGGAAGGGAGGGAGTGAGGAGGGGGTAGAGTAGAGAGAGGAGCTGAAGGCACGGTCAAAGAGAAAGGTCTTGAGACCGGCCTTGAAGGAGGAAAGGGAGGAGGCGGCAAAGGCACTGGAGGATAGAGTTCCAGAGCCTGGGGGCTGAGAGGCTGAAGGCCCGGCCACCGATGTTAGGGCGGGGGATGTGGAGCAGACCGGAGCCAGAGGAACGGAGGGTATGGGCAGGTAGGTAGGGGGATAGTAGGTCAGAGAGGTAGGAGGGAGCGAGGCCGTGAATGGCCTTGTAGGTGAGGATGAGGATCTTGAATTCGATCCTCTGGGGGATTGATATTGCTCTTGAACTTACAACCTTTTGACCCGGTCAAGAATCTCAGGCTGAAATAAAATATTTTAAGCATTTCATCAGATTATGATATCCGTTAGTATTTCCACAAACAGGAGTCCACTCAGATTGTTGCGTTATTGGTTAACTATCAGTGACAAATCAGTTTGTAAGTCAACTGTTTTCTACAGTCAGCATTATCACCTGTAGTCACATTATTTTCGGGGATACTTATGGAAGCAGATTCATGTTTACTTGTCTGTGTGTGTGTGTCTGACTATGTTTGTGTGTGTGTGTCTGACTATGTGTGTGTGTGTCTGACTACGTTTGTGTGTGTCTGACTGTGTGTGTGTGTGTCTGACTGTGTGTGTGTGTCTGACTGTGTGTGTGTGTCTGACTGTGTGTGTGTCTGACTATGTGTGTGTGTGTCTGACTGTGTGTCTGACTGTGTGTGTGTCTGACTGTGTGTGTGTGTCTGACTGTGTGTGTGTGTGTCTGACTGTGTGTGTGTGTGTCTGACTGTGTGTGTGTGTGTCTGACTGTGTATCTGACTATGTGTGTGTGTGTCTGACTCTGTGTGTGTCTGACTGTGTGTGTGTGTGTGTGTGTGTCTGACTGTGTGTGTGTGTCTGACTGTGTGTGTGTGTGTGTCTGACTGTGTGTGTGTGTGTGTGTGTGTGTGTCTGACTGTGTGTGTGTGTGTGTGTGTCTGACTATGTTTGTGTGTGTGTGTGTCTGATTGTGTGTGTGTCTGACTATGTTTGTGTGTGTGTGTGTGTGTGTCTGACTGTGTGTGTGTGTGTCTGACTATGTCTGTGTGTGTGTCTGACTATGTTTGTGTGTGTGTGTGTGTCTGACTATGTTTGTGTGTGTGTGTGTCTGACTATGTGTGTGTGTGTGTCTGACTATGTGTGTGTGTGTGTGTGTGTCTGACTATGTGTGTGTGTGTGTCTGACTGTCTGTGTGTGTCTGACTATGTTTGTCTGTGTGTGTGTGTGTCTGACTATGTCTGTGTGTGTGTGTACCGGTGCACGTGTTACCCGCTCGCGTGTACCTCCACCATAATAATACGGTCACTCAACCCACGACTGTTTGCGGGACACCGCCGTGTGTGCAATCGGCTGCCGCGTTTCGCCCACAAACCGCGCAGCAGTCACTTCGCTTCGCGGTATACCCCGCGAGGCGCTCTGAGACGCCGCCGAGAAGACGCGATAAAAGGACCATCGCAGCCAGAAGCCCGCGCGGCGCAGCTCACAGAGGCAAACGGCGGCCACGTGAACGCTCTGTCCAGCCTCCGGGGGGGGGGGAAGCCTCGGCCTTGGAAGCCTCGAAACAATCACAGGCGGTAAAAAAAAAGGGGCCCCCGGGGACAGCCCGTCCTCTGAGCCCCGCGCCTGAGAGCAGAGTCAGGCGGCGGCGCGGCACAAGCTCACAGGCCGCTCCGCGATCGGGGGGGGACCCGGGCCTGGCCCAGGCACCCGCGGCTCGTCCTTCCCCTCACCCGTGTTTCCCGCCGCCGCCTCCTCCTCCTCCTGCTTCTCCTTTCCCTTTTTTCGCCGATTCCTCCTCGAACACACTGAACAGGTCCTCGCCGAACGCGTCCGCCATCTTGGCCCGGAGCGCGCCACCCACCGCGCTCCCACAATGCAGCGGGGGCGCGCGACCCACGGCGGCCGCAGAGGGACAAACGCCGCGTCGGTCGCGTCGGTCGGTTCTCGCAACCGAGCGTCAATAAAAGCAGAGACCGCTCAGCGGGTCAGGGCAGCACCTCACGCAGTTGAACTAAAAATCGCCTTTGTAGCCCAAAGTCCACCAAGCGATAGCCCCCCCAAAAAACAGCCCAATATTTTGATTTCAGGTTGCAATGCAGATTGGTGTTTTCGACGGGTGTGGAAGCGAAGGTCTTCAGAGGAGCGGAGGAACGTTTCGCGGATTTAAGTTTAAAATTGAAGGCAGTCGAAAAAAATAATAAAGTTTTCGCCCACAAATACGCGGTCGGAATTCACTTTCGGGGGTGTGTTCTGTGAAGCGCTTCGAGACGTCTCGTACAACAACAACAACAACAACAAGATTCCATTTACAGAGCGCCTTTCACGTCGGGAGGACGTCCCGAGGCGCTGGACAGTTGGGTCGGGACCCGAGCATTGGGGGGGAAATGGTCAGGGGAGGGGAGGGGAGGGAGGGAGGGAGGAGGGGGTAGAGAGTCGAGAGGGGAGCTGAAGGCTCGGTGATAAGGCTCCCGATCAAATGCAAGGATTGTTGTTATTATTTTTCACGCGCGCAGCGCAACAGAGACCCGCGAACTTGCCCAAATCTGGCAACAACGGGCTCCGGCTCCAGCTCCAATGGTCGACGCCAAGAGCCTCACCACTTTTGTGGCGGAGGGGGTGGCGTTCTGTCTGCCTCACGCCAACCCATCGCCGCGCGTAACATTTTCCAAACCAGAATGAGAGTTCCGTTGCATCCCACCAATCCATGGGAATAACCTTGCGCCCGGAAGGGAACGCTCGCTCTTCACAGAGGGAAGCATCCTGCTCACATAATTGCGGAGAGTATTAGGCGCAGGTTGGCAAGAGCCAAGGCTGGGGGATCCCACAGTGTGAGTTGGGTACCTCGTCATGAGAGCACCAAAAGAAAATTGTAACCATTTGCTGGTGGCAAAACCTTTGACATGATTGGGATGGATATTATCACAATTTTTTGTACTGCCTGGTTTTAGCTTATCAAATTGCCCTCAGCAGCCGGTTGCATTTAGCAAAATGCACTCATATAGCACTCTTCATGTTGGTTAATGTCTCGGAGCGTTTAAGGGAATTACTATTTCCAGCTACTTCCTCAATAGCCTCCCTCAAGCCCATACAACATGCTGAATTCTCGTAGGTACAAATGTTAAATTGAGATTGCCCGGATCAGACAATAGAAATCCAGGTACACCACGCAATCTCTTCCTTATGAGGCAAAAATATTAATAACCTTTCAGACAATAATGTTTTCCAATTGTATTCTTTAACTAATATATTACTTTAAAAAACAACTACTGTACAGTCCAGAGAGTAAAGATATGAAATAAAAAACAGACTCGAACAGAAATTAAATAAATATAAATAAATATAAATAAATTATACACTTAAGAGTTTACCAACTTCCTGAAAGTACTTTTAGAATATCACAGTCCAAGATTCACATTCTCTCTCTCTCTCTCGCCTTTCTCTCTCTCTCTGAGCAGATGTGCTTCCACCTGTACTCAGCTTGTGTGTTTCTGCTTTCTGGCTCTAACAATTAACAACAACAAGATTACATTTGTATAGCGCCTTTCACGTCGGGAGGACGTCCCAAGGTGCTGAAATTAAGCTGTAATTTACATAATTTACATAATTTATAATTTATACAAATAAATAATTTACGTAATCTACATAACATTTACATAAGTGCCAGCCCGGCTCAGTTGGTAACTCTCACCTCTGTATCTGAAGGTTGTGGGCTCAAGCCCGATGTTGGGTCTTTGAACTCAAATCGTCTGAGGGAGGGGGGTTGAGACTGAAGGAGGGAGCACTGCATTGCTGGGATTTTTTGAGCAGTGCCATGGGAAATATAATGTCATTAACAACCTTACCAACTAGGGTGACATAATTGAGTCACTCTGTGTCGCAGTCCCCCTCGTCCAGTTCCTGAGCTTGGTGGGTCCGCAGTATTCCAGTGCACTGCTGAGGACAGCACAGTCAGGCTGACTCATTGGTGGAGTTGGAAGGGCGGACCAGTCACTGGGAGCAAAATCCTAATGGGTGGTTGTAGCTGGACAAGCACTCGCAATGGCAAGCTATGCTTTTTAGCTGGTTAGACTCCAGCAGTACCCCAACACACACTCTGAGGTCTCCAAGCCATGACTCTTGCCAACCTGCGCCTAAGAATTTCTGAAATTAGGTACACAGGATGCAACCCTCCAGGGAGAGAGTGTGCATTCCATTCCAACAAACTATCTCTGGAAAATCCATGTATGGTTTGGTTTGGATACTCTTAAGTATGATAATAATAATAATAATCCTTGCATTTGATATAGCGCTTTTCACGTCGGGAGGACGTCCGAAAGCGCTTCACAGAATACACTGTAAAGTGAATTGACTGTATATTTGTGGGCGAACGCGGCAGTCAATTGCGCACAGCAATGTCCCACAAACAGTCGTAGATTGAAAATGACCAATTTATTATTGTTTTGGGTTTTTGGAGGGATTATTATTAGGCTCTGTGTGGAGTAAGGAAACTTGCCCAAGGTTTCGCCCTGACTGGAATTGAACTCGGGTCTCTCGCTTGCAAAGCGAGTGCTCTAACCACTGAGCTACAGGACTCCACACGATGATGTGTTTTCACATGTGTCGAGACACCTGGCAAAAGAAACCCAGTGTGCATTTATTTTCCCAAAACATCCAACTTCACTTTTCTCCAAACTAAACCACTCTGCTATGTGATCTATGACCAGCAGTTTCCTATATTCTTCATCATATTTCCTAATATGCTAAGATGAGCAAAAGTAGGAATTGCCTCCCCCTGTCATTTTCAAATCATTAATATAGATGGACCAATTTGTTTGGTCACCCGGCTTTCTGAGACATGCAGAATCTCATGTGTCA
Source organism: Callorhinchus milii (assembly GCF_018977255.1). Classification (NCBI taxonomy): domain Eukaryota; kingdom Metazoa; phylum Chordata; class Chondrichthyes; order Chimaeriformes; family Callorhinchidae; genus Callorhinchus; species Callorhinchus milii. The sequence continues at coordinate 123,712,297 of NW_024704742.1, forward strand.
TGTTTAAGAGTATTCAAACCAGACTAGGAGTTTCATGCACGTTTCTTCTCCCTCCAAATTTCTTCCTCCTCTCTGAAGGCGCTGACTCATGCTGGGGTACAGTTCTACGGGCATCAAGTGTCCTCCATTACCTGATCCCAAGTGGGCATTCTTCATGTATGAGCCAAGACAGTGAGCTTCAGCAGGTTATTCGACTGTGGTGGGGGGAGGAATCGCAGCCAAGTCTGATCCTAACCTCAGCAAATGTCAATCCTCGCACTCAAAACACTCTTTCTAAAGCAATCATTACAAAGTCACGAGGAACAGAATCCTTGGCTGTTTTGGTTTCATTTCTCCCTCTCCATTCCAGCCCAGAATTATTGGCACCAGTTACAACACCCACTGCCACGAAAGATGATTCACATCAGCTATATAAGCACTGTATGGCAATCAAATCTGATCTTTCAGTTTCATGCAATTTAGTTTCACCAACAACAAAATTAGATTTATAGAGCGCCTTTCACGTTGGGAGGATGTCCCAAAGTGCTGAACAGTCAGGTGTTGGAGCCTGAGCATGGGGGAGGGGTGGTGTCTGGGTGAGTGGAGGCAGAGAAGTGGGAGGTTGACCAAAGGCACGATCAAAGAGAAGGGGTTTGAGACCAGCCTTGAAGGAGGCAAGGGAGGAAGCGAGGTGAAGCGACTGTGGGATGGAGTTCCAGAGAGTGGGGGCAGAGAGGCTGAAAGCCCGGCCACTGATGGTAGGGCGGGTTGGGCAGGAAACATGGAGCAGACTGGAGCCCGCTGAATGGAGGGAGCGGCAGGTTGGTAGGGAGTCAGCAGATCAGAGAGGTAGAAGGGGGCAAGGCCATGGATGGCCTTAAAGGTGAGAACGAGGATCTTAAACTCGATCCTCTGGGGGATGGGGAGCCAGTGGAGTCGGGTGAGGGTGGGAGTGATGGGGTCGCGGAGCCTGGTGTGTGAGAGTACACGAGCTGCAGAGTTTTTTCACCTGACCAGGTGAAAAGTGACACTTAAGAATTCTAGACATTTTCTCTCAAATCTGTTGTATTCTCTAGTGTGTCTGAACAACAACAGCAACAACACGATTACAGTTGTATAGCACCTTTCACGTCGGGAGGACATCCCAAGGCACTGGACAGTGTACAGCATTTCAGACCCGAGCTGGGGTCAGGGGGGGAAAAGGGAGGGGAAGGGGGGGTGACCGATGGCATGGTTGAAGAGGAGGGTTTTGAGGTGGGAATTGAAGGAGGCTAAGGAGGGGGTGAGGCAGAGTGATTGGGGGATGGAATTCCAGAGGTTGGGGGCATAGTGGCTGAAGGCTCTCCCACCAATAGTGGGGCGGGTGGGTTGGGGGACGTGGAGCAGGCCAGAGCCGGCTGAGTGGAGGGTGCGGGAGAGTTGGTAGGGGATTAGGAGGTCACAAAGGTTGGGTGGAGCGAGGCCTTGGAGGGCTTTGTAGGTGAGGACCAGGATCTTGAACTGGATATTCTGAAGGATAGGGAGCCAATGGAGTCGGGCGAGAATGGGGGGAGATGGGGTCACGGAGTTTGGTGCGGGAGAGGACATGGGCTGCAGAGTTTTGGATTAACTGCAGCCTGTGGAGGGAGGAGTTGGGAAGGCCGACAAGCAGGACATTTGCATAGTCGAGCCTGGAAGTGATGAAGGCATGAACAAGAGTTTCAGTGGCCTGAGGGGTGAGGTAGTGGCGGAGTCGGGCGATGTTACGGAGGTGAGGGAAGGCAGAGTGGGTCATGGCTTGGATGTGGGTAAGAAAAGACTGTTGAGGGTCAAACAAGACACCGAGGTTCCTGACTGACTTGGTGAGTTGTAGTGTGCAGCCATGGAGGTTGATGCTGCCAGAGCCTGAGGTGCTGAGGCGCTGGCGTGAGCCAATCAGGAGGGCCTCAGTCTTGTTCACATTCAACTGTAGGAAATTTGCCCTCATCCAGGACTTGATGTCCGACAGGCAGTCTGTCAGGACAGCAGTGGTCCTGGAGTTGAGGGTGGAAGCAGAAAGATAGAGTTGGGTGTCATCTGCATACATATGGAAGTTGACCCCATGTCTGCGGATGATGTCACCAAGGGGGAGCTTGTAGATATTAAAGAGGAGAGGGCCAAGGACAGAGCCCTGGGGAATGGCAGATGTGACAGTGCGGGGACTGGAGGAGAAACCATTAGAGGCAACAAAGTGAGAGATAAGATTCGATCCAGGCAAGGGCAGGTCCACAAAGGTTAAGTAAAGAGGAGAGGTGGTGTATGAGGATGGAGTGGTCAACAGTGTCAAAGGTGGCAGAGAGGTCGAGAAGGACAAGGAGGCAGAGGGAGCTCTGATCATAGATGTTCAGAATGTCATCAGTGACTTTGACCAGGGCTGTTTCCATGCTGTGGGCAGCGCGGAAGCCGGATTGGAGGGGTTCGAAGAGGAAATGTCAAGAAAGGAGTGGAGCTGGGACGCCACGACTCATTCCAGGACCTTTGAGAGTAATCGGAGGTTAGAGATGGGGCGGTAGCTGGAGAGGAGGAATGGATCCAGGGAAGGTTTTTTCAGGATATTAGTGATGATGACTGTTTTAAGGTGGGTGGGAACTGAACCAGTGGATAAGGAGAAGTTGATGATGTCGGACAGGAGAGGGGTCAGAAGGTGGAGCTGGAAGATGAGGAGAGAGGTGGGGATGGGATAGGAGCAGGTGGTGGGTTTGAGTTTGTGAACAATGTTGATTTGGGATTTGAGGAAGTCCAGCATATACTCACAGTTGGAGTTTGAGGAGAGGATGGGTGAGGCGTGGGAAGGTGGACGGAGGAGATGGTTTGTGGTGGAAAAGAGAAGCCTGGGGTTGTCCTTTGCCTCCAAGATAACGTTGGAGCAGAAAGAGGATTTGGCAAAGGCAAGAGCGCTGCATTAGGTCTTGGTATGGTGAAGCCAAATCTGCCGATGGACCGTTAGTTTGGATTTGGTCCAGGCACGTTCAGCAGCTTGCACTTGTGCCTTGAGGGAACGGAGATGGCTGGTGTATCAGAGGGAAATTACGGGAGTATGAGGCAGTTCGGGAAGTGAGGGGGGGCAAGGGAGTCTAGAGGGAGGAGAGTGAGTTGTGAAGAAAAAAGAGCAAGGAGGATAGATCGGTCACTGAGGGCCAGAGGTGTAGGAGTTTGGATGACTCCAGGGCAGTGGAGAGGGAGAGGGAGGAAATTGTTTTCCACAGATTGTATGTGATGGTAGAGAGTTGAGAAGGGGGAAGGGGTACGGAGGTGTCAAGGGAGATTAAGTGGTAGTCCAAAATGGCTTTGTCGTTGATGGTGATGTCCAAGACGGTGAGGCCCCAGGTGATCACCAGCTCAAGGGGATGGCCACTGCCAGTTGTTCCACTGCTCAAGTGATTGCTTTCACTCCAGTTTTTTATTACCATTGTCAAGTTATGTACAGTGTTTATTCCATTATTTCAACAATCTATTAGTTTAATCATCACCTACATTACAGGAAGTTGCAAGTAATGAGCAAAGAAAGCCTTATACATTTTGGTTTGTTTTCCCAGGCAAAATCTTGCAAGAAACTGTGCAACAGGAATTTAAACCATTAATTATGTACAATGCAGAAATTAAGTAGATTTTTATAAATTTTCAAACTGCAGTGTTTACATCATGTTTCAAACAATATTATTTTGGTGCATTGATACTTTATAAATTATTAAAACAACAACAACAATTTGCACTTATATAGCGCCCTCCAAGCCGGGCGGCATCTCAGAGCGCTTAACAATGGTGGAGTCCAAGGCCAAGGTAAGGGGAGGGGGAAGATGACTCTAGGCACGGTCGAAAAGGAAGGTCTTCAGGCACAAGGGGGCAAGGCAAAGGGATTGAGGGAGTTGCAAAGTTTCGGGGTGTAGTGGCTGAAAGCATGGCCACCAATGGTGGAGCGGAGGATTTGGGGGACGCTGAGGAGACTGGACCCAGTAGAGTGGAGGCAGTGGGTATTGCTATGGGGAGAGAGGAGGTTACAGAGATAGAGGGGTGCCAAGAAATGGAGGGATTTAAACACTAGAGTGAGGATCCTGAAGTCGATCCGTTCTGCGACAGGAAGCCAGTGGAGTTTGGCAAGGACTGGAGTAATCGGAGTTTGATGTGGGTGAGAATGCAGGCGGCGGAGTTTTGAATAAGATTGGGATTATCACATTACAAAGAATATTATTCATTCATCAGATACATCAGGGATGGGCTGCCCCACCATCAGTGATATGGCCTTCAACTTCTCTGCCCCCACCCTTTGGAACTCCATCCCACATTCCCTTCACCTTACTCCCTCCCTTGCCTCCTTCAAGGCACGTCTCAAGACCCTCCTCTTCGACCGTGCCTTCGGTCATCCTCCTATCCTTACCTTCTCTCCCCTCCTCCCTTCCTGATCTCAACCCTCTCCTGGGGTTGAAATTCTTGTTGGTCCTGCAGCCTTGGGACATCCTCCCGATGTGAAAGGTGCTAAATAAATGTAATTTGTTGTTGTTGCTATTGTGTTGCTACCCATGCATGGAAATTCCCATGATGAAATGGAACATACACACTCTCCCTGGAGAGACTCGCCCACCTGCTCCCTACCAACCTGCTCCATGTCTCCCGCCCGACCTGCCTTACCATCAGTGGCCGGGCTTTCAGCCGCTCTGCCCCCACACTCTGGAACTCCATCCACGGTCCCTTCGCCTCGCTTCCTCCCTTGCCTCCTTCAAGGCCGGTCTCAAGACCTTTCTCTTCGACCATGCCTTTGGTCTCCTCCCACCTCTCTGCCTTCCCTCACCCCTACACCATCCCTCCCCCAGCTCAGGCCCCAACATCTCATTGTTCAGCGATTTGGGACGTCCTCCCGACGTGAAAGGAGCTCTATAAATGTAACTTTGTTATCTAATTCCATAGAATATTAGGCTCTTCACTAAAGCAAATGCTGGGCAATTCCTGAGTGTGCATTGGACTATTGCTGTTGTTTAATCAGTTAAAATCGTATGACTTGCCATTGAAAGTACTGTCTGGTAAGCTTCCCACTATTTGTTCAGGTTTAACAGGAACTGAGTGGGAAGAATCCCTGCTCCCTCCAAATCCTGATGCTAGCCTACCATCAGCAGTGACCTAGAACGCTGCAGACCTGCCTGGCTCAGGAACCCCCACAGAAGATTGACTCAATCCTCACACTCTGTTGCTGAGAGTGTCATCTTGGAGCCAGATCAGCTGGGGGGGTGGGGAGAAGAGGATTCCTTGCTGCCCCCTCCCCCCCTCCATACACACAAGCACAGGAAAATAACAACAACAACTTGGTTTATATAGCACCCTCCATGCCCTACGGGCGCTTCACAGTAACAGATCCCGGGGCCGAGCCAGGGGATGGGGAGGAGGTGACCAAAGACACGGTCGAAGAGAAAGGTCTTCAGCAGGGACCTGAAAATAGGAAGAGAGGGGGCGAGGTGAAGGGAGTGAGGAAGGGAATTCAAGATCCTCGGGGGATAGTGGCTGAAGGCACGGCCACCGAGGGTGGATGGGAGGACTCGGGGGATGAGGAGGAGGTCAGACCCGGAGGAACGAAGGCAACGGGTACTGTTTTGAGGAGAGAGGAGGTCAGAGAGGTAGGGGGGCGCAGAGGAGTGCAGGGACTTGAATACAAGGGTGAGGATCTGGAAATTGATCCTCTCTGGGACAGGCAACCAGTGCAGTCTGGCAAGGACTGGGGTGATCGGGGAGCGGAGTTTGGTGTGGGTGAGTTTGTGGGCAGCAGAGTTTTGAATGATTTGGATTTATGGATGTTAGTGGAGGGGAGACCGGTGAGGAAGGCATTAGAGTAGTCCAGCCGAGAGCTGACAAAGGCATGGACTTGGGTTTCAGCGGATTTTGGAGTGAGGTATTAGCGGAGATGGGCAATGCGTCAGAGGTGGTAGAAGGTGGTGCTGGTGAGGGACCGGATGTGGGGGAGGAAGGATAATTGAGGGTCGAATATGACACCTAGGTTGCGTACGGGTTTGGAGAGTTTTAGGGGGAGGTCGGGTAGGTAGAGGAGGTGAGAGCCGTGAGATTTTAAACGTTTATATTTATAAAATAGCTGTTTATATTTGTTTATATTTGTTGCTCAGTTTGTGAAAGGATTAATACCACAGCACAATGAACATTCCACCCGCGTGAATCATGTTGGTTCTCAGAATTGTATCAGCAAACAAGTTTATAATTTCCAGAAGCTGGATCTTTAATCTGTAAACAATCTGACCTATTGTTAAAGCGCTGTTTAGTTGTCACTCCACCCATCTCGTTTGGAAGATTATCTTTCTGAAAGATCTGTAACTGGGTGACCACAGCAGTTGCTTGTTTACTTGCAAGTCAATTGGGGAACTAAGTGAACCTAAGTGAACTGGATGGACGTGACGGGGAAACACCCTAGAAAAAAAACACATCACACTCACAGGGTGAACAACACACATGTTAGAGACCTCAGTGATGAATCGAAAGCTAAGTGGTTTCAGTTTCGATATCCAAACAGAGCATCGATCAGTTGGGCTGCTTTAAATAGACTGAACCGAAACAAACACCAGTTACTGTTGGGAGCTGCAGCTCTCACCATCAATGTGATGCAAAGGCAAGAGAAGGTGGATATCTCAACAGACAGCCTCAGAAGAAGTAGTAAGTGCAATAACTTATAACTTATAAATGATCTCTGTATATGATTGATGTTACCATCATCGTCTGTGCTCTTTTGCAATGTTATTCCCAATTGATTAATTCGCCACTTTTATTTCAAAATCAATTGAAACTGTACTTCGAAAAAGGCTATAAGATCTCTCTCCGGAGGTGAGAATTGGTTGCTGGCTATCAGTGTCCATCAGATCTTTTTAAATGAGATTTTTTTCTGAACGACTGGCTACACTCTGGATGTTACATTTACTGCAATGGATGAACCACAAACGTAGTTCATGCCTCGTAAAATAGATAGCAGTTAAAGATAAACAAGGTGACTGATGTCCCACACTTGCACTATGGTAAGAAGATGGTTATGTGAACAGAAGCCAAATCCAACTGAGATAACTCACCAAATGTATCCATTTCATGTGAGTTTGGGACATTTTAGAATCGTAACACAAATACAGTTAAAATCATTTAATTGAAGGAAGGGTCAATAATGAGTGAGAAATTCGTGAAGCCACCAGCTTTTAAAAAGATTCCTTCCTTACTCCACATACCTGTTTACCTAGCAGTAATTAGGAACCTGCTTGTTAGTTGATTGGTGGATCGCTTTTCCAGGGGTAATAATTCCTTCAAAAAAAATTGATCACTTAAATGCCAACTGTTTGTGGGACACTGCTTTGTGGAATTGGCTGCTGCGTTTCTCCCACAAAATATACAGTTGATTCACTTTACAGTATTTTCTGTGAAGCACTTTGATACATTGCAATGATGTGATAAACTACTACATCACATGCAAGGATGATTATTATAATACAATGTGCTCTCAATAGCATTGATTCAATTATAACAAGGTTATAGTGTGCCCCCCATTCACTGCACATGTGCACAGCCAGCGCACAGCCCGCGCACAGCCAGTCCACAGCCAACCCAGCACAAGCTCACAGGCAGCCCAGCGCAAGCTCACAGGCAGCCCACACCCATCTCACACGCAGCTCACAGCCAGCTCACAGGCAGCTCATAGCTGGTGCAGAGCTGGTGGGGAACCGTAGCATCTTGTTTGACTACCCCAACTGCCTTTAAAACCCCCCATCCATGCTCTGCTCAGCTTTCCCTCACCTCTCAAACCTTTCCTGCCTCTGCCACTTTCTCTCTCCTACGCTAACTCACTGCTCACTGGGCCCCCCCCAGCTATTCCCTATCCAGGCTGCAGACTATCCAGGACTCTGTAGCACATATCCTCTCCTGCTGTAGATTCATGAGTCTGTCACCCCCATCCTTGCTCAGCTCCATTGGCTCCCCATTCCCGAGTGGATTCATTTCAAAAACCTTGTTCTCACATTCAAATTCCTCCATGGTCTCACCCTATCTCTGTGTCCTCCTTCACCGTACTGATCCAGCTGCTCATTTAACTTAGAGAATACTGGGCTGCTTCATGTCCGCTTCCCTAAATGCCCCACGATTGGTGGGCTGACTTTCACCCAGTGTGCCCTTGCTATGGAACTCCATCCCAGAGTACTTTGACTGTCTCTCTCCCTAACCTTGTAATAAGCCAGTCTCTAAACATATCTCTTTAACCATGCTTTTGATCATCTCTCCCCTCCCACAATGCTTGGCTCCCATTCCCACAACAGTATCAAGTACTTTGAGGTATTTTCCCAACATGAAATGTGCTTTATAAATGTAAATTGTATTGGACTGTATTGCTTATATGTTGATTTGTATTTCTGATTATATTCCAGCTGTGATATCCAATTTACACTATGTCCCAGCACAATGGGATCCATCCAGATTCCAAACATTCCTATGCATCTGTTGCTGTAAGTACATTGCTGCTGCGAAGTTTCTACGCCTCACTGCATTTGCTCATTTAGGTTTTTGCAGAAAGTAGTTGGAAAGAAAAGGATTTCCTTAACTTGCAACAGGTCTTCTGTTGGAAATATTGTAGGACACTCCAACATTGTCCAAATACATTAGAATATACAGCACAGAAACAGGCCATTCGGCCCAATTAGTTTATGCTCCACATAAGCTTCCTCCTGCCCTTTCTCAATTAAGCCTTCAAGCATTACCTTCTATTCCTTTCTCCCTCATGTACCTATCTAGTTTCTCCTTAAATACATCTATGCTATTTGCCTCAACAACTTCTTATGGTAGCATGTTCCCCATTCTCACTCCTCTCTTTGTGAAGAAATGTCTTCTAACTTACCTATTGATTTATTTGTGACTATTTTATATTGATGGCCCTTGATTCTGGTCTCCCCCACAAGTGGAAACATCTTCCCTATGTCTACCCTATCAAAACCTTTCATCATTTTAAAGACCTCTATCAGGTCACCCCTTACCCTTCGTTTTTCAAGAGAAAAGTGTTCAATTATGTTCAGCCTTTCCTGATAGGTATAACCTCTCAGTTCTGGGATCATCCTTGTGAAACTCCTTTGCACCTTCTCCAGTGCCTCTAAATCCCTTCTATAATGTGGGGACCAGAACTACACACAGTATTCTAAGTGTGGTCTAACCGAGGTTCTAAAGAAGTTTACCATAACTTCCCTGCTTTTTATTTCTACCCCCCTAGAAATGAACCCCAATGCCTGGTTTGGTTTTTTATGGCCTCATTAACCCGCGTTGCGACTTTTAGTGAATTGTGTATGTATACCTACCCCTAGGTCCCTTTGCTCCTCTACCCCAGTTAGGTTTTTATTTTCCAGGGTGTGTGTGACGTATGTATGTATAAAGTTTGTAAAGCAAGCTTCTCCTAAGTCTTTGAAACAAAACTAATTATATAAAAATAATCCTAACATTTGATACAATACTTTTCATGTCAGGAGAAGTTTGTAACTATAGGTTGTAATCTAGTATCCAGTCTCATATAAAGTTTCCAAGAAGGAAGCTGAAAGAGATCTAAGGCTGTTGATTGAGCTGTTAGATTTATTGTCTAACAATATTATTAATTTATAAATAAATCTAATATTAATAATAATGGTTATTATTGTCATAAAATTATTGTCTGAACAATCCACAAAAGGTACTTGTGGCATACAGTAGGTTACCCATCAAAACTAATCTAAATTAATGAACATAAAGAGAACTTATTGTCAGAAGCTGCAGCAATAGACTGTTGCTTGTTTAAATAGCTTCTAATTTTNAAACAGTTCAGTTAACAACATTATAATATAATTATTATAACATTATTTACATGTGGGAAATTGTGCATGATTTTAAACAAAAAAGTATTGGTTTGGTTGCATGTATTAACAAGATTTCCATTGTTTAACAGAGAAAAGGTGTGGATAACAGCAATGCATGCATTGTATATTTGGATGAGCTGAATTCTTTACGCTGTCAACTAGATCTTACCCTTGGCTGCTTCCAATGCTTCCAAAGAAAAAACAGTAGCTTGTACCACAGAGTACTGAATGACTGCCATGAATGTGCAGAAGATTTTCTCCTAGCCAAGGAGAAACGCACGAACAATGTATGGAAAAATATTAGAGTGTGTCCACCATTTCCTTTTGTGTTTGTTGTCTGTAAATCTTCTCGAAATGGAGCACCTTGCAAGCTTCGCAATTGCACATTCGCCTCCTGCAAAGAAGAAGAAATTGTATGGAACTTTGAAAGTGAGCATAATCTTTCTCGAGCACAAATTAAGTCTTTCATTAAAAAGGTTCCCTATCAGGAACTGACAGCAGCTGATAAATTTTTATTAGAATTTGGTGGTAAATTTCAATTCCTTTGCCATACCTGCTGTTTGCAAGATCCTCCTACATTCAGCACAAAATCTCAAAATCAGGAAGTCTGCACTAACCAGCAGAAGCATGAGTGGCATCCTTTACTTGTGCACAAGGTGATTGAAAGCAATGATGAAAACGGCATTCAATATCAGCCGATCAGAGAATTTACAGAGTACAACGACCGAGGCCTGTGTAGAAATTCAGACGCATGTCAGCAGACAGCTACAAATTGCAAATGGTCACATTCTATTGTAGAGCTTTCGTTTTGGTCTGAGGCACAGCGCCATGCCCGTTTTGATAAAAGCCTTGTTGAAAGGTCAGAGCAAAAGTACAGCAACTATATCGCTCCACTGACAGGGTTTCATTGCAAGCTCTGTTTAGTGAAATGCACATCTCAGGAGGAGTTTCGACAGCATTGTGCCAGCTTGAGTCATGATACAAAACTGCATTCTCAAATCAATGAGAACTGGAGATTTAAGGACCCCCCAGAAAATGAAGATGCCTTGAACCTATGCCCTTGGTGAGTAAAATTAAGTAAAATTCTTTTATACTTCCAAGTCTACAAAAGTGATCACCATTAAGTATCAAAAAAATTCTTGTCAATAATAACAGTGGTTAAAAAAATCTTCAAGTTGTTTACTGGTAATATGAAAATTGCACTCCATTTCTACAAAGACTTACAAAGAATGTTCATCACAGAAACAGAACATTCAGCCCAACATATCTGTGCCGGGATTTTATCCCACATGAGTCTCCACCCATTCCTGTACTAGTCAACAAGGTTCAAGAGTTGAAGGAATGAAAAGAGGAAAAAATATTTGAAGAGGTGAAATGGAGGATAAAGTGAAGGATCTTGTTATGTGTAAAATAATGTTCAATTTATGTGTCAGCCCTAACTAACACAGTAAACACCAACTGGGATTTGAACCTAGTGTCTTTACCCACTAGGCTGCCAGAGAGAATCTGTGTTTAAACATGCCATATTCCTAATACGTTTAAATACAGAGTTCTTCCAGCTTTTTTTTAACACACAAAAGAAAAGCTCATAATTGCCTGAAAACTCATTTGTATTTTACCAGTTTGCCAGAGGATTGTAAATGTAAAGTGAGCTGTTGTTATGCACATTCGAAAGAAGAACTCGAAGAATGGATTCAGCGTTTTAGATTTGAACAGAAAACAAATGAAGGAGGGAATTCTTACATCCTGAATATAATGCATGAATACCACAGCAGTGAACACGGATATGATGTGGTATGGGCCCTTTCACTTTTCTGTGGCTGGTGTCAGCTTGACTCAATTAATAGAGCTTTATACCTCTGAGTCAGGAGGTTGTGGGTTCAAGCCATACTTCACGACATCGAGCTCACAGTTTCAGCTGATGCTCCAGTGGAATGTGACATTGTCAGTGGTGCTGTCCTATGGATGAAATGTTAAACTGAGGTCCTAACACCAAGCAATAAAGGTCCAAATGCATAACCGTATTTGAAAAGAGAAGGGAGTTTTTCCTGGTGTTTTGGACAATAATCCTCTAGATGAATTGGTGATTTGCTTCAACAACAAATTTACATATATATGGCATCTTCTCTTTGTAAAGGGCCAAGATTAGCAATGGCGATTAGCAATGGATGGGAAATTATAGGGTTTGAGCTTCCACATTAGTACTCAAAGATACAGCAGATTGATACTCAGGTGTAATTTGCCAGAATGCAATCTGGGTTAAGCACCACTACAACCTTCATTTCCAAACAGTTATGCATTTTTGCCATTTTAATAAAGAAATAAACTTCTTATTCTGTTCAGCTGAATGAAACTGTAGAGGATGCCAGTGTACATTGTACTGAAGAGTTGGAAATATGTACAGAAAAGAGCCGACAACATGAGTGGAAATTCGAAGTAATATCGGTATGAATATTGCAAAAATACTTTCACCTTTTAAGATGTTTTATGCAAAATCTGTATCGCATAGAAAGTTATAAATTGCTTTGAAAGTATCCTAGATAAAATAGTGTTTCCATAACTATTGTACTGTCAAACTGTCACCAGTGTATAATTTGAATTTAAAATATTATTACAACAATAACAACAACAAGATTGTATTTATAGAGCACCTTTCACGTCGGGAGGACGTTCCAAGGCGTTGGACAGTTGGGTCGGGACCCAAGCAGGGGGGAAATGGTCAGGGTGAGGGGAGGGAAGGGAGGGAGCGAGGAGGGGGTAGAGAGTCGAGAGGGCAGCTGAAGGCATGGTTGAAGAGAAAGGTCTTGAGACCGGCCTTGAAGGAGGAAAGGGAGGAAGCAAGGCGAAGGCACTGGGGGATGGAGTTCCAGTCAACAGAGCACCCAAATTTATCAGAAGAAACAATTTAATCATATTATCTTTAAGTTAGATTAGCAGAAGTCATTCATAAGAATGCAATAAAAGCGAATGCAGCATTAGATGGGTAGATTTCCAAATAATAATTGTGCTGGTAACTGAAAATCTCTCTCGTGACTACCCTTTTGAACTCTGAAGTAGATCAGGAAGTTCCCACAAGTTGGTGTGATGGACCTCTGGTTAGGAGCAGTCAGCGCTGTTTGCAACTTCAAGTCACTAATTGTGAATCGAGGCAACAAATACCAACCACATTTTCAAACCCACTGTCACACTGGTCGCAACTCCATACTGTATCTTTAATGGATGTAGCTTTCAGTACATTCTGAAATGTGCCATGTGGTTATTAACCACTAAAATTAAATGTTCTCATTTTTTATTTTCAATACAACAACAAAATAGTCATTTATTATTTGCTATGAAATCAACAAGACCCCACTAATAATACCGCAATTCTATTTGTTTTAGATGAAATTCAGATTATAATGTCTCCTTTTATCTTTTAGAAAAGGCAACCATGTTACACCATTGCATTACTTAAAAGAGGAAAGGAATTTTCATTGAAAAGAGACGGGTCTGTTTATGAACAAACCAAAACACAGCCATTGTTTCCTTCTGATGGCCCATTGCAAAAATATGTACGCTCCATCGAAGTGTACTTTTCCAGTAAAATCTGTGGAGTGTTTGACCAGTGGGTGACGTTTGACTTTGGAAAACGCCCTCTCCTTGTCCAGAAAATAAGGGTTATAGTTACTGACAGGAGCCGCATGGATGAAGCAAAAAAAGAAAAGAAACCATCTTTGTCATCCAACTGGGATCGTTCAAAGATGGAGATTGTGAGAAACACTGTACGTCTGAATATGGATCATGAGCTGCTTCTAAGATATAAAAGCCCTGAAATGGCTTTTGATTTTACCAATCTTCATCAGGAGTTTCTACCAACATCCTTGAACTCTCAGAATTACAGAAGTACAATGCACAATTTTCTGTACCAAGAAGAACAATGTCAAAAAAACACAATGGAAAGGTACATCGTAGCATTTGTAACCTATGTAACTTTAACTGTGATATACTCTTGAGTAGTTTCAAAGTGATAAAGTCGCTCTAAAAATGCCAATCGTTCATCTACAAAAACACAATAATTCCATATTACAATAAATCCTGTGAAGCACTTTGAGATGTTTTTGATGACATGATAAGGTGCTATATCAAATGCAAGGATTATTATTATTATAATAAATTTGCCCATTTAATTTGCAGAGTGAAAATGTGTGTTGATGTTGAAATGAAGAAGCACATAACCACAAAACAAGCTTTACACTGTGCAGAGCCGGGTCATTATTTTGGCCAATTTCCAGCACCGAAACAATTGGATTCTGATGCAAAAGATATTTTGTTGCACAATGTGAACACAGCCCTTATAGGGCTTGAGGGGAGCCTTCAGACAGTGTATGAAGTATTTGTTTTGAAAGAGACTCTTTCCGATGAACAAATATGTGTAATTATTCCAGAAAGTGTAGTTAAGAGATTGAATATCTCAGAACCTATGCAATACAAAATGGAAATCCAGTTTCAGGTTGATCGGGTTCACTTCTGCAGAATGCACTACGCTGTGGACAATATAAATCTTCAGGTGATTACCCCACGAAATCAGGAATATTCGCCTCCTCAAAATCTGACATTCCATGGCACCAACAATTTAAATGAAAAACAGGGAAGAGTCCTGGCGTACACCATGCAAGGCAATGCGATTGGAAAGCAAGAACCTCCGTTACTTCTTTGTGGACCATTTGGTACTGGAAAGACATTCACTCTCAATAGTGCTCTGGTTGAGATATTAAAGGAAAGGCATGCAAATGTCCTTCTTTGCACACACACCAACAGGTAGGATCTGTGGCGTAATTATTTTTTTCCTGGAGCATCTTTCAATAACAATTCTTTGCTTTTTTTTGCACAAATACAGCAATACCAATAAAGCAGTTTTTCGAACCAGCCAGGCCACCCACCCAGCATTGTTTTATATTGCATTACTTTGCACAGCATTACAGAAAAGCTCTGCTAAGGATGCTCTTGAGCCAACCATTGAAAGACATACCTTTTTTATTGACTTCATGAAAGTTTTCATACAATCTTGGGCTGTAATAGGGGAGTTACAGAGTTGCAGATATAAACACGCATGATCACTGATCGAGGAGTTTATGTTGCTTTGTGCATTTTGGTGGAGATCCAAGTTTGCGGTTCCACAGCAATAGATGTCAGGACTTAGTAAATTGTGGATCTCATTGGGAGCTGAGGGTGGGAGGGGATTTCAGCAGCTTGCTTTTGGGTAGGGAGCTGCTGGAGTAGTTGGGGACATGATCATAACTCTGGAAGTGGGAAGGTGTATCATAATAACAACAAATTGCATTTGTATAGCGCCTTTCACGTTGGAAGAACGTCCCAAGGTGCTGGACAGTCAGGGATTTGGACTGAAGCAGGTGGTTGGAATCAGGAGGGGTGGAGGGTAGGAAGTGTAGGAGTAGGAGGGTGACCTAAGGCACGGTCAAAGAGGAAGGTCTTGAGATGTGCCTCCAAATGGTGGGGGCAGAAGGCCTCACCACCGATGGTTGGGCTGACCATGTGGGGGATGTGGAGCAGGCTGGAGCCTGTTGAGCAGAGGGAGCGGACAGGGTGATATAAAGTTAGTATCATAGGTGCGGGAGGGCCAATAGAAAGGAAGTCCACAGATATTCATTGTCCTGTGAAAGGCGCTTTACAAATGTAATTTTGTTGTTGTTGTTGTGAGGTATGGCTGAGCAAGTCACTGGTGAAAATTTCTGATCCATTGGCTTGTCTAGAATTATTATTTTATAATGCTAAAAATATCTTCTTTTCTTAGTGCTGCCGATCTCTACATACAAGAATACCAGTCTGAGTTGACACAGTGGAAACCACTTCGAGTTTACTACGAAAATCGCAGAATAAATACGGTGGATCCCATTGTGCGTCAGTTCTGCCTGATCTCAGAAAGTCACCAGTTTGTATACCCAACTAAACATCAGGTAGAACAGTACCGTCTTATAATTACAACTTTCAGCACTGCCTACGTCCTTCATAAAAGGGCCCCAGATGTGCGTTTCACACACATTCTACTTGATGAAGCTGCTCAGGCACTTGAAGGTGAAACTTTAATCCCTCTCCTGATGGCGGATGGGAACACTAAGGTGGTTGTTGCTGGTGACCACTTTCAGATCGCACCAAAGCTGTTCTCCAAGAAGTCTGTATTTTGTTTTCAGAGTTTGATACACAGATTATTTGAGCACTATGGTCAATTGAGTTATAGTACAATAGTACTGCATGAAAACTACAGATCTGTTCATGAAATTACAAATTTCCTCATAAAGAACATCTATGGAGTGAAATACTCTGGCCTGATCAAGGCAGTAGGGAATGAGTTAAAACACCCCAGTATTTACCCACTCGCATTCTGCCACATTGAAGGTGTGTGTGAAAAAGGGCTGATAACATCTTCCTGGCGCAATGTAACAGAAACTAAGCATGTCGTTCAGAAAGTTCAAGCACTGCTTCAGTCCTGGCCACCCCAGTGGGAGCAAGAAAAGGAAAAACATATAGCGGTCCTGTGTGATGATTATGAACAGGTAAATTAACAGCCTTCAACTTCTCTATGATTTACTGTGACCAGAAAGTGTAAAGATGCTTTATAATCAATAATTATCTTATTCAAACAGTTAAAACGTGTCTAATTTACGATATTTACAAGCTGCGTTAATTGTAGCATCTGTTCAGTATTTTGAGACTTACTGTTTACAAAATTCGCGGCAAAATTTGAATTCGGTAAACTAAAATTTACAATTCAGCAAAGTCCCCCCCAAAAATAATAATAATCCTTGCAATTTGATATAGCGCTTTTCATGCTTCACAGAACACACTGCAAAGTGAATTGACTGTATATTTGTGGGCGAACGCGGCAGCCAATTGCGCACAGCAATGTCCCACATACAGTCGTAGATTGAAAATGACCAATTTATTATTGTTTTTGGTTCAGTGATTAGAGCACTTGCCTCACAAGCGAGGTACCTGGGTTTGAGTCCCGGCAGGGTGAAACCTTGGGCAAGTTTCCTTACTGCACACGATAATCCCTCAAGAAAAAAACAATATAAATTGGTCACTTCAATCCATGACTGTTTGTGGGACACTGCTGTGCACAATTGGCTGACGCATTTTGCCAACAAATCTACAATTAATTCACTTTTTACGGTATATTCTGTGAAGCGCTTTGAGACGTCTGGAAGACGTGAAAAGCACGATATTAAATGCAAGGATTATTATTATTATTAACATTATAAATTGGACCCTGCTGCCAAATTTCATTTAGAATAGGTTTATGATTATTATTAATTATTTTAAAGACTGAAATGCATTTCAGATTATAATGGTGAAGGGTACTATAATGGGAAATGAGATTACTGTTGTGTAATAAATGATTATTAACATTACTTTGTTTCAGGTACTTATGCTAAGAGGTTTGTTCCGAAGTGAAAAATTGGAAAAGATTTGTGTTGACAAGATCAATAATATTCAAGGTTAGTTACTTTTCTTTTAGGTGTATGTTAAAACTTAGATCTCATAAATTCACTGTATGATGTACTGAAAATCTAGATAAGTACACACAATTACAAAACAATACAAACTTACAAACAATAGATTTCATCTTGAACTCAGGTGGAATTTCTCTGCCTAAATTGCTTATTTGGGTTTCTTATTAGCAAATTCAAGTTACACAAATGGGGACCACCTCATAAGTCCCGGATGTATACCTGGAAGGTAAAGTTAGATCTAGACAGAAGGGAGTAGAAGGGCATGGAAGGGAGAAATGAGTGAGTGCAGGCTCATATGAAGTATAAACACCATCATCACAGAATGGCTGGGCCAAATGGCCTGTTTCCGTGCTGTACAATCTATGCAAATCTTTGTAAAAGCATCTTATTAAAGATTAAATACTAGTATTGGCATATAGAGGTATTTTTCAATGCTAACCACAGTAGAATACATTAGGATATTTTCTTGTAATTCCTGCACTAATTGGAGTCCTGTAGCTCAGTGTTTAGAGCACTTGCCTCACAAGCGAGAGATCTGGGTTCGATTCCCAGCAGGGCAAAACTTTGGGCAAGTTTCCTTATTCCACATGCCTTATAATAATCCCTCAAGAAAAAAAACCACAATAATAAATTGGTCACTTCAATCCATGACTGTCTGTGGAACATTGCTGTGTGCAATTGGCTGTCGCGTTTAGCCCACAAAATATACAGTCAATTCACTTTACAATATATTCTGTGAAGCGCTTTGAAACGTCCAGAAGACGTGAAAAATGCTATATCAAATGCAAGGATTAGTATTACTATTATTAATAATACCAGTTCTTAACTGGTTTGATGACAAAGTCAAAACAATATGCTTTTTACCATAGATTCTTTTTGGTTATTTTTAGGCAAGCAGTTCAGAGCTGTCTTTATTAGCACAGTGAGAAGAGCTGAAAATACCAAGAACGGATTCTTCAGTGACATCTGTTTTCTGAACACAGCCATGAGTAGAGCAAAATCACTCATTACAGTTGTTGGAGATGCATTAGCTTTATGCTCCACTGGAGACTGCAAACAAGTGTGGGAAATGTTTCTAAATGAATGCATTCAAAATCATAGCCTTACATCGCCAGACCTGAGTGTGGAGGATGTAAAACAAAACATTATGAATGAACAGCAGAAAAANTCTGAACAAATTGCTGGCAACAGTAATGGTAACCAGGATTGCCACAACGATGAAGAAAGAAGTGATCGTATACTGGATGCTTTGCTGAATGATATCTTTCAAAATGAGGCACGCCCTTCAGATGAAAACAATCAAGTCTTCATTGAAAGAATATTTCAACAAGTTACAGAAGAAGGAATGGTGGAATTGGCTTGTCATGGAAGAGTAACGGACCAGGATGCACGTGCACCCAGCTATATCAAGAGAGATAATTGGAAGAAGTATGAAGTACAAAGCCCAGAAAAATTAAAAGAAATGCTGAACAAAGAGCCTGAAACATACAAACGTTGTCAATTGTGGATGAAATCACACGAGTGTGGAATAGCTTGCCCTGTCGATGGAACAGGTGACATTATGGTAAATGGCAGGATTAACTGTGGAACAGCTTTTCCTGGAGAGGAAGTTGTGGTGCGGATAACAGAAAAGCATGAGGATGATATTCATGGTAAGGTCATTGGAGTCACAAAGAGAGAGATTGGAAAGCTTAAGAACATCATTTGCTGCATTGACCCTTATGACTGTAAGATAATGATTCCGATAAACAGATTAATGGTTAAGATACAAAACCTGACCAAAATGAACCAACCCCCAAATCATATATGTATCTGGGACGTTAATTCTTCACAGTCAAAGCGGACACTAAACAGATTTGAATCTGTACCAGTAAGTAACAGGAGAAACAAGCTTTTCACTGTCAAATATCTCAAATGGCTTCCACATTGCATTTACCCTCTGGGTATTGTCACAGAAGAGATACAGCTGGGAAACAACAAGAAAAATGGAATGAATATTTTACAAATCCAGTATGACTTAAATGGAAACATATTCCCTTGCACAGAATCCCTCCAGCAGCCTTCAAGGGAAGGAAGAAAGGATTATACAAAGGACTGCGTTTTCACAATTGATGATAAGGGTTCCAAAGACATCGATGATGCCATCAGTGTCCGTGAGCTAGATGGAAAATATGAAATAGGTATTCATATTGCTGATGTCGCAGCTTTTTTACAAAAAGATGGCGATGTTGACGTTGAAGCCAAGAATCGTGCAACCTCTTTCTATTCACCTTGCCATAAAGGTGAACCAATTCACATGCTGCCAAAAGAGCTCAGTGAGGTGCACTGCAGTTTACTGCCAGATTCAGTGAGATGTGCATTTGCAGTTCTGTTTTCTGTAGACAAAAGAAATTTCAAAATAGTTGAAAAGCCAACAATAGAAAGGACTGTGATCATTTCCAAACGTGCCTTTACATACAAAGAAGCTGCAGAGCTTCTTGCTCAGTCACCCAAGATACTGAATGCCACCAGCTTCGAAGGATGTATGAATATCGTAGTCAGCTTTGCAGATCGTCTTAGAGAAGAACGTTTGAAAGAAGGTTGGCATCTAGTCAGTCTCTTTAATACAATTCGCGATGAACACAGATCACGTGGTATGATTGAGGAACTTATGATTTTAGCCAACAGAACAGTGGCAGAAATATTGCTGAGAAATGAAACAACCAAAAATCTCACTCCACTTCGTATTCAACCAAAACCTAATTCTTCAAAGTTGTCTGCTTTCCAAAATGTTGTGAAGCCAATCTTACCAATATCTCCATATCTAAGATCCCGCATAGAACATACCATGTCTGGCGCAAACCAGCCTTCATGTAGCACCTCACTTAAAGAAGTATTTATTCTGGAACCTGTGTGGAGAAAGCTTATTGAGTTCCAACAATGTCATCGTTATGATAAAATGAAAGCCCTGCTCTTTTGTGAAAAGCTCCACCCCCAGCTGGCAGCTGCCCTAGAGACTGAGAAATTCTTTTGGAAGAAAGCCTGCATGATTCGTGCAGGTATGAGATGTGGTGATGATGCAAATCATCATTGCTCTTTGAGAGTAGAAGCGTATACTTGGTTCACGTCACCAATAAGACGGTATATGGATATTGTGGTGCATCGACTTTTGGAGTCAGTTGTGTTGAACAAGAGTGAATCTCCTTATACTGCTGAAGAGATTGATGATATTTGCCGACATTTCAACCTCAAAACTGAGGACAGCAAAAAATATTCCTCACAGTCGGAACAGTTGGAAGAAGCAGAGGAACTGCAGAAAAATCCTAGACAGCAACTGGCTGTTCTTTTTAATGTACAAGAAGGAAAGTCCAGTCTAAGTGTTTTTTTTCTGGATCAACGGTTTGAAAACATGAACTCAACTCCTTTACTTTTTGGATCGTTGGGACTTGACCAGCAACCTGAATTTAAGGATGATTCGCTAACCTTAAAATGGAGGAGAAGGTTCTTCTGTCCAAATAAGAGTGCCATATTTCCTTCTGCTGTCACTGTTGTAGACAGTGCTGCACACTCTGTCAGCATACAGACTGAGAAATGGATTGCATTGCAGAAAGCAATTGGCAAAAATGATCACAGCAGAGTTACAAAACTCTTAGAGGAAGAGAATCACATACAAAACAAAGCTCGTTCCCAGCAAAGTGTGAAAAGTCAAAAACTGACACCAAAACAGTCTGAACAAGATTATCAGTTGTTGTCAATGACACTTAAGAATGGCAGTGTGATAAAAATGCAACAGGGACCAACCATGTACCGTGGCTTGCTGAAACCGAACTTACAGGTGGTTTACTTGAACAAGCAAGTAGACATTTGCATTGAACACGCTCGAGATCCAGAATTGTGCTTCACAAAGACTGATTGTG
This sequence comes from Callorhinchus milii, assembly GCF_018977255.1. Taxonomy (NCBI): domain Eukaryota; kingdom Metazoa; phylum Chordata; class Chondrichthyes; order Chimaeriformes; family Callorhinchidae; genus Callorhinchus; species Callorhinchus milii. Next base: position 123,733,534 of record NW_024704742.1, read on the forward strand.
GTGAAGTCAAAGGGGCAAATTTCATCAACATAAAAGATTACATTGAGAGATGGATTCCAGTTATTGAAATTGAGGCCGCTGTAAATTCTGTTATGCAAAATGACCCAATGGTGTTCCTCAATGTGGAAACATATTGGGTTGAGGGTTCACCTTCATCTGGGAGCTTCAAGATTGACAGTCGCTACACTGACATAGACAAACTAGAGATAGGTGATTTAGTTTGCATCCGGCATTCATATGCATTGAACGAATCAAAAGAAAAATCTGCATTACTAGTTGATATTAACCCTAATGAGTCAACATGGGTTGCACATTGTGTCATCACTGCTTTTAAAGAGGGATATTCTTACCGAGAAGTGACATTTCAATTACATCACTGTGCATCGGAAGCTCCTCCTCATGTATATGTATTGAATCAGCCATCTACAATTGAGATCATATCACGGAGTGTTCCTGACAGGTATGTTTCAAATATTTAACCTCTAAAACAAACCATTTTATTCACTTCTAATGTATGAATAGGCAATGTGTAGACAGCTTGTTCACCCCTCCTTAGTTACATTTTCTTAGATCCAGGTTTACTCTAGTGTTGTCTTGTTGAAGGAAGATATGAGATCAGTGAAGATAAACCTATTGAGAATACCATAGGGAAAAATGATTGAGATTGAATAGTTGGATCATCAACTTAACATAACATCTGAATTAACATAAAGGCCAAATCACTAAATTATTATTTGTACAAGGCATCTGCTCTCCGAGATTAGGTTACAACATAAAAAATGAAGAACTTGTATTGTTTTATTACGCGAGCAGTATCTTACATTCTCAAAATATCTCAGAACAATTTTTAAGTAACTACTGTATTTTCAGTAAAGACTGCTTTTCAGCCACAAAAACAACAACAACAAATTACATTTGTATAGCGCCTTTCCTGTCGGGAGGATATCCCAAGGCGCTGAGTATTAGGACACTGGTGAAACTCTTTTATTGGACACCCTCCTTCTCCTACTTACCCCTCACTCCATCCCTCTTCATCCCAACCTACCTGCTCGGGTGTGGATCTCTGACGGTCCAGCACTTTGGGACGTCCTCTTGACAAGAAAGGCTCTATACAAATGTAATTTGTTGTTGTCGTTCGTTATGTTTAAAGGCTGCATGCAACCTGAAGAACAGGTTGCACGCAGCCTTTAAATTGCTCTTTGTTATGTTTTATATAATGTGCATTGTTTTGTCATTTTAAAAGTTAAACAGTACAATTTTTGTAATAGCATTGAAAACAAAGTGTAATGGAGATTACAATCACTTTCCAGTTCAGGAAGAAAACTTGCAAATGATTTCTCTGATTCATGCAAAAAACTAACATAAACTTGTTCTACCACTTATTAGAAGAAAAATTGACACCATTAGGTCACTAGAAGAGAATAAAAATCTTGCCAGAAGCATAGCACTAAAAGACTTTTCATCAAACCCAGGTATGTGGTACAATCCTTTTCATTAACAACTTACCTGCTTATTTATAAAATTGGTTTTGTTTATCTAACAGTTGAAAACTCAAATGATGCCGTCAAAAAAGGTTCTTTAACTTAATTGTACATCTCAAGGAAATTTTAATATATATTCATTAATATATATAAAAATTTCCTTGAGATGTACAGTTAAGCTGAAGAAAGTTTTTTTTCTACTAAAGTAGACCAACCTATTTTACTGAAAGCTGAAAGCATACTGTTTGATGGTTCAAAATCTAGTTAATATTTTGTTCTATTCTTATAAGTGAAAATCCCATTACAAGTGAGGAATGAAACGTCTGCTGATTCTGATGAACAGCATGTTTTTGTCCAGTATTTTTAATATGTTTAAAGTAATATTTATGCAGTTAGTATATTTCAACAGAAATTAGAAGAACTCCAAAATGTCAAATGGAATGGAACATTCCAGGATTACCAGAATTGAACCAAACCCAAAGCAAAGCAGTGATGATAGCTTTAAATTCAGAATTCAGTGTGATTCAAGGGCCACCAGGTAAGACTATTTCATTGCTTAACGTTATGGTATTCGTGCATATTTGCAGCCTAAAACAAACAAATTACAATTATATAGCGCCTTTCACATCGGGAAAGATGTTGTCTTATACAAGTACAAATGTCAGCCTGAATCTTAAAGGACCATTGTCCTGTGTCCTTTTGGCAAAACACTGCTGTGGAAATAAAGAGCTTTAAGAATTCCTGTATTACAGAAGTAATGCAATGATGTCTGTAAATGTGCTTTACACCATCACAGTGTGTCTTTGTAATTAAGCAAAATATTTGCCAAACACAAAAGATAGATATTTTATAAAATCTTTGAGAAAAATGTCAATATTAATTGTTCTTTCCTATATTTTATTAAACAAATAGTTAACAAATATGCATTTCTATATTTAACAGGAACGGGGAAAACCATAACTGGAGCCTATATTGTTCTAAATTGTGTCAAACGCAACCAGACACACAGGGCTCAACCAATTAAATCCAAACATTTGAGAAATGTAATAGGTTACAAAATAGGAGGAAATGATCCCAGGCAGATCCTGTACTGTGGACCATCAAACAAATCTGTTGACGTTGTAACAGGTAAAATAATAAGTAATCCTAAGGCATTATTTTCTGAAATGCATTTGCTGTTTTGGTACTAGTAGTTTGTATTTATTTTTATTCAGAGACCCTACTGAAGGCAAACTGTAGCCTGTCCATTCTCCGGGTGTATGGGGAACAGATTGAACACCTTGCGTTCCCATTGGAAGATGTGCTGATATCTAAAGAAGCAAAAAGGGATTCCGGCATCAAAGAATGTTTGAAGTAACCACTTAATTTATTGACGCTAGCTAATTCTTATCTGTTGCTCACCAGATAATCAGAAATAAGTTATAATAAATAATAATCTTGCATTTGATATAGCGCCTTATCACGTCTTCGAGTCGATCTGCCAATCGACTAACAACTGGGTTCCTACTTACTGCTAGGTAAACAGAGGTGTGTTGATTAAGGAAACTTGCCCAGTGTTTTGTCCTGCCAGGGAACAAACCCAGGTCTCTCACTTGCGAGGCGAGTGCTCTAACCACTGGCAGGACTCCATGTTATGCACAAATGAATCACTCACTTTTTCCTGTTATGTAAATTCAATCACAGTGTAGTAAACCAGACTTGAAATCATATGGCTCACAAAAAGCATTTTACCAGTGTTTGTTTTGAATATTTTTAAGCCCAGTTCTTATTTGAAATTAAAAGTTCCTATTTTAAGTAGGTTTTAATAGTGTTAAAAAGGAGCATGGAAAATGGCTGACTTCTGGGGCATCTGGTCACCATAACCTCCGCTTGTGCTCCAAGCTCCAGAAACACCAGACAATTTATTTTGCAGTGCATATGTGCAGCGTGCAGGAAGTGGCATCAGCTAAGCCTCCTACACATAACTCACAACATGGAGAGAGAGACATCAGTGGTAACCTGACAACCCGGAAACCGGCTAATACTGCTGGAGCTAGGTGTACTCTGCTTCCAGTATAGCATGGGTTCACAGAAGATCCAAGCTATAAGCAAACTCATGTTCAACTGAGGTGCAACAGGGTTCGCCCTGTATGTACTTAGTTAAGAGGAAAAATTATATTAAAATGTACAAAAAAGGAGAAGGGGAATGAGATTAGAATAGATAGCTCTAAACCGGAATGAAAATCAGCATAATAATAATAATAATAATCCTTGCATTTGATATAGCGTTTTTCACATCGGGAGGACGTCCCAAAGCGCTTCACAGAACACACTGTAAAGTGAATTGACTGTATATTTGTGGGCGAACGCGGCAGCCAATTGCGCACAGCAATGTCCCACAAACAGTCGTAGATTGAAAATGACCAATTTTTATTATTGTCTTTTATTTTGGAGGGATTATTATTAGGCGTGTGGAGTAAGGAACCTTGCCCAAGGTTTCTTCCTGCCTGGAATTGAACTCAGGTCTCTCGCTTGCAAAGCGAGTGCTCTAACCACTGAGCTACAGGACTCCACAAAAGCATAGACATAACAGACCAAAATTCCTCCCATCAGTCTGTATAGGTCTGTTCTAGGTACAGTAGATGCAAATTAAATATTTGAACATTTTACATTAATAATAATCCTTGCATTTGATATAGCGCCTCATCACGCGATATTATTAGAGTCAGTTAAACATTGTTGATTAAATGAAATAGTAGGGAAATCATTTAGGTTTTATTTTGGTTCATTGCAGGGAATGGTCACCGAGAAAGAAAAATGCTGACCTCCCACAGACATTGTCATGCTAATTTAAAATCCCTGCTATGTTTGACCTTTTTTTCCATGTGCATTTTAGCCAGCAATAGCAAGCTGTGATTTCACCATATTCATAATAATCCTTGCATTTTGATATAGAAGCCCCATATTACACATACTATACAATGATTAATTTAACACAGAGTGGTCCAATCTTTTGGCTGCTGAGGGCCAGATGCCGAATTTAAAAAACATCTGGTGCCCCATAAGTAATATTTTATCCTAATAGTTCAGTCTTGTTGTTGGGCAGAGCCTGAGGTCCCGGGGACAGTGTCCTAATTGGCTCGAGGCCTGTGTATCACTTGTATTTGCTTGTCGGACAATGAAGTTGGAAATGGATTGTGGGCCAGATGAAATCATCCCACTGGCCCCTTTCAGCCCGTGGGCCGCCAGTTGGACCACCCTGATTTAATATATCCAGTTATCACTTAATATTATTCAGCCATTTGAGTATTCTTTAAGTGGTAATGATTGTGCTTTACAGGTCCGTTGCCTTGCATTTCAAAATCAGGGATCCCAAAACAAACCCTAACGCTGAACAAATAAACAGACTTTACATACGACTGAAGAAGAATAAATTTAAGTATCCTGAAGCAAGAAGAAAGACTTGCATGGAGTAAGTTAAATCCCTTTGTTTTCTGTACTGCCAGTGACATCTGCGCGCTCTCTCCCTCCCTCTCCGCGTTGGATCAAGAAGGCGGGAAGTAATGCAGATTACAAAATGTCACACTGAGGTCACCAGTATGAGTGGTGGCCACACACCGAGGCCACCAAAACTGGGGTATTATTAAAGGATTAATCGGTTGAGGATAACTGGACATTCTGTAAAGCACCAAGGTTTAATAGACTTGTATTGAAATTCAAAATGCCGATGCGTGACTTGTTTTCTTACAGATACAAGCAGCTTGTTTACAAAGCACAAGTCGAAGAACTAAAAAAGCACCAAGTTATCTTATGTACATGCACAACTGCTGCTCGATCACTCATAATAGTCAACACAAACATCTTCATGTGCATTGTGGATGAAAGTGGAATGTGCACAGAGCCAGAGAGTCTGATTCCTATTGCATCCTCAAATGCAAAGCAGGTGTGTATTCCAGCCAGCCTTAACATTACATGACATTGAAGTGGCTACCCAACTAACTCATGGTCGAATGTACTTGTTTAACTGCTCTCATCTGAACTATTCCACAGCCTTAAGGTATTGCCAATTTAATCCACTCTTGTAAATTATTTATCCTAATTCTACATTCTGCAGTCTAAAATTTAGGAACTGTAACAGGATTCATAGAGGTTAAATATTCGGGATGACATATTGATAGATTGATAAGGTCTTTAAAGTGTATGCTTTATTTTTACCAGCATTCAATTCTTTATTTATTTATTGTAGGTTGTTCTAATTGGGGACCACAAACAGTTGAGACCAATTGTGAAAAGTAGATTGGCTGAAGATCTTGGCCTGGGAATATCAATATTCGAGCGATATGCTTCAGAAGCATTGATGCTAAATATTCAGTATCGAATGGTATGTAGAGAGTTCATCATTATAATGACATATTAAGGTACAAAACATTGTCATCTTTAAAGCTAACTACATTGGTGCATACATCAAAGAGATATAGTGAATTTCACTGAAATTCTAATCCACACTGTATTTGGATTAATTGTGGTATAGTGTAAAGTATAAATATTAAAAGTTATAAATGCATTTGACTAAAGGTTTATTGAAGAGCATGTGGAATATGTTCTGTATTTTAGACAAGACTGAGAATGCAATTTGTATGTTGCAGTTTTGGTAATTTTGAAAATAAACAAATACACAGGTCCAAAAATGTGTGGAGTAAACTGGAAGATTGTGAATCAAGTGCTTGCTAATCAGTTCATTGGCAATAATTAATTGTTTCTTCTTAGCACCCAGCTATCTGCAGTTTTCCATCTCAAGAATTTTATCATGGAAAACTTAAGACTGCAGAAGTAGTTTATCATCGGACACCTGGCAAACAGAAGCATCCACATGAGACGGACTGTCCAATTATGTTTTGTCACACTGAAGGCAAAGAAACATTTCTTTATGTGATGTCTGAAGAAGGGAATGAAAAATCCAGGGCCAATAGCACAGAAGTAACATATGCTGTAAGATTGAAAAAGTCTTTAAAGTGGAACAACTTGTTTCTGTTATTGTAACTTTTTCTTAATTTGTTGCAATTATATTTCTCCATTGGATATCAGCAATTTGTACACAGTGCTGATGTCTCTCAATCCAGTTCATTAGGGAATATAACAACAACAATAAATCAGTTGTATACCTCCTTTCACATTAGGAGGACATCACAAGGCGCTGGATAGTCAGGGATCCATATATCACGTGAACAAAATACCGTAATATTAAAATAATTCTGTTGCAAATATGCAGCACTATACAACCGTATAACCTGTTATAAGGCAGATTCATAGAAGTTACACCACAGAAAGGTACTTTTTGGATCATTATTATTATCATTACAACAACAAAATTATATTTGTGTAGCGCCTAACATGCAATATTAATGATAATGATAATTATCATCAAATGCAAGGATTATTATTATTAAGCACCTCCACTGAAGCTACATACCATCATTATCACATATGGTGTTGTGGCATGATCCTAAAGTGAAGAGGAAGCTAAACATAGAGCCCACGTCTCTAACATCACAGTTATGGAGTTAAGAAACCAACAGTAGCCTAAATAAATAATGGAATCCAGGTAAAGAGGGGCCAATGGCTTCTGGCCCTTTATTACCTGGATCTCTCTTGTGATCTAGAAATTACAGGAATTACAAGATAGGAAATACAGGATAGGAAGAAGCTATTTGGTCTATCAAGTCAAAACTGCTGCTAGCTTATCCGTTGCAATCTATCTACCAGTTTTGTCAGCAGCAACAAGAAACTAGAAGTATTTTCAATGAAATATAATTTAAAAAGAGAAAATAATATGCTGACCTGGATCTAGTTCTCATTTAGTAGCCAGCTATTGTAACTTATAATAATAATACTTGCATTTAATATAGCGCCTTCTAGATATCTTCTGGACGTCTCAAAGCGCTTCACAGGACATACTGTAAAGTGAATTGACTGTATATTTACGGGCGAAAGCCAGCAGCCAATTGTGCACAACAGTTGTGGATTGAGTGACCAATTTATTATTGGGTCTTTTTTGAAGGATTATTATCCCCGGAAAAGCGATCCGCCAATCGACAAACAACCAGTTTCCTACTTACTGCTAGGTAAACGCAGGCGTGTGGAGTAAGGAAACTTGTCCAACATTTCACCCTGCCGTGAATAGAACCCAGGTCGTCTCACTTGTGAGGCGAGTGCTCTAACCACTGAGCTATAGGACTCCATAGCGAGGGTAATGAATTGTGATTGTAGGGAGAGATATAATAGGATATTTTTTTCATTCAGGTGAAATATGCAGAAGATCTCATTCGAAAAGGTAAAGCACTTGAGGAAGAAGTTGCCATTATTACACCTTACAATGCCCAGGTTGCAGAGATCAAAAAGGCCTTGAAGCAAAAGTACCTTAAACATGTTCGAGCTTCCACAGTTGTCCGCAGCCAAGGTAATGATAAAGGCTAAAAATAAAAACACGTTAATCATGAAATTATGCTTTTTTTTTCAGTGATATAATCATCCTAACAGGATACAAATTAACCTTTTTTTGAGTTAAACCGGAATGCTTGGTGGTCCAGAAATGCAAAGCCAAGGCCTGGGCCAGCTTCAAAACCAATTGGGTGTGGAGGAGGCAACATGGTGGATTTTATGTGGGTTATGGGCTGATTATTTATGCTCTCAGTTACTTTATTCTATTTTGCTTGATTGTCTTGCAAAGAAAGATCAAGGAAAAAGCGTACAGGTCCCCTGAGTAGTGTTAGCTTGGGGTATATGCCACTGTTGTGGATGGTTCTGGAGAAGGTGTCAGGAAACATTTCCAGACCATTTAATAATATAATAAACCTTGCATTTGGTATATAATGCATTTAATAATTTAATAAACCTTGCATTTGGCATAGCATCTTATTATCTCATTGAGACATCTCAAAGCACTTCACAAGGTTTTCCTCCAAGTTTAGTGACTGCGTATTTGTTGAAAAACAGAGTAGTGTCCCATAAAACAGCCAAGAAGTCAATGAGCAATTTGTTGAACAGGTTACCAGGAGAAACTCCCTTCTCTTTTCAATAATGCCATGGGATCTGTAATGTCTACCAGAACAATGGGACTTTGGCTTCCCCAACGCTGCAATGAAGTGTCAGCCTAAACTATGTGAGTTCAAAGTCCCAAATTGGGGCATGAATGCACAACCTTCTGATTCAGAGGTGAGAGTCCTGCCAACTGAGCCAGATTGACACACAGCTGTCAGGTATCATAAAGAATCTTGTGGGTTAAAGCTCACATTGGGACTTTGAGTTCACAATCTCGGATGATACTGGGGAGGGTTGTGTTGTCAGTGGGATTGTTCTTTGGATGAAATGTTAAAATGCTGTGTCATTATGATCCTTTAACACTACTGGGAAAGATAAGGCAGTTTCACCTGGGGCCCTGGCCAAAAATACACAGAAAATGTATTCGTCAGATTAGATTGATTGGGTAAAGTCCATGGTAGGGTGACTATTTACGATCCATAAGATGTATTGACAGCGTAGTAAGCTGCTATATCAAATGAAGGATTATATTATATGATGGAATGGATTTGATGGGGTAAATTACTACTTTCTTGAAAACTGCTCTCTCAGCTCAATAGTTTTCCACGAAGCTCTCACTTACAATAACTGCTTACGAAGATTAAAGAACTATTGCTAAAATTTCTTTAGTAAGAGGCAATTATGGTTTATTTTGAAGTTACCACTCCATGGTTGCACACTACAGCTCACCAAGCCAGTCAGGAACTGGGTGTCTTGTTCGACCCTCAACTGTCTTTTCTCCCCCACAGTCAAGCCATGACCTGCTCTGCCTTCCCTCACCTCCATAACATCACCCGACTCCGCCACTACCTCACCCTTCAGGCCGCTGAAACTCTTGTTTATTGCCTTCATCATTTCCAGGCTCGACTATGCAAACGCCCTGCTTTCGGCCTTCCCAACTCCTCCCTCCACAGGCTGCAGATAATCCAGAACTCTGCAGCCCGTGTCCTCTCCCGCACCAAACTCTATGACCCCATCTCCCCCATTCTCACCCGACTCCATTGGTTTCCTATCCTTCAGAGGATCCAGTTCAAGATCCTGGTCCTCACATACACAGCCCTCCATGGCCTCGCCCCACCCTACCTCTGCGACCTCCTAACCCCCTACCAACCCACCCATTCCCTCCGCTCAGCCGGCTCTGGCCTGCTCCACGTTCCCCGACCCATCCGCCCCACCATTGGCGGGAGAGCCTTCAGCCACTCTGCCCCCAACCTCTAGAATTCCATCCCCCAGTCACTCTGCCTCACCCCCTCCTTAGCCTCCTTCAAGTCCCGTCTCAAGACCCTCCTCTTCGACCATGCCATCGGCGACCCGCATTCCCCTCCCCTCCGCCCGACCCCAGCTTGGGTCTGAAATGCTGTACCCTGTCCAGCACCTTGGAACATCCTCCCGAAGTGAAAGGTGCTATACAAATGTAATCTTGTTGTCTTGTTGTATGTGTATTCACAGTATGTCCGTGACACCATATAGAGAAATAGGTTTTTCCTATTGTCCTGGAATTGATATTCCCTCCCAACCCAAACTGACTCACAAAAATTCAAATGAATTGGCTCTGTCTATTTGTAGGATGTTGTTGGGTGTAACTTGCCTACAAATATAAAAACATTTACTTAATTTCTTATTTATCTCATTCTGTAAAGCTTTGACATTGAGGAGCCATATAAATATAAGTTGTTGTTATCACAAAGAGAATTGTGTAACTAAAACAATATTTATTAGAGGAGTGGTTAGTTATTTTATGATGACGATTTGCACTGAAATTAACATTGTTTTATTATTGTTATAGGGTGTGAGTGGAACTACGTCATCCTGTCCACAGTCAGGTCTCTCCCTCTTTCAGAAATAGAAGATCATCCAAACATGTCATGGTTACGAAAGAACCTTGGTAGTTTAACAGATGCAAATCAACTAAATGTTGCAATTACAAGAGCAAAGAAAGGCTTGTGCATAATAGGTAAGGATGTAATAGTCAGAAACAACCAATCTCTATTTTCACATTGATAATACATTTGATATTTATCACATGGAATGAATGCAGTCCTGTGTCCTCCCCTCTGCTCTCCTACAATTCCTACAATGTTTGTTTGCCTACAAAAATAATCACCACAGTTGATAGCAATTACTTGTGAAGCACTTTTGAGTCATTTCAGCGTGCAAACAAACTATATCAATGCTCCTTTTTTAACAAAGGAAGGTGACAAAATGCTATTTACAGGATTATCCATGTTTTCCAATGGAAGCAAATCAAAAGCACTAATTAAAAAAATTAAATATTCCTGCAGTATATTTTTTCTCTTCCTCTGAGTCCGTTACTGGCCTCTATTTGACAACTGTCCAACGTGTCATGACATTACAAGATATTGGCCAAGATTGAGGCAAAAAGTTAGTAAAATTGATGCCAAATCAACCAAAGCTGAGGTGAATTTGGACATTTTTGCCTACAAGCAAAACTATATATCTGTAAATACTGTACCTTTTTAATTTTTCAGGTAACAATAATTTACTGAAATGCCATCCTCGGTGGAGAAGACTTCTGCAACATTATGAAGGGAAGAATTGTGTCTGGAATGCTGAAAATTATTCACCAGTTTAAACTGACTATGCACTTATTACTTATTGTCTAGGGCTGGGCCTTAACTACTATCATGTATAGTATAGCAACTATAGAGTTAACAGTGACTTTTATTGTGATGTTTATTTCTTTATTGTTTTATTATGAAAACAATTCTGATTCTTTTTGAAAAAAAATGATTGTTCAGGACATTTGAAACTTGTTAAAACAATTTTTACCTCTTAAAAGATTTCCTAAAAGCCTGTTCATTTATCTACTTGCAGAGTTAAAATATTTATGCTTATATTCAGCAAATTTCAAACTTAATTTTAATCCATTTGTAATTTAGATTTTATTCACTATTTCTCAAGGAAAATAGTTGCTTCTATTAAATAGTAATATACTTCATATAAGTTGATTCTGTAATGTTGTAAAATTGTATTATGTTGGAAATTGAGAAGTTGCTATATGTCTGTTAGTTTTGTATTTAGAAAAGATCACTCTTGCAATCTCTCCAATTAATGAAATAGCTACTTTGTTTAATCATTAATGTTATGACTGATTACTTTGTGAAGACCAAAATTAAGACCAAGTGAAATTTGGTTGTGTAATGCTTCCTGATTACAGAATTCAGTCTTTCTCAATATCATTGAAGTCATGTAATATAGAGCATTAATACTTGATATTCTAAATGTTTAAAAAATTGAGATTGGGATTGAGTCAGATTTTTTTGTGTAGGGTCGGGCTGGGGTAGATTCCGAGTGGAATGGATTAGGACTCTTTTGCCCTAGAATTTTTACATATATTTTAATCACAGTTCAATTATCAATTGGACAATTTGCACTGCATAGAAGCTGCGATGACTGTGGGTTACTGCTATAGTTAGCTCCATATGGACTAACAAACGTAGAACCCTCTCTAACTGCACACCTTACTTTCAAATATTTTATTGGATTGCAGATCCACATTATTATTCAACCTACACCATCAAGAATTGCACAACTTCTACCTCTCAGGAAGTGATTTGATATTTGCCTTCGCTTTATTTGAAGTCTGTTCATGTTCACAACGATGATTCTGTGGACCATGAACATGACCAGATGAGACGAAAGAATATGAAAAAGCATGAATTGAGTCATGGTGACCTGGCCATCAAGTGCAATACTTCCACAGGCAATGTCCAATTTACAAAATCCTTTCTCAGGAGACATATGTACATGTATATTGTAACATGCATCGGTCGGGTTGCCTGGGAGGTCCGATTAAATGCAGACCCAGTGGCTTGTTCTGGGGACAGAGCTGATCAGGACTTCAGGCACCAGTTCTGGCCTGGGCAGTGCAGGTACAGGCTGGCAGCCAGGGCACCATGGGCCCGTCAACTTTAGGAACATTAGAAGATTATTATTATTATTACTTATCTGACAATCAGTAACAGACACAGTGTCCTCTACTGGCTACGTGAGACTCCTCCCATTGTTTAGCTGGTCCATTCCTAATGGCCTAATGAGTTGACCAGAGGGTGGGGGCGGGGGGTATGGCATGGGAGCACGGAGTCTGGAGAGGAGCAGTTTGAGGAAACATGTTCTAAGCATTAGGTGCCTCCTATAAGCATTTGCAATTAACTCAGTGTATTCAGTTGTAATAAAGTAAGTTATTCTTCTCATTATGGCTGAATGTAGTCTTCTTCATCCCAACAACCCCAGTCTGCTACAATATTGTAATGTCCACCTGTACAGGCAGCCAGTTGTCTGATGCATGCGGAAATTTAAATCAGAGGATTGACTCAGTTGTGACATTCCTTGCCAAGCAAGTGACCTTGGAACCAGTTCAGCTCCAAAGGCTTACCTCCCCACCCCCACCACGATAATAATCCAAGTGATCCAATTGAGAATATTCAGAATTCCACAGGGAGTAAGCTTTTTTTTCAAACCTGCCAACATGTCTGGCAGAAGCAATACAACTGTTGATGGTTGGTGACTCCTGAACACCAATTTAAGATTGCACACCCATGACTCCAATTTTCGCCAGACTCCACTGGATCCCTCTCTCTGAACAGATTGACTTCAAAATCCTCACCCCCATTCAAATTCCTTCACGGCCCAACAATTCCTACTTCTCTGACTTGTTTGTACTCCACTCTTCTGTCCGATCGATCTCTCAGCTGATCCAGGCCTGCTGCACTTTCTCTAACTCACCATAGTCGATGCCTTCAGTTGCTAAACCCTTCTCTTAAACTCTCCGCCTCAATCCCTCCGCCTCACCCTTTCTTGAAGACCTAACTCTTTGATTGCGCCTAAGGTCACCTCCCCCTTGCTCATAGTCTTACCTTGCTTCTGTACAGCAATCTAAGATGCTATCCTGTGTGAAGGGTGCTATATAAATGCAAGTTGTTTTAAGAAAGATAGCAAAGGGGAGATTAGAAAGAATTTGCTTAGACGGTGAGTTGTTTGGATGTGGAATACCCTGCTGGGTGAATTAATTTCTGAGAGAGAACTTGACAGATATACAAAAAAAGAAATATTTTGCAGCAATAAGGGGAAAATGGGACTAAATGGATTGCTTTTTTAAGGAGCCAGATACACTTTGAGCTGGATAGCATCCTTCTGTGTTGTAAATTTCAATTTGTGAAGCTAATTGTCGCAGAACATGAAGGAGCTGCTTAGATGCACTGCTGTCATTTGTAAGACGCTCTTCAACAAAAATCACAATTCCGGTGCAAGTAATCTGTTCTAAGGAGGTTATGATAACAGTATTTTTCAGCAGCATTATTGCAAAGTACAGAAGTTTCTGCTGATTGTAACCATGCTGGTGTATGGATGCACCTAATACACTGCGCATTCACTATTTTGTACACGTGTACAAATATCTGGAAGCCATATCCTCTACCATATAGGTTACCCACGTTCATTAACAATAATCCCCATTGTTGCCAACCTCCACTGGCTCCCAGTACCTACAACAACAACAAGATTACATTTGTATAGCGTCTTTCACGTCCGGAAGACGTCCTAAGGTGCTGGACAGTGTACAGTATTTCAAACCCGAGCTGGGGTCAGGGGAAAGAAGGGAGGGGAGGGGAAGGTGGTTGGCCGATGGCATGGTCAAAGAGGAGGGTTTTGAGGCGGGACTTGAAGGAGGCTAAGGAAGGGGCGAGGCGGAGTGATGGGTCGGGGGTCATAGAGCAGGCAGAGCCGGCTGAGCGGAGGGAGCAGGCAGTTTGATAGGAGATACCTACTCCCTACACTTCTCTTTACTTGAAACTTTTTCTTGTATCTTTAAAACCCATCGGTTTATCATACTTTTGGTTTACACCTCAACCCCTTCCTATTCGTATTGATCCCCATCGTTGTTATGAAGTTCTTCAAACCGTCATCTTATGTGATATAATCGGTGCTTTGCAAATGCAAATTGCTGTTGGAGTGTGCATTATTTATCTACTTTACAAATGTAATTTTGTTGTTGTTGTTGGACAGTGAGTGTTGTGAGCAGAACCTGTATCCTCTGAGTTTCTGTATCACTGCTGTCTTTATCTGTGTCAGTATTCACAGATGTGCACTTTTCAACAGAATTCACTTAACAATAGTCAGGAACAAGAACCCTGGCTACCGCTCAGAGATGTTATCCTATGTGAAGGGTGCTGTATAAATGTAACTTGTTGTTATGCAATTGTGCGCAATTGTTTCGCCTACAAAATATACAGTCGATTCACTTTATATTCTGTGAAGCGCTTTGAGACCTCTCAAAGACGTGATAGGGTGCTATATCAAATGCAAGGCTTATTATTATTGTTGTTATTATATTATTGTATAAGGTTAAAGGACACAACACAGGGGTAAGGCTTCAAAAGTGGTTGTGAAATGTAGCTTGAGTATAGCTTGCACAGAAAATAGCTCAACTGATTTCGCAATATAGCCTGTTTGTCCTGTTATCCTGTACGTTCTTGCATTGCTATTTATTACTGATTCTTGTTTCACAAGGGTGTGAAAAGGAAACAAATTAAGTTACATCACTGCCAGGATGCAATGTGAGACTCACCACCCAAAGCTATGGTTGAAGCAAATAGTTTAAACAGGTGATTTCAGCATTCTTGAGGGCACTATACAATACAAATTGTTGTTGTGTAGATGCATTTAAAAGAATGCATTGACGAAGAAGGGAATAGAATGATATAGGAGGGAATAAGGAGTGGGTGGAGACTCATGTGGAATATAAACACCGGAAATGGCACAGGTTGGGCCAAATGACCTGTTTCATTGCTGTAGAGTTTATGTAAATCTACATATATCTAAATTGTATATCCACTTTCTCTCTTTTTAGCTTGAACCTATGTCCCCTTGTTCTAGAATTTGTGACCATTATCGAGAGTTGCATTATGCTGGAATTTAGATGGGGTATTGTAGAATATGAATTGCACTTATCATCCATCATTATGGATATAAAGTACATCTGTACTGCTCTTTTGCTGCATACAGTTGTCGTTTGGGTCCTTCTGAAAGTTTCACACCCTCCACTCCACCATCGGTGGCCGTGCCTTCAGCCACTATGCCCCGAAGCTCTGGAATTCTCTCGCTCAACCCCCGCCTTGCCCTCTCCCTCCTCACTTTTAAATCCCGCCTAAAGACCTTCCTTTTTGATCGTGCTTATGGTCACCTCCCCCCTTCCTCTCTCCCTGGCTTGGGGTCAGACTCTAACACTGTCAAGCTCTCCGGGACGCTACCCTGTGTGAAGGGCGCTATACAAATGCAAGTTGTTGTTAATAATAATCCTTGCATTTGATATAGCGTTTTTCACGTCGGGAGGACGTCCCAAAGCGCTTCACAGAACACACTGTAAAGTGAATTGACTGTATATTTGTGGGCGAACGCGGCAGCCAATTGCGCACAGCAATGTCCCACAAACAGTCGTAGATTGAAAATGACCAATTTATTATTGTTTTTGGTTTTGGAGGGATTATTATTAGACGTGTGGAGTAAGGAAACTTGCCCAAGGTTTTGCCCTCTGCCTGGAATTGAACTCAGGTCAATAGTCAGGAACAAGAACCCTGGCTGATTTTATTTCCCTAACTTGATTTTGCTGTAACCAATTTTAAATCTGTCCGATCTTCATTCCACTGTACCTTGCTATTAATTAACAAGTCATTCCAGGAAATTGAAACTGGTGGTACTAGCCTGTATCACTTAGTATCAATGCCACAGCACCTTTGCTCAGGGAACCATAAGGCAATTATAGTATTGACAGCTTCAAAGCGTACTAATTTCATGCAGCGAATGGCAGACTCAAAAGCACCAAAATGAACTGGAAGATTTGGGAGGGAAATCCGTTCTAGGTCGACTTTAATTTCCTTCTGTTTAAAGAAATACTCCCTGGTGTCTATCCTGTCTATCTTTAATGTGTTTAGTGTCTTTCCTGTCTATCCTTTACAACTTTGAACTGTGACCTCTTGTTTTGCCATTTTGTCCTATCTGAAAGTAAGTACAAGATGCTACCGCTCAGAGATGTTATCCTATGTGAAGGGTGCTGTATAAATGTAACTTGTTGTTATGCAATTGTGCGCAATTGTTTCGCCTACAAAATATACAGTCGATTCACTTTATATTCTGTGAAGCGCTTTGAGACCTCTCAAAGACGTGATAGGGTGCTATATCAAATGCAAGGCTTATTATTATTGTTGTTATTATATTATTGTATAAGGTTAAAGGACACAACACAGGGGTAAGGCTTCAAAAGTGGTTGTGAAATGTAGCTTGAGTATAGCTTGCACAGAAAATAGCTCAACTGATTTCGCAATATAGCCTGTTTGTCCTGTTATCCTGTACGTTCTTGCATTGCTATTTATTACTGATTCTTGTTTCACAAGGGTGTGAAAAGGAAACAAATTAAGTTACATCACTGCCAGGATGCAATGTGAGACTCACCACCCAAAGCTATGGTTGAAGCAAATAGTTTAAACAGGTGATTTCAGCATTCTTGAGGGCACTATACAATACAAATTGTTGTTGTGTAGATGCATTTAAAAGAATGCAATGACGAAGAAGGGAATAGAATGATATAGGAGGGAATAAGGAGTGGGTGGAGACTCATGTGGAATATAAACACCGGAAAAGGCACAGGTTGGGCCAAATGACCTGTTTCATTGCTGTAGAGTTTATGTAAATCTACATATATCTAAATTGTATATCCACTTTCTCTCTTTTTAGCTTGAACCTATGTCCCCTTGTTCTAGAATTTGTGACCATTATCGAGAGTTGCATTATGCTAGAATTTAGATGGGGTATTGTAGAATATGAATTGCACTTATCATCCATCATTATGGATATAAAGTACATCTGTACTGCTCTTTTGCTGCATACAGTTGTCGTTTGGGTCCTTCTGAAAGTTTCACACCCTCCACTCCACCATCGGTGGCCGTGCCTTCAGCCACTATGCCCCGAAGCTCTGGAATTCTCTCGCTCAACCCCCGCCTTGCCCTCTCCCTCCTCACTTTTAAATCCCGCCTAAAGACCTTCCTTTTTGATCGTGCTTATGGTCACCTCCCCCCTTCCTCTCTCCCTGGCTTGGGGTCAGACTCTAACACTGTCAAGCTCTCCGGGACGCTACCCTGTGTGAAGGGCGCTATACAAATGCAAGTTGTTGTTAATAATAATCCTTGCATTTGATATAGCGTTTTTCACGTCGGGAGGACGTCCCAAAGCGCTTCACAGAACACACTGTAAAGTGAATTGACTGTATATTTGTGGGCGAACGCGGCAGCCAATTGCGCACAGCAATGTCCCACAAACAGTCGTAGATTGAAAATGACCAATTTATTATTGTTTTTGGTTTTGGAGGGATTATTATTAGACGTGTGGAGTAAGGAAACTTGCCCAAGGTTTCGCCCTCTGCCTGGAATTGAACTCAGGTCTCTCACTTGCAAAGCGAGTGCTCTAACCACTGAGCTACAGGACTCCACAAGCAATTGTTAAAAGCAATTCAAACCCATTCACCATTGGATAACATTCCTTCTTCCAAAAATGTTGACAAGATTTTCTGCCAAGTACCACCATTGTTTATCAAGTGCTTAGAGACTAAAATCAAATTGAGACGACAAAGTACTTCAGTTCTACTATACAATATCTGTGAATCTGATATATAACAAAACACAAGTCCAGAGATAGTAGGACTGGAATACTTTTAAGATGCCGTGAAGGACATGATATATTCTCAGTTTTCCTTCAAAACTAATAACCATTTTTTATTACATAAAGCTCAGCTAGTTCCGCCCTTCTACACGTCGCTTGTCTCTTCCACTTTATTGACAGCTGTGCTTTCAGTCACTAATCCCCCAAACTCTGGAATTCCCTGCCTCAATCCCTCCTCCTTGTCCCCTCTTTGCCTGTCTTCAGATTGCACCTGAAGATCTTCCTCTTCCTCTGCCCCCTACACACACTTTCTCCTCAGCTCAGAATCAAACTCCCCCGTTTTTGAGCACTCCAAGGCACGGATGTCGCTTTATGAATTGTATTGTTGTATATGGAAGGAGTCAATTTATTTTCGGCTCCCAATCCGACATGTGTATTCACATTATTTAAGACTAAATTTTACAAGTAAGTGCCAAGTGATAAAACTTTCACAAACTTCCGCTAAAATTTCCACTAACTGGTAAAATTTAAAGTGAATGTTTCCACTAAGTGGTAAAACTCCAAATCGTAAAATTTTCACAAAGTTCCACTTTCTATGTGTTACCGCGTATGAAAAGCCTTAGCAGCATTCTATGATTTATACATTCTGCCCAGCCATGAGAGATTGAGGCAATCACCCAATTAATTACTTAGCAACTGGCAAAATAATGACATCATTTACTTGCCACAGCACACAATTATAAAAACAATAATATAAATAGAGTCTTTCAGAGGCATTTCACATAACTGACTCCAAGTGCTTCACACAATGACTGAGAGCCTGGGAGGGGACTTGCGTAGGGAGGGGAAAGGTGTCCATAAGCATGGACAATGAGATAGATTTTAAGGCTATCTTGTTGTTGATTGAAGCTTGAAAGGGAGGGTTTCAGATGTACAGTGAGACAAGGCTATGTGGAGTCCTGTAGCTCAGTAGTTAGAGCACTCGCTTTGCAAGTGAGTGACCTGAGTTCAATTCCAGGTCAGGGCGAAACCTTGGGCAAGTTTCCTTACTCCACACGTTTAATAATAATCCCTCCAAAAAAAACAATAATAAATTGGTCATTTTCAATCCATGACTGTTTGTGGGACACTGCTGTGCGCAATTGGATGCCGCGTTTGCCCACAAATATACAGTCAATTCACTTTACAGTATATTCTGTGAAGCGCTTTGGGACGTCTAGAAGACATGAAAGACGCTATATCAAATGCAAGGGTTATTATTATTATTATTATGAGGGGATTTGAATGTGGAAACCAAATAGAGGCAGCATGGGAGGATGGTTGGTTGGTGATGGAGAAGAGGAACCTGGGTTGCTTTGCCTTCCGAATTGATCATAAAGGAAAACTCATCATAACAAAAAACACATTAAAGTGCATTCAGAGAGCTATGTCAGGAATTTTGTTTTCCAATCTGGTTTGGGAGATGAACTTCTGAAAGATTGCAACTGGGCTCTTCAAATCTTCAATGCGAGATGCACTACAGGTTAATGAACACCCAGGGAAGGAAGCGACACGTCAACCTTTCTGGTGTGTCTCTACAACTACAGTAAACATCCTCGTTAAGGGAAGCGCAGCAAACGAAGAGAGAGAATGGGAATGAACCGAATACAACGAGTTAAATGGGTTTCGCTGTCAAATCGAAAGTTACATGATGGTTTCGATTTTGAAACCAAAGGGCGTGAATCAGCTGGAGGTGCTTTAAATAGACAGCGCTATAACAGTATCAACACAAACTGGGCGGCTCCTCTCTCCTCTCCTCTCTCCTCTCTCCAGATTTATTCATCATGAACTCAAGGACGACCATCTCAAAAGACAGCGTCGAGAAGTTAAAGGTACATATTACCCGGTGTCCTGACCATCTGTAGTCTGTTCCCTTTAATATCACTGCAAAATGACCAGCAACTTTTATTTTTTGTTTTACAAAGTTAATTCAGCCTGTGAACTGCGAATCGGGAAGTAAAAACTAAAATATAAATAACAGGGTCGTGTGTTAACCTTTGCCTTACAATCCTTACAGTGGCTGATGCATAACAGTAAGTAATAGCATTAAAGTTGCGTTGTTCATAGTAATTATTATTATTATTATTATTATAACCTGGGTTTGTCTCAATGGGATGTTTTTGATCTGTTGGTTACAACTCGATGCTGCATTTTCTGATGTTTGAGCTGTGGCTGAGAGTATTATATAAAATAAACAAAGGTAAAGACACACCATAAACAACGTGACGTTTGACATCCAGAAAAAAAAAGCTCACAATGTAAGGAAATGATTACCAAAGAGAAGCAAAATCCACCTTACTGCACTCAGTCCAAATGTAATAATATTAATCCTGGCAAATATATATTGTAAAGACTGTGCATTTTATGAACAGTGAATCAAACAAATAAACATTATTGGTATTAATATTATTTTTGGACTGCGATAATGCATAGATTTGTGACGAATCTAGTTGAATTTTTTTTGAGGAGGTCACTCACATGATAATAAGAGTGTGTCTATGGATGTTGTCTATATGGACTTTCAGAAGGCATTTGATAAGGTTCCGCACAAGACGTTATTAGCAAAAATGAAAGCGCCATGGAATCAGAAGTAATCTTGTTTCAGGGCTTGGGAATTGGTTGGAGGCAGGAAACAGAGAGTAGGGATAAAGGGAACGTTCTTTGATTGTCAGGATGTGACAAGTCCCTTGCAACGTCCTCCCGATGTGAAAGGCTCTATACAAATGTCATTTTGTATTGTTTCTGTATTGTAAGTGATGCTCCCAGGGGATGTGTCCTGGAACCTCAACTTTTCACGATATGTATATAAATGGCCTGAATGAAGAAATAGAGAGTTGTATGTCCAAATTTGCAGCTACCATGAAGTTAGGAGACACAATAAATTGTGTAGATGGGAGCAGAAAGTTACAAAGGGCCAGACAGATTAAGTGAGTGGGTAAAACTGTGGCAGATGGAGTTCATGTGTGGAAGTTTAAGGTCATCCACTATGGATCCAAGAAAGTCAAATTGGAATATTTTCTTAACGGTGAGAAACTAAGAACTGTGCAGGCTCAAAGGGATTTGGGAATCCACGCACACAACCATTAAAAACTAGATCACAAATACAAAAAGTAATCAAAAGACCAATGGGATGTTGGCCTTGACCTCGGGGGGGGGGGGGGGCTGGAATACAACAACAACAAGATTACATTTGTATAGCGCCTTTCACATCGGGAGGACGTCCCAAGGCGCTGGACAGTGTACAGCATTTCAGACCCGAGCTGGGGTCAGGGGGGGAGAAGGAAGGGGAGGGGAAGGGGGGTGGCTGATGGCATGGTCGAAGAGGAGGGTTTTGAGGCAGGACTTGAAGGAGGATAAGGAGGGGGCGAGGTGGAGTGATTGGGGGATAGAATTCCAGAGGTTGGGGGCAGAGTGGCTGAAGGCTCTCCCGCCAATAGTGCCAATAGTGGGGCGGGTGGGTTGGGGGACGTGGAGCAGGCCAGAGCCGGCTGGGCAGAGGGAACGGGTGGGTTGGTAGGGGGTTAGGAGGTCGCAGATGTAGGGTGGTGCGAGGGCATGTAGAACTTTGAAGGTGAGGACCAGGATTTTGAACTGGATCTTCTGAAGGATAGGGAGCCAATGGAGTCGGGCGAGAATGGGGGAGATGGGGTCATGGAGTTTGGTTCAGGAGAGGACACGGGCTGCAGAGTTCTGGATTATCTGCAGCCTGTGGAGGGAGGAGTTGGGAAAGAGGACAAGCAGGGAGTTTGCATAGTTGAGCCTGGAAATGATGAAGGCAATAAGCAAGAATTTCAGCAGGGTGAGGTAGTGGCAGTCAGGTGATGTTACGGAGGTGAGGAAAGGCAGAGCAGATCATGGCTTGGATGTGGGGAAGCAAAGACAGTTGAGGGTCGAACAAGACACCTAGGTTCCTCACTGGCTTGGTGAGTTGAAGTATGCAACCATGCAGGTACAAAGGTGTGGAAAAGATACTTCAGTTATACAGAGTCTTGGTCAGACCCCATCTGGAGTACTGCGTTCGGATTTGGGCACCGTTTCTCAGTAAAGCTATGTTGGCACTGGAAGGGGGTATAGCGCAGATTCACCAAATGATACCAGAGCTTAAAGGCTTAAATTATGAGGCCAGGTCGCATAAACTTGGTTTGTATTCCCTTGAATTTAGAAGGTTGAGGGGTGATCTAATTGAGGTGTTTAAAATAATAGAGATTTTATAGGGTAACTACATAACCACTCAAGGATGCTATGCCGTGTGAAAGTTGTTGTACAGAGAAACTATTTCCTCTGGTGGGGGAATCAGAACAAGGGGATATAAATCCTGAAATTAGAGCTGGGCCAGTTGGGAGTGAAATTTAGAAACACTTTTTCACACAAAGAGTAATGGAAATCTGGAACTCTCTCCCCAGAAGGTTGTGGATGCTGGTACCCATTTAAACTTTCCAGAATGAGGTCGATACATTTTGTTAGGTATCAAGGGATATGGAGCAAAGGCGAGTAAATGGAATTAAGTATCAGATCAGCCATGATCTACAGGTTGGAGGGATTGAATGGCCTACTCCTGTTCGTATGTTTCTATAAATGAAAATTCCCCGTAGTTTTACGGTAAATTGTATTTTGTAGGCAAATTGAGAATCAAACAGCAATGTCCCAGAAACAGCCATGAAGTGACTGACCAATTTATGGGGGACTGATGAGTCATGGGAAATTTGCCATCCACCTGAACGCAGGACATTGGTTTAACATCTCACCAAAGGAAGATTAAAGTCTTATTCAGCACAGCAATGAAGTCTTAAGCCTAGATTATGTGAGTTCAAAGTCGCGATATAGGGTTTGAACACACAACCTTCTGATTCAGAGGTTGGGGTGCTCCAACTGAGCTTGGCTGACACCTAAAGGGGAAAGGTTATTTTTTGTCATTAAGCATAAGGACTTTATGCTCATATAATTTGTTTTAAAAGCACACATTATCAGGTTGCTACAACTATCGCAAGTGGAATTTCATCCCTTGCTTAATAATAAAGATAAAAGTTTCTGCTGATATTAACACTTTGGCCAAATGGATATTAAAATGGATAGCATAATATGTAGTTTGTTGACCAAAGTTACATTTAAGCATTCTGACCATATAACCGTTAGGTCCTTTCAGCACCTTGTTTTGCCAAGTTTGTTTAGACTGAAGGAATAGCATGGGCTGTGAAATGAGAGAAGACAACTCAGAGGGGACTTCATAGAGATGTAGAAAATTTTAATTGGAATTGAAAAAGTAAACTCAGATCAATACTTCAGGATCCACCAAGTCAGTAAGTTTAGAGTTGCAGTTTCAGGACAGATACCAGCAAGTTTTCTTTAGTCAGAGGATAATTAATAACTGGAACAAGAAGGGTAGTTGAGGTCAGGATACTGGTCTCACTGAAAAAGCAGCTTGATAATGCAACAGGAGGACATCACTGTGGGTGATTTAGAGGAAGGAAGTCAGATGGGCCAAAGAGCATCATCATCTATGTAAATCTTGTGATATTGGCAAGAACACTGGCAACATTGTGCAGCTGGTTTCAAAAAAAGTTTCTGCAGCTCAGCTTAGTTTTAATAACTGATGCCTTCAAAGTAAGGATAAGATAGATTATGGAAAATACAGTTGTTTTTAGGAAAACATGATGGGTATTTTCCTAAAAACAACTGTATTTCCTAAAATCTATCCTCCCCTTTAGGGAAGTTATAGTAAACTTCTATAGAACCTCGGTTAGACCACACGTAGAATACTGTGTGAAGTTCTGGTCCCCACATTTTAGAAGGGACGTAGAGGCACTGGAGAAGGTGCAAAGGAGATTCACAAGGATGATCCCAGAACTGAGAGGTTATACCTATCAGGAAAGGCTGAACATACTTGGACTCTTTTCTCTTGAAAAGAGCAGGGTAAGGGGTGACTTGATAGAGGTCTTTAAAATGATGAAAGGTATTGATAAAGTAGACATAGGGAAGATGTTTTCACTTGTGGGGGAGACCAAATCCAGGGGCCATCAATATAAAATGGTCACAAATAGATCAAATAGGGAAGTTAGAAGAAATTTCTTCACACAGAGAGAATGTGAAACATGCTACCACAAGGAGTTGTTGAAGCAAATAGCAAAGATGTATTTAAGGGGAAGCTAGATAGGTACATGAGGGAGAAAGGAATAGAAGGTATGCTTGAAGGCTTAATTGAGAAACGGCAGGAGAAAGCTCATGTGGAGCATATACCAGCATAGACCAGTTGGGCCGAATGGCCTGTTTCTGTGCTGTATATTCTAATGTATTCAAATGTATTTGGACAATGTTGGAGTGTCCTACAGTATTCCAACAAAAGACCTGTTGCAAATTAAAGAAATCTGTTTCTTTCCAACTACTTGCTGCAAGAAACTAAATGAGCAAATGCAGTAAGATGTAGAAACTTAGCAGCAGCAATGTACTTATAGCAACAGATGCATAGGAATGTTTGGAATCTGGATGGATCCCATTGTGCTGGGACATAGTGTAAATTGGTATCAAAGCTGGAATATAATCAGAAATACAAATCAGCATATAAGCAATACAGTCCAATACTATGTACATTTATAAAGCACCTTTCATGTTGGGAAAATACCTCAAAATACTTGATACTGCTGTGGGAATGGGAGCCAAGCATTGTGGGAGGGGAGAGATGATCAAAAGCATGGTTAAAGAGATATGTTTAGAGACTGGCTTATTACAAGGTTAGGGAGAGAGATAGTCAAAGTACTCTGGGATGGAGTTCCATAGCAAGGGCACACTGGGTGAACTTATCATCACAAATGGTGGATCAAAGAACTAGGAAGGGTTTGAAAAAAGGAACAGACAAGATCCTGCCAATTAAACAGATTCAGACCTGTTCAATTTAGAGATTGGATACATTGGGAAATTGAATTGGTAGTACAGTATATGTGGATTTGTTCTGTCTATATCTTTTACTTGATGGCATGTTCATTAGCACATAAATCTGCTCAGCATTCCATCAAAATATTGCTAAGCACCAGCTATATCTAATTTATCAATGGTCTAATTTGGATACCAGAAAAATGAAGGCTTTATTTATGTTGTGTTGCGTTGTTCATCATGCAGCTGGCAAGAATTTCCTGGTATCTCTATCCACTTAGCAAGAGCTCTGCCAAAGAGCTAGCCAAATGTCTATGTCCAAATAGTTCTTATCTTCAGGGGAGGAGGAGGAAGCTAAACGTGGCCTCTCGGGGGCTGAGTTGGTTCCAAGATTACGCTGCTGCCAAAGGAAGATCAGAATCAAGTTGATCCTTTCAAATACTTCCATGAGATCTTTAATATCTACCCAAACAGGTAGACAAGAACTCAGTTTAATGTCTCGGCTGAATACTAGCACCTCTATCAATGCAGCACTCGCCCAGTACTGCATTGGATTATCTTAAATTCAAAGTCCCAATTTAGAGTTTTAATCCATAACCTTCAGACTCCAAGGGAAAAGTGCTACCAAATTGAGCAAGGCTGAAATCTACCCAGCCAGGCTGAAATGCTTTTTAAAAATGGATTCTAGACTTTAAATATTTTCAATTTGCCTGTTCAGTGGTATCTGATACAAACTAAATTACAAGCCTAAGCAAAAACTTTCAAAACTAATTACCTCAATTAATGTGATTTTATTTATTTTATATTTTAGCTGCACCATCCTGCTGGTTGGGCATCTGTTGCTGTAAGTGGGCATCTGTTGCTGTAAGTACATAGCTGCTGTGTTTTCTACATCCAGCACATTTGATAACTTAGTGTATTTGAAACATGACACAAGAGAGGCTCAGATGAAGAAAGCCCTTTGGCCTACTTGATCTCTTCCTTGCTTCCAGAATACCTATCCTAACATCCTCACAGCAATGCATTAATTAGTTTTTTTTAAGTATGTCCAAGTTCTGTGTTGTTGTCATCCTCACCTCAATCACCCTCACTGGTAACTGGTTTCAGTCATTAATTACTCTTCGGGTAAATACATATTTTCTGTTGTTTGTACTGAAATTGTCCTTTGCAACTTTAAACTTGTGTCCCCTTGTTCTGTTGTGTGCTAGGAACAAAGGGATTAAACAGCTCCTAAATTTAGTAACATAGAAACAGGAATAGGCTATTCAGCCCCTCGAGCCTGTTCCACCATTCTATACGGTCATGGCTGATATGTACCTCAAGTTCAATTTCCTGCCTTTGCCCCATATCCCTTAATATCCTAATCTAACAAACACCTATCCACCTCAGCCTTGAAGATGTGAATAGATCCAGCATCTTCAGCCTTTTGGGGGAGAGATTTCCAGATTACACTATCCTTTGGGTGAAAAACTGCCTCCTGATTTCACTCCTAAATGGTTTAGCTCTAATTTTAAGATTGTGCCCCTTTGTTCTGGATTCCCCCACCAGAGGAAATAGTTTCTCTGTATCTACTCTATCAAATCCCTTTATTATTTTAAAAACCTCAATTTGATCACCCTTCAACCTTCTAAACTCAAAGGAATAGAGACCCAAGTTTATTCAACCCTTCCTCATAATTAACCCTTTTAGCCCTGATATAATTCTGGTGAATCTGCTTTGCACCCTCTCCAAAGCCAATATATCTTTCCTGAGATATGGCGCAGAAAACTGAACACTGTACTCCAGATGGGGTCTAACAAGGCTCTAAGGGACGTTAATGAAGGTCCAAGCTGATCCAAAAAATACTTCTGAAGGAAGCCTCTCCTCAGTCGTTAAAACTTTGAACTTTTTATTGCTCATCAGAAATTATTAAACTCATATTTAATGGCTTAGTGGTTAAAGGCACTGCTTTGTACATCATTAAACCATGCAGACCAGTGAGTTACAATTCAAATTTGAGTCTGTTCTGAGGTATCTGATCTAAACTGGGCAGCATCTGGGCACTACTAGGTTATTGTACTGCCTTGCCAGATTCTGGTGAAAAGATTTAATGTGCTGTATTTTTAAATGATCATACTGGGAAGCATGTTTGTTCCTCTCTCTCTCTCCCCCACCCCCAAAAAACCTTTCTGGGCCCCCAAAACATTCCAGCGCCTTGGGACATTCTCCTGACGTGAAAGGCGCTTTACAAATGTAATTTTGTTGTTGTTATTGTTTGTTTGCTGTTGTTCTGCCCTACCCCCTCTGGAACTCCATCCTGGATTCCCTTTGCCTCACCCCTTCCTTTACCTTCTTCAAAGCCCATCTCAAGACCTTCCTCTTTGACCATGCCTTTGGTGATCCTCCCATACCTAACCCCCCTTGTCCTCCACCCCTCTTGGTTCCAACACCCAGCTCGGGTGCTACCTTTGGGATGTCCTTCTGCCATGAAAGGTGCTTTATAAATGCAATTTATTGTTGTTCTCTCCTGTTTTTACCAACATTGCGTGCACTGCCTTACCAAGACGGGCATCCCCCCCACCACCATTGCAGACAATGGTTTTACCAACATGGATCGTGCAGGGCCCATTGGGGTACCAGTGACCTTTTTTTTGTGCCTCCTAGACACTACTGTAATCCACTTTAGCATCTCTAGATAAGGTGGGTGAAAAATCAGATAGTTCTCTCGATTCTGATCTAGGAACCCTGCAAGAAGGAATATCTCAACATTAGATCAGTATGTGATAAAACTTGTCTATAATGTTTCCCATGATCAAAAAACATGTCAGAGTTGTATGAGGTATTTACATGTGCACTGCTTGCAAAAGGAAGCTGTTTACCCTGAGATTCCTCTATGAGGTAATTTGCTTGTAAGAAATCACAAATGTCAAGTTACACTTAATGTTAAATGCCTTAAAAATGCTGAGCAATTCACTGAACATTGATGCAGTGTTTTGAATATTAAAAAAAAGGCTTTCAATGCATGTAATTGAGGGAGAAGTGAATAGGGAGTGTAAACTCTGGCATGGATTAGTTTAGTTCGATAGCCTGTTTGGCGCCTATTCAGTTTATGTAACTCTATACATTAACAAGTTCAACACTGATTAACAGGAAGTGTGCATCACCACATTGTGGGTGAATCGACACTGAAAGATGATGAGCCTTATTGATGAAAAGAGAACTGACCTTATACTGGACGCTGTGCTGCACAAAATCTTTGAAAATGAGGCACACTCCTTACAAGAAAAGGACTGCGCTCAAAACATATTCCACAATGTTTCAGAAGAGGGAATGGTGGAACTGGCCTGTTATGAAAGAGTAACAGACAAGAATGCACATGAATTCAGCTGTATCATGAAGTATGAAGAACACAGCCCGGAAGAATTAAACAGTATGCTAAGGAAGGAACCTAAAACATACAAAAGTTGTCAATTATGGTTGAAATCACATGAGTGTGGAAAAGCTTGCCCTGTCGATGGAACAGTAGATGACATTGCAGTAAATGGCAGGATTAACTGTGGAACAGCTTTTCCTGGAGAGGAAGTTGTGGTGCGGATAACAAAAAAGCATGAGGATGATCTTTATGGTAAGGTCATTGGAGTCACAAAGCGAGAGATTGGAAAGCTTAAGAACATCATTTGTTACATTGACTCTGATGACTGTAATTTAATGATTCCAGTAAACATGCGATACAAAATTAAGATTCATAACCCAACCAAAAAGGACCAGCCTAAAAATTGTGTATGTGTCTGGGACGTAAATCTTTCAAATTCAACTCCAATAGTAAGATTTAAATATGTACAGACAAGGAGCACGGGAAACAATCTTTTTGTTGTTCAATGCTTGAAATGGCTTCCACAATGTGATTATCCTCTGGGGATTGTCACAAGAGAGATACTGCCAGGAAATAGTAAACAAAATGGAATGAATATTTTACAAATCCAGTATGAGTTAAACGGAAACATATTCTCTTGCACAGAATCCCTTCAGCAGCCTTCACAGAAAGGAAGAAAGGATTATACAAGGGATTGCGTTTTCACAATTGATGATAAGGGTTCCAAAGACATCGATGATGCCATCAGTGTCCGTGAGCTAGATGGAAAATATGAAATAGGTATTCATATTGCTGATGTCTCAGCTTTTTTACAAAAAGATGGTGATGTTGACGTTGAAGCCAAGAATCGTGCAACCTCTTTCTATTCACCTTGCCATAAAGGTGAACCAATTCACATGCTGCCAAAAGAGCTCAGTGAGGTGCACTGCAGTTTACTGCCAGATTCAGTGAGATGTGCATTTGCAGTTCTGTTTTCTGTAGACAAAAGAAATTTCAAAATAGTTGAAAAGCCAACAATAGAAAGGACTGTGATCATTTCCAAACGTGCCTTTACATACAAAGAAGCTGCAGAGCTTCTTGCTCAGTCACCCAAGATACTGAATGCCACCAGCTTCGAAGGATGTATGAATATCGTAGTCAGCTTTGCAGATCGTCTTAGAGAAGAACGTTTGAAAGAAGGTTGGCATCTAGTCAGTCTCTTTAATACAATTCACGATGAACACAGACCACGTGGTATGATTGAGGAGCTTATGATTTTAGCCAACAGAACAGTGGCAGAAATATTGCTGAGAAATGAAACAACCAAAAATCTCACTCCACTTTGCATTCAACCAAAACCTAAATCTTCAAAGTTGTCTGCTTTCCAAAATGTTGTGAAGCCAATCTTACCAATATCTCCATATCTAAGATCCTGCATAGAGCATACCATGTCTGGCGGAAAACATCCTTTATGTAGCACCTCACTTAAAGAAGTATTTATTCTGGAACCTGTGTGGAGAAAGCTTATTGAGTTCCAACAATGTCATCATTATGATAAAATGAAAACCCTGCTCTTTTGTGAAAAGCTCCACCCCCAGCTGGCAGCTGCCCAAGAGAGTGAGAAATTCTTTTGGAATACAGCCTACATGGTTCGTGCAGGATTAATCAGACCTGATACAAATCATCATTTCTCCTTAAGAGTCAATGCTTACACAAGGTTCACGTCACCAATAAGACGGTATATGGATATTGTGGTACATCGTCTTTTGGAGTCAGTTGTGTTGAACAAGAGTGAAGCTCCTTATACTACTGAAGAGATTGATGATATTTGCCGACATTTCAACCTCAAAACTGAGGACAGCAAAAAATATTCCTCACGGACAAAACAACTGGAAGAAGCAGAGGAACTGCAGAAAAATCCTAGACAGCAACTGGCTGTTCTTTTTAAAATACAGAAAGGAAAGTCAAGTCTGAGTGTTTTGTTTCCAGATCAACAATTTGAAAAAATGAATTCACTTCCACTAAAGCTTACCGTCTTGGGTTTAGATGAGCAAGCTCAATTTAAGGATGGTTCATTAACCTTGAAATGGCAGAGAAAGATTTTCTGCCCAAATAAGAGTGAAATATTTCCTTCTGCTGATACTGTTATGGACACTACTGGGCACACTATTAGCGTACAAGCAAAAACGTGGATTGCATTGCAAAAAGCCATTTGCATTGGTGACCACCAAACAGTCAGAGAACTTTTAGACAAAGAGAATTGTTCCCAAAAATGTTTGCGAAGTCACAAACTGGTATCAAAACAGCCTGAAAAGGACACAAATGATTATCAATTGCTGTCAATGACAATAAAGAATGGCAGTGTGCTAAAAATGCAGAGAGCACCAAACTTGCATTGTGGCTTCCTGAAACCTAACATCCAGGTGGTTTACTTGAACAAGCAAGTAGACATTTGCATTGAACACGCTCGAGATCCAGAATTGTGCTTCACAAAGACTGATTGTGGTGAAGTCAAAGGTGCAAATTTCATCAACATAAAAGATTACATTGAGAGATGGATTCCAATTATTGAAATTGAGGCCGCTGTAAATTCTGTTATGCAAAATGACCCAATGGTGTTCCTCAATGTGGAAACATATTGGGTTGAGGGTTCACCTTCATCTGGGAGCTTCAAGATTGACAGTAGCTACACTGACATAGACAAACTAGAGAAAGTAATAACAGCAGGTGATTTAGTTTGCATCCGACATTCATATGCAATGAACGAATCAAATCACAAATCCACATTACTGGTTGATATTAACCCTAATGAGACAACATGGGTTGCACATTGCGTCATCACTGCTTCTGAAAAGATACCTCCTTACCTAGAAGTGACATTTCAATTACATCACTGTGCATCGGAAGCTCCTCCTCATGTATATGTATCGAATCAGCCATCTACAATTGAGATCATGTCCCAAAGAATGGAAGACAGGTATGTATCAGATGATTAATTTTTAAATCAAATGATTTGCTCATTGATAATGTACAAATGGATCATTTGATTGCCCCTTCGCACTGTCAGTTCTGCAGATACATTTCGCTAGATAGAGGTTCACTGCAGTGGTAGCCCTGTTCAAGTGAATTAACTAACAAACAACAACCTGCAATTATATAGACCTTTCATATAGAGTACGTGTCAAAGCACTCCAGCGTCAGTGTCAGATAACCAGCAAGAAGAGTTGAGTTTAGCGCAGTCAAAGTTGAAGAGGCTTTCACGGGGAGCTTTTAAAAACAGATTGAGGCCAAGTTTGAGGGATTTAGCAATGGCGTTCCAGAGGGTAGAGATAGTAGTATTATAAAATGTAGAAAGTCTATTGAGGGTAGAGGGTATAGTGTTTGAAGACTCGGACACCGATGGTGGGGCAGAGTCAAGGAATATGTGATAGACCAGAGTTTGTGGGCAAGTAAAGTTTAGTATTTTGAAACTTAAACAATGCTGTAATATCCTTGCAATCACTGAGTAATGGAAACTAAAGTCACTTTCCAAGTAAGGAAGAAAACACAATCACACAAATTATTTTGTCAAATTAATGCGAAAATAATGTAAACCTATTCTATCATTTATTAGAAGGAAAATTGAGGCTATCAAGTCACTAGAAAAAAATGAAAACCTGGCCAGACGCATTGCACTTGGAAAAGTTACACCAAACCTAGGTAAACAGCATATTACATTTTATGATTTTACTCATTTGTTTGTTTGTTTATTTATTTATTTATTTTGGTCAGCTGGGTGTCTGACACATGCAGAAACCCATCACATATTCAAGAGTATCCAAACCAAACTGGGAGTTCCAAGCATCTCATCAATTTATGAGAATTCCAGAAATGTTTATTGGAATGGAATGCACACTCTCTCCCTGGAGGAACGTATCCTACTTACTGAATTCTGGAGAGGCACAGGTTGGCAGGAGCCAAAGCTTGGGGACCCCAGAGTGTGAGCTGGGATACTGCTGGGTTCTAACCAGAAAGTTTTCCATCGAGAGCATAGTCTGGCAAGCTTTCCAGCTGCTTGCCCAGCTAGAACCACCCTACCCCTTCCGGCTTTGGCTTTCAGGGTTAACATGAGCTGAATGGGAAGAGTCCTTGCCCACAGTGATTGGTTTGCCCTTCAAGTCCTGCTGATGAGCCAGACTGGCTGTGACATCAGCAGTGTCCTGGAGTGCACCCACATGGCTCAGGAACTGGAATAGCGAGACTGCCACAGAAGATGGGCTCGGTTCTGACATTCTGTTGCCAAACTAATTGCTGTCGAAATGTCAATCGGTTTAAACTGTCCTTGAGAGTTTAAACAAAACTAAACAAAGTTTTTTCTGATAGAATGTTTTTTGAACTAACATACGTGCAAAATAATGTTCATAATAAGCTATAATGTGACAGATATTGAACAACCTACGGGACATCAAATAAATTCTTGTGAAAAAGGGTTACTGAAACTCAACAAAACCCAAAGCAATGCAGTGAGGACAGCTATGAATTCAGAATTTACCGTGATTCAGGCACCGCCAGGTAAGACAAATTACTATATTTTTTTGTCTATCATGCAACAATCATTAAACACAATCATTAGGATGATTCCTTTCATTTACAGTAGAATGTAGTGCATGACTGCAATGTCGGTGATTTTTTTTAGTTGTATGCATGCACCTGATATATTAAGGGTCATGATTTTAATGGAGCAGAACTAAGAACCATCAGAGGTGGAGAGATAGATTCATTACAGACAAGTACATCATTAGAGAGGAATGCACACATACTACAGAAAGATAGAGAACCTGACACACAAATACGCACAACAACAACTTGCATTTATGTAGCACCCTCTACGCCGGGCGGCATCTCAGAATGCTTGACAATGGGGAAGGTCTTCAGGCGCGACCTGAAGATGGGGAAGGAGGGGCGAGGTGAAGGGGCTGAGGGAGTTCCATATATTGAAGGGACCGGATGTGTTGGAGGAAGGATGTGTTGGAGGAAGGATAACTGGGGATCGAACCTGACCCCTGAGTTGTGCATGGGTTCAGAGAGTTTTAAGGACAGGTCGGGTAGGTTGAGAAGGTTGGAACCGTGGGACAGAAGATGTCGGCGAGAGCCAAAGGGTAAGGCTTCCGTCATGTTGACATTTAACTGCAGGAAATTTGCACTCGTCCAGCTCCTGATGTCCGACAGACAAGCTGACAGAACATCAGGAGACTAGGGGTCGCAGCTGGAGGTGGAAAAGTAGAGTTGAGTGTCATCCGGATACATGCAGAAGTTAATCCTGTGTCTATGGATGATATCACTGAGAGGGAGCATATAGATGAGGAAGAGAAGGGGGCCAAAGATGGATCCTTGGGGTACCCCGGAGGTGACCCGGTGGAAGCGTGAAGAAAAGCCACTTGCAGAAATGTAGTGCTGATGGTCTGTAAGGTAGGACTCGAACCAAGCGAGTGTGGTCCCACTGAGGTGGATGATGGAGGACAGGCAGTGGAGAGGATGGCGTGATCAACAATGTTGAACGTGGCGGAGAGGTCCGGGAGGATGAGGAGGCAGAGGGAGCCATTGTCACAGATAGAGAGGGTATTGTTTGTGACCTTCACGAGCACTGTCTCTGTACTGTGGGGAGGGCGGAAACCGGATTAGAAGGGTTCGAGTAGGGTGTCGAGGGAGAGGTGTGTGCGAAGTTGGTTGGCAACAACGCATTCCAGAGCTTTGGCAAGGAAGGGCCAGGTTTGACATAGGGTGGTAGTGGCTGAGGTTGGAGGGATCGAGGGTAGGTTTTTTAAGGAGGGGTTGATGACTGGGTTTTGAGGGATGGTGGGACTGATCCTGAGGAGACAGACTGGTTAATAGCGTCTGCCAGCAGTGGGCAGAGGAGGGGGAGCTGAGTTATCAGCAGTTGGGTGGGGAGACTTGGAGAGGCAGAGAAAGAGAGACAGACACACAAACACACACAGACCAAACAATTATCCCTACTGTTTTAGTATCTGCAACACCAATTGGTGCACATATTGGGCTGTATTGAACTTTTCACAGGAATACCACAAATTAGTTGATACTTTTATTAGAGAAAATAAACACAGCTGTAATGTTCAGTTGAATTGTGTTATTTTTATACAAGTGAAAAGCTTGCTTTTTAATGTAATGCAGTTTTCATGAAAAGTTATTTGGCTTTTTTTTATTTTGGGAAGAAGAGCATCATTTTGTTTACATTGTCTTTGCTTTTGTAGTTAGTCTGTTTTTCTACTGCTATCCACTTTTTTGAGGATAGCCTGGCTCAGTTGTTAGCACTCTTGTTTCTGAGTCAATATCAATTCTTTGTGAAACATACAGCAAACCATCTCAGAGACATAGCAAGATTATGAGGCAGTTTAGCATCATGTTATGTAGATAAAAGTTACTTTTTAGTTTTTTTTCATCGTTTATTTGATCCCTATTTAAGAAATGTGCATTTTTAATTTAACAGGAACAGGGAAAAACACAGCTGGAGCCTATATCATTTTGAATTATTTGAAACGCAACAAGCCATGTGGGATTCAATTAACTCAATCCAAACAAGTATTGAAATGTTCTCGACAGATCCTTTACTGCGGGCCATCAAACAAATCTGTTGATGTTATGGCAGGTGAAATATGAAAGTAATATCTTGTTTGAATGAGCATTATTTTTCTGAAACATGGGTATAACTGGATTAACATTTTGTATTTACTTACCATTTAGAGCAACTACTGGAAGCAAAGTGTGATTTGTCCATACTCCGAGTTTATGATGAACGGATTGAACAACTCGCATTCCCATTGGAAGATGTGTTGATATCCAAAGAAGCAAACAGCAATGCTTACATCAAAGAGAACTTAAAGTAACTTAAGTAATGTACATTGAGTAATCCAAACCATTGACTATTCAACAGATATTAAAAATCAATAATATTAACCCATCATTATTTCTATTGTTACATAATATAATTTTTTCTAGTCAGCTGGGTGTCACACAGAAATCCGTCATGCTGCTTAAGAGTATCCAAATCAGACTGAGAGTTTTAAGGGATAATATTTAATAGCATTATTGTGATTGTGATGGAGCTATATATTATGGTTAATGGAACTCTGCTCCCATTATAAGCATGCATTACTAAGTCTGATAAATTTCCTAAAAGAGGAAAATTCACCCCTTATAAATGCAACACTGAACACCCATTCACTATAATACCTAGATAAAACATTCAAAATAATCATGTTTGTGTTTCTTGATAGCAGCAGCAAATTGTTTTCTTTACATATTTTATAGTCTCTTACTATTAATATAACAATGTCATAATGAAGGAAAATATGGGACTTTTTTGTTCCCTGCAGAATTACAATGCAGAGAGAAAATATATATCCAGTTACAACAAAATGAAACACGATACACTTCAGTAATTTAAAATGCCCTGCCATGCTGACATTGTCCATTTCCCTGTGTATTTTAGCAAGCATCTTCTATGTTAATAATAAACTAAACTAAAATAAAGGTGATCAACTTTTTAAATGTTAAATTGGCTTATTAAAT
The DNA here is from genome assembly GCF_018977255.1 of Callorhinchus milii. NCBI lineage: Eukaryota > Metazoa > Chordata > Chondrichthyes > Chimaeriformes > Callorhinchidae > Callorhinchus > Callorhinchus milii. Next base: position 123,769,540 of record NW_024704742.1, read on the forward strand.
GTCCAGTTATGTTGTTGTCAATATTACACTGCGCCAATGGAGTACTCCTTTAATAAATAACGTTGTTGTGCTTTACAGATGCATTGCCTTGCACTTCAAGATCCGGCAGTCCAGAACAGACTCAGCAGAACAAATAAATCAGCTTTATCAACAATTGAAAAAGAATGATTATACCAGTCCTGAAGAGAGAAAAGTAGCATACATGAAGTAAGTTAAAAGTTATTTTATTTTAGTCCACATTGTTGATTTCCCATCTCTAGATACTAACCATGCATTAATTTCTTAAATCGGGCTCTGCCATACAGTTGGTTTATGGATATTTGCTTGTGCTGAGGGAACAACAAAGCCAGTTATGTCTCTGATTGTCTCTGCGATATCTTGAAGTTGGTTCATATGATATGATTCATATCTCAACCTCTTACTACCAACATGAATAACTATAAGTGCCATATGACACACAATATCATATGTTACTGAACTTGTACATTCCGTTTCTGTTAAAGAAAGATCCCACCTCCGTCAGCAATTTGTAGCAGCCAAACATACTGACATATGCAAGAATCTCATTGTGTATATCTGTAAGCACCTTGTAACTTGAATTGCATTGTGTAAATTTTATTACTTCTCAAGTCAAGAACTAGTTAATAAAAAAATAAGTTAAAATCGCTTTGCATTCCATAGCAGGACATAGTAGTATAGTTAGCTATTATTACTTCAATTAAAAATGCCAATTTGGAAATCGTAAACTCTGAGGAAACCTCAGAAACCTTGTTAAATCCTAACTGTGGTGAATACCTATACAATACAAAATGATATTTGTATAGCACCTTTCAGATTAGGTGGATATTATTATTATTATTACATCCATGCTCGACTATGCTAATGCCCTGCTTGTTGGCCTTCCCAACTCTTCCCTTCATAAGCTGCAGATCATCCAGAACTCTGTAGCTTATGTCTTCTCCCCCACCAGGCTCCTTGACCCCAATGCACCCACCCTCGCTCCACCGACGGCCTGAGGGGTAAGGTAGTGGTGAAGTCGGGCAATGTTGTGGAGTTGGGGGAAGGCAGAGCAGGTCATGGCATGGATGTGGGGTAGAAAGGACGGTTGAGGGTCGAACAAGACAACTAGGTTCCTGACTGGCTTGTTGAGGTGGAGTGTGCATCCATGGATGCTGATGTGGCCAGTTCCTGAGGTGCAGAGGCGCTGGCGTGAGCCAATCAAGAGACCCTCGGTCTTGCTGACATTCAACTCTAGAAAGTTGGCTCTCATCCAGGACTTGATGTCTGACAGGCAGTAGGTCAAGATATTAGTGGCCCTGGAGTCGAGGGTAGAGGCAGAGAGATAGAGTTGGGTGCCATCCGTGTACATGTGAAAGTTGACTCCACGTCTGCGGACGATGTCACCAAGAGGGAGCATGTACAGGTTGAAGAGGAGAGGACCGAGGACAGAGCCCTGAGGAACACCACACAAGATGGTGTGGGGGCTGGAGTAGAAGCTGTTCATGTTGACAAAGTCGAGCTGGTGTGAGAGATAGGATTTGAACCATTGAAAGACAGAACTTGGAAGGTTGAGGTGAGAGGAGAGGCAGTGGAGGAGGATAGAGTGGTCCACAGTGTCGAAGGCAGCAGAGAGATCAAGGAGGATGAGGAGAGAGAGGGAGCCTTGGTCACAGATGGACAGAATATCATTTGTTACCTTGACCAGGGTTGTTTCCGTGCTGTGAGCAGCACATAAACCCGATTGGAGGTGTTCGTAAAGGGAGTGGCAGGAGAGGAAGGAGTGAAGCTGGGAGGAACAACATCTTTCAAGGACCTTGGAAAGGAAAGTGAGGTTGGAGATGAGGCGGTAGTTTGTGAGCAGGGATGGGTGCAGGGAAGTTTTTTTTTAGGATAGGGGTGTTTGGGTAGGGAAGGGGTTGCACTGAATATCTGGCTTCATGGAACACATATTTTGTCAATCTAGAGATAATCTTTTCTTTGGTCTCTGCCAAGTATAATCCAATAATATAACTAAACAGCATTAAAAGCATTCTCCTTTATGAAAAATCAACAGATTCCTGCATGCACAAAAATATAGTGTAAGGATAATTAACCTTTAGACTATCACATGCACACATAGACATTGTTAAAATAAACAAGCTTTTGACTACTTGCTACATTCCCGTTGCAATTAGACATTGAACCAATTAAAATAATCCTAATAATTTTTACCTTTAGTATGGCATCTTATCACACTGAGAGCACATATCAAAGCGCTTCAGAATGTACTGTGAAATGGAGTGACTGTGTATTTGTAGACAACAGCACAATTGTGTGCAACAATGTCCCACAAACAGCCATTAAACAAATCATCAATTTTATTTGGGGGATTGTTGGCCAGGACACAGGGAGAAACTCCCTTCACTTTTTCAATTATGCCATGGGATCTTTAAATCCACCTGGAAAGGCAGATGGGACCCTGGTTTAATGTCACCTACAAAGGATCTCCGACGCAATGCAACACACCCCACAGCACTGCATTAGATTTTCAGCTTAGACTATGAGTTCAAGACCCGATGAGGGACTTGAACCCACAACCTTTTGACACTGAGTCAAGCTGACACACAGACTCATTACACCTGAAATTCACAAACAAATTTGATGGAAATAAAAATCACGATGCAGGAACCCGAAAGGTAAGAAATGCTCCTAAAGCATAAACTATCGGACGAGATTGTGAATTGACATTTGTATCTGCCGCTGAAGATTTCCTTCTAGGTTATTTCTTGGTCAAGAAAAGGCCTGAAAAATGATCAGGAAACGAATCTGCTTTTGTTGGCCTTTGGGACTATAACTTTTTTTCAGGTACAGATCGAATTGTGCAATTTCAGACAGAAATTGCAATTAGTATCGTACTGACTTTCAGTTAGCAAATGCTGTAGTTTAAATACAATACATTTTTCTGAAACTGATCATTTAGATAATTTCAAGTGAACGAAAAAGACCAAGGGCCTAAACTGTGGTTCTATACAATTTAAAACAGAGAGTAATAAGGCATTTGTGTAAAGTCCTGCACTGTACAATCTTTTTCTGATGTCACAACAACAACAACAAGATTCCATTTATTGAGCGCCTTTCACGTCGGGAGGACGTCCCAAATGTCCATTTGAATTTAAGAAATAATTTATCAAATTTTGATCTCAAGTTAACGATTCCATAGGAAGGATTATAATAAGAGGCATGGGGAAAGGGCATGAAAATGGTACTGAAAAGATTGCTTGTAAAGGAGCCGACACGGACGCAATGAGCCAAATGGTGTTCTTCAGTGCTGTAAATGTTCAGGTTTTATATCTGAAAAATACTATCAGGCTATGTTAATAACCCTGGCAATTTTTAGGATTGGTTCATTTAAGGTTTTTATGTAGCCTATTGAAGTACAAATGTTAAGGTTTGATTTGTTTGCTTACAGATACAATCAGCTTGTCCACGAAGCACAAGTGAACGAAATCAAAAATCACAATATTATCTTATGCACATGCACAACTGCTGCCAGACCATTAATAAAAGAGAATACAAACTTCTTTCAGTGCATTGTGGATGACAGCGAGGCATGTACAGAGCCAGAGTGTTTGATTCCTATAGTATCCTCAAATGCAAAGCAGGTGTGTACCCCAATAAGCCTCAATTACATCAAATTTAAAGACCCAAATTCCACCTATTCTAAGCTACAAGTCCATTTTGTCTTAGCCATTCCTCTATCCGTGTTGCTACCTTTTCATTTATTCCATGTGTTGTAATTATGTTAAGATGGCTGTGCATCATGAACTGGTTGGTTGTTTTCACGTTATTGATGTCAGAACACTTAAAAGAAAAGTTGTGGGTAATTGGATTATCAGTTTTGTCACTGAGTCACACACCAGGAAGATCCTAACTGCAACTCTTGGTATGCACAAGTTACTATATTACAGCAGGGGAGTTAGTCTTTCACAATTAGCTTCAGTATTCCAGGACTAGGGAGAGATTTCTTTCCAAATTTGTTGTTTTAACCACAATACAATGATTTCTAACGAGGCTGGGCAAGTACTTTTCTTAGTACATTTTCCTAGAAATACACAACCACAATACTCTGTGAAGGTCTTTCAGACAGCTAGACTATACCAACCTCAAGAGAGGAAGGTTAAGAAAAGATAATTGAAGAGAGAAGAAATGTATAATGCGCTGCATTTCAGATGAGTTGCATGGCCTCCCAAAAGGAAGGGCCACTGTTAGCATATTTTCTGGACAACTGTTGGAATAATGATTATGCATATGTCTAAATGCAGTCACATATCACAAAGGATGGCTATTTACTGTTTTTTTTAATATTCTGAGACTTGATGCATATATCTTTCATCTTAAATTTTCTACTTTAGAATGTGTCTTACTCAATATTTTAATCATCAGAATTATTAAGACTATTCATATGTTTATTACAAATTTTATAGAAGAGCTAAAATTAATATTTTTATGATCAAAGTATAACTTGATAGTTCAGTACCTTGGGACGTCCTCCCGACTTAAAAGACTCCATATGAATGCAATTTGTTGTAGTTGTGGATAGATTGAATTTAAATTAAGATACATGAAACACGAGAATTTTGTTTTATTGGTTATTTAGTGCAAACATTTTGGGTGATGACATGATACTTATGGTTCATTTTACCTGCATTTGGCTCACTGTTTTATTGTAGGTTGTTTTAATTGGGGATCACAAGCAATCGAGACCAGATGTGAAAAGTGAACTGGCTAAAAATCTTGGTCTAGGAATGTCAATATTTGAGCGATATGTTTCGGATGCACTGATGCTTAATGTTCAATATCAAATGGTATGTAAAGGATTTACTTTTACAATGATAATATTGAGATATCTACATAAAATATCTAATGTCTACTTAAAAACTCACAACAGTAAATATTATGAACAGAAATGCTCTATGGCCATAAGTAAAATCAGAATGATTCAACAAATTTTATTAAAATTCTGACCTACACATTCTTTGGATTAAGTATTGTGAATAATTTATTCCAAATCTTCAAAACTGCAGTACAAAGTAAAATCAGATACTGTAATAAAGGTTGTAAAAATATTAGACATACTGAATAAACAGTGTTATTGTACCTTATATTGAAATGTCTCCCAAAGTCCTCCTGATGCGAAAGGTGCTTTACAAATGTAATTTGTCGCTGTTGTTGTTGTCTCAATGGACTTCACACAGTGAATTATTTTAAGTATAGTGCAGGAAAAATACTGCAGAAATAACAAGATGAATATTCAATTGATTTTGTGGTCAGTAATTTTGGATGAGTGAAATATTGCCCACTGCATTGAAATTAATTGGGAGCTTATTATAATGATTGAGCTAACTTTGACAAAGCGCTGACGTGTGTTATATTTCTGGTCATTTGAAAATAAAAAAAAATGGGTAAAAATATCTGTGGAGATCTTTAAACAGTATGCTATCTAATAAGTGCAATGATAATAATGAATCATTTATTTGTAGCACCCAGAAATCTGCACCTTTCTATCTGAAGAATTTTATCATGGAAAACTTAAGACAGCTGAGTTAGACAAATGGAAACCTGCTCCACGAAAAGACCCACTTGGGAAGGACTGTCTAATTATGTTTCATCAGGCTGAACATTCTTGTGTAACATTTGAAGAAGGAAACAGAGCATCATGGAGTAACAGTGCAGAAGGAGCAAATGCTGTAAGAGGAGTTAACTCATGAGATTTCTATTAGTATTATACAGTGGAAGCTGGACACATTGAGGATGGTTGTTTTGTCCGGCTTAATAGGCGTCCAAGGTTAACCGAAATACCATTCCCGCCCAGCAGAGAAGTGGCAAAGGCACCGTATAATAAAATGTACCAATGTTGTTTTATTTGCAGCGATATTAACTAACCAAATAGGACACAAAAGTATTTTAACCTAGGAGTTAAAGTTAAAATACTCTCACAGAATTCAGTAAAATATATTAAGCTTTGTTTACCTGCAAAATACTTTCCTACCCAGCACAAGAACAAGGGTAGAGTTGCCTTACGGCTCTGAGGTGAATGACAGCCTTGGAGCCGCTTGTGAATGGATGGGATCCACCCATTCACCAGCGGCTCCAGTTTGTGAATGGATGGAGTCAATTGGTATTTGACTCCTCCCATTCCCTCCCCTCGTTTTTCCATGTTCCTCTGCCCCTTTACTGATTGACAGCCCAACTCCAGCTGCTTGTGAATGGCTGGAGTCTGCCGTCAGTCTCAATGTGACTCTTCCCATCTGTATCCCGGAGTTGCTCGTGGCTGAATGGAGCTGCTCGAGACACAGAAGGCCCAAGTGAGAATATACAGTGGTGTACCAGTGCAGTATGCTGCCTGGATTAACCAGATTTGTGTCCAAATTAACAAAGACATTTAAATCAGGTAAAAATACAAAATGAATCAGGATCGAGTGTTTTATCTGATTTACCCTTTAAATTTACCATTAAACATTAAATTATTAAAAATGAATTTATAAAAAAAATTAAACTTTAAACTCAATCCATGACTGTTTGTGGGACACTGCTGTGCACAATAGGCTGCCACACAAATATATACAGTCAATTCACTTTACAGTATATTCTGTGAAGTGCTTTGAGAAGTTTAGAAGATGTGAAGAGTGCTATATCAAATGCAAGGATTATTATTATTATTACTCTGTCTCCGGGGTTAACCGGAATCCAGCAAAATTCCACTGTATTTTGTTATTCTGTTTGTATCAAATGTAGATCTCAGTTGAAACATGAGCTGTGTTTCTTACAGTGCTCATCTTCACTTCCCATGGGGTGAAATGGTTCTTACGTCCACCCCCCCTTTTTTTTACCCTGTTACCGTACTCTGATTCTTCTCCTCCTTCAGATCCTTCTCCTCATTTAAACACTCTAACTAATTTTCCCATCCCTCTCATTTCTTACCCCCCCCACCCTGGCTTTAAAACTCATCTTATGGCATTTCTTTGATTGCACCTCTGTCAATTCCCGTGGTTCTCTTTCCAAGCTCAGGTTTCCATTATTTAAAGTGCTTTGAGGCATTCTCCCTACATATAAGGTGCTAAAAAGTCAAATTGTTGTTGTATGAGAGCATGTCAATTGTAGAGAGGACAATGAATTGTGAAAAAGAGAATAATTTTAAAATGTTGTATTTTCCTTAAGGTTAAATGGGCATTGGATCTCATTCATAAAGGCGTAAAGGAGAGAGATATTGGCATTATTACACCCTACCAAGCCCAAGTTAGAAAGCTCAAACAAATCTTGAAGAAGAATAAGCTTAATAATATAAAAGTTTTGCCAATTCTCCACAGCAAAGGTAAGTATGAATGATGAAATTAAAGTATAACGAAGAAAATGCTGTTTTTCTCTTCGTATTTGGTGATAAAGCAACAGTCTTTACACTTCTGATTAATGTTAATGATACTCTCTAAACCATTATATTTTTTATTCTGTTTCACTGAGGTTAAATACATAGGAACTAAGTTAATATATCTCTCCTTTCAACCGTGATGATTGAGTCTTTATTAATAATGTTACTCTTCCTCTTTTGCTCTTTTCCCATCCCCTCCCACATCAGGTAGGTTCTACACAATCAGCGCTCCCTCCATTACAGGCTAGTGAGTTTGACATCTGTTTAGGGAAACATTGGAAGGTATTCTGGAGGAGAGAATAATGAAGAGTCTAGAGAACGTATAGAAATATAAGAAGTCAGGATAACTTTATACCCAGGGAGTATTCCATTCTAACAATCTATCTCTGGGATTTCCCATGTGTAGGTGGATTGCATGGAAATCAGTTTGGTTTAGATACCCTGCTGATGGATGGGTTTCCACATGCGTCAGACACCCGGCTGACAAAAAAATCATAACTTTATGGAAGAGAGACCATGTAAAACAATTCTATTGTAGCTCTTTGAAGAGATAATGGGATCTCCTGTAGCTCAGTGGTTAGAGCACTCGCTTTGCAAGTGAGAGACCCGAGTTCAATTCCAGGCAGGGCGAAACCTTGGGCAAGTTTCCTTACTCCACACGCCTAATAATAATCCCTCCAAAACCAAAACAATAATAAATTGGTCATTTTCAATCTACGACTGTTTGTGGGACATTGCTGTGCGCAATTGGCTGCCGCGTTCGCCCACAAATATACAGTCAATTCACTTTACAGTGTGTTCTGTGAAGCGCTTTGGGACGTCCTCCCGACGTGAAAAGCGCTATATCAAATGCAAGGATTATTATTATTATTATTATTATTATTATTATGCTAAACTAATCCCTTCTGAACAAACTGAAAATATCTGTTAGCATCGGGAAATCTCTTACTTAAACTTTTTAGACACTATTAGCCTGAACTTCCCCTTTTTACCAACTCTGTAATAATCAAAGCCCATAGGATTTTGGGCTTATCTTGTCACTCCCAAAAAAAACATATATGTGCTGCCCCCCGAGATGCACACACAGAATAATCAGACTAGTTGCCAATCTAGTACTGTATTAAAATCAGGTGGCCTTTTGAAAATAGAAACTGATGGATTGAATGTTCATAATCGGTTTTGAATTGTACCAATCATAAGAGTTTTAATTAGATTAATTCACCCAGTGGTCATTTTTTGTGGTGTGAAAGAGAGTGGTTATGGTCTGGAATGCACTGCCTGAAAAGGGCGGTGGAAACATATCAACTATCAAAACTATCAAAAGGGAATTGGATAGGTACTTGAAGAGGAAAAATTTGCAATGATATGGGATAGAAAAGGGCAGTGGGACTGATTAGGTAGCTCTTCCAAAGAGCTGGCACAGGCACGATGGACCGAATGGCCTCCTTCTGTATTGTAATATATGATTCTGTGATTTTATTATCTAAATCCACAATTCAATCTTTCTCTCTATACAAACTTAACTATGCAGTGAAGCACCCTTTCCTGTTCCAACTTTCATCCCTCTGCTTTTGTCCCATTCCATGATTCTGTGACATTGGATATGTCACTGATTGTACCTGGGCCCAATAAATAAAGCACAGAAATAGGGTGACAAACGTATCTCATTTGAAGTTATTTTGAGTTTGAATGTTTATATAATGCTGTTAGTCAGATGCCTGCTTTATTTAGAATATGTAACGTTCATATTACATAGATTAATCAATTTCCAATGAGTTCAATCAATTTTCAAATGCAGCTGTTGGAGTTTAAATTAACTTATTGTTATTATTGTTACAGGCTATAAATGGGACTACGTTATATTGTCAACGGTCCGGTCACTTCCTTTTTCAGAAATAGAAAACAGACCAAGCAAATCATGGTTACAAAACAATCTTGGTAGTTTAACAGACTCATACCAACTCAATGCTGTTCTTACAAAAGCAAAGAACGGCCTGTGTATAATAGGTAAGAAAGTAATCTTACTTTTGATTGTGCTTACGGTCACCTCCCTCCTCCCTTGACTCGTTGTCAGACTCCGCCACTGTGAAGCGCTCCGGTACGCTAGCCGGTGTGAAGGGCACTATATAAATGCAAGTTGTTATCACAAGAACCGTATAAATGGATAGGCCAGGTGATTTAATCCTTCCAGAGTATCTACCCTACTGCCTTCCAGTTTTGCAATAAATCTGTTTCTTGAATTAACTGAGTGTCCTTACCACTATAATCCTTCTTACTAGCCTAATCTATTTTATGTAGGATATCCCATGAAGAAGTAAAAGGCAATTAGGAAAGAGCCAATGAAATAAAGACAAATACAAAAGGACACTGGAATTGGGACAAATTGGAGTGTTCTGAGTTGAGAATACAAAGAAATTTACTAACACCTGAGTTTTGATAGAGAATTATTACAATTTCTCCTTCATGATAGAAAATACTTCCTATTGTAGATCTTGAAATTGACCTTCACAGCCCCTAAGCCTGTGCTGCCTGGCCTGCTGCCTTGGTATATATGAAAGAAAGCTTGTGAGTTCAAACCCCACATTGGGAATTTGAACTCGTAGCTTAGTTGACACTCCAATGTAATGTTGGGGGAGCATTGCATGGTCTGAGGAGCCATCGTTTGGATGAGACATTAAGGCTAAGTTCCTGTCTGCCTGCTCAGATGCACATTGAAGAACCCATGTCCTCACGTGGGGCTTGAATCCACTTTTTAAGTTACTAAAATATTACTTCCTGTTGTATTTTTTTCACTTCCTATGAACTGGTGTCTGACCTCTATTTGATAAGTGTCTACAGTGTCATGATTAAAGTTAGATGTGCAGTGTTTGGAAATCACAGGTGAAAATGTTGTTTAGGATTGTGGCAAGAAATTAGCAACACTGATCCGGGCACCCAAAGTTGAGATGATTTAGAAGACAGCCACAACTACAAATATGTAATTACTTTATATTGTATTTATTCAGGCAACCAGAATTTACTGAGGTGCCATCCTCAGTGGAAGAGACTTCTGGAATATTATGAAACAAGGATTTTGTCTGCAAAACTAAAAAGGCAATACTTTCAATTGCCTGTGCACTTTAACAGAACAAAATTTGTCTGAATCAGGGCCTTAGATGCCTTGTAGTAATCAGATTTCGGAATTTAAAATTATGTTTATTTTATTCCAATGTTTAATTCTTTATTGTTGCTTTTGCTGAAAAGTTCTGCAATTCTCTTTTTAATAAGTTGGGATATTTAAGGAATGTTAAAATATGTAAATATTTCTCAACGTTTAAAGAATTTCTAAGTATTGATTAATTATCTATCTTCTTGTACAAAGGAAACAAATTAATATAGCCATGCTTTAAATATAGACAAATTTAAATGTATATTTTAAAAATATCAGCCCATTTGTAATTTAGATTCTCATAACTATTTTCCAAAAGAATTGTTTTCATGAAAAATTTGAAATTTATATAAATTGATTCTCTATTGTAATATTTGTATTATGATTGAAATTCAGAGGTTGCCTTGATTTATCTATAAATGTTGAGATTAGAAACAATGTCACTTATATCAAAGTCCTGGAGCTCAAACAATGCTTGGTGAATGTTGGGACCATATCTTTACAATAACTTGCATTCATATGATGCCCATCACATAGGATAATGTCTTTAATGTGCATTCACAAGATGGGGGTCAAACATCAAGGAGGGAAGGGGTGTCACCCCGGGAAAAACCTCCAGGAAGTATTTGTTCAATAAGTTTGCTATCTCCTGTTCATTCTCTTTTTCAACCTCCTTTGAGCCCCTGAGAATTTTGACATCTGTTTATTGTTTATAATATTGAAAGAAATGCCCAGTTAAAGAATCATCACATTAAACCAGTCTTTCTACTAACAAGTTAGTATTTTTCAAAGCTGTTAGGAAACTTTCCTAAGATTCTTTCAAGGAGTATTTTACTTCTGTTATTTCACATTGTGTGCTTTATTCCTAAATGTGTATTACTTAAATCTATATTAATTCAATAATGTGGAGTCCTGTAGCTCAGTGGTTAGAGTACTCGCTTTGCAAGCGAGAGACCTGAGTTCAATTCCAGGCAGGGCGAAACCTTGGGCAAGTTTCCTTACTCCACACGCCTAATAATAATCCCTCCAAAAAACCCAAAACAATAATAAACAATAACAAAATTGATCATTTTCAATCTACGACTGTTTGTGGGACATTGCTGTGCGCAATTGGCTGCTGCGTTCGCCCACAAATATACAGTCAATTCACTTTAGTGTGTTCTGTGAAGCGCTTTGGGACGTCCTCCCGTCGTGAAAAGCGCTATATCAAATGCAAGGATTATTATTATTATATATATATTTACATTGACTATTACTTGCTTTCCCAATATAATGTTTGTGTACCAAAGAGACTATTTATTGAAATATTAGTTATTGACATTTTTTGGACCAATGTTTGCATTGCATAAGGTTTGCATTATTGGGCCTTATTAAAGACTTCACTCCTTCAAGATTATTTCACCTGAAGATCAGCTAAATATATTATATAATACATATTATCTTTACAATTGATTTAGTGGATCATGTAGGTGATGCAAGTCAAAACACTTCACAGGATTTTACTGTGAAGTGTAGTTGCTGTGTATTTGTAGGCTAGCGGGCAGCCAGTTTGTGCACTGCAAGGTCCCACAAACCACAAACAAAGTGGGTGACCTTTTTTATTTGGGGTATTGTTGACAAGGACATCGGAAGAAACTCCCTTCTTTTTTCAATAGTACCATGGCATCTTTGAAGTCAAGTTGCATTAGCAAATGGCACTTGCTTAACATCTCATCTGAAGACAGCATCTCTGACAATGAGCACACCCAGCCATCACTATGCAAAAGTGTCAGCCTAGACTGTGAGGTTAATGTCCTTCCTGAATCTCTTGAACTTTGACTCAGCCGTCTGAGTTCAACCAACTGAGCCAGGTGGACACATTTCATAAGCATTGTCATCTTATGTAAATTATGTATATACTCATTTAAAGAAAAGTTCAGAAAGTCTTTCTAAATTATGACAACTGGTGGCAACTAATCTGAGTTAGCTAAACTATTTACACGTTTTTTACATGTCTCCTCTTGACCGGTTTTGAACATGCCATCTCCGTTCTCCAAACGCTTCAAATGCTGTCACTGCCCCAGGAGAGCTCACACTGGCTGTGTTGGGGAGCTCTCACTTGCTGCGTCAGGATGGGGGCTCACACTGGCTGCGTTGGGCAGGGGGCTCACACTGGTTGTGTCGAGGAGAGGGGAGGTCACACTGGCTGTGTTGGGGGAGGGGGCTCACACTGGTTGTGCCGAGGAGAGAGGGCGACACACTGATAAGTGTCGGGGAGAGGGGGCTCACACTGGCTCTGTCGGGGGTGGGGGAGGGGAGCTCACACTCCAAGTGCTCTGACTCGCTACCCTGCAGGAGGGCGCAATATAAACGCAGGTTATCCTTACTCCACACACACACACGCCTCTGTAAGCAGTAAGTAGAAACCCAGTTATTAGTTGATTGGTGGATCGCTTTTCCGAGGGGAATAATCCCCTCAAAAAAATTAATAATATGGTCACTCATACCATGACTGTCTGTGGGACATTGTTGTGTGCAATTGGCTGCTGCATTTTGCCCACAAAATATACAATTACTACAACAGCAAATTACACTTATGTAGCACCCCAGGTCCTGGAAAGTCAGGGGTATTGGACCAGAGCTGGGAGTTGGGATCAGGAAATGTGGGGGGCAGGGGGGGTGGGAGGGCGGTCGAAGGCATGGTCAAAGAGCAAGGTCTTAAGACTGGATTTGAAGGAGGCAACAGAGGGGGTGAGGCGGAAGGATTGCAGGAGAGTTCCAGAGTGTGGGGGCAGAGATACCGCCAATGGTGGGGCAGGAAGTGCGGAGGTCTTGAAGCAGGCTGGTGTCCACTGAGAGAGGGAGCGGACAGGCTGATATGGGGTTAGGTGGTCACAGTGGTAGGGGGGGGGGAGCAAAACCATGGAGGGCTTTGAAGGTGAGAACGAGATTCTCTGAGGGATGGGGAAGAAAGGGGGTGATAGGTTCCCGGAGCCTGGTGCGGGTGAGGACACGAGCTGCAGAGTTCCGAATAATCCGCATCTTGTGGAGGGAAGAGTTGGGAAGTCTAGCGAGCAGGCAGTTGGCGAGGTCGAGCCGGGACATGATGAAAGCACGGATCCGGGTCTTGGCGGGCAACTTTGCGGAGGTGGGGAAAGGCGGAACGGGTCACGGCTTTGAAGGGTAGCTGAGGGTCGAAAAGGGCACCGAGTTTCCGTGTTGGCTCAGCTCACTTTACACTTGGAAGACGTGATAAGGCGCTGTCTCAAATGCAATATTATTATTACATATAAATAAAGCCCTCCAATGGCCTCGCCCCACCCAACCTCCGCGACCTCCTAACCCCCTACCAACCCGCCCGCTCCCTCCGCTCAGCCGGCTCCGGCCGGCTCCACGTCCCCCGACCCACCCGCCCCACCATTGGCGGGAGAGCCTTCAGCCACTCTGCCCCCAACCTCTGGAACTCCATCCCCCAGTCACTCCGCCTCGCCCCCTCCTCAGCCTCCATCAAGTCCCGCCTCAAGACCCTCCTCTTCGACCATACCATCGGCCACCCCAGCTCGGGTCTGAAATGCTGTACACCGTCCAGCGCCTGGGGACGTCCTCCCGACGTGAAAGGCGCCATACACATGTCATCTTGTTGTTGTTGTTGTTATTATTAAGTAGTCGCTGCTGCTGCTGCTGCTGCTGTTGTGGCGGTGGTGGTGGTGGGGGCGCTCGCGCTCCAACTGTCAACCGCCGTCCTCGGGTCCGCTGTCGTCACTTCCGGCAGCTCGACCTCGCCGCTCTCCGCCGGCGCGAGGGCGGCGCCTGCGCCCTGCGGTCTAACAGCCGCCGGTTCAGTGCGAGGAGGAGGGCTGCCGCTGCCGCTGCCGCACATGGGGGGTAAGAAGAAAAGGAAATCCGAGCCTCTGCCGCCGCCGGGGCCCAGCGGTCAGGCTCCGGAAGGGGCCCAGCAACCGTCGGATGGCAAAAAGCAAACGCCGCGGCCTCCTGTCGCCAGAGTGGCCGCTAAAGAGAGCAAAGGTAAAGCGAGTGGTGAGTCCCCGCGGAGGGAGGGTTGGGAGGGCCGCCCCCTCACACACACACACACACAGGGTATCCTGTCCGGTGTGACAGGGTGAGGAGATAATATTCATTTAAACGATAGATGAATATGTTGGGCATCCACAAAACCCAAATAAGAACCCGCGCTGGGAATTGCATAGGGTCTCATAGGGCATACATCAGGCACTGTGTGTGTGTGTGTGTGTGTGGACCAATAATCGTCTTTGCATTTTGCATCTGATAATAAAAAAATATACGAACAGTACAATAAGATGCGGTTTTTACACTCCTTCCCCACACACTGTGCTGCTTTTTGCATAATAATCCTTGCATTTGATACAGCCCCTCATCTCGTCTTCGAGGCATCTAAAAGCGCCTCACGGGATATACTGTAAAGTGAAGGGATTTGTATTTTTTGTGGGTGAAACGCGGCAGCCAATTGCGCACAGCGGTATCCCACAAAAGGTTGTGGATTGAACTGACCAAATTATTATTTTTTTCCGAAGGGATTATTACCCTGGAAAGCTGTCCGCCAATTAACTAACAACCATGTTCCTATTTATTTTCCACGGTGAATCGAGGTGTGTGGAGTAAGGAAACTTGCCTCAGGTTTTGGCAATAGTAGTGCCAGGTGAATGCTTTCTGGGTTGCATTTAATAATGCAGCTTTTCTGTGCTTTCTTTAGGTCCAAAGACTTACAGCTTTGGTGCGACATCCAGAAATGAAGCAAGCGGAAATTTGGACAAATCCGCCATCAAGGTGATTTCAGGCAAAGATGCAAAAACTCATGCTTGCTGTTTAATTTTTTCGTGTATTACATACAATAAAACTCACATTGGCTTATCTTTATAAATCGTATATTCACCCAAGTCCCATCAGTTTACTATCAGAACGACTTAGATTTCTTTACACTACATGTATTACCTCCTAACTCATCATACCGCTCCCTTACCCTCCATTACTCTCATGCTTACTGGAGGCCTTACCCATTGACGCAAGGGTGACAATAAGGACAAAGGATACTGCTGAATTGAATCACGAGAAACATAGTCTTCATCCATTGAGGTGTGCGCAGAAGAACTTCATTTCCTGCGATTCCAAAGTTTTAAGTGGGCATGCGGTGAAGGGTGAATACTCAACTAGTTGTGGGAAATGTAGTCTTACCTGTCACCACATGGGCACTTACGAGCTGCATTAAATTACACATGTGCAGTGTGGATTATTGAAAATAAATTGGTGACTTCAATCCACGACTGTTTGTGGGACACTGCTCCACGCAATTGGCTACCGTGTTTCGCCCACAGAACTACAATCAATTCACTTTACAGTATATTCTGTGAAGCACTTTGAAACGTCTCGAAGATGTGATAAGACACTATATCAAAATGCGAGGATTATTATTATTAAATCGGATTTTCTATGACTTCTACAGTTTGTCGGACTTCGTGTAAGTCGTATTTAACGTTATGGTCCTGACTAATCCAACTTATTTGAGTTTTACTGTATTGGGCTTGCACTGGTGTAGAGGGGGCAACCAGCTCCAAAGTTAGCAATAATTCAAGGGTACATACAAAACTTGACTAGTTCATTGACTCTTTCTGGGGAAGTCCTTTGAACTTCTAAAGGTATGACTAAAATTGGAAATCTGTTGCAAACCATCATTTGAGGGTGGTGGGGGGTTGGGGGTCAGAAGTGAACTACATTGTCTTTGGCTAAGTTTTGGCAGTTGAGAGTTATTAGAGCTATACATGAAATTTTTTCTATGTTTTGGATGTGCATTTTCGTCTGTGAAACTATATCCTTGTAGAATAAAACTTCTTCAACACATTAACCATGTGTAATAGTCTCTCCCAAAATAATATTCTTTTTCCATACATTTCATATTTTTAGCACCATAAAATGTGCAGATCGTGGGCCTGTAATACAATGCAATTTGTTTATACAGTGCCTTTTTACTAACTACTAATATACAGTCAATTCACTTTGCAGTATATTCTGTGAAGCGCTTTGAGACGCCTCAAAGACGTGATAAAGAGCTATGTCGAATTGAAGGATTATTATTACTAATATATTATGCACTATATGTAATATGTCTCTTTTGGATGGAAGAATGTAATGTAAATAATTGTTCATTTTCTGTTTTTTTTTTCAAAAGGTGCTCATTGAACCTGAGTTGGAGCAAAGAATTATAAGATTAATCAATCAATTTAAAAAGGAACAATGCTGGTCTGGGACAATTTCTGGCAGGCTAACAGCTAAAAAACTACAGGTAACATAATTTGTCTTCCTTTTTCTAGTATTGCAAGGGCTTCAAGCACTTTAATCAAAAGGATTGTACCTAGTTTCCCAATAACATATAATTTGAGTATGATGCACATCATGTGTATCAAATGTAAGGATTATTCTTACTTCACATATAGTTTAGATATTATAGTTGTGTTTTCTTTGAATTGATGTTAGCTTGACTATCGTACTCCTATTCAGATATATTTCAATAACCTTTGGTCTACAACCCAGAAAAAATGCTGTTACTTTTTAATCAGTAATTCTTTCCTCCTCACCTAAAGGAGAGCAAATATTTTAATTTCCAGTACTTGATATACAAAGCAGAAAAAAATTACAGGAGCTGAATGGGAAGAATCCTTGCTACCAGTGACTGGTCTGTCCTTCCAAGTCCATGCGCCAATGTGCCATGCTGGTTGGGCTGTCATCAGCAGTGCCCTGGTTGATGACAGGAAATGGGCTACCGAGACCATCACAGATGGTTGGCTCTCTACAAAACTTGATAGGCATAGAAGAAGATTGATGGTGGATTTTGAGGAGATGTGGATTAGCAGCAAATGTGTTGAAGCCAATGTTAATTGCATTTCATATGATCTTCTTAAAGCTGTTTCAGCTGTGCTCTTTGGCTTTGTCGTGCAAACCTTCAGATATAGTGGCTTTGAATAGTGTTGTCATTGTTTATGTCTATAAACATTGCCTGAAGTGTGTAATTCATCCAAATAGTTTTTACTAAGGTGACTTAAAAAAAACTTTAAATTATTAAGTTTTTAAAATATGTAAATTTAGTTTAATTAACTGAGCATTGTTCTGTTTAGGATCTCTATGGTGCTTTGCAAAATTTTTCATTTAAGACTGAGCACATCGAAGAAGCGATGAAAAATACTGTTATCTATGGTGGGGATCTTCATTCTGCTTTGGATTGGTTGTGTTTAAATCTTCCTGATGGTAAGTTGAGTAGATGGTGAGTTAGTTTATCTGAATTCGATACTACCTCAGTAATATTCTCCAGAGGTCCCTTGCTTCTCAAGTCTGGTTCATTCTGGGCTTTGTTTCAGCTGTTAACATTTTGGATGTTTCTATGCTTTTAAAAAGGGCAGTTTTTTTTTCCAGAATTTCCCTTTCCCTGAAGGAATGTTCCTCTTAATTGGCACATCATGTGAGGCACGTTTAAATATATCTCTATCCTTCATACACCTATCTACTTTCCTCTTGAAACCCACAAGGGACTCTGCTTCTACCACCATACTTGGCAGAGAATTCCACATCCTAACACCTCTGAGGGATAAAAATTCTCTGAATACATCGTGCAGACAGCCTGGTCTCCAACACATGATCAAAAAGACAAGAGGAAGAAATGATAGAATTGCATCTTTTTTGAGTCAAATTGAAAACTAATTCAGATTAATTTTCACAAAGTATTTCATGCATCTTGAAATAAAAATATATGATTGGAAGGAGCAGTGATTGAAGCAAAGATTCCCTTTATTTGGAGAACCAAATTGTCCATTCAACCTAAATATATTTGGCAAAACAGTACAAAATAAATATTTGATCATTACTTAATGCGTTTGCTTGAACTGAGTTTTAACAGACTTAGAATAATTTAAATTGGGTGGTATTCTAGTGAAATTGGAATAGAATGGATCTAGAATAACTTGTAATAATTCTTATTCAAGATTTATTGCCTGATGGATTCAGTCTGAAGCTACAAGAAGACGAAGAGGAGAAGACAAAGGCCAAGTCTAAGACCATGCAGAAGTCTCCTGTGGAACCTGCTATAAAATCTCAAGTGTCTGAGGCCACAGCACACAAAGACAAGCCTCAGGCACAGGTGAAGTCGATATTGAGTTTTAGACTGGTCTTATTTTGTTCACAAGAGCAAAGATACTGAAGTCTATGTTAACTTTAAGCATATATTTTTAAAATGAAAATCCTAGAATGAATCAATTAATTGGTGTGTGCTGGGGGGTGGGGGCACAGGAAGGAAGAGACATGGACTCTTAATACAAGTGTTTGATCAGTGGATCTCTCAATTTTGTCTTCAAGGTAGCTGCATGGAAGTGTCTACTTCAGGAAGAATTTGCCATGTGCCCTTGGTTAGGGAAGGGGAAAATAGCTGGACTTCACACTCCCTAATTGTTATCTAACCTTCCATGCTATAGGAAACTTAATTGGGCTGCATGACTTCTACAGTTGAAAGACTTGAGGACACTCATTCTGAATACTAGCACGTCAATAATAATCACTTGAGGTGATGCCTGGCATGTGGTTGGGGCTTGTGTTACCATACTCAAAGTCAGATTTCTTCAGGGGAAGAAAATATTAGTGAGAGAATGAAAAACTGCTTGATCAATATATTGAATGGAATTTTTAAACTTTCTGTTGGATCTTAGTTATAAGTGTGTATTTAAGAATTTATTTTGCATTCCATTGAAGTAGGACATTTAATATTATGCAGCTGATGATTCCTCAAATGACAAAATTTCTCATTTTGACATCTGAAAAGTTTATAAAGTTGCAAAACTTCTATTTTTGATAGACAAAGGGAGTTGGTGTGAAGCAGTGGATTTTGCGTTATGCTGAAGAAGTAAGTTATGATGATGATGAGCCGCTGGTGGCTGATGTTCAATTATCGGAAGAAAAATCTGAAGAGGAAGAACACTTTGACCCAGTAAGTATGGAAGTTATTCTTTATTCCAATGTAAAGAATTGGAAGTAATGACTTTACTCCAAAGTCATCCTGGAAGCAAACAGCAATCCAAAGATGCTGTTTTCCACCGTCCATCACGTTCTCCGTGCACCCCACAAGTCCCCTCTATCCTAACAACAAATGCCAAGTGTGAAGAGTTCCTAGACTTCTTTGTCTCAAAGATTGAAAACATCTGCTTGGCTGCATCCCCCTTCCACCCTACCCTGACCATCCACACTGCCTTCTCCCTCCGCCACGGCTTCTACCATTTCCCCTTCCTTACACCTTTGTCCCCATTTCTCACCACGATGAAGTTCACAACCTGCTGCCTCGAGCCCTTCCCCGCCCAGCTGCTGGTCACTCAACTCCAGCAATCTTGTCTCAATTCCGTCTCAGGGGTTGGGAAGAGTTGTGCACTGAAGAACTAGAATCTGCTTCTGTGCATTCTTGGCATTTGCAATTGGAGATGCTTAAGCACTGCAAGGCGTTTCCTACATGTGTTAGACTTCTGACTCAAAATATTTTGCTGTTGTTAGCTTAATCATTTTAAAACAATGTCTAACATTCTGGAAAAAAACAATATCATTAGTTTTATGTTTTGAAGTATAGTTTAACCCTTGTAAATGTTGGGACGTCCTCCTGACTTGAAAGGCGCTTTATAAATGGAATCTTGTTGTTGTTGTTGTTGTTGTTCAATTCTGGCAGAATTTCAGTTTCTAAACTGAGTCCAGAATTGTATTAGGAGATGAGGGAATTTGCCGAGTTTAAAAAATGTCTTTAAAAAAACCTGATTTTGTGAACAAATTAATTTGTTTCATTTTGATAAAATGGGAGGAACTTAAGAGGATGGAATGGTAAAACGAGGAAACTTTGGCCAGTGCGCTATCTTTGGTGATCTTTAGTCTGTAGGCTGTAAAATTAACTAATAATAATCCTTGGATTTGATATAGCGCTTTTCACGTCTTCTCGACGTCTCAAAGTGTTTCACAGAATATGCTGTAAAATGAATTGACCGTATATTTGTCGGCGAACGCGGGAGCCAAATATGGCAGCGTCCCACAAACAGTTGTGGATTGAAAATGGCCAATTTATTTTTTTTGTTTTGGAGGGATTATTATTAGGCGTGTGGAGTAAGGAAACTTGCCCAAGTTTTCGCACTGCCTGGTGTACTGATGTACTGAATCACACACACACACACACACACACACACACACACTAATATTTTGGTCTTGGGTTTCACCTCTATTTTCACGCTGTAAATACTCATAAATGCACATCTGTAAAAGGGACGGGAAGAGCACGCCTATACTCTTCCCACCCCTTTTACAGATGTGATTTATTTGCTGTTTATTTGTGGAAAAAAACTGTTTCTGTAAATTGTTTTTAGATAGATGTTAATCTCATTTTTCACATTTCTTGAACAGAATGAACTTTACCTGGAGCTGGTAGCAAAACTCCAGGATGTCAAAGAACGGGCTTTAACCTTTAAGCAAAATAACAACAGACAAGCTCAAAGAGAAGCAGGGGACAGGATAAAAATACTTCAACGGGGTAAGTACATAATTCTGGTTTATTTGTCCAATGGTCCTGCCATCAAATTATTCTTTTAAAGTTTTTTTTCAAATCAAAGATTTAACATTAAAGCGGTGATGGATTTGATTGGAGAATTTTTTCATTTAAATTTCAGGTGTCTTAATTTTTAAAAATTTCGCCACTGTCACAATGTTGCTCCTCTTACTGGGATGCAGTGCCACTGGTGTTGGTTATTCTCTTCTGCCCTGCCCAAGTGGCCATTGCTCACGTGTGAACCTTTTGTAGTAAGTGTCAGCAGGCTATTTGACTGCAGAGGCGGTTTGGATTCTATTTTTGTTCAATCCTGAATTTTGCACTGTCACACTGAAATCTAAACTGATAGAAGAGATAAATTTGTCAGGTCCAGGGACGTAGTCATTTGAAATAACAAAAACATCAGGGAATTTGTTGATGTGAATTCACTTAATTCTGCATCTTGCTGAATTTATAAACATAACCAATTGCATTATGTGCTACTTTCGTTTGGTTAGCCAAGTGTCTTGACACATGCGGAAACCCATCACCATGCTTATGAGTATTCAACCTAGACTAGGAGTTCCATATATGCCAATGCTACTGTATGCTTCAATTGACATTACAGAATAAGATTTAAGGAAATTCTAACTGTCGCACTGTAATTTTAATCCAAGTAGCAAAATAGCAAAATAATAGATGCTACAGCCTTGCCCAGGCTGGCAAAGCTATTGGCAAAACTCCTTCGGCCTGCACTCACAATGAGGACTCTTCCTGAAGGTAGAGATTCTTCTAACTTCATGAACCACTATAAAATACTGACCAAAATCTGAGCATTCAGAGTGAAGATAGTTTCAGTTCCGATTTATAATAATAATGGCCTTGTTATTTCAAATGTTGTAGATTAATCTTGTACAATTGAGATTAAGGCATTGATAAAGATGAATAACTAAGTGATTACTTTATGTCCCTTTTTCTTAATAAAAAGTAATAGCAGTCCTGCCAAGTCTGCTCCATTTTTAGTAACCTAAATAAAACCTTGTTTTTAAATTTCTTGTAAAGAGATGAAACAATTGGAGACCCATCCTGCCTTTGAGCGGTCAACTAAGATTCAAGAAGTAAAGATACCTAACAAAAGTTCAACTTCCCAGCCGCTAGACAGTAAGAGTGAAGATTCCCTCAATTTACGTATGTTGGAAGATTGTGGGGCAAAAGTAAAAGAGGAAGGTGAGTTACTGATCAATGTAATACTGTGCAGTAAAGTTCAGTCGGGCCCATAAGATTTAACATAATTTTCATAAACTTGTTGCAGGCAAACTTGTATAATCGTATAAAATTCAATTTAATCAATAATCTACACTGCTGCATGCGTAATTCAATTAAGCCAATAAATGCCCATGCAAGCTGCATCCCCACGATGATCCCACCCCTGTCCTCTACCCTCCATTACTCCCGCTCGGTTCTCCTCTCCCACCACCCTCCCCGACTCCTAATCCTGCTCGACCTCCCACAGCCTCCCTCTGCTCCAGCCTGCGAATACTCCGTCGGGCCCTCCATGGCAGACGCCGCTGGCTGTCCAACAGCAGCGACTCTGACTGTCCTAACCCCCATTCTTGCTGCAAGGCTCATCGTTCCCTGACCACGGGGGCCAACATCTCTTCCCTGAACCACATCCCCACCCTCCCTGTCAGTCTTCCCTCTCCCCCCGTCGCCCCCACATTCTGCCACCCAGAGTCCCCTCCACATTGGCCTACAAAATGTCCGCTCCCAACAAAACACTCACTATCCAAGACTTCATTGTCGACGAAAACATCGACATTCTCGCCCTCACTGAAATCTGGATCACTCCAAGTGACACCTTCCCCCTGATAGAGGCCACAGCACCTGGGTACACCTTCCATCATAACTGCCGTGGTGGCGATGTGGCTCTCATCTCCCGGTCCCCGCTCGGCCTATCTCCTTACTCCTCTGGAACCTTCACCTCCTTTGAACACCTTACCCTTTATAACCCCTCCAACCTCTCCCTCAAAATTATCCTCATCTTTCGCCCCCCCAAGGCTTCTCCTGCATTCATCCCTGAAATCTCCACCCTCCTAGCTTCCCTCTCCCTCTGCCCCAAACGCCTTCTCATCCTAGGTGATTTCAACCTTCACTTCACCCCCTCCCGCTCTACCTCTGCTGACTTCTCCTCTCTTATCTCCTTCCTCAACCTCTCCCTCCACATCTACTGCCACCCATGTCCGCGGTCACCCCCTCGACCTGCTGATCACTTGGGGCCTCACTGTCTCGTACCTCACCATCACTGACAAAGCGATCTCGGACCACTACTTCATCTCCCTAAACCCCTCAATCCCTCTCCCCACCACCATCCAACCCACCTCCATCTCCTACCGCCACTGGAAAAAAAATCTCTCTTTTTCCCCCCCCTCCTTGGCTGCCTTGGAGTCATCTGAACTCCTCCCGCAATGACCTTATCCTCCTCGATTACTCTTCTTCACAGCTTCCTCTCCTCCACTCTCGATTCCCTTGCTCCCCTCTCTTCCCGAACTGTCTCCTGTTCATGTAAATCACCATGGTACACCAGCCACCTCCGCTCCTTAAAGCACAGGTGTGTGCCGCTGAAGGCACCTGGCTTAAATCAAACTTAATGGTCCGATGGCAGATCTGGCTGGACTTTATCAAATCTTACCGATCTGCCCTCGCCTCTGCTAAATCGTTGTTCTACTCCAAGACAATCTTGGAGGCCAAGGACAACCCCAGACTCCTCTTCAGCTACAACCAGCTCCTCCGCCCACCCTCTCACGACTCGCCCATCCTCACCTCAAATGCCAACTGTGAAGCAATGCTGGACTTCCTCGAATCCAAAGTTGAGATGATCCGCTCAGCTGCCTCTGCCGTTCCGTCTGCTACACCCTCCCCATCTCCCCCTCCCACCCCGGCCCAAAGCCATCCCTCCCTCCACACCTTCAAACCTGTCTCCCATTCCTCTCTCAACCACCACTATAACTCGCATGAAACCATCCACATGCTCCCTCGACCCCATCTCTATCTCTCTCCTTACCTCCCAGCTCCGTCTCCTTGCCCCTTTACTCACAGACATATGAAATCTCTCCCTGTCCACTGGTACTGTTCCCACCCCATTAAAAAATGCCGTCATCACTCCTATCCTTAAAAAACCCTCCCTGGACCTATCTCTACTCTCAAACTACCGCTCCATCTTGAAACTCCCCTTCCTCTCCAAGTTCCTGTAACGATTGTAGCTTCCAAGCTTCGCTCCTTCCTCTCCTGCCACTCACTTCAGAAACTCCTACAATCGGGTTTCCATGCAGTCCACAGCACAGAAACAGCTTTGGTCAAAGTGACAAATGACATTCTGTCCATCTGCAACCAGGGCTCCCTCTGGCTCCTCATCCTCCTTGACCTCTCTGCTGCCTTCGACGCTGTCGACCACTCTGTCCTCATCCACCGCCTCTCCTCTCACCTCAATCTTCACGGTTCTGTCCTGGACTGGTTCAGATCATACCTCTCACACTGCCTCCACTTCTCCACAAACGGTTTCTCCTCTAGCCCCTGCACCGTCTCGTGCGGCATTCCTCAGAGCTCTGTCCTTGATCCCCACCTCTTCATTATCGATAAGCTCTTTCTTGGTGACATCATCTGCAGACATGGGGTCAATTTCCACATGTATGCGGGTGACACCCAACTGTACCTCTCTGCCTCCACCCTTTACTCCAGGACCACTGCTGTCCTGACCGAATGTCAGACATCAAGTCCTGGATGAGATCTAACTTTCTTCAGTTGAACGTCAACAAGACCGAGGCTCTCCTGATTGGCTCCCGTCAGTGCCTCCTCACCTCAGGCGCTGAGAGCATCACCATCCATGGTTGCACACTCCACCTTGCTAAGCCAGTCCGGAACTTTGGGGTCTTGTTTGACCCTCAACTATCCTTCCTACTTCACATCTGTGCCATGATCTGCTCTGCCTTCCCCCACCTCCGCAACATCGCCCGGCTCTTCCACTGTCTTTCCGAAACCCTTATACATACTTTCATTACATCGAGGCTTGACTATGCAAACTCCCTGCTTGTTGGCCTCCCCAACATCTTCCTCCATGGGCTGCAGATCATCCAGAACTCTGCAGCCCGTGTCTGCTCTCGCACCAGGCTCCGTGACCCTATCACCCCCATCCTCCCTGACTCTGGCTTCCCATCACACAGAAGATACAGCTGAAGATCCTGGTCCTCACCTTCAAAGCACTTCATGGTCTTGATCCCCCCTACCTCTGAGACCTCCTAACACCCTACCAGCCTGCTTCCTCCCTTCCGCTCAGCGGGCTCCGGCCTGCTTCACGACCCCCGCCTCGCTCGCTCCACTATTGGTGGGCAAGCTTTCTGCCACTCTGCCCCCATCCTCTGGGACTCCATCCCACAGTCCCTTCCCCTCCCTTGCCTCACAAGACCCTCCTCTTCGACCGTGCTTTCAATCTCCTGCTTCTCCCCTGCCCTCCACCCTCCTCCACCCTGTCTGTCCAGCACCTGAAAGGCGCTATACAAATGTAATTTTGTTGTGTGTTGTTGTTTGTCATTTCGGTAAGTGCTCATGCGGTTTATGGATCAAGACTACGTTTCCCATGATTCAATTCGGCCAGTAAGTGAGGGAGTAATGGAGTATAGGGGAGCGACGTTCCAAATTTGGAGATGATAAATACGACTAGTGCAAAGAAATCAAAGTAGTTTTGAGAGGAAAATAAATGCGATTCGAGTGGCTGCCACTAATATGAATGTGTTGTGCCTCATTTATAAGAGCATAAGAATTAGGAGCAGGAGTAGGCCATTCGGCCCCTCGAGTCTGCCCCGCCATTCAATAAGATCATGGCTGATCTTCAGACCTAACTCTAATTACCTGCCCTATCCCCATATCCTCTAATCTCTCTATTTTTAAAAAATCTATCAGTCTCAACCTTGAAGATGTTCAAGGACTGAGCATCTACAGCCTTCTGGGGTAGTGAATTCCATAAATTCACTACCCTCTGAGTGAAGAAATGTTTCCTCAACTCTGTTCTAAAAGGCTGACCCTTAATTTTAAGACTGTGACCCCTGGTTATAGATTCTCCTATCAGGGGAAACAGTCCCTCAGTGTCTACATTATCCAGCCCTTTAAGAATCTTATATGTTTCAATAAGATCTCCCCTAATTCTTCTGTACTCTAGAGAATATAGCCCTAGTTTATTCAGCCTATCCTCATAGGTCAGTTCCCTCATCCCACGAACTAACCGAGTGAATCTACGCTGCACCCCCTTTAGGGCAAGTATGTCCTTTTTNAAATAAGGAGACCAAAACTGGAAGTACTACAGTATCACTTCTAGATTGAAATTACCCTCATCAGACAGTCAGAGGTATAGTGCCCGCCTGCACCAAACTATTTAAGATAACTTCCCATAATTTAGTGCATACAGAGACTTGGCTATGTGGCATATTGACATAAATGCACAAACTCAATGGCGCATAAAATGCTTGTGAAAATATTAATAGATTAATAAGGAATTCGGAGACTGGCTTTCAAGATGGCTAGGACAGTTAATTTTAAATATATAAAATAAGAGTGGAAGACTGACAGGCTGGTAGCAAAGATTCTGAATAGATTTGAATGGCTTAGTTATACTGCAGGGATGCAACTCACTTTCTTCTAAACCCAATTAAATTCATGTTAAGCTGTCCACCAAATATGAATTTAATTACTTTTGCGATTGCATGGGTTTTGTTCTACATTAAATTTCAATTCCATACAAAATGGATGAATGAGGTGTTAATTTACTTCTGTGGCTTGTACATTGCACACTGCTGAATATTTTATCAAGGCAATATTCTTATGTGTATATTGCAGCAAAAAATGCACCAAAGGATGTGAGGAACTTCGACTATAATGCACGAAGTTGGACAGGCAAATCTCCCAAGCAGTTTTTGATTGACTGGTGTCGGAAGAATTACCCCATCAGTCCAGCTCCTAGCTATCGCAAAATCCCTGCCGGTCGATTCTGGAAGAGTAGGTTTGTGTGTTTATTGTACTTTTTTCGCTTCATAAAATAAGTTAACTATATCTTCTCTACATTGTATTGGCAAGAATTAGAAATGTTTGAATTAGAGTATTCTGAGACATTTACATGAAATGGTCACAGATTGAGAAATTTTGTGTTAACTTTCCTGTAGCTTAGTGGTTAGAGCTCTCGCCTAGCAATGGGGAGGACCTGGGTTCGATTCCCAGGCAGGGGGAAACGTTGGATAAATTTCTTTACTCCACGTGCCTCTGTTTATCCAGCAGTAAGTAGGAACCCAGTTGTTAGTCGATTGGTGGATCGCTTTTTCGGAGGTTTGTGGGACATTGCTGTGTGCAATTGTCTGCTGCATTTCTCCCATAAAATATACAGTCAATTCACTTTACAGTATATTCTGTGATTATACAAGGATTATTAGTAGTATTATTTGACTGACCCATTGAGCCTGCCACCTTTTTTAAAGATTAGAATTGCTTTATCTTTCTAATGGCATTGATGTCCCTATTTTCCATATCCCTGAACATGTTTGCTTATCTATCAGTTAATTGATTATGCATCTGTAACCTTCTGGGATATTACTGTTATTTAAAATGACTTCACAAGATTTTTACTGGGAAGTTTAGTGACACTGTATTGTAGGTGAATGCGGTAGCCAATTTGCACATAGTGATGTCCCCAAAGAGCCATGGAAATGAATGAACAATTTTATCGGGAGGGATGTTAGCCAAGAGGCTCTGAGCTGACGTCTTGACTTCATTATCTTTGCTTAAATATTTTTTCGATTCCTATTAACCGGCTCAACTTTAATTTCAAGATTGTTATCTGATTCTGGATTTCCCTACTGGAGGCAGGATGAGCTTTCATTTATTTTTTTCAGTAAGATTTTATTAGAATGCTGTTCATGCACACAAGATGGTATAAAGTGATTGCAACATCCATTGGTATACATTCAAGTTGACTGAAGTGGTTTATCAGTCTATCGCCCATTGAAGTGATGTACTTAAAATAATTGCAAACTACATTTACATGGGCACTTCTCAATTAGTTAATGTCAATGGTATACAGCATAGAAGACAGTGGATGAACTTTATATAATCTTTAAATAATAATGGTAACTGAGGAGGATGACACTTAGAATTCTATGTTCGGACATTGGCTGATAGGTTTGAAGACATGTTTATACCTGAGTCTCATTGGGTCAAACATAAACAAAATGTCTTTGATTCTTTGAGAGGAAGAGTAAATGTGGAGCATAGCATCCATGGAATTACATCAATATAGTTGTACTTCAATAGAATCCTGTAGCATACTGATTAGAGCACTCGCTTAGCAATCAAGATGACCAGGGTTCGATTCCAAGGCAGGCGAAAACTTAGGCAAGTTTCCTTACTCCACACACCTTTGTTTACCTAGCAGTAAGTAGAAACCCGGTTGTTAGTCGATTGGCGGATCGCTTTCCAGGGGTAATAATCCCTTCTAAAAAAAACAATAATTTGGTCACTCAATCCATGAATGTTTGTGGAATACTACTCTGTGCAATTGGCTGCTGTGTTTCGCCCACAAAATACACAGTCACTACACTTTACGATGTATTCTATGAAGTGCTTTGAGATGTCTCAACGATGTGATGAGAAGCTATATCAAATGCATTTTTATTATATACCAAAAGATTGCAATGCTCTTGGGTGGTTACTGTTTATATATTTTGTTAGTAACAAAATTCCTTTGGGAATTGGTTAACCTGTCTGGATGTGATTATTGTGCTAATAGTGATAAAATCATACATGATTAGGCTAGTAGATTTTGGCATCATTTGTTGCTGATCATTTTTAATGTTGTTCTTTTTAAAGTGTGCGGGTACACAGGGAGAAGGATGGAATACTAGAGGTGTGCCCCACAATTCTCACTGAGGACAGTATGCAGGCCCAACATCTGGCATCTACACTGGCTTTATGGCATCTAGTAAGAGGCCAGGTAAGGTCCAGAACATTTAAGAATCATTAATTTCCCAATCTATACACTATGTACTTTGTTACATGCAGAATGAAAATCCACTTACAGTGCAGTCCTGTTATATCGTGCTTCATTAGAGCACAAATTCACTTACAATGCGATGGACTGTAGCACTTGAGAGCCAAGTGTGTGCACTTGGATCCCATGTGCCGGCTGGCTGTTCAAGTTAAAATGGCCACTGAAGTAATATGGATGACAACTTAATGACCTGAAAGTCAGCCATTTCAGCTTCCCATGCTCAAAATGGCTGATTTCCGGATGATCACATCACCCTGCAAAAAACAGGATTTGACATTGATGGTGATCTCAGGAGGTGTCTTAGGCTTTTAGCTGGCTGACTGGTATGCTGGCTGATGTGCTAAAATGTCCTTGATTTTACGATTCCTTACGAACAGTGCTGAACCAATGCAATATAATCTACATTTATATGGAACCTTTCATGTCGGGAGAATGTCTCAAAACGTTTGACAGTGCTAGAGATGGCTACTGAGGGTGCAGGGAGGAGAAAGATGACCAAAAGAGTGGTCAAAGAAGTAAGTTTTGAGATATCTATTTAACTGCTTCAAATTTTAACATTTTTATTTTTAAATCTTTAGGCAATTCATCAGTTACTGCCCCCTACATATCGTACTGTCTGGCTTGAATGGAGTGATGCTGAAAAGCAAAAAGCTGAAAAAAGGCAAACTGAAAAAAATAAGCCCCGCGAACAGTTTATCACCAGGCTGCTAAATACACTGAAACAGCAGCAACCATCCCGACAAACCTCATCAACAGTGGAAGATCCAGAGGATTCGTGGGAAAACCTGGTGTCTGATGACTTTGAAAACATCTCAATTAACAAGGACAAGTCAGACAATTTGAAAATATCGAGGAATATTTATAAAAACCTGCAGCGTTCTTCACAATTTCGGGAACTTTTAAACGAAAGAGAATTGTTACCAGTGTTTCAACACAAAACAAGAATTCTGGAAACTCTGCGGCGACATCGGGTGGTGGTTGTGGCCGGTGAGACAGGCAGTGGGAAGAGTACTCAAATACCTCAGTTCCTGTTGGAAGACTTGCTGTCAAGCGATTCTCCAAAATGTAATATCATTTGTACCCAGCCTCGAAGGATTTCAGCAGCGAGCCTCGCAACACGAGTCTGTGACGAACTTGGTTGTCTAGAAGGCCCTGGAGGAAAAGTAAGATAAGTTGTATTTCTTTCGGAAGAAATAAATTTTATGTATTAACTTGACCTTTCTATGCAGAAATGTTTGATCATAAGCAAGTCTGTTAATTTATTTAAGTTTCTCAATGCAAATAAATAAGCAATGAAAGATTCAATATCTTTGCAAAAGCAGCAATGGACCTATCAGTCACACAATGCAGTTATGATATTTGGACATAACTGCAGTGTTTTCTGTTCCCCATTTGCTGGTCAAGTAATGGAGACCCAAGTGCAAAACTGTTGGATTAGGAGATGAAAATGTGATTTGGAAGATGTGCTTTAATGACTATATAAATTATAGTCTGGGTGTAAATTGGATGAAGCTTTATCTTCTTGGAAGTTTTACCTATGGTAGCCTCTCTTTTTTTTCGAGTTATGTGATTAGTTAAAATGTCGTGATTAGCAAATTGTATGGAATTTTTGCGAGAAACTGCCCTTGTGGACCAAATCCTTAGTTTCATTTAGATTTACAACTAGAAAAATCTTTCATAATCTCTGTGCTAGAATTCATGTTGAATTGAAGGGGTAAATTTAGATCTTGAAGATGCTCTTATAATTCTGGATAACAATTATTTTCAGAACTCACTTTGTGGCTACCAAATCAGAATGGAATCAAAAGTTGGCGAATCATGCAGGCTTTTATACTGTACCACCGGTATTCTCCTGCGCAAACTACAACAGGATCAGCTTCTTTCCACTGTGTCCCATGTAATTGTGGATGAGGTAAAGAAAGACCCATTTTCAAATAAATTTTGATTAAATATAATTTTAGATTTAAAGTACAGACAAATACTGTTGTTTGTTGGCTTGTGTGTGCAATCCCCACTGTGAAGTGCATTTATCCCCAAAACAAATGTAACATATTCCTTGAATTGCAATTATTTTTCAGGGCACAATTATGGATTATAACGTTGCTAATACCTTGGGTAGAAGAGATATTAAGTATGTTTAAAGGAAGAGTGCCCCATCCCACCCTATTTGGACACTGAATTTTAATTTTGTTCTTTGGCAAAATATTGTCTGGTTCAAGTCTTAAATAAATGTGGGTAAATGTTTCCAGTATCAAGTCAGTTATTTCAAGTTGCCTTTAATATGGATGAATGACATGATTGTCTTTTTTTATTATAGGTTCACGAGAGAAGTGTTCATTCAGATTTTCTTTTAATAATCTTGAAGGAAATAATGCAAAAGCGTTTGGATCTGAACCTGGTTCTAATGAGTGCAACTGTTGACAGTGGTAAATTTGCTAATTATTTTGCACACTGTCCTATTATCTCAATTCCTGGGAGACTTTATCCTGTTGAGGTAACTACAAAAAAAACTCAATACATTGTTTGTAGATTGTTGTGTTAATTTTAAAGGTACCATTTGCTTCCACCATGCTGCAGTCTATTTATGTTTATGTATTAATATGTGTCACGTCAAAGCAGCCAGTTATCCCAATTTTAATGTTAATGAACTTTTTTGTTTGATGTCCTTGTGCAGGCTTTCTTAGCAATATCTGTGATGGCCAGTGCACACGGGGGTATTCAACTTTATGTTTTATTAATGTGGATATCAGATGGAGAAAAAAAAATTATAAACCTGATACAGTAGTTTTATTTGCTAGCCTTTTCCTGATGTTGAATGAAAATATTTATTTTTAGCAAACTAATGTGCTTTTTTTAAAAAAAAGGTATTTTATTAACCTCTTTGTTTGTGTTTTTATATTGTATTTTAAAACACAAGTTGATATTAATCCTGACAAGTTGATGATGGTGCTTAAAAAGTACTTTTAATTAAAAATCTCTTAAACTTATCCAGTATAATGTCTCAAAATGTTCCACAAATGTTCTAAAAGTGAGAGGAATGAGATCTTTATTTGTGTTGAAAAAGGCATTCGATATTTAAGTACAAGTTCAGAAATACAGTACCTTGAATAAATAGGGGAAGCACCATATTCTCTTACACCCCACCCCCCACCTGTATTTGATTTGGAAATAATTTGTTCAGCTTACTAGTTTCCTGTTCCTTATGCTATGTGTAGTATCAAATGCAGTTTGACGAAGTAATTGATGATATTGCATTCTGTCTTTGTTGTGTAATGTTTCATTTTAAATTTCTATTAAATTCAGGTATTTCATCTGGAAGATGTGGTAGAAGCAACGGGTTACACTTTGGAACAAGACTCCGAATATTGCCAAAGATTCTTGGAGGAGGAGGAAGAAGAAATTAAAGTATCAGTCGGTGGCAAAGGAGGAAAGACTTTTCAGCATCAGGTTGTTCATAGACATTTCTGTAATGGTGCTATGCAGTGTTTGTCATTAGAAATCATAATAATGATCGTTCATGAAAGTGATCCTGATTGTAAGAGAGCTCAGAGGAATTAATATTGAGCTGTATCAACTGTATATACTCCTTCAAGTAGTCAGGTTTAGAAACCTCTGGCTGTTTTTCCTGATGTTTTAAAAGAGACTGAATAAAAATAATTTAAACATTTAGATTAGCAAGCATCAATTCATAAGCAAATGCTAACAATTGGAACAAACCAAGACTGATCGTCCCATGGCACTTAAATCAGTTTTTTTTAAATCTACTTTCCGCCAAAATAATTAGGAGTCCAACCCTGTTATAAGGTGGTAGTTGGAGTACTTAAAATTTCCAACCACTGTATAACTAGGAGTAATGGAGGGGACACTGGTCAGTTCACAGGTAATGCTTGCAGACAACCTGCTGAACATTTTATATAGCCTACACGCTCAGTGCACCTGAGTGACGGTGGCAACCAGTCAACCCAGAAGTTAGCCTTTTTTTTTACCACCGGAAGCAGTCCAGAGAGCACTCGCCTTTATAATGGGTTTTACTATAATTGTGCTGAAATGTTACATTACAGTTTGCCTTTGACATTTAAGCATTATAATAACGAAGAGGCATATTAGCATGTTACTGATAATTCTGTGAAAATGTTGAGTGTGGGGGCTAGGTGGCCTCTTTGTGATTACTCTTTGACAAGATACTTTTTCTTTGTGAGGATGCACACCTTTCAAGTTTCACCAGACTGCTCTCAAGGGCACGTGGGCTGCCTTCTAGATTGAGTTAGGCAAGCAATTACTAAACAGTTTTTTTTTGGACAGCCAGGAGTCACACATGCGGAAACGCACGGCAATGCTTCAGAGTATCGAAACCAGACTAGGGTCTACATATGTATGCCACCTACGCGTGGAAATTTTCCTGTGTCTGGAATGAAATATGCACTCTCATCCTGGAAAGACATGCCCTGTTTTACCTAATTTTGGAGAGTATTGGGTTCAAATGGACGATCCAGTTACAGTATTAAAAAGACGCTGATATCGTTCAACAAATAACTTACAATGCTCCAAACAATTGTTTTATGGGTGTTTGTGGGACATTGCTGTGCTCAACAGGCTGCTGCATTTTGCCCACAAAATACATAGTCAATCCTCCTTATGGTGCATCTTGTTAAGTGGTTTGAGATGTATTGACAATGTGATAAGGCACCATATCAAATGCAAGGATTATTATTAATAGTCCAAAAAAAGTAAATAGACAATAATGGATGAATTTTAACTTCAATAGGTTTCAACGGGAGTTAGCTGAGGTATAAACTGACAAAGATGTAGGTGTGATTGTTGATTGATTAAATCTGAAGTATTTATGAAATGCACAGTAGGTTGATCAGCATCTGAAAGCTGAAGCTACATTAACATTATGGATGAGACTCTTCATTAGAAATAATACATTTGGGATAGAAAAGGCTTTGAATAAATCAGATACGATTGACTTGTGTGCATTTTCACGATTATGCTTTTATTTCACTAGCATTCTAGTGTATTTTTAATCTTTGAAATGAGGTGATCATCTTTGCTTTTTTTTTCCTTTCTACTCCCCTGCCTCAATGCCCATTTTCTAACATTAATTTGTCCATTTTAGGAATCTTTATTTAAAAGTGCTGCAATTGGGCCTAACTTTGGAGCTTACCTTGAAGACTATAGCATGCGTACTCGTCATGCTACTGTTTACATGAATCCCAATAAAATAAACATGGAACTTATCTTAGAGGTGCTCCACTTCTTGGGTAAGTTTTTTTTCCCCCCCCCCACTTAACTTACAGTATTCCTTTTCATTCTTCCTTATCCTATGTTTGTTAACTTTCATATGCTAAAATTGGGGTACTTTCATGTGCCGGAATGTAAATGTACATGAAATGTAGATGGAAATTTTGGCAACATTTTTGTTTTTTGCCAATTAAATTATGTACAGCTAAAACTTTCAGAGAAGCATATTTTTTTAAATATGATTTTTGATTTCCATAATTTCTTGCTTTTCTTTCAGATATAAACGCTCAGTACAGTGCACTCAGTGGTGCTGTGCTGATATTTTTACCGGGTTTAGCTCACATTCAACAGCTTCATGATCATTTAACTGCAGACAAAAGGTTCCAAGACAGGAGGAGGTAAAATAACTTCAATGTAAATTCCAGAAATATTTCAGTTGCATTCATGATTAACCTGAATTTTCCAAATCATTACCATTTGCATGACTTATTAATGTCCATATATACCACTGTACTGCAGGTTTGACGAGTGATATTCTGAGATATTGTCATTAATATATACACCCTCTCTTTAAATTGATTTATCATCTCAATGTCTTTTTTTAAACTCTGTATGTTCAATGTTTCAAGTCCCAATGTTTCCTTGGACTCAGATTTTCAAAGGCAAATACAGTGGAAGCTGGTTAAGCCGGACACGTCGGGGATGGACATTTTGACCGATTTAAGAGGTGTCTGGAGTTAGCCGAAATACCATTCCTGCCCAGCAGAGGCGCTGCGGTTGCACCATATAATATGTCATGTTTCACGTGAAGCAATGTTAACTAACCAGTTAAAGTTAAAATACTCTCACAGAATTCAGTAAAATGTGTTTACCTGTGTTTGGCTGCAAAATACAGTCCAGTACTTTCCTGCCCAGCAGGGGGCGGAGCTTCCTCCCATTGCCATTCCCAGCGGACTGGAAGGGGATCAGTTAGCGGGACCTGCAGCCGCTTGTCAATGGATGGGCTCCAGCCACTCACAAGCAGTTCAGCTGTCAATCAATCGCGATGTTCCCTCCTGTGTTCCTCCGCCCCCTCACTGATTGACAGCCCAACTCCAGCTGCTTGTGAATGGCTGGATTCCGCTGCCAATCATAATTTGACTCCTCCCATCTACATCACTGAGTCGCTCGTGGCTGAATGGGGAGACGGAAGGCCCGAGTGAGTACATCCAGTGGTGACCAGGGCGGCATTTTTCCTGCAATAACCGGATTTTTGTCCGAAATAGCAGCCATATTTAAAATAGGTAAGAATACAAATGACTCGAGGGAGGCTATCTGGCAAAAGTGGATTGTACTGTACTTTGGTAATACATCAAGAACTCTAACTTGTCAATGATTTTTTTTCCCTCTATCCCCTCTCCCTCACAATTGCTCTGATGCTTTTATCAAGTTGGTTCTCTTTTTAAGTTAGAATAATTGTGGAAGTGTTTCGTGTTGCTTTATTTGTAGATACAAAGTGATTGCTCTGCACTCCATCCTTTCATCACAAGATCAGGCTGCAGCATTCACAGTCCCTCCACCAGGAGTCAGAAAGGTAAGGTTTTACAGGTTTGAAGATTCTGAATGTTTTCACCCCAGAGTAACACTGTAATAGTTTGCCTTTAATGAATGAACTGTGTATCATTCATTATTTTTTCAGTTGAAACCCAATAAGATTGCATACTGAGAAGCATTATGGAAATTCTTCATTTTTAACAGTTTACCAACTAAGTATTTTTATTTAAATTTTCAGATTGTTTTAGCAACAAACATTGCAGAAACTGGAATCACCATTCCTGATGTTGTCTTTGTCATTGATTCTGGGAAAACTAAGGAGAACAGGTTTGTTTACCCCAAGTGACACCTTCCCCCTCACGGAGGCCACACCACCCGGCTACACCTCCCACCACATCCCTCGCCCCAACCGCCGTGGCTGTGATGTAGCCCTTATCTCAAGGACACCACTTGCCCTATCTCCCTACTCCTCTGGCTCTTTCCCCTCTTTTGAGCACCTCACCCTCTCCCACCCCTCCTATCTCTCACTCAAAATCCTCCTCTACTGGCCCCCTAAAGCCTCTCCCACCTTCATCTCCGATATTTCTACCTTACTAACATCTCTCTGCCTCTGCTCTGATCGCCTCATCATCCTGGGCGACTTCAACCTGCACTTCACCCCCTCCTGCTCCATCTCCTCGGACTTCTCCTCCCTGCTCTCCTCGCTCAACCTCTCCCTCCACATCAACTCCGCCACTCACAGTCACGGCCACCCACTCGCTTTGGTGATCACCCGGGGCCTCAGTGTCTCGGATGTCACAATTACCAACAAGGCCATCTCCGATCACCACTTCATCTGCTTCACTACCTCCACGCCCCTCCCCACCTCCACCAGACCCACCACCATCTTCTACCGCCCCGGAAGAAGTTACCCCCACAATCCTTAACCGCTGCCTTGGAGTCCTCTGAACTCCTCTCCCTCTGGCCATCATCCCTCACTGACCCCCCCCCCCCCCCCGCGCAGGTCATCTCCTCCAACCTTCACTGCGAGGAGATGCTGGATTTCCTTGAATCCAAAATCAAGGGAATCCGCTCCGCGCTCACTGCCCCTCCAACTTCCACTCGCCCCTCACCCCTTCCCTCCCATACTCCGACTCCTACCCATCCTCGCCTACACACCTTCGAACCCATTTCCCCACCCTCTGTCACCAACCTCATCCTGTCCCTGAAACCCACCACCTGCTCCCTTGACCCCATCCCCACTCCACTCCTTATCTCCCAGCTCCACGTCCTTGCCCCACTTCTCACAGACATCATCAACCTGTCCCTCTCCTCTGGCTCTGCTCCCATTCCCATAAACACTGCCACCATCACTCCCACTTTGAAAAATCCCTCCCTTGATGCTATCAAGCTACCGGCCCATCTCCAACCTCCCCTTCCTGTCCAAGGTCCTTGAAAGAGTCGTGGCCTCCCAGCTGCACTCTTTCCTCTCCGCCTATTCATTATTCGAACCCCTCCAGTCAGGTTTCTGTGCTGCCCATAGCACAGAAACCGCCCTGGTCAAGGTCACTATTGACATCTTGACCATCTGGGACCAGGGCTCCCTCTGCCTCCTCATCCTCCTCGACCTATTGGCCGCATTTGATACGGTCGACCACGCTATCCTCCTCCACCGCTTGTCCTCCCTCCTCAACCTGCAAGGCCCTGTCCTTGAGTGGTTTAGGTCGTACCTCTCCCACCGTCTTCATTTTGTTTCCACAAACGGCTTTTCCTCCAGCCCCTGCACTGTCTCGTGCGGTGTCCCTCAGGGCTCTGTCCTCGGTCCCCTCCTCTTCACCCTCTATATGCTCCCCCTTGGTGACATCATCCGCAGACATGGGGTTAATTTCCACATGTATGTGGATGACACCCAACTCTACCTTTCCTCCTCTGCCCTCAACTCCACGACCACCGATGTCCTGACAGCTGCCTGTCCGACATCGAGTCCTGGACGAGAGACAACTTTCTTCAGCTCAACATACGCAAAACTGAGGTCCTCCTGATTGGCTCGCGTCAGCGCCTCCGCACCTCAGGCGCTGACAGCATCAGCATCCAAGGCTGCACTCTCCACCTCTCAAAGCCAGTCAGGAACCTTGGTGTTCTGTTCGACCCTGAGCTGTCCTTTCTTCCTCATATCCGCGCCACAACTGGCACCGCCTTCCATCACCTCCGGAATATCGCCAGACTATGGCACTACCTCACCCCTCACGCTGCTGAAACTCTGGTCCACGCCTTTATCACCTCAAGGCTGGACTGTGGGAACTCTCTCCTCGCCGGCCTTCCCGGCACCTCCCTCCACAAGCTGCAGGTCATTCAGAACTCTGCAGCTCGTGTACTGTCCCGCACCAGGCTTCGCGACCACATCACTCCCACCCTCGCTCGCCTCCACTGGCTCCCCATCCCCCAGAGGATCAAATTCAAGATCCTCTTCCTCACCTACAAGGCCATTCACGGCCTCGCTCCCTCCTACCTCTCCGACCTACTATCCCCCTACTTACCTGCCCATACCCTCCGTTCCTCTGGTTCCGGTCTGCTCCACACCCCCCGCCCCAACCGCCCTACCATTGGTGGTCGGGCCTTCAGCCTCTCAGCCCCTAGGCTCTGGAACTCTATCCCCCAGTGCCTTCGCCTTGCTTCCTCCCTTTCCTCCTTCAAGGCCGGTCTCAAGACCTTTCTCTTTGACCGTGCCTTCAGCTGCCCTCTCAACTCTCTACCCCCTCCTCGCTCCTTCCCTTCCCTTCCCTCCCCTCACCCTGACAATTTCCCCCCTGCTCGGGTCCCGACCCAACTGTCCAGCGCCT
The DNA here is from genome assembly GCF_018977255.1 of Callorhinchus milii. NCBI lineage: Eukaryota > Metazoa > Chordata > Chondrichthyes > Chimaeriformes > Callorhinchidae > Callorhinchus > Callorhinchus milii. Next base: position 123,808,315 of record NW_024704742.1, read on the forward strand.
TGGGACGTCCTCCCGACATGAAAGGCGCTCTATAAATGAAATCTTGTTGTTGTTAACAATGCTTTTTAAAGTAGCCAATAGAGTTTGAATCCTTCTGCGTCATGGGATTTGTGGTATTAAATTTGGTTATTTGCACTTCTATGCAAATGTATTATGAGTATGAAGTTGTAATAAGACTTCACAGCATTTTCAAGTGAGTGGAAGCTTTTGAATTTAGAAAAATGCATTATTACTAGTCCTCTGCAACTCCTTCCCGCAATCCCTCTGCCTCGCCCCCTCCCTTGCCTCCTTCAAGACCCATCTCAAGACCCTCCTCTTCGACCGTGCTTTCGATCTCCCTGTTTCCCCCACCCCCCGCACTCCCCAACCTCAGCTCGGGTCCGAAACTCTGTCTGTCCAGCGCCTTGGGACATCCACGTGAAAGGAGCTATACAAATGTAATTTTGTTGTTGTTTAGTGACCCTAATGCATAGGTCATGGATTAGTAGAATATCAGACAATGTTTTTCCAGACAAAATTGTGAGTGGGAAAGTCACTCATGCCCATTCCTATGCATCTTCTGGTAGTGGCTTCAAATCATAATTGGAAACAAATTGAAAATTACTTACCACCTCCTTCCCCTTCTGCACCAAATTCCCACTCTCACCAAATTCCTGTAATAGAATTCTCACTCTGTTCCCACCTCATTCCGTTCTCAGCTCGCTCTGCTGAGCTCTGCTCCAAACCAACATTGACTTGGGATCTGAGAACAAGTGACTGAATGGTGCAGTGAGACCTGAGAGAGTATGTAGAAGATTTCTCAAACTCAAAACAAATTGTGTTACTATCTCATTATTAAGTAATTTTGACTTCTTAAGTAATTTGTTCTATGAATATTCTATTTAAATAAAGGGGGAAGGAAAATACTGTGTTGGTGAAAAATATTCCTTTCGTATGAAATTCCTCTACTTAATTGGGATAATGACCAGTTACATAAACACAGTGTTTTAGAATAGACTACTATTTGCAACTTTGACCTGATGAATTCAGAATTGTGCAATATATGTGTACTTATAATTTTGACATTGATTTTAGTGAACATTAATTGAATTCACAATTTCTTGCAAAAATTGTAAAGTTGTATGGTTTTACTTGAACTGCGGGTGTGTGCACATGCTTTGTACACATATCCAGTTGACACTCGCTGTAAAGCAGGTGGTTAGAGTCAGAAACCCCAAACTGTCTTAGAGTGACTCAAGAAGTGACATCAGTGGTGATCTGATTGCCCAGAAGTGTGGGGAAAACAAAATATCCAATTAATGTCATCAGGTCTCCGTTCACATCACTTTTTGTGTGCTGCACATGTGGAAGAAGTCACAGCAGTGATCAAGAAGCTGGTGAATTGGAGGCAAGTCAGATGGCCTCCTGCATCAGTATTGAATGAGGCCTGTGCCCAATTCGCATTATAAATTAACCAGTACTATAACGGGTTGCACTATATTTGTATTTTAGGTATCGTGAAAGTAGTCAAATGAGCTCCTTGGTGGAGACATTTGTCAGCAAAGCTAATGCTCTTCAACGACAAGGCCGAGCTGGACGTGTGCAAGAGGGATTCTGTTTCCGTTTGTACACAAAGGAAAGGTGAGGGGTAGCTTCTGAGTTGTAATTTTTTTTTATTCTTTTGTAATTAGATTTACTTCCATGAGTAATTTTAATATTAGTTATTGGGTGGAGCTTTCTTGACTTTTATTCTTGGTGCTTTATTTTAAGGAATAACTTTATATGCTTTATTCCTGCAGGTTTCACAGCTTCATTGATTACTCAGTCCCAGAAATCTTACGAGTGCCTCTGGAAGAACTTTGCCTTCATATTATGGTAATATTTACATATAAATAGCTTAACAAATGTTTAGCAACTGAAAAGACTCATTACTACGTTAATTGACTGTACATTACAGTGCAGTAGATTTGAATAATTGGTATACAGAACAAAGAATTGTGATTGAAAACTCGCTGTATTGGAGTGATTTTGAACATTTAAAATTAATGTTGATTTTCTTTGAAGGAATTACTTGTTTGCTCAATTTATGACAAAAATGTGGCATGAAATAAAAAGTGTTCTTTGCATTAAAATCAAAAGTAGGTCTTTTCAAATATTCTTTACCTGCCAGAAATGTATGCCCCCTCTTCCCCCTTGTTTTTGGCTTTTGTATCCGATCCAACTCATGTTGTCTTTATACCCAGTAGGATTTTTAGCTTATTTATTTGTTTTAATTGTAGAAGTGTAATCATGGATCTCCAGAAGAGTTTCTATCCAAAGCCTTGGATCCACCGCAAGCCCAGTCCATCGGTAATGCAATGAATCTGTTGAAGAAGATTGGGGCCTGTGAGATCAACGAAGCCAAACTGACCCCATTGGGCTTGCACCTCGCTGCCCTTCCAGTTAATGTGAAAATTGGGAAAATGCTTATTTTTGGTGCTATCTTTGGCTGCTTGGATCCTGTGGTAAGTGCTATAGATTGAAACCATTAAGATTTACACTATTTGAATTTTTTTCAATATTTCTACCTGTCTATTAGTGTTTGAGCACAATGAATGTTGTATTATCTTTATTGTATTCCGAATATAAAAGTAATGAAGTTCTGCTTCAGTTTCGATAGAATACTGCTCAGGTCTCATTTGGAGTCTTTTAAGGTTCTGTTTCCAATCTTAAAAGGATATCAGCCTTGAAGGGTACCCAGCAACTGTTTACTAAATAAATATATGGGCTAAAAGTGCTTAGCTATGAGGAATGGCTGCTTAGACAGATTATATTCCTTAGAGCAGAGGACGTTAGGTGGTGTTTTGATTGAGCTTTTTAAGATAATGAAAAAATTGATAGGTTAGATAGTGGATTACTCCTCCCTTTGGTAGGGGGATCCATTACATAGGGACAAAACCTTAACATCAGAACAAGACAGTTGCAACAGAGATAAGGAAGCATTTTTTCAGAGGATTATGAAGATGTGGACTGCTGCTCTAGAAGGCTATAGAGGTTGAATCAATTGGAATAGTAGAGTTATTGAAGGCTAAGGTGAATGGGCAGGGTATTGAGATTAGAAGATCTACCTAGATCTCATAAACTGGTGAAACAAACACAATGTGGTGGACGGTCCTGTTTTCCTATGTTTTATTGCGATTTATAGTCATCTTTTTTTTTACATTTATTTGATCACAAACTTCACTGGTACTGCACTCAAATATTGCTTGTAATTGCTGAATGTCCTCCTATTGTTGGATAACTGTTCATGATTATTCTCATATCGGAGATTAATTTGAATGCTTTACTGTTCTGTTTGTAGGCCACCATCGCTGCAGCCATGACTGAAAAATCTCCATTTGTTACTCCATTAAGTAGAAAAGATGAAGCAAACCTTGCAAAGGCATCCATGGCAATAGCAAACTCAGATCACCTGACACTTTACAATGCATATTTGGGGTATGTTACAATAACAACAGCTTGCATTTATCTAGAGTCCTTCACGTGGGGTCGTGTCCCGGGGCGCTTGTTACAGCTGTTTTGTCCCAACACAATAAAGTGTCATTTGCAAATACTTCAGAATATGTTGATTTAGTAACCTATTCAATAATAACAGTGAAATCAATTACTCTTGATATATCTAACTCATATGTGTTTAAATTTCATATTTCTAAGTTGGAAGAATGCTCGACATACTAGTTATCGTACTGAGATGGCTTACTGTAAGCAGCACTTTCTGAGTCGAACTGCACTTCTAACAATGCAGGTTTGTTCTTTTTCTGTTAACATTATCCTTTTAAAGTAAAGAAATAAAAGTTTGCAAAATTGTTTGTTGTTACCTATTATTTAAATTGCAGTTTGTTGGAAAACATTTTAATAGGTTATCGGAGTATAAAAAGAATGTCTTTTTTGAGAATTTCAGTGATAAAGTGGTAAATATAATTTTAATAATCTAATATTGTGGCTTATTTTGTTTTTCATGAAAAATCAACTTGCAGGATATTAAACAAGAACTTATCAGGCTAGTTGAGATTGCAGGTTTTGTGGCACCAGGAGCCAGAGGGGCAAAGCATCATAGTTGGGATAGAGAGTCATCAGTTGGAGTTCCTAAAAAGAACTTGTCACAACAGGAGATCTCACTTCTTAAAGCTGTATTGGCAGCAGGATTATATGATAATGTTGGGAAAATCAAATACACCCCATCAGTGGACATTACTGACAAGATTGCATGTTCTGTCGAAACTGCACAAGGCAAAGCACACCTCCATCCTTCATCTGTGAACAAGGACCTGCAGTCCAATGGCTGGCTATTGTTTCAGGAAAAGGTATTTGTGCAATCATCAGTGTAACTATTTTGTATGTGTACCTATGTATAGTTTAGGAGGCCACTGTGAAAGTTTGAACACTTATAGCTAAAAAAACACAGTATAATACATCCTGGTGGAGATTTTCTGAATATTTATGTCTAACATTTGTAAGCTGCTGATCATGGTTGTTGTGTGTTGAGCATACTTAAATGGGATAGCTAATGAATGTGAAAAGAAAAAACTTTTCCTGGAAATTTGTAATAAAATACATAATGTTAAAATTAATCAGGATCTGAAAGCGAAACAAGTTAACAATCACTTAATTAGAATTGCAAATGAGTGAGACTTTATTTGCAAATCTTGTCTGTTCATAATTGTATTCCTACAGTTGCACAGATATATTTTGGAGAATGCTTGTTGTTTATTACTCACTGGTAATCTATCCCACCTTCTTTACCATAATGATGATAAAGAAGGTGCCTTAGGACATCCCAGCACCTTGCGATGTCCTCCTGACTTGAAAGGTGCTATACAAATTAATTTTGTTGTTGTTGATGAGAAGAATATAAATTGTATTATCCAATCCCAAATTAGGTTAACTTTGAAAGAGTTTCATTGTAAGCTTTGTAGACCAGGTGTATCCCCTTTTTATTAAGTGACAGTGTACAACTGGAGCACTGAGCGTCCAGAAGTAACCCATAAAATCATGTGGTGTAAATATTGGCAGGATTATATAGTACAAGATTACCATCTCAGGACTCTTTATCAATTCACAATGCGGCAAGTAGGAATCTATTTAATAACAATCCTTTCATTTGGTTTTAGTGGCATGTATACAGAGAAGTGAATCATGTATTTGGGATATCAATAAGATAGTGAAGACTTGAGTTTTAATTTTTAACATGCTCATATTTTTGACCAAAAATTAGTGTATAGTGCTGACTTTCTTTTGTTATTAGGTAAAGTATGGAAAGATATATCTGCGAGAGACCACTGAGATCTCATCTTTTCCAATCTTGTTGTTCGGAGGCGATATACTAGTCCAGCACCATAAAAGATTGCTCTTGGTAGATGGCTGGATAAAATTCCAGGTAAGAATTCATTTCTTTACTGCACTGGTGCACTCGCCGGTACCTCCCTCCACAAGCTGCAGGTCATTCAGAACTCTGCAGCTTGTGTAGTGTCCCGCACCAGGCTTTGCGACCACATCACTCCCACCCTCGCTCGCCTCCACTGGCTCCCCATCCCCCAGAGGATCGAATTCAAGATCCTCATCCTCACCTACAAGGCCATTCACGGCCTCGCTCCCTCCTACCTCTCCGACCTACTATCCCCCTACTTACCTGCCCGTACCCTCCGTTCCTCTGGCTCCGGTCTGCTCCACATCCCCCGCCCCAACCGCCCTACCATCGGTGGTCGGGCCTTCAGCCTCTCAGCTCCCAGGCTCTGGAACTCCATCCCCCAGTGCCTTCGCCTTGCTTCCTCCCTTTCCTCCTTTAAGGCCGGTCTCAAGACCTTTCTCTTTTACCGTGCCTTCAGCTCCCCTCTCGACTCTCTAACCCCTCCTCGCTCCCTCCCTTCCCTCCCCTCACCATTTCCCCCCTGCTCGGGTCCTGACCCAACTGTCCAGCGCCTTGGGACGTCCTCCCGACGTAAAAGGCGCTCTATAAATGAAATCTTGTTGTTGTCTTGTTGTGAAGCTCTTTTAATTTAATTTAAATAATAATAAGCCTTGCATTTGATATAGTGCCTTATCACGTTGTGGAGTCCTGTAGCTCAGAGGTTAGAGCACTCGCCTTGCAACCGAGACGCCTGGGTTCAATTCCAGGCAGGACGAAACCTTGGGCAAGTTTCCTTATTCCACACGCCTAATAATAATCCCTCCAAAACACAAAAACAGTAATAAATTGGTCATTTTCAATCCACGACTGTTTGTGGGACACTGCTGTGCGCAATTGGCTGCCGTGTTTCACCCACAAATATTCGGTCAATTCACTTTACAGTCTATTCTGTGAAGCGCTTTGAGATGTCGATAAGACTTGAAAAGCGCTATATCAAATGCAAGGATTATTATTATTATTGCGACGTCTTAAAGCGATTAACAGAATATATTGTAAAGTGAATTGACTGTGTATTTTGGGGCAAAGCACAGCAGCCAATTGGACACAGCACAGCTAATTTGGACCCTTTAGCAACATGTTCTTTTTTGGGTTCACTGCATTACTGTAACTTATTGCACAAGACCAACAATGGAGAACTTTTTCTGAGGAGAATATTGCAGACCTATTGTGAGTTTGCATGGGTCTTTTTTTTTAAAGAATTTTGTGATATTCATATGATTTTCAGTGTGGATGAAGCATTGATAAAAACAGTTATAATATGGGCAGCTGAAAGGGATAGAAAAGGCAGAGTAATAAATATTAATAGAGCACCACATACTCAGTCTTTGTTCTTGCCTAATTTTGTGGGACCGCACTCGCATGGTTCGAGTCCTACTTAACCAACCGCCTCCATTTCATCTCGGCAAATGGTTTCTCCTCCCTCACCCGCATGATCACTTGGGGGTACCCCGGGGCTCCATCCTTGGTTTTCTTCTTTTCCTTACCTGTATGCTCCCTCTGGGTGACGTCATCCGCAGACACGGGGTAAACTTCCACATGTGTGCGGATGACCACACAAATGTACTTTAACTCCTCCAGTACCAACTCCAGGTCCACCGATGTTCTATCAGCTTGTCTGGCAGACATCTGGCCCTGGATGAGTGCAACCTTCCTGCAGCTGAATGTGGACAAGACGGAAGCCATACTCCTTGCCTCCCGTCAACATCTTCACTCCTGTGAATCTAAACTCCTCAACCTCCCTGGGCTCTCCCTCACACTCACTGAACCAGTGCACAATCTAGGCGTCCAGTTTGACTCCCAGTTGTCCTTCCTCTTCCACTCCCGGTCCCTGACCAGAACCGCCTTCTTCCACCTCCGCCACATTGCCCACTTCCGACAGTACCTTACCCCAAATGTAGCCGAAACCCTTATGCATGCACGTGTCATGACCTGCCTGGATTACTCAAACGGACTCCTCGCCGGTCTCCCCAGCTCCGCTATTCAGAAGACCCAGTTCATTCAGAACTCTGCCGCCCGCATAATGACCCAGACCAAACTCCATACCCACATCCCATTAGTTCTAGCCAGGATCCACTGGCTCCTCATCACCAAACGGATCGACTTCAAGATCCTCACACTCATGTTCAAATCCCTTCACTCTCTGGCACCTCCCTACCTCTCTGACCTCCTCACTCTCCAATCCACCACCTGGTGCCTCTGCTCGACTGGCACTGGCCTCCTTTTCATCCCTCGCACCCTCTGCCCCATTATCGGAGGTCGTGCTTTCAGCCCCAAAACTCTGAAATACTCCCTCATTCCCTCCGCCGTGTCCCCTCCCCTTTTTCACGTCCTGCCTGTAAAACTTTCTCTTTGACCGTGCTTATGGCCACCCTCCCCACCGTCTCAGAGTCAGGCTCTGCCACTGTTAAGCGCTCTGAGATGCTACCCTTCGTGGAGGGTCCTATATAAGTGCAAGTTATTGTCGTAATTAGTATGATTGTGCATGCAAATCGTTTGAGAGAAGCATTGGATAAATGGCATCAATTAAAATAGTGCACTAGAATGTTTCTAACCGTTTTAAGAAATATAAAAGAAGAGTGATGGAAGCAAATAGGCCTTAAATATTTTGTTTATAAAAAAAATCAAGAAACGTGCAACTTGCATTCAATTTTTGATTGTACGGTCCCTCCGCCTCGCCCCCTCCCTTGCCTCCTACTCCTAGCCTTCCCGCCCTCCACCGCTCCTGATCCCAACCACCAGCTCGGGTTCGGATCCCTGACTACCCAGCGCCTTGGGATGACCTCCTGAAGTGTAAGGTGCTATACAAATGTAATTTGTTGTTGTATTTCCTGTTTTATAAATTCCTGTTTTGATTAGGCTCCTGTAAGGACTGGAATCATTTTTAAGGAGCTGAGAGCCTTAATTGACTCTGTTCTCACGAAGAAACTTGAAGATCCAAAATTGTTTCTTGAAGGTACTTTTTGTTTCTTTATTGCTATTCGTTGAGAATCACTGACTCTAGCTGTGTAAGCATGCTTATATTGTGTAGATTGAATTTCAGTGATTTCTAATGGATTATATCTGAAGAAAATATATGGGGAAGGGGAACGTAAATGAGACTAAAAGGATTGCTTTTAAAAGAGTTAACACAGAGGCAATGTCCTCCACATTGCCCACCCTAGCATCGGCAAGCAGACTTTCAACCTTTCTGCCCACACTTTCTGGAACTCCATTCCGAAATCTCTGAGACACTGGTTCAAGATATGTCTTAACACTTACTTCATTGACTGCACTATCGAGAGGGCTATCATAGTAGTGGCTGCAAAACAATTACTATTTAGCTGTTTAATATATTAAGCAATTATTTTAATATATTGGAATAAATGATCAGTTAAACTTTTCATTACAATCTAAATTTAATCCAGAAATCGCTGTTTCTGTACTTTTAGAATCCAGTTGCTGGTGTGCAGTTTGAATTCCTATGCAACATTTTCATTAGACTCTGTAAAATCTTTTGAGATTTTCTCTTCCTTTTACAGTTACCATCTTTGTAAATCTAGATGTATTCAGTTATAGATCTCAGCCAAATATTAATGAGATTGCAAGTTACATGAACATTGGCATCATTAAGCTGGTAAACCCATTTATCATTTGCAATCTACAGAAGCAGATTATATATACAGAAACCTTTTTACTGGAGTATTTTAATGCAGTGCATATTCATGGCCCCATTGCAATAGAGAGAACAAACAAACTCAATATAATGCACAGTCTGTGTGGCAGTGTTGCTATTGTCTGCAGTAAATGAAAAGGCTCAATGTGAAAATGCAAGCAATAGTATGTGGATAGGTCAGTACACTTTTTATATCTAGTTATATACATAGGTTATCGACCTTACAAATGCTTTACTCGATCTATTAATTTATTGTTATCTCTCCTTTCAGATGACCAAATAATACAGACCATTGTGCAACTGATCCAAACTGAGCACACTAATTGAAAATTTCCTGCCATGCAACATTTCTGTAGAAATGGCAAATAATGTATGCTGGTTATTTTTAAATGTGCATTGGGCACAGAGTTATACTTGGTTAATTGATGAATGGAATATTGTGATTTTGTTTCTTAGTTATTTTAAAAACAAAATGATGCCTGATTATCAATAAATGTGTTCTTGATCATCTAATTGTGGGCATTTATCTGTTACCCATGTACCGAAACAATGAATGTTCATAAAGGTATATGGTGAAGGCGCGCCTATGTAATCTATCAACTTTACTATGAAAATGCTAACTAGTATGCTTGAGTGATCTGTCTGACAATACTTTATAAACCAATTCCTTTCATAACTGTTAGTTTTGCTCATTTTTAAAGGAGTTAAATCAACATGATAATCACTTTTGATGGTTAGTCTTCCATTTTGGATTCCCAAAATAAAAGGGATGTCAATGCTGAGGAATGCAACACTTTGTCTTTATGCTTTCTTGGTGAGAGAGAGTACAGATCAAGTGTAGAGTAAAATGTCTTGTATGCTCAACAATATGGCTTTCAATTAGGCTCTTTTTGGATTTTTTCCAGAGTTAAATGTTAAATCATAAGCAAATTTTCAGATTAACAGGAAAGGACTTGAGTGGTGTAATGGGCTACTGCACTATCCTTTCACTTCCTGGAAGCCAGATCTGAGTCAGGGGCATGAAAGTCTTTATTTCAAATGATGAATTAACAGCACAAAGTTACCAAAGCTGGAGTCCTCTAGCTCAGTGGTTAGAGCACACTCCTCGTAAGTGAGATACCTGGGTTTGATTCCCGGGAAGGCGAAAGGTTGTGCAAATTTCCTTGCTCCACACACGCACACTTCTGTTTACCTAGGAGTAAGTAGGAACCTGGTTGTTAGTTGATTGCCGGATCCCTTTCCAAGGATAATGATTCTTTAAAATTTTAAATATATGTGCAGTCGATTCACATTACAGTATATTCTGTGAAGAGCTTTGAGACTCTCGAAGACTTAATAAGGTGCTATGTCAAATGCAAGGATTGTTATTATAATAATAATCCTTGCATTTGATATAGCGCTTTACACGTCTTAACGTCTCAAAGCGCTTCACAGAATAGACTGTAAAGTGAATTGACCGTTTATTTGTGGGCGAAACGCGGCAGCCTTTATTAATATTGAAACATTAACCACTACTTGGAAGTGATGCAGGTAGCTGATGTTTGAAAATAAAAGTCTTGTTTATGTAATAGAATGTACTCTGAGGTGAGTTTAGATCAAGACATAAATGTATCGTGAGGGAGACCTTTAAATCTATCTAATGTAAAGTAAGGAATGAGAAAAGGACATTTAGGATCTGCTTTTTCCAATATACAATGTTACGATTTGCACTTGTCAGATTCACTACAGCATATTTAATGTGCTGATATAGATGAATAACTAAGGGTCAAGTTTCCTTCCAAGGAGAAAAAAAATGAACCTTTGCTGCCGACACCCTATGATAATTGAACGATAGGTGAAGGATATCCGTCTACAATTGCAATCCACACTGTCCAGCCCCTAACTGTTGCATTCTGTAAATGACATTTCTGTGGTCTACAGCTGTGATCTGTTATTGAGATAAGTTCTTGGGAAACGTCTTTGTTCAATCTACTTTCTCGACTTTGCATCACTGCACGTGTGTCTGTCATAGAAGTTAACATGACAGTGTAGTCGAGCAGATGTTGAATCAAATTTTTAAAATGCTGATTGTGTTGATGATTCTTTATCTCACGTGACATCAGAATTCTAGTGCAAACATCTCAGCAAAATGTATCAGTGGGAAATTTATATTGTGTCAAATCCATTTTGTACAATGTGACTGTGCTCCATTGATAGTGAGGGAACGTAAAACTTGGAATTAGTAATGTTTAGCAAACCTAGTATTTACAGTCTTCACTATAATTGCAGATTCATCAGACATTGGACCTTAAAATGTGGAAATTTTAGAAGTTTATTTGAACTGTTGCAAATAGAAACGCAGATGGTATGTGCTCTGTTCAATGTGTTCCCTTAAGATTCCTTGAGATGTCTAGCGTTCTTTAAAGGAAATGTTTTAATATTATGAAAGAGCTTTTTGGCACTCCGAACACTTAAAGAGCATTAAAAACTAACAGGGATTTGGCTTTAACAAAGCATTGCAGTTATGTTTCTGGCAGATTCACGGACATCACTGACGATTACTATTTTGGAGCAGCCATGTTTCTCTAGTAATTAGTAAGTAATTTGAGCAGTATGACAAGTGCATTTTTCTTATTATTATTGGCTGTTCTGAGGGTTTTGAACACAAGCCTGGAGCAATTATATTTACTGTTTATGTGTAGGTTTACTTTCCACCATTAGATGGCAGAGTAAGTCCAGGTTTGAAATGAACTCGAGTTCCACAGCAAGAAGCTAAAGCGGTGGAGACTTTAATTACAACTGGGCAGTCTTCAGTTTTAAGTTAAAATGATTTTGACTCGATCGTCTGCTGCAGTGTGAATGAGACAAGCTTTTAGAATAACTCTACCAGTGCATAATGTAATTGGTAAATATGTTAAAAAAGTTCATATCGATTGTGACTTAAAAAAATCAAGTGATCGATCAAATTCTTTCTCAAATTATATTAGGAAGAAAGCAATGCATAAACTAAATTCATATCATATTTTAAAGAAATATGAAACGTTTGATTCTCAGAACTCAAAAACTCTACCTGACTGGAGTATATAATAAACAATCTGAGCAGTTTCCTTTTGGCAATACAATATTAAAGAAATAGCATTTAACTAGTGGCTACTTAGGATATTGCCAGTTACAGTAGCTGATAGATAATAGAACTGTGCACATATAATATCTGGCATTTGTCAGATGCTACCCAATTTTTGTAAAACCTATCATTTATTTTCCTGACTTTTTAATGATAGCATCAAGTTAACTTTTAAACTGAGTGGAACACCGCATAAAACAAAATTGGAAAGCCAGCAAGTTCATGGGCCCAATCAAATCAGTTTCGGTAATTGACATTTAAGTTTTAATACAGCCAGTTACAAATTGAGCAGAGCTCTGAATGTTCAGTGACTGCAATATAAATGATATAAGTTTTGTTAACACTTATATTCATGTATGAAATCATTTACCAAAAATAAAGTGTTACTCAGAGTAAGGAATACAAGGAGGAAAATTTGTTAGCTCACAGATGTTTGTACTGTATTCTTGAACTGATGCTGCTTAATAAAAGGGTGATGCAAATGGAATGATGTAAGTGATTTGTAAAAATTTTGTTTTGTTTTAAGCTGGTTGCCTGATACATGCAGAAACCCAATGCTATGCTTGACTATCTAAACACAACTGAGAATTCTACATATGCAGCTATATCTAAATTCCCTAATTCAACAACAACAACTTGGATTTATATAGCGCCCTCCACACTGGACGGCGTCTCAGAGCGCTTCACAGTAAAGGATCCCGAGGCCGAGCCGGGGGATGAGGAGGAAAGTGACCAAAGGCGCAGTCGAAGAGAAAGGTCTTCAGTAGGGACCTGAAAATAGGAAGAGGGGGTGAGGCGAAGGGAGTGAGGAAGGGGATTCCAGAGTCTCAGGGCATCGTGGTTGAAGGCACGGCCACCGAGAGTGGAGCGGAGGACGAGGAGGAAGCCAGACCTGGAGGAACGAAGGTAACAGGTATTGTTTTGAGGAGAGAGGAGGGCAGAGAGGTAGGGGTTGCAGAGGAGTGCAGGGATTTGAATACAAGTGAGGATCTTGAAGTCGATCCTCTCTGGGATCCAGAATTCCAGAAACTATTAGGCACAGATTATCTGGTGTCAAGTCTTGGAGACACCAAAGTGTGTGTTGGGACCACACTACCGATTAGGACTTTGGCTTGCAGGGTTATCAGGAGCCACGTGGGAAGAATCTCTGTATCTGGCTGGTCTGCCCCTCCAAGTCCTGGAGCAGAACCTTACCTTAGACTGATCTGGACATGATAAACACATGGATGAGGATCTCAGCGGCCTGCGAGAAGAGAAACTGGTGGAGCAGGCAATGTTTTGAAGGTTGGGAAAACTGATCGGATCAGAGCACAGATGTGGGGTTCAAAGGACAGTTAAGAGTTGAAACAAGACATAAATGTTACACACCACCTCCACAAGGTGGAGTGTTCATCACTGTAGGTGCTCAATGCTGTCAGACCTGAGGTGAGAAGAGCCAAACAGAAGAGCCTCTGGCTTGTCGATGTTCAACTGAAGAAGGAGCTCCTCCACAACTTGATGTCTCAGGCAATCGAGCGGCAGAACAGCAAACACAAACTAGTAGCTACTTAACTTTTTATACAACATGTCCCTTATTGAACTCAGGTCTCTCGCTTGCAAAGCAAGTGCTCTAACCACTGAGCTACAGGAACTTAACTTTTTATACAACATGTCCCTTCAGCTGTTTCCTTACTATGCAATATGACAGCTTTAACAAGATGCTAATGCACATTTTGAGGACAACACAAAGGCTAAATCCACAGGTGTGGGGCCATTGCACACAGATGTATTTCTATGTACTCGAGATCGAAACATATCTGTTTTAAAACAGGCTTTGCATGTAAGCAACTCTCCTCTGAAGAGATTGCAATTTAGAAATGCTGCAGTGAGGATTCAATTTCCTGTGGTATTCACTCAGATTACTAACCTAAATTGATGACAGTAACAAGCAGCTGTGGCTGAAGCTAAAGCCCAAATAGTATGCAGGGTTGTAAAGATTCACACCTGTCATCTGTCAATTATATGTGCGAGTGGTTAAGAGAGCTATGTGTCTGATCCCTGCAGACGAGAGGTGAGTGTGCACCTGATTCCTACCTAACCTAATATTCACCCTTGCCCCTCAAACTCACAATGTGACCCTGACTTCAGACTTCAAGAATACATAAATTGTATTCCCAAGACGAATCCCAATACTGTAATAATCCAAATATATCATGTTTTGAGTTAATCTTTAATGAAACAATAATGGTCTCTATGCTCGTATATTAAAGAATGATTCATGACTTTGCACAGATTCATATCTGCAGACAAGTCATGATAAAAATATTATCTAGTGAGGAGCTGGATTTCTTTTGAGAAATAAGAGCTCCAACTGATAATGACTGACAGAGCAACAGTGTCAGTTTCACAGAAATGAGTGTGAACGATACAGTTCTAGACAGGGATCTAAGTCCACCATTATTCCAAAACTAACTGTCCCAAACTCTACTTGTTTAAAATCAGAATTATAAGATTAAATAACAAGCCAACAAGCCAACTAACAAAGTAAAAGACAATACAGGACAACCTTGTTATAAGGTAGCGGCTAAGGAACAGAAAAATACAACTAGTGGTGCTCACTTGAGAAAGGTTGTCAGTAAGAGTTTGTGGTCATAACATTACCGATCATATAACCAGTGTGCGCAACTATTGTAGGATTTGGGTAGGCAGATAACCAAATGCCTGTGGTACAGTATTGTGATGAGAGAATTTGAAGCATGACGATAGGATTTGAGACTTGCTAATGGGATTTAAAACATTATAAGCAAATCCATGTTATAGTGAGGGGTGTAAAAGGGTTCTTCTGTGTATCGATGAAAAGAATAATCTTGTGCCTTGATTTGCACATTGGTGCCACAGCACAAACACAATCCTTCACTGGAGTGTTCCTGATCTTTATACCACGCTTGGGGGTGTCCCACGTAAGGTCAGGTGTACCTCTACAGTGTGAACCCTTGGGCTAACTTCATGCATATCTTCTCAGCTGGTTCTAGAGTGAAAACTAAAGAAGTTGCTATTAGGTCACCTGGAAGCAGCCCATACACCACCGTCATAGCCATTCTACCAGTGTCCTGGCCAGCGGTTCTCTAAATTAATTGATTATTCACTCATGGCTGTTTGTGAGATCTTGAAGATGCAAATAATTGCTGCATTTGACTACAAAATAGCCACTGGACTTGACAGTAATAAGTTATGAAGCACTTTGAGACCTTCCATTATAAGGCTCTTTCTCCTCTTATGGATTACCGAATTGCACGCATGAGTTACTGAATTGAATTCTAACTTCAAGAGTGGAGAAATGATTTACACCAAGTGCCATGCCTAAACAACAACAACAAATTACATTTGTATAGTGCATTTCACGTCAGGAGGACGTCCCAAGGTGCTGAAACAATGAAAGTATAGATAACACCGGTACAGTCTCTTTCATAACAAAAACAGAAGTCGCCTGGAACACTCAGCAGGTCAGGCAACATCGACGGAGAAAGAAAAGTGAGTCAATGTTTCGGGTAAAGGACCCGAAACTTTGACTCACTTTCCTTTCTCCATAGATGCTGCCTGACCTGCTGAGGGTTCCCAGCGACTTCTGTTTTTGTTTCAGATTTCCAGCATCTACAGTATTCTGTGCTTTTTTTTTACAGGGTCTCTTTCATATTTAAAATCTGGGTATCAAAATAATAATAATAATAATAATCCTTGCATTTTGTATAGCGCCTTATCAATTGTTGAGACGTCTCAAAGCCCTTCACAGAATATATTGTGAAGAGGGTTGACTGTATTAATTGGGCGAAATGTGCACAAATTGCCAAAGGTTTTTGATGCCTTTTCTTCATTGGGTTATACTGTCTGCATAGGCTATTAATAAATGTTAAACTGCATGGAAAATGTAACGTGCCACATGCATTGCCGTTCTACACTGGGCACATATTCATATCATTACCCCACTGTTGAACGAGGGACTGTTCTTGCTCCTTGGAGGGTAAAAAGAACTTAGTTCTTTTTTAAAAAAAAATTTTCAAAAAGAAAAGAAAAAGAATGCTTTAAAGAACCATATTTGTCATTTTACATCACAATTACATGCAGGCACCACTGAGACACTTTCAGGCTGCTCCTGTGTTGTTTTTTGATGTAAATTGCTTCACTTAAATGCAAATTGCATTATTTCTTTGTTGCTACAGTGTTGGAAAGTTTAATAGTAAATTTTGAACCACGACAATATACTCATTTAACATTCCTTACTGCTTTAGGTATATCTTCATGACCTCTTGCATTTATGCATCATAAAATGAACCCTATCATTTGTCTGATAAGGTTTGAACAAAGATGTATGTGTGAAGCACAGTTCTAAATTATTACAGCACTGTCTGTCCGTGCTACACAAGTATTTATATGTGCAATAAAACATAACTGCTTTTCAAAGGTAATTTGGTTGTGATGGCCTATATACTATCACAACTAAATGACCTTGAGGTGATATCCTGATGCGTGAACGTTACAACACTTTAGACAGTTCTGCAGCTTGTGAGTGCCTCGTCTTATTTCCCAGACAGGGATACTGTCAATTTCGTTATCAGATCTTGAGCTTTCTCCAATGGCTCAATATACCTTGTTGAGTGAGTAGCTGAGCCATACAAGACAGTGAAGCTCTTAAATTCAATCATCCATCAATCCTATGCCTGAGTTCACCTTATCTGATCTCAGCTGTAATGGCAGTCCCAGACATACTACATTTTCAGGTTAGGAGGTAAATAGTCTCCAGAGAAAATCAGCCTGCGTGTTCTATGTAGTGGAGATGCACATGTATGATCATTGGGTAATGTCAGAATTATGTGTGGCTTTTATGCCCTGGCCCAAATAGGCTCCTGACAAGTAATTGTCAAACTTTACATGACAGTAAAGGTTAGGCAAGATGCCTGATGTCCAAAATTTCTCACAGTATTAGCTTTAAGAACATTGTCTTAAAATTTAAGATCATGTTGAAAATTCAGAAATGTCTTAAATTCAATCTTAATTTGAAAACTTGGTTTTCTGCAGTTCTTCAAAAGAATTGTGTAAAATCATCTTGCAGATTCAGCCTGGCAATTAAATTTAATGTTTTAGAGATTCTTTGATTCTGGTGCCTTAGCTGTTTTGTTGTATCTCTGTACTTTTCTTCAGTGGGAAGTTTAATATACTGCATTCTCTTTAATATGATACCTGTGCTATTTGGGATATATTGACAAACCCATCTAATAGCAGTAGTTCAAAAATGAACAGAGTTTGGAGCATCCTTAAGTTTGGTCTCATATTTTGAGATTCCTGGCCTTTTTAGTTATTACTTACTGCACCTTGTAATTTTATTGAATCTTCAAAACTACATGGAGGTATCAAATAATGCATATTTTTGGCGTAAGTGCAGTGATTCTATACAGGAACTTCAGTATCAATGGAATGCTTGAAAATAAGAGCTTTGTATCAGACATTTTTTAAAACAAATTGTATAACCCTTATCTAACTGAATGCAAAATATTTGTTTTCCCCTTTTTATTGCAAGAGTTCACTGATGCTGGCCCAGGATAACCCTTCCCACCACCCACAGAAAGAGAAATGATTCACACAGTTCCAGAATTGATTAAACCTTAAAGTGTTAGATTGTCGGCTTTTGTTTAAGGAAAGGAAATAATGATTTAATGATAGGTTATAGAATGGCACAGCTTAAAGACCTATTGTAAAATCTTAAGGAAGTTCATACATGTGTTAATGGAATGCAAAAGGCCTTGTGAAGTCATTGACATGGGTATTGTAGGAGCAATTTAATTGGGTATTGATGGACAAAATGTTCTGGTTAAGAGGTGTTCCTTTATAAGAAGAGAATGGTAAAGGTTATTAGTGTACTGCTGCACAGTTAAATTCCACGGAACATGCTTCAGACACCATTCAATTAGAAAATACTGAAACTTAGGTCAAGTGGCTCTAAATCAGCTCCCATAGTGGTTCAAAGCTTCCACCCCGCTAAACTCCTGCGTCCACTCTGATTCCTCTCTATAACATACGCCACCAAAGAGTTGTTTTGCAGAGGAGACAGATTTTGGGTACTGTATCAATGTAAGAATTTTTCTCTGTTTGGAGAAATTGATTTCTAAATGTTACTTTTCTCTATTTCTAGAAAAAAAGCCTGCATTTTCATGGTCCCTGGTCAAACGTAATTAAAGACAGTTTAATAACTATTTTTATAAGTAAATGCTACAGCCATTTTGTACCAACAATATCTCACTGACAACCATGAAGTGAATGACCAATTAATCTGGATTATTATTGACCATGACAGCAGAAGAAACTCCCTTTCATTTCAAACAGTGACATGAGAACCTTAACATAAACCTGAAAATCAAGCAGGTCATCCAAAGATTGGCACTTCTGACAATGCAGTGCTCCCCAGTACTGCACTGAAATATCAGACTGGACTATAATAACATACCCAATGTGGGGTTTCAATCATTCTCCTTGCTGGTAACTATTACTAACTGTTTTTTGTAAGTAAATCCTACAGCTATTTTGCACCAACAACATCCTGAACAGTATGGTTTCTGTACTTATGTACATTTCTCTAACTTTGAATATTTTTTTAATTTGCAAAAGCCCATAGAAGATATAGGGTGGTTTGGAAAAGATTCAGAAATAGATTTCAAATACTAAAGCAGACAGTTTGATGTTTAATTATTTTTTTCCCTCACTGGATGAAATAATGATGATGTCCATTGAGAATTACTAACTGAATTTTTTGTCTAATAGTCCTACACTTTCCAGTTTTATTATACTAACATTATTGAATTTAATATTAATCCTAATAATTCACACATTTGGCATAATGCCTTTTAAGACAGTGGGATATAACAAGGCACTTTACAGCATGTACTGTGTGTGTGTCGCAGTGGTAGCACTCTTGCCTCTGAGTCAGAAGGTTGTGGGTTCAAATCCCACGTTGGGGGCAATGACACTCCATTGCAATGCTGGACTATGTAGCTTTATCGGAGGTGCTGTCCTTCGGATGAGATGTGAAACCGAAATCCCACGGTACTATTCGAAAAGAGAAGGAAGTTTCTCCTGGTGTCCTGCCCAACAATCCCCCAAATAAAATTGGTCAATCAATCCTTGGCTGTTTATGGGACATTGCTGTGCGCAACTGGCTGACACATTTCACCCACAAGATACACAGTTAAACTACTTATCCTGTGTAGCGCTTTGAGACATCTCAATGACATGAGTGATGATAAGGCACTGTATAAAATTTAAGGATTATTATTCATAGAATCATAGAATTATACATCACAGAAGGAGGTCATTTGGCCCATCATGTCTGTGCCCACGTAGTATTACTGTAAATTATTACTGTAAAGAAGTGACTGTGTATTTTTGTGGGTGAACGTGGCTGCCATTTATGCACAGGAAAGTCCCACAAACAGCCATAAAGCCAATGACCAATTTTATTTGGGAGATTGTTGGCCAGGGAGAAACTTTCCTTCCCTTTGAAACCATTGAAATTCTGTTTGAAACTTTCAAAGAAATGTTGTGTGGTGGTTTTTTTTTTTCCAGCTCTCAGAAAGGGACTATGCAGAGAATGGACAAACTAACAATCCGGTGCAATTAGCCGAAGATGGGAATTGAAATAAAACATTGAAAAGCTGGTTTGACTGTGTGTTCTCGTTGGCATTGAGAGAACAGCTTTGCCTCTGCATTAGCTGTTAATCCCACAAAAACCCAGTGAGGCGTTAACGGTGCAGTCGGGATCTGATTAGCTGTTTGCTGGAAGGGTCCTGGTGTGTGTGTGGGGGGGGGGGTGTGGGATGTGTGGCGGCTCAGATTGCAACCCGCCTGTTTTGCACAGAAGACCTACCAACTCTCTCGGTGCCTGGAGTCTGGCATCGCTCCCCAGGGGAGGCTTTGCTCGCAGTGTACAGCGCGCCAACTCCCGCTTCCCCTTTTTAATCCCAACGCACCACCACTGAGAAACTGTCAGCACAGGGAAAGCACAGTGAGATCCCCCCGGACTGACCAGCCACCGTCTGCAGACGGCCAAAGCTGCCCTCCTTCCCGTTGCAATTGCTTTCCAAAGTGCAGAGCAAAACTTTTATCTCCTGCTATTAATTGCGCTTATTTGTTACCATTGCGCCTTTCTCGAACCCACAAGTGTTTTGTTTTCGCTGATGAACCTCATACCATCTGCAATGCTGAAAGCTTCGATTTTCCTTATCTTGTTCTTTTTTTTGGGGGGGGGGTTCTGTTTTTTTGGGGCCGTTTTACCTCTCATTCAACAACATCCTCTGATCGATATTACGTACCGATTCAGTCCTCAGCAATGCACAGCTCAGGTTGATAAATGGGCTTTATCTTGAAAGGTGATCCATTGAATGTCCCCCACCTTTGAGCTACAGCTGTTATTATTGTGCTGTGTGTGTGGAGGGTGTGTGTGTGGAGGGTGGGGGGGGGTGTGCGGTTAATACGTTATTTTTCGTTAAATGCTATCGATATTACGCGCTGCTATCGTTAGAATAACTATTGAAACGATGGTGCAATTTACCAAATCATTAGTGCAGTGTATGTGATTTGCTAACCTCGCACATCCCCCCCACACCCCCATCCCCCCCCCCAAAAAAAAAACCACAGTGCAATTGTGACATATATTGAATCTGGGACATATTTACACAACGTCTGGTTATTTTCTCACATATTGACACATTTAAGTTTTCTCTAAAATGATTATCTCTCCTTCAATTCCTTCATTATTCACATTTTTCCGGATCCTTTTGTTTTGATGATGGTAATGGACATATCAAGGTCTCGTGGCTTTTTTGTACGATAATCAAGTCATCCCAGAGAATCGCTGCACTTTAATCCAATGGTTTCCTCCTGCACTCTGTTCGTTAATGTCATTAAACGTAACTTTGGCAAAGTTGAATGGATGCCACCATATAATCTGTGATACTCATACAGGACATTATTCTGTGAAGCGCTTTGAGACGTCTCAACGACGTGATAAGGTGCTATTTCGAATAAAAGGATTATTATTATTATGAATAATAATACCTGTTTTCCACACCGGAAGTTGTTCCAACTCACTGAATAACGCTCTTGCACAGTCAACGAGAATACTAATTAATAATCCTTGAATTTGATATAGCGCTTTATCCGATAGTTGAGGCGTCTCAAAGCGCTTCACAGAATATACGATAAAGTGAATTGACTTATACTTTGAAAAAATTAAATGTTTTGATTGATTTTACTGTAAAATCATGTGAAACGATTTGAGACCCCCCGACCCCCCAACAGCCCCCCAACACAGACACAACACATGAAAAGCACTCCGTGGAT